>NC_083700.1:108769171-109407671 GCF_033118175.1 Dama dama | reverse complement strand
ATGTTCACGGCTCCCCAGACAACAGCTTCCTCCAAAGACCCATACCCTGGCACAGGAAGGGTTCCCTCTTGCCACTTCCGTTCTTCCAGGAGGGTTTCCCAGCTGGGCATCTTTGACCAACACCTGAACTGACCCAGCTGCTTTCTAACACTCCCACCACCACGGAGCCCAGAGTTTCCACCCAGCTCTCAGGGCCTGGATACCCCCTCCTCCTCTTGGCCCCTGGAACCTCTAGGAAGCCCCTGGTTCTGCTGCTTGCTGGTTGCTGGGGTGTGCGGCCCAGGCCCCAGGCTAGTCCATGGGGGGTCCTGCTCTCAAAACCCCAACTCCAAGGCTGACCAGGTCCCCCAGCGGGCCTCAGCCAGACCCACCAACAAACCAGGGGAGCGTGCACGGTCGCTGGACACAAAAACAACCCCATCCCAGGGCAGGGGCCCTGACACGCCCCGAGCCAGCTTGCCCTGTGCCCAAGCGGCACCTCCATCACCTCCATAGCCAGGCCGGGCCGGGGTGGGCAGGTCGGGTACTCACAGCACACAGAGCGCGTAGGCCCGGGAGATGGACTCGCTGGCACGCACGAGGAAGCTCCCGTCCTTGCCCGTCCTGGAGAGCAGCTCTTCTGCCTTGGAGCGGGTGATGTTGCCATGGTTCCAGCAGGGGACCATGGTGGGTGCGGGTCTCCCCGGGGCCAGGCCTGGCGGCCTCACCACTGGACCGGACACCGAGCCGACAGGGGAGCTGGGCCCTCCTGCGCCGTGACCCCCCGTGGGTTCCCTCTCAGTCGCCCCAGCTGCTGCTGCTGCTGCCACCCGCTCACTGACTGACTTCCTGTTTCAGGCTCTCGGCGAGGGAAAGGAAGCTGAGCTGCAGAGAACTTCCTCATTGCAGAGCCCAAGCAAGACAGTCCTCCACCTCCCCCCTCACGGCCTGCTGCCCCTCCCTCTCACCACCCCCCCGCCCCACACCCCGCCCGCGCCCCCCACCCCCGGCTCCTTCCTTTAATGGGTCTCGGTCCCTGGCATGGAGAATATCAGCTCGAGTCCTCCTGGGGGAATCTCTCAGCTCCTCTGGCGTCAGGAGGCTCAGGGCCAGCCTCTGAAGGAGTGAGGCCCAAGCATTGTCCATTCTGAGGCCCGTGACCCAATGCCGCGCGTGGGGTGGCCACGCTCTGGACATCCACCCCAGCCCTCTGCCCTACCCTGAGCTT
The DNA here is from genome assembly GCF_033118175.1 of Dama dama. Classification (NCBI taxonomy): domain Eukaryota; kingdom Metazoa; phylum Chordata; class Mammalia; order Artiodactyla; family Cervidae; genus Dama; species Dama dama. Next base: position 109,406,464 of record NC_083700.1, on the reverse strand, counting down.
TCCACCTTCCTGTCTACTCCCTCTGACATGCCCATGGGCCAGAGGCTCACAGGGCTGGGCTTCTCAACTGGGGCTGAGGCCTGCACCCCCACCCCCTGCCGAGGGGGGTACCAGCCGAGCCCCCCTACTCATACCGAGACACACAGGGCCACCTGGGCACCATTCAGCTCCTGGGAGCTGGGAAGACCTTGGGCAACACCACCCGTGGGCTCCCTGGGGACAGCTCTGTGACACTTTATATCCATCATGGGGGCCGGCAGTTATATGGGAGCCCATGGCAACCCTTTTCCAGGGCAGCACATCCTGATCCCAGTGGCCCAGCTTAGGGACGGAGCTGGGAGGGCTCTTGGGACATGGACCTTTTGCAGGGTGACACCTCTGGATCTTTCTGGGACACCTGGGACACTCACACATGCCCCCCCCACCCCCGGGGAAAGTTGGCCACCTGGCAAGGATGGCGTTCCTTCCTGAGTCCCACGTCTCAGGTAGAGTTGGAGTTGGAGGTGGAGGTGGCCAGGCATGGTTGCCTTGGTCCACAGCTCAAAGGTGGGGGGTGGGGCACTGCCTTTGAGGAGGTGGGGCCTACCACCCAGGATCAGTAGGTACCCTGCTTGGACCCCAGACAGGGAGCCCTCAGTGCTCAGGTCAGTGCCCCAGGGTGAAGAGGCAGGTGCCGGCCTGTTGCAAAAGACCCCCGGTCCTGTGTCGGCCCTCAGCCAGCCCCCCAACATTGACAGAAGAAGCCGTGTCCAGGCAGCTGGGCCAGGCAAGCCTCCACTCAAATCTGGTCCTCTGCGTCCAAGCTGCAGGAGCTGGCTGGTTCCTTCTCCCTCTCGGCCTTGGTTTCCTCTTCTCTGCCTGAAGGAGAGCAGCCCCAGAGGAGCTCACATGTGCCCTGCAACAGTTGATTCTGAAAAGCAAAACTAACTGCTCTGATTCTTGAATCCTGAATCCTGGACCCGGCTTGCCTCCTGCCTGAGGGAAGAGTGGAGGGGTGCGGGGGGCGGGGAGGAGATGGTCAACTCAGGCCTGAGGAGGGGGAAACTGGGCCCATTAAAGGGGCCCCATGGGGTGGGCTGCCCCCCCTGTGGGGTCATCGCCGGGGTCCTCTCCAGCAGGGGTATGGTCAAGGCGTGGCTGTCCTCCGGCAGGCCTTCTTGGCTTCTAAGGGCAGTTCCTTTTGGAAACCTAGCCCAGCGAACTCCCTGGTCCCCGCATTCACCTTCTCAAAGCCAGTTCCTCCTCGAAGCCAGTTCCTCCCCCAGCTGCTCTGAGCTTCCCCTTCCCTACCACTGCCCCCTCCCTCCCCCGCACCAATGCCCCCTCCCTGCTTCTCTGAACCCAGGGAAGAAACTCCCAAGCCTTCAGAAAGCCCATATCAAGGCTGAGCTAGGTATGGGGCCACCGAGTTGGGGCTAAGAGACTTGCTCCTGGGATGCTCCCACCATACACTTCCCAGCCTTCTCCTCGTTCCCCTGCTGAGCTCCATCAGCTTCCTTCCTCGAAGCCCCCAGGTCGCTTCAGGGTCCTTCAGGAGGATCCACCCACAGTGCTGGCCCCGTAGCACCTTGACCAGCTTATCCACAGAGACCCACCCTCTAGCACATCCAAGACCCTTCCACTTACATCAATCTCCCCTAACACTCCTTCCCACCCGCCATGCCTCACCTCTGTTCCCACTGAGTCCCATCGTTCAGCAGGGTCGGGGTGGCCAGTGGGACTGTCCCTGCCATTTGGTCCAGTGTGGTTTCCCTTTGACACACACCACGCATATAAGACAGACACAACATATACAAGACACACACAGCACATACAGGACACACACAGCACACACAAGACACACACATGTCATCCATGTTCCCCTAATTTTTAAAGTCCATCCTATCCTGTCATGTCCTCCTGAGAAACCTGTATGCAGGCCAAGAAGCAACAGTTAGAACTGGACATGGAACAACAGATTGGTTCCAAACTGGGAAAGGAGTATGTCAAGGCTGAATATTATCATGCTGTTTATTTAACTTGTATGCAGAGTACATCACGTGAAATGTCGTGCTGGATGAAGCACAAGCTGGAATCAAGATTGCCAGGAGAAATATCAATAACCTCAGATATGCAGATGATACCACCCTTATGGCAGAAAGTGAAGACGAACTAAAGAGCGTCTTGATGAAAGTGAAAGAGGAGAGTGAAAAAGTTGGCTTAAAGTTCAACATTCAGAAAACTAAGATCATGGCATCTGGTCCCATCACTTCATGGCAAATAGATGGGGAAACAATGGAAACAATGAGAGACTTTATTTTTTTGAGCTCCAAAATCACTGCAGATGGTGACTGCAGCCATGAAATTAAAAGACACTTTCTCCTTGGAAGAAAAGCTCCGACCAACCTAGACAGTATATTACAAAGCAGAGACATTACTTTGCCAACAAAGGTGTGTCTGGCAAAGCTATGGTTTTTCCATGAGTCATGTATAGATGTGAAAGTTGGACTATAAAGAAGGCTGAGCACCGAAGAATTGATGCTTTTGAACTGTGGTGCTGGAGAAGACTCTTGAGAGTCCCTTGGACAGTGAGGAGATCCAACCAGTCCATCGTAAAGGAAATCAGTCCTGAATATTCATTGGAAGGGCTGGTGCTGAAGCTGAAGCTCCAATACTTTGGCCACCTGGTGCAAAGAACCAACTCATTGGAAAAGACCCTGATGCTGAGAAAGATTGAAGGTGGGAGGAGAAGGGGAGGACAGAGGATGAGATGGTTGAATGGCATCACCGACTTGATGGACATGAGTTTGAGTAAACTCCAGGAGTTGGTGATGGACAGAGAAGCCTGTCGTGCTGCAGTCCATGGGGTCGCAAAGAATTGGACACGGCTGAGCTACTGAACTGAACTGAACTGATCCTGTCATGGCAGTCTGAAGGCAGGTTGGAAAAGAATTTCCTGACATAGAGCATTTCAGAAGGGAGTGAGTTTATTATGAACAGAGAGCAGAGAAAATGTGGGCGCTGTGAGCACAGCAGGCCAACCTCCTGACAGACCAGGGAGAGCTGACAATTTTCGTGGGTTAGTAGCCAATTTTTATAGCCTCAAGACAAAGAAAATTCCTGCTGGAAGGTTGGCGTTAGGTGATTGGTTAGGGCATTCTATGGTGATCACTGAGGTGGGCGTTTTTGCCTAATTTGGAGTGAGGAAGCCTGCTGGTGATGATCAGGTCGGCGGGAGGGGGGGGGCAGGGGCTTTGGGGAACATTTACAAAGGGACTCAGTCATTTTCAGAGGGGATCTTGGTTCTGGGCTCCACTTCTGTGGCCTTGGGGCAGGGCTCCACACATCCCGTCTTCACTTCCTTCCCAACCCAATTACCCAAACTGTCTCACACTGTCAGCTTCCTTGTCCGCCAGCCCTTCTGCCCCTGACGTTCAGAAAACCCCAGCTTCTAGATCAGAAATGCCCTTATGGTGAATGGGGCTTCAGTAAATATTTTCTTCTGCAGGACCCCTGTCTACATATAAACAATTTCATTAAAACTTGTCTTTTAAAATTCAGGGACCCATGTAAGGTAGGGATTTCTCAATGACAGTTTAGAATAATGGACAGAGAGGAGATAATTATGTATGTTCCGGGTCCAATTGGCACCCTAGAAGAGTCTTTGTGATGTCTTTCTCTTCCTGCTCAGGTGCTGTTTTTTATTGTCAAATGCATCTGGCTGATTTTATATCCCATCCAGCAAGAGGAGGGGAGCAGGGCTGCTATTATTCACAGTCTGGTGGCATTCAGAACCTGTTCATAAAAACATAGGCAAAACACTCTCTGACATAAACCACAGCAGGATCTTCTATGACCCACCTCCCAGAATATTGGAAATAAAAGCAAGAATAAACAAATGGGACCTAATTAAAATTAAAAGCTTCTGCACAACAAAGGAAACTATAAGCAAAGTGAAAAGACAACCTTCAGAATGGGAGAAAATAATAGCAAATGAAGCAACAGACAAAGAATTAGTCTAAAAAATATACAAGCAACTCCTGCAGCTCAATTCCAGAAAAATAAAAGACCCAATCAAAAAGTGGGCCAAAGAACTAAAGAGACATTTCTCCAAAGAAGACATACAGATGGCTAACAAACATATGAAAAGATGCTCAACATCACTCATTATCAGAGAAATGCAAATCAAAACCACATGAGGTACCATTACACGCCAGTCAGAATGGCTGCTATCAAAAAGTCTACAAGCAATAAATGCTGGAAAGGATGTGGAGAAAAGGGAACCCTCTTACACTGTTGGTGGGAATGCAAACTAGTACAGCCACTATGGAGAACAGTGTGGAGGTTCCCTAAAAAACTGGAAATAGAACTGCCACATGACCCAGCAGTCCCGCTGCTAGGCATACACACTGAGGAAACCAGAATTGAAAGAGACACGTGTACCCCAATGTTCATTGCAGCACTGTTTATAATAGCCAGGACATGGAAGCAACCCAGATGCCCATCAGCAGACAAATGGATAAGAAAGCTGTGGTACATATACACCATGGAATATTACTCAGCCATTAAAAAAGAATACATTTGAATCAGTACTAATGAGGTGGATGAAACTGGAGCCTGTTATACAGAGTGAAGTAAACCAGAAAGGAAAACACCAGTACAGTATACTAACGCATATATATGGAATTTAGAAAGATGGTAACGATAACCCTGTATGTGAGACAGCAAGAGAGACACAGATGTATTGAACAGTCTTTTGGACTCTGTGGGAGAGGGCGAGGGCGGGATGATATGGGAGAATGGCATTGAAACATGTAAATTATCATATGTGAAACGAATCGCCAGTCCAGGTTGGATGCATGATACAGGATGCTCGGGGCTGGTGCACTGGGATGACCCAGAGGGATGGGATGGGGAGGGAGTTGGGAGGGGGGTTCAGGATGGGGAACACATGTACCCCCATGGCGGATTCAAGTCAATGTATGGCAAAACCAATACAATGTTGTAAAGTAAAATAAATAAATAATTTAAAAAAAGAATCTGTTCATTTTGAGACTCTCCTGCCTCTGCATTTTCTAACCCTGTTCTTTTATGTCATTACTCGTGGCACTGCTTCATCCATTGTGCTGCCTGTGAATACTGGCTTCCAGGGGTCCCCTCTGAGGTTGTTCTTTTGCTTGCTTGGTACCCACAGATCTTACCTAGAGCATGCCAGGAAATGCTAACAAGAAAGGAGGCAAGATGGCAGAGTAGGAAGCCTCTGCCTCTCTCTCTCTCTCTCTCACTTTCTGTGTGTCCCTGTCTCTCTCTTTCTCCTTCCTTCCTCATCATCCCTCTCCCCTTCCCTTCCTCCCTCCCTCTCCCTCCACTCCTTTCCTTCCTCCCCTCTCCTCTCCCCACTTCCCCACCTCCCCCCTCCCTCCCTCCACCCATGAACCCTGAGCCCACCTCCACCCGTGGTCACACCAAAATTAACCTTCTTACAGAGCAACTATCTAAAGAGTAGCAGGACAGATTTCCCACAGCTGAAGATGTAAAGAAGGGACCACGATGAGATGAGCAGGAAGGGCAGAGACGCAGCAGAGTTGAGATCCACACCCCCTGGGGTTGGCAGCCCCAAATGGGATGACTATCACAACCACAGGCATCCTCCCCAAGGAGTAAGGCGTCTGACCCTTACATCAGTCTCCTCAGCCCAAGGGTCCTACACCAGGATGACAAGCCCCTAGCATGTCCAGTTTTGAAAGCCAAGCAGGGCTTATGTTCAGGACAGCCAGAGGGCTTTAGGAACCAGAGACTCTGCTCTTCAAAGACACGCACAAGATGATGTAACAACAACATCTTACACATTCTGAGACCCAGTACAGAGGCGGTAGTTTGAAAGGACCCTGATAGATCAAATGTATTTGCTGACCTTGGAGAGGCTCCCAGAGTGGGTGCAAGGCAACTGGGACTCCCCTTGGGGACAGGGACACAGGTAGTGTCCATTTGGGGGAGCTTGTTCTACCCCAATAACACCAGCACTGGCAGGTGCCATTTTGGAGTCTTCCCTCTAGCGTATCAGTGTTGGGGACTCACACCCACTGACCAGTGAGCTGGTACCAGGTCCCCGCTAACCCTACCCTGGGCCACACAGACAACCATGCAGGGATCCAACCCCACTCACGAGAGGGCCAGCAGAGGCCCCAGTCCCCTCTGGGCTGCACAGCCAACCATGGAATAAGCCTACCCTGTCCTCCAGTGGGCCCACATCACTGCATAAGGCATGGCCTTGCAGTTATCTGGGCTGGGGTCCAGCCTCATCTACCACTGTGCCCACAGTACCTGACCTCACCACAACAGAAGGGCACACGCCACCATACAGGGCCACTTCTAGAGCCTAAAGCTCTGGTGACCAAACAGGAGTTCGCTGTTGGACCCCATAGGACATCTCCTATGTAGGGCCACTTCTCCAAGATTGGGAAAGGTAACCAACCTACCTAATACAGATAAATAAACACAGAAAATTGAGGAAAATAAGGAGACAGAGGACTAAGTGCCAAATGAAGGAACAAGCTATAACCTTAGAAAAAGAACTGAACTAAGAGGAGATAAACAATCTACCCCATAACAGGTTCAAGGTAATGATCATAAAGATGTTTACCAAACTCAGGAGAGGAATTGATGAACACAGAATTTCAATAGCGTTAGAAGACATAAAAAAGAATCAAAAAGAACTGAAGAATACAATAACTGAAACAAAAAGACACTAAGAGGAATCAACAGTATATTAAATGATACAGAGGAACAGATCAGTGATCCGAAAGACAAAGTAGTGGAAATCACCCAAGCTAAACGGAAGACAGAAAAAGAATTTTTTAAAGTGAAGATAGTTTGGGACTTCCCTGGGGGTCCAGTGGCTAAGGCTCCATGCCCCCAATGCAGGGGTCACTGGGTTTGATCCCTGATCACGGAACTAAGATCCCATATGCCACAACTAAGACCAGTACAGCCAAATAAATTCATCAAATAAATTTTTTAAAAGAATTTTTAAAAAATGAAGATAGTTTAAGAGACCTCTAGAAGAACATCAAGCATACTAACAGCTGCACTATAAGGGCCTCAGAAGAAGAAGAAGAGAGAGAAAGGGTCAAAGGACATATTTGAAAAAAATAACAGTTGAAAACAGTCCTAACCTGGGGAAGGAAACAGGTTCTGGAAGCACACAGAGTCCCTAATAAGATGGACCTGAAGAAATCCGTGCTAAGATGCATCATAATTAAATGGAAAAGATGAAAGATAAAGAGACGATCTTAAAAGCAGCAAGAGAAAGCAACCAGTTAGATACAAGGGAACTCCCTTTAGACAATCAGCAGACTTTCAGCAGAAACTGTGTAGGCCAGAAGCAAGCAGCACAACGTATTTGAAGTGATGAAAGACAACCTCTTCAGTGAATGGTTTGGGGAAAGCTGGATAGCTACATGCAAAAGAATCAAACTGGACTACTCTCTCACATCATGCACACACACAAAAATTGTTTGCTGGGTTAAAGACTTAAATGTACGACCTGAAACCATGAAACTTCTGGAAGAAAATGTGGGCACTATGCCATCTAACATCAGTACTAGTAATAATTTTTGGCACTATATCCTCAGGCAAGGGAAACAAAACCAAAAATAAACATATGATACTACATCAAACTAAGAAGCATTTGCATAGTGAAGGAAGCTATCAACAAAATGAAAAGGCCACCTACTGAACGAGAGAAGATATTTGCAAATGATATATCCTACAAGGAGTTAACGTCCAAAATACGCAAAGCACTCATACAGCTCAATGTCCAAAAGCCAAACGACTCGATTAAAGGTGGACAGAGCGTCTGAATAGAGCATCTCTAGAAGTTCTGGAAAAAACAGACAAAACTTCAGTGTTGAAGAAACAAACTTCCATGGCAGGTGCCAAGGCATAGGAGGGACTCTGCTTCTGAAATTTCCAGAGGTGGCAAGTGACAGAGACAGGAGCCAAGAGAGAAGTGTGATGATCCCGTGGGACCATGAAGCTACTTGTCCAGGGGTCTTTCCACCATGGACAGGAAGCAGAGTGGGTTTCAAGGTCTGGGAAGGGGGTCAGACGAGGAGAAGGATTATGGAGTCCCAGGTGTCAGGATGAGGGTTGGGGAGGAGGAGGTAGAGATGTAGATCACTTCACACATGGTGGACAATATTTCTAAGTATTAATCACCATGTTTCCCCTTCGCTCCTTTGCTCACCAAAGCACTTTACTGTACCCCAGGGCTCCGCAGTCCCCACCAGCCTTGGCAGAATTGGTGTCAACCATACAATCTTATGGGAAGGAAGTGGGGGAGTGAAAGTGGTTACTGAGTCATCAAGAACAAAAGGAGCTGAGATAGTTTTAAGTGTCAATGTGTCTGGGCCAGCGTACCCAGATATTTGGCCAAACATTATTCTAGATGTCCCTGTGAAGATATTCATAGAAGTGATTAGCCTTTGAATCAGTAGACTCTGAGTCCATTGCTCTCCAAAGCACAGGTGGGCCTCATTCCATCAGTGGAAGGCCCTAATAGAAAAAGACGGAGGTTCCCCAGGGAAGAGGGAATTCAGTGAGCAAACCGCCTTCAGACTCAAACCACAGCCTCAGCTCCTCCGTGAGTCCCCAGCCTGCAGCCCCACTCTGCAGATCTGGGGCTTGCCAGCCTCTGCAATCACATGAGCCAATTCCTGAAAATAAATCTGTGTACATGCATTGCACTGGCATTGTTTCTCTGGAGAACCTAATACAGAAGGAAAATACGTGACAATGAAGTTTGAAAGCTGCTCACTCAGCCGCGTAATGAGGAGTGAATTTCCCTCACCCCAGACCTGCGGTCTATGGGGTCGCACAGAGTCGGACACGACTGAAGTGACTTAGCAGCAGCGGCAGACGTGATACAAAGGCATCCTGGGGCTGTAGAAGGGGTGGAGTGCCGCCCACAGGGGACCAGGCAGGATGGGAGGCCCGAGCCTTCCCTCTCGGTGCCAGGGGTCCAGGTCAAGGGGGTCAGGCCCCCCGCCCCAGAAGGAGCGACACCCTCCTCTGTCCTGATTAACTTACCTCCCCCCCGTGTTTATTTGTTGTTTGAGTCGTTCAGTCCTGTCCAACTCTTGGCGACCCCATGGACTGCAGCATTCCAGGCTCCTCTGTTCAGGGGATTTTTGTCAGGCAAAGATACCGGAGTGGGTTTCCACTTCCTTCTCCAACCTCCCCCCATGGGCCCCTCTCAAATCAAAGGCCAGAGACGACTGTTACAGAGGGATCATACCTTTGACCCTCTGCTGGGAAGGAAGTCTTCCTCCCCCTCAGCCCTCTCTCTCCCAGCCCCGCTCCCGGCTTGTTCTGGGGGTCTGTCGGACCCCCGGCTCCCCCACCTGCTGACTCCTCCACTTCTGCGGCTGGCATCTTTGAGAGGACCTTTCCACATCCTCTCCCCAGGCTCCTGAAGACACCGAATGGCTTCCCTTTGGGTCCAGCAGTCCTCAGAACACTTGGCTGGGCCTCTCCCAGGCCCCTAAGCCTCAGGCCCCTGAAGAGCAGGAAGGTGTTGCCTGGTTCACGCACCGCCCAGCCCCCCACCTTCACCCCACCCGCACCACCCCACCCCTCACAAACCAGGCCCTGAGTTACACACAGAGGAGGAGGCCAGGGCGGCAAATCTCACTCAGTCATAAATGCCTGGGGTCTGTGGCGTCAGGTAAGGTGCCTGGCGAGGTGGGTGCTGTCAACCCGGCCAGAGTCTCAGAGGGGACCCTCTTGACTGGTGTCTGGAGGGCCAGAGCAGTTGCGGGGGGGCTCCAGTCTGCAGACGGCGTCCGTGACGCTCACTGTTGGTTTATCAAGAGGGCAGGACTCTGGTCATTTCTGGAAATAACCTGAAGGGGTCAGATTCCAAGCCTTATCATTCCCTGCCACCAGGGGGAGCCTCGAGCTCCGCCCTCCACCCAGGAGTCGTGTGTGACCTGCTGCCCGGCTTGTCGCTTTCCAAGAGTCTCAGTTCACAGATTCCTGTCCTAACGAGTTCAGCAGGAACGGATGCAATTTCCCCAGGGATCCATGGGCTCACAGAGTCCATGAACTCTGCTCCAGGACGTCCCTGGAGTACCATAGGCCTGGCAGTGAGTCACTCTCCCCTTCCGCCAGAGATGAAACAGACGAGAAAATCAAATGGACTTGAACTGCCACTGGGAATAATGAAGCTCGACTTTGGGGAGAATTGGGTGATGGACACTCACAACCATGAAAACAATGAGGGTCCTTCACTAAGATTGTTAAGGACACCGGAAAATATTCATAATACAGTGTTAAGTAAAAAGACAGAGAGAGGGAGAGACAGAGAAAAATCTCAGGAAACTGGAAATGCTGATTCTAGCTATGGAAAAAGCTTTATCTTAAGAAATCACCAAATACGAAGATTGCAGAGTTTGGCGGCAAATCTTCTTTCTACTTTATCCTATATGACCACATACTACTTTTATGAGGATAAAGATTAAGTAAATTAAAAAGACAACGCTGGCTCTGGATGGTGTGTGTGAAATCCCATGGGGCAGCTTGGCTTTATGTGGATGGCTGGTGGTATTCCAGGTGACACCTCCCTCAGCTCTCCTCCCCCGGGATTCGTGAGGAAGAGACGGATTTTTTTTTTTCTTTAAATGAGAAGTAATACATTCACAGAGTAAAAAGTCAGCCAGCACAATGCGAAATAAGTTTCCCTGCCATGGCAGACTCACCCACATACCCCACCCACTGTCACAGTGTATAGTATAAGTTGCTCAGTCATGTCCGACTCTTTGTGACCCCATGAACTGTAGCCCTCCATGCTCCTCTGTCCACGGGATTCTCTAGGCAAGAATACTGGAGTGGGTTGCCATTCCCTTCTCCAGGGGATCTTCCCAACCCAGGGATCGAACCTGCATCTAACTGCACTGCAGGTGGTCTCTTGCATTGCAGGTGGATACTTTACTATCTAAGCCACCAGGGAAGTCCCCCCACTGGTCCAGGGCCAGCATCTTATGTCTTCTCGCAAAACTTTCTGCACATATGCAAGCATATTTTTGTAGATCTTTTCTTTTTACCCTGTTGTACACCTTGCTTTTTTCACTTAGCAATGTTTCTGAACATTTCATGGAGCTTTTTCTTTGTATCTACCATATTCTTTTTAAAGCCAGCATACTATGCCTATAGCCCAGCACAGTGCATTGGACCAGTCACCTGTTGACACCATGACAACCTGTACAATGGCCATTTGTCTTTGGGCTCTATGCAGTCAGGTATCCATAAGATATATACCTTAATATTAAGAGAAACTTTAGGGTAAGGGGTCAGTAAGCATTACCCAGTGGCTCAGCAATTAAGAAGCTGCCTGTCGATGTAGGAGACACAGGTCCGATTCCTGGGTTAGGAAGATCCCCTGGAGGAGGAAGTGGCAACCCACTCCAGTATTCTTGCCCAGAGAATCCCATGGACAGAGGAGCCTGGTGGGCTACAGTCCATGGAGTCGCACACCCACAGATACACACACACCAGTAAGTAGCTTGAGTTTCTGCAGATGTTCTGAATGATTTTGTCAGGTCAAAAGATCAGATTCCATCCAGGCTGGGATGTAATTGCACTCATCTCACACTCTAGCAAAGTAATGCTCAAAATTCTCCAAGTCAGGCTTCAACAGTACGTGAACCGTAAACTGCCAGATGTTGAAACTGGATTTAGAAAAGGCAGAGGAACCAGAGATCAAATTGCCAACATCCACTGGATTATAGAAAAAGCAAGAGAGCTCCAGAAAAACATCTACTTCTGCTTTATTGACTACGCCAAAGCCTTTGACTGTGTGGATCACAACAAAGTGTAGAAAACTCTTCAAGAGATGGGCTACCAGACCACCTGACCTGCCTCTTGAGAAACCTGTATGCAGGTCAGGAAGCAACAGTTAGAACTGGACTTGGAACAACAGACTGTTTCCAAATTGGGAAAGGAGATCGTCAAGGCTGTATATTGTCACCCTGCTTATTTAACTTATATGCAGAGTACATCATGAGAAACATTGGGCTGGAGGAAGCACAAGCTGGAATCAAGATTGCTGGGAGAAATATCAATAACCTCAGATATGCAGATGATACCACCCTTATGGCAGAAAGTGAAGAACTAAAGAGCTTCTTGATGAAAGTGAAAGAGGAGAGTGAAAAAGTTGGCTTAAAGCTCAACATTCAGGAAACTAAGATCGTGGCATCTGGTCCCATCACTTCATGGCAACTAGATGGGGAAACAGCGGAAACAGTGGGAGACTTTATTTTTGGGGGCTCCAAAATTACCTCAGATGGTGACTACAGCCATGAAATTAAAAGACTCTTGCTCCTTGGAAGAAAAGCTATGACAAACCTAGATAGCATATTAAAAAGCAGAGGCATTACTTTGCCAACAAAGGTCCATCTAGTCAAAGTTATGGTTTTTCCAGTAGTCATGTATGGATGTGAGAATTGGACTATAAAGAAAGCTGAGCACTGAAGAATTGATGGTTTTGAACTGTGGTGTTGGAGAAGACTCTTGAGAGTCCCTTGGACTGCAAGAAGGCCCAACCAGTCATCCTAAAGGAAATCAGTCCTGAATATTCATTGGAATATTCACTGATGCTGAAGCTGAAGCTCCAATACTTTGGCCACCTGATGCAAAGAGCTGACTCACTGGAAAAGACCCTGATGCTGGGAAAGATTGAAGATGGGAGGAGAAGGGGACGACAGAGGATGAGATGGCTAGATGGCATCACTAATGCGATGGACTTGAGTTTGAGCAAGCTCCGGGAGTTGGTGAAGAACAGGGAGGCCTGGCATGCTGCAGTCCACAGGGTCGCAAAGAGTTGGACATGGCTGAGTGACTGAACTATTGGCCCCCTGGCACCACTTTCATTTCATTTTATTTTACTAACTGTGCCGTGCAGCTTGCAGGACCTCAGTTCCCTGACCAGGGATTGAACCTGGGCCACAGCTGTGACAGCGCTGAGTCCTAACCACTGAACTGCCAGGGAGTTCCCTGCGGTAGGATTTTTATGTGACTTTTACCCTCTTATTTTTAAAAAATCCTTTCTGCTATCAGTTTTCTAGATGTCCAGGGCATAATATGTATAGAATAGTTGACAGGGAAAATACTGGAAGAAGAGACCAATCAAATTTCTGTTTCAGTAGCTCAGAATTACTTGATGAGTCAAGTGAAGAAAAAGGTAAGAGAGGAACAAGATCAAGATGCTTAAGAAATTCCCCAGCTAGGCCACCAGGGGATTGTCCTGGCTCCGTTTTAGACAGCTCTCTTAGCGATACCGACTCCATCTTTACTTTCCTTTACAGGCGGCTCAACACCTTCCTTGTACGAAGCCCACACCGAGGGTGCGAAAGTTAGGCAGTCAGTGCCCGAGGTAACTGAATTGCCAGAACAACTGCCACCCTCTGCAGGCTCCCTGACCCCTAGGGTCAGATTTGCCAAACTCTGGAGACGGTAACTCTGACCCTCAGACTTGGGTACACCTGCCTGGACCACCTGGCCACCCGACTGCCACTGACCTGTCCTGGGGCAGCCGTGCCGCCCTGGGCCCCTTTGCCACCACACCCTCTGTCATGGTACTGGGCACTTCCCAAGCCTGAGTCGTGATCACCCTCCCTTGGCAGAGCCTGTTGCCATGTCCCCTAAATGCGTCTTCTGCCCACGGCTGTGGGGATTACATGCCAGCCCCTTTCCAGCTTCCTATTCTGTTCCTCTGCCTCTCGGCCCTGGCAGCCAGCAGTTCTCTTAGCTGATGCGCCAAAACCCAAACACCCCATGGGTTCCAGCGTTATTCCCATCAGAATCTTCTGCCCAGTGTCCTCAGATGCACTTCCTCCTCCTGTGTGGGTGCCCAGGGTCTCCGGAAACCCTGGGTATCCCGACTACATCCTTGCCCGTCAATCGGCTCCCAGAACTGCCTGGAAGTCCTCTCTGGATCGCCACGCTGCCCCCTCTCCCACCATCCCCCCATGGCACCCTCTCTTCCCTGATGCTCCAGACCCCCAGGCTGCCGGAAGCAAGGGCTTTTTTCTGACACATGTGCTAAATAGCATCGCTTCTCTTGGAGCCCGAGACCGGAGCCTTCACAACTTTGCTTGCTCAGAGCGTTTCCTATCACGACTCACACTTGCATTGTTTCGTGTGCACATCTCCTGTGTGCTGTGTGGAGTCTCTTAGTCGTGTCCAACTCTCTGCGATCCTATGGACCGTCCAACTCTCTGAGATCCTATGGACCGTAGCCCGCCAGGCTCCACTCCTCTGTCCATGGAGTTCTCCAGGCGAGGATACTAGAGTGGGCTTCCATTTCCTTCTCCAGGGGAATCTTCCCGACCCAGGGAATCCCCTCCTTAATTATCACCTCCTCAAGAATCCACGTTTGTCTTTTAATCCCTCAGGGCTGTAGCATCTGGCCCAGAGTGCCAGGTAGGAGGTATCGTAGCACAAGCTGCCATAGCAAAGCATCACAGATCAGAGGCCTTCAACACTAGACATTTGTCAATATTTTCTCACAGTTTTGGAGGCTGGAAGCCTGAGATCATGACACAGATGGCTGCTTCTCACTGTGTCCTCATTTGGCTTCCCTTCAGTACCTGTATATATATAGAGAGATAGACAGAGACAGACACACACACACACACACACACACACACACACATATACACACACACACACACACGCACAGAAGTATCTCTCTTCCTCTTATAAGGTCCCCAACCCAATAGGATTAGGACCCCATCCTTATGAACTCATTTAATCTTTTTTTTTAATTAAAAAAAATTTTAATTGAGGTATAGTTAGTTGATGTATAATATTATATGTTTCAGGTGTTACAACACAGTGATTCACAATTTTTAAAGGTTATACATCCAATATAAAATATTGGCTATATTCCTCGTGCTGTACAATATATCCCTGTAGCTTACTTATTTTTATTTTTTTTAGATCTTTTTTTTTTTTTTTTTTTGATGTGGACCATTTTTAAAGTCTTAAATTTGTTACAGTGTCATTTCTATTTTATATTTTGTTTCTTTGGCCACAAGGCATGTGGGATCTTAGCTTCCAGACCAGGAATCAAACCCACGCCCCCTGCCTTGGAAGTTCATTTCAGTTCAGTTCGGTTGCTCAGTCGTGTCTGACTCTTTGCAACCCCATGAACTGCAGCACACCAGGCCTCCCTGTCCATCACCAACTCCCAGAGTCCACCCAAACCCATGTCCGTTGAGTCGGTGATGCCATCCAACCATCTCATCCTCTGTTGTCCACTTCTCCTCCCACCTTCAATCTCTCCCAGCATCAGGGTCTTTTCCAATGAGTCAGCTCTTCACATCAGGTGGCCAAAGTATTGCAGTTTCAGCTTCAATATCAGTCCTTCCAATGAACAACCAGGACTGATCTCCTTTAGGATGGACTGGTTGGATCTCCTTGTAGTCCAAGGGACTCTCAAGAGTCTTCTCCAACACCACAGTTCAAAAGCATCAATTCTTTGGCACTCAGCTTTCTTTATAGTCCAGCTCTCATATCCATACATGACCACTGGAAAAACCAGAGCCTTGACTAGACAGACCTATGTTGGCAAAGTAGTATCTCTGCTTTTTAATATGCTGTCTAGGTTGGTCATAACTTTCCTTCCAAGGAGCAAGCATCTTTTAATTTCATGGCTGCAATCACTATCTGCAGTGATTTTGGAGCCCCAAAAAATAAAGTCAGCCACTGTTTCCACTGTTTCCCCATCTATTTGCCATGAAGTGATGGAACCAGATGCCATGATCTTAGTTTTCTGAATGTTGAACTTTAAGCCAACTTTTTCACTCTCCTCTTTCACTTTCATCAAGAGGCTCTTTAGTTCTTCTTCACTTTCTGCCATAAGGGTGATGTCATCTGCATATCTGAGGTTATTGATATTTCTCCCGGCAATCTTGATTTCAGCTTGCCCAGCGTTTCTCATGATGTACTCGGCATATAAGTTAAATAAGTAGAGTGATAATATACAGCCTTGATGTACTCCTTTTCCTATTTGGAACCAGTCTGTTGTTCCAAGTCCAGTTCTAACTGCTGCTTCTTGACCTGCATACAGATTTCTCAAGAGGCTGGTCAGGTGGTCTGGTATTCCCATCTCTTTCAGAATTTTCCACAGTTTTCTGTGATCCACACAGTCAATCTTAATCACCTGTTAAAAACCCCATTTTGAAATAGTCACTTTAGGGGGGTCAGGGTCTCAATATGTGAATTTGGAGGGAAAACAATTCAGTCCATAGCAGGACCCACTAAATATTTATTGAATTATAACAGCAAGGAGAGCAAACCAGTCAATCCTAAACGAAATCAACCGTGAATATTCACTAGAAGGACTGACGCTGAAGCTGAAGCTCCAATACTTTGGCCACCTGATGTGAAGAGCTGACTCACTGGAAAAGACCCTGATGCTGGGCAAGGTTGAAGGCAGGAGGAGAAGAGGACAAGAGAGGATGAGATGGTTGGATGGCATCATCGACACAATGGACATGAGTTTGAACAAACTTTGGGAGATGGTGAAGGACAGGGAAGCCTCGTGTGCTGCAGTCCATGGGATTGCAAAGAGTCAGACACGACTGAGTGAACAACAAGAACAACATCAGTTAGAGAATGTCTTTCTACCAGCACCCACGTGTAAGACCCTGAGCAAAGCTCTTGGCGTGAACTGCCGCATTCAATCCTCATGAAACCTCATAAGGGAGGTCCTGTCATTATCTCCATTTTACTGGTAGGGAAACTGGGAATGAGAGAGGTAAAATAATCCACCAGCAAGTGAGTGGCAGGTTGGAGATTCTAGCTCATGTCTGCTGAATCATATAACCACTATGCATGCTCCACACTTTGAGTTAGGTGGGCCCAGAATTCTGCGCTTGACTCTGAAATTCTCAGGGCAGAACCTTTGCTCCGTTCACCTAAATCCTCTTGGAAGCCCCTGAGGCCCCCATCACTGCAGTCACCCAGACCATTGTTAGAGGTGGCGCAGATGCAGGAGTAGCTAGGTTCCAGGCCTGGGGGATGGACCCCTGCATAAGGTTTCAGAGGATCATTTTAAGGTCCTTGGAGATGTGTATGGACCCCAGAATCAGAACAGGTTCCTGGTAGAAGAAAACCTGGTGGAATAGTCTACCCAGTCCTCTAGGCTTTGTGTGGTGTGCTCAGAAATGACTTGATGAGCACCCGGTAGACTGTGGTAGAATAGCCTGGGCTGGCTATCAAACCATCAGACTGCAAATCCCTTCCCACCAGAAGGGGCTTGTTCAAATTATAACTGTGACCTCTTTCATGTCCCAAACCCAAAGTTCCAAGCCCCGGTTTGCAAAGAACATCCAGGTGCATCTTCTTACAAGACTTGCTTGTAAGAAGCACCCATCACTCCCCTGCTGACAATCTTTGAGTAGCTCTTACAGCCTACAGAACAAAGTTCAAAATCCCTTCCTTGCAAAGACTCTCTAATCTGGCCAGTACCCATTCCTCTCCTTATTTCCCACCCTGCTCCTGGGTGCCTGACAAGAGTCCTCCTTACCCCCATGTCTGGATTGGCCTCTACTCCCACCTCTGCCCATGGTAGCTGCCGCCCTTGAAATGTTTGTAACCCAAACCTTGACCTCTGGACCTAGCTCCACCCCTCAGACCCAGTTCTCCTTCCCTTCCATCTCTCATAAGCCCCAGTCTTTGCCCCAAACCTGCCTCTTCCCTTGCCCACGTCCACACACTCAGCCCCTATCACACACAGCATCCACACCCTGGACTCCTCTCCTTGGGGCTTCCAGTCACCTCATCACCCCCCTCCTCCTTCCATAGCTCCCTGAAAACCTCCAGCTAGACTGCCTCCTGATGGGATTACTGACCCTCACCAGAGAAGTCCCCCTGCCAGGCAGCTTAGCACCGAACAAACCCACAGCTCCGACCAGAATGGTGTCCAGGGTTTTCCAGACATCAGTTTCGCCTTCCTTATTGGCTGGCCTACCGAAACCTGTGTTTTTCTAGTTCATCTTGCTTTCCTATTTCAACCCTCCACACTCTTCAGAGCAGCTCATTAAAAAAAAAAAAAAAAAAACCCTCATTTTTCTGCCCACAAACAGTAGATGGGTCTCCCAGACCACTCACGAATGCATCGTCAGCCTCTAGCCCCATGGTCCTCTAGTATCTCTCCATGGTTCCCTTGGCACCTGCTGGGATAGCTCCCAAACCATCCTGACCCTTCTGGATATTCTCCTCTCCCCCATCTCACTCCTCCCCTCTCCCTATAAGCAAGTTCAGTGTTTTTCCATCTTTAAAAAGCCACAGCAATCTTCCCTGACAGTGGTTCTCAGCCTTGACTGTGTACTTGAAAGGCTCCACCCCAGGCCAATTAAATAGACACGTCTCTGCTGGGGTGCGCACATCCTCTGGCTTGGCACATGGGCAGCCACGACTGAGAATCAGGCATCCACTTGCTCCTCCTTGCCTGCTCTTTTTCCCGTTACCTGATGACTTTGGCCACCTGCCTGAAGCGAAGAACCGACTCATTGGAAAAGACCCTGATACTGGGAAAGTTTGAAGGTGGGAGGAGAAGAGGACAACAGAGGATGAGATGGTTGGATGGCATCACCTACATGATGGACATGAGTTTGAGTAAGCTCCGGGAGTCAGTGATGGAGAGGGAAGCCTGGCGTGCTGCAGTCCATGGGGTCACAGAGAGTCAGATATGACTGAGCTACTGAGCTGACTGACTGACTGACGACTTTGGGGAATGATTTGTCCTCACTCACTGTCACATTTCATCGCCTCCCGTTGAAATCTTCTCATCTGGATCTCCACGGACTTCCTGCTCCCGAGTCCTCGTCACAGCACGTGACCCTGGAGGCCTCTCCTGCCCCCCTGCATGCCTCGGGTTTCTTCTCCAGTTCCCCATCTTCCTCTCTGACCACTCATCTCATCTCCACCCTCTAAGACCCTGGCATCTCCCCCAGCTTGTGTTATTGAACTTCTCTCTGTCTGTCCCATGATCTCAGGGTGTTACCCCACTTCACAGCTTCCAAACCTGCACTTCCCACCCTGACCTCCTTCCTAGGCTCCCACCCACACTTCCGCTGCCTTCGTGCATATCCAACGGACACGTGAGCCCCGCCTCGTCTGAGTTTTCCATCCGTACATCATAAACCTGCTCTGCCACATGCATCACCTGTCTAGATTACCCAGTCTCCCAAGCCGGAGTCTGAATGGCATCTTCATCCCCACCCACATCTGCTGGATCACCGACGGAGCCCTCTGGATCCACTCCCTTCGATGCACCTGGTTTCACTCCACTCTTGTGTGGTTTGTCCCCTGCATTTTCAGGAGGATCTTCTCCAGCCCATCCTCCTTCAGGCTCCTTACCAGCCCACCCACACCTCTCACTCTGTCCTCCACATTTCTACCAGGGCTCTCTAAAATGCAAATCTGAGCCTG
This sequence comes from Dama dama, assembly GCF_033118175.1. Lineage (NCBI taxonomy): Eukaryota > Metazoa > Chordata > Mammalia > Artiodactyla > Cervidae > Dama > Dama dama. The sequence continues at coordinate 109,386,985 of NC_083700.1, read as the reverse complement.
CCCTTCCTCCAGGTGAAATTCCCTGATCGTGCATGCTAAGTCGCGTCAGTTGTGTCCGACTCTGTGTGACCCTAGAGACTGCAGCCTGCGAGGCTCCTCTGTCCATGGGATTCTCCAGGCAAGAATACTGGAGTGGGCTGCCATGCCCTCCTCCAGAGGATCTTTCAGACCCAGGGATCAAACCCACATCTCTTATGTCTCCTGCATTGGCAGGCGGGTCCTTTACTAACATGACCTATACTGATCCTCTAATGTTGGATGGAATTCTAGCTCCCTGGCAGCTCATACCAAGCCCTTCAAGGTCCATACCTCACCCACCTTTCCTGGTCTTTTTGACCCTCTCCCATGCTCACTCCAGCTCTGCTGTGACCACCTCGGATCCTCACATGTGTCCATTCATCCCTTCATCCTTCACTTAATAGATATTGACTGAGAGACTGCCCTGTGCCCAGATGCTGCCCCGGACCCTAGGGCACAAGGCCTCTGCCGCCCTGAAGTTACCACCAAATGCTGTGCTGTGACACGCCCACCACCTCACTCCTCCCGAGTCAGGCAGGAAAAGGGCAGACTAAGAGATCTGACCTCCTGGCTTGGCCGCTTCCCAGCTTGTACTAAAATCATGGTTAAGAGTCTTCGTTCTGCTCTGCCTCAGTTTCCTCCTCTGTAAAATGGGGGTGATAATAGTGACCTGCCCCACAGTGTGGTTGGAAGGGCTGAATGAGCAAGTGCCTGCAAAGAGCCTGGGATGACGCCTGCGGCACAGTCAGGCCTCAATAAGCAATCACTTTTTTAAAGATTTTTTTGATGTGTACTGTTTTAAAGCCTTTACTGAATTTGTTACAGTATCACTTCTGTTTTTATTTTGGTTTTTTGGCCTCAAGTCATGTGGGCTCTGAGCTCCCCAACCAGGATTTGAAGCTGCATCCCCTGCATTGGAAGGCAAAGTCTTAACGACTGGGCCACCAGGGAAATCCCCAATAGATGTTCACTTTTGTTTTATACACTCAGCTTAGTGTCTAACACACAATGAGTATGCAATACATGCTTTCTTCATGGATTAAAGAAAAAAAGAAAGCATTTAGCACACTGAAAGTTAGGTTCTCACTGAAAATCAGTGGCCCAGTGGTTATAAAACCACACTCAGAATGTCACCCTGAAAGTTCTAGAAAGAAGGAAAATGCTCCACGTGTGGATGGAATATGAGTCAGATGACAAGGGCTAACTGAGCACCCTCTGACCCAGAGCCTCCTTGGGTGGAAGAGAGGGTCTGACGGAATGAAGGAAAAGGAAGGGATCCACTCCCTTCGATGCAGCTGGTTTCATCGGGAGGTGACAGTGGTCGGGAGGCCACATTTTTTTCCTGGGACCCTTGAACTTCCGGTCCAGGGAAGGGAGAGAGTGGGGGTACCTGCAGGGGCCTGATACGGTCCAGGCCCGGGCTATGCGACTCTGAGCAGTCACTCTTCTCCCCAGACCGCTGTTCTCATATTGTCAGATTGTGAGCCAAGTTCGAACAGGTGATATGCAGGGCCATTTTGACCTTTTTGATTCTAGAAAAGTGAAAGTTAAAGTCGCTCAGTCGTGTACAACTCTTTGTGATCCCATGGATTCCAGGCCGGAATACTGGAGTGGGTAGCCTTTCACTTCTCCAGGGGATCTTCCCAACCCAGGGATCAAACCCAGGTCTCCCGAATTGCAGGTGGATTCTTTACCAGCTGAGCCACAACGATTCTAGATGTCTTATATGCTCAGTCACTCAGTTATGTCTAACTCTTTGCGACCCCATGGACTGTAACCTGCCAGGCTCCTCTGTCCATGGAATTTTCCAAGCAAGAATACTGGAGTGGGTTGCCATTTCCTACTCCAGGGGATCTTCCCCACCCAGGGCTCAAACCCATGTCTCCTGTGTCTTCTCTATTGCATGCAGACTTTTTTTTTTTTAAACCACTGTGTCACCTGTGTCTACCTCTGGTATTTAACCAGGTTATAAACCACATCAGAGAGAAAGCAGGGGCCATGATTAATGAATTAAGGGACAAATGCATGACATTCATCTTTTCTGGGAGCTCAGCTGTGTTACAGTATAAAAGGAGAAAGCTATTTCAGGGCATTTTAAACTCATAATAGGGAGTTGGGCCTTCCATTTACAAACTACACATTTCAAGAAAATTCAACTGCTCATCTTTGACTCAGCAATTCTTTTCAGGGGATTAAATTTACAGAAATAACCACAGATAAGGACTAAAAGGTACTCACATAGTTTTTCACCTCAGTGTATTTATAACAGAAAAAAATGTAAGTAACTTCAATTTCTTATATTCAAGGAATAGTTAAATAATTTGAGGTACATCTCTTGATGTCTTATCTTTTGCAAGAAAATGGTGTGGAGGAAATGCTTATGATATAACCTCAAGTGGGGGTAAAAAGCATGATTCATTGTGCAGCATATTCTCAATTTTCGGGAGAAAAGAAAAGTTCACAGATTAAAAACCCAGAAGAAAATGTGCCTCTGGTTAGTGGGATTATGGGTGGTTTTTTTTTTTTTTTTTTGCTTCTTTGTACTTCGAAATATTTGGCACCTGTTACTCTGAAACCCTCCCCTAAAAAGAGTACAGAAACGGAATTTGAAAAAGCAGCACCTTGCCAAAAGTACAGTCAGCTTTCTCACTTCTGCTTGGAGCAGCATGATTTAAGCATCACATTTCAGTGTTGGATTCTTTCCTTTCGTCTGCACGTGGTGGGATGAGACGCGGGTGGCAGTGTGGCCTGAAATCTCACGACGCAGCACAGGAGCCTTGAGCCCTGAGCTCTCTGGCTCCTCCTGGCTCTGCATGAATCGCCACTTCCTCAGGCACACTAGGCTGGCAAGACCACACACCGGGGCTGACATCCCGGCTCCCTCTCCACCCACTTTGGTGAGGCTAGGAGGGAATGCCCAGGAAGGCGGCACAGTGCCCGGAGTTAAGGACACAGGCTCTGGAGATGGGCCAAGCAGAACTCCATGTCCCAGAACCCACACACATGAATCTCTTTGAACTTCTTGGATGTTCAAGACGAGATGAAGAAGACAACTCGGAACAGATGTGTGAACGTTGGTTTGGGCTCAGAAAGCCCAATGCTCCGCTGGCCGTATCTCCAACTGGCTGTCTGTGTGGTCTTGAGGAAGTCACCATGGTCCCTGGGGGAGGGGAGGAGAGGATAGGAGAGAAACTGTGTGAGTGTCTGCATGTGGGTGCATAAGTATGTGCACCTGTATGTATATGCATGGGTGTGCATGGGTGTGTGTGCATGTTTACATGTATGTGTGCATGCATGGGTGCATGGGTGTGCACACAGGTGTGCGCGCATATGTGCATGCATGGGTGTGTCTGTGCACGGGTGCATGTGTGTGCGCAGGTATGTGTGCATGGGTGCATTGTGTGTGCACTGGTATGTGTGTGTGTGCATGGGTGCATGTGTGTGGCTTTGGCATGATTAAAACTCTAGGGAGGAGGCAGATTCTACCATGGCCATGGTGGACCACACCAAAAGATGACTCTCACAGCTTTTTCATTTTTGGTCTTGAGAAATTTCAGACAGTGCCCACTGTCATGAGACAGGCTGTCCCGTGGACGACTTCATTAAACTCATGTCCCGTGATCTTGTGCACGTGGCACATGCGTTAGTTAAAGGAACAAAGGCCGGTGGTAGACTTGTCAAGAGCAGGAGGACCCCCCCCAGATGGAGAGCCTGTGCACACAGAGGCTGCAGAAGCTCTCTGTGTAGCTTCATGGCTTTAGAATCTAGCAAAAATGCACTGTCAACCTTACTGTTAGGTTATGCTAATTAGAAATGTATACTTAAGCTACAGAATGGTCAAGGAGGGACCAGACTTATCTGACAAATGCTCAGAGGTGTAGTTCAAGATTTGCAAAAGAGGAAGGGCATTAGCTGAGCCAGGGTTGGGGTGGACCACAGCTGAGAGAGGAGGGCACAGTTGTAAGAGGTCAGAAGAACAAGAGTGGGCTGCAGACCCACTGGTCCCAAAGGAAGGCTCATTTAGACCTCGTGGGCCTTTATTCCAGGCCCAAAGAATATCCTTTTCTGATCATTCTGACCAAGTTAGACAGGTGTGCCCAGTCATACCTTCTCCTCTGGGGAGAAGGCAGAGTGGAAGCCCAGGGAAGGAGGAGCTTTGCCAACTTTCTTTCCCATCATCACCCACCCTCCTCTGGGGGCCAGGCATTAAATCCCACCAGGGCTGTTTGTATCAGGAAGACCACCAGGGTGGCAAGGGAGGTTGTAGAACCGAGAGGTTCTTCCTGCATCTTGAACAAAGTACTGAGCAGGTTGGGCCCTATACCAGGGTTACTTTAAGTTGTCAAACTTCCGCACATGTCAGAATCATCTGGAGGGCTTGTTAAAAGCCAGCTTGCTGGGCGCTCCCGGCTGCCCCTAGAGTTTCAGATTCAGAAGGTCCGTCGGATTCAGCAGGACCTAAGGATTTGCATTTCTCACGGCTCTTCGGGTGATGCTCTTTCTCTGGGGACCACATCATGGGAGCCTCTGCTCTATGTACATGGCAGATGGAAACCCATGATGTGGACCCCAAAGGCAACACTGGGGCAAGGCCAGAGACTGAGGTCCTGGGGGCCAGCTGCCAACTGGATGCTGGTGAGATGCTGGGTCCACGGCTATACCTCCTTGAGGGGAACAAAGTGTGTTGTTGTTTCTCCAGGGCCTCTGCTCGAGTGTCACCTCCTCTTATCTTCTTGCTGTTATTTAATCACTAAGTCGTGTCTGACTTTTTTATGACCCCGTGGATCGTAGCCCACCAAGCTCCTCTGTTCATGGGATGTCCCACGCAAGAATACTGGAGTGGGTTGCATCTCCATCTCCAGGTGCTCTCCCTGACCCAGGTATTGAACCCACGTCTCCTGCGTTGGCTGGCGAGCTCTTTATCAATGATCCATCAGGGAAGCTCTGAGCACATGTACATTCTCTTTATTGCTAACCTGGGTTGCAATTCACTCTAAATTGCTTACATGTTTATCAACCACTTCCTCCCACGCGGTCCAGGTTTCTTGAGGATGGGGCTCTGTCTTGTCACTGTTGAATCCCCAGCTCCCAGAGCATCATCTACTCCATGGCTGACACTAAAAAACACTCCTCTGTGTAATGGTGGACTCAGCCATCCCAAGGAAGCAAACCAAACTCTTGGCCCCTGGAGTGGGTGGTGTGGGAAAGGGTGCCTTGGCCATGTCGCTGACCGTGATGATCCATTCCTGGGTCCTTAGGGGACCCATTCTGCAAAGTTTCAGCAGTGCGTGTGACCACAGGAGAGACCCGGCACGTAGTTCTCAGCTCTTCAATCAGTTCCCGTGAGCTATCAGCTGTTTGGGCAGAACAAAGACAGTTCAGTCACTCAGTCGTGTCTGACTCTTGCAGACCTCTTGGACTGTGGCCCACCAGGCTCCTCTGTCCGTGGGATTCTCCAGGCAAGAATACTGGAGTTTATTGCCATGCCCTTCTCCAGGGGATCTTCCCGACCCAGAGATCGAACCCAAGTCTCCTGCATTGCAGGCAGATTCTTTACTGACTAAGCCACCAAAGAAACTCCAGAACTTCCAGAACAAAGAGGGGAAATAAATGGGGACATTTTGGAAATGACGATCCTGTCCCAGGATTTCTAATAGTGACAAGAGCACCGACTCCTTGGCACTGATTGTGTTTCTGAGCTCCCTGGCACTGATTGTGCTTCTGAGCTCTGGTCTCTGGATGACAGATATCTAGCAGGTCCCCGATCCTCAGGAAGCCTGCCCCCATCAGAGAGGCAGGGGCTGTAGAGAATGTGCATGTGTAATGGGGCTCCATCGATCCTATTCGACCACAAATAGAAGGACCCGGGTGGGGCTAAGGAGTCTCTGAATACCAGTACATTCAATATAGGCTTCCCACATGGTGTCGGTGGTAAAGAACCCACCTGCCAATGCAGGAGACATAAGAAATGCAGGTTCAATCTCTGGGCCGGGAAGATGCCCCTGGAGAAGGAAATGGCAAACCACTCCAGTATTCTTGCCTGGAGAATCCCAGGAACAAAGGAGCCTGGAAGGCTACAGTCAATTCCACATTTAACAGGTCAGGAAGGGTCCTGGACACTAACCCCTTGCCACAGACAGTACCTCTTGGGACATGGCCCAGGTCCCTGAGGGCTGACTGGTGGGAGGAGAAGGCTGCCATGGTAACATAGTCTACCTTCCCTCTCCTGAGGGTTTGGAAGATGGAGTCCTTTCAGAACAGGAAGGCCTGGTTCCCCGGGATAGACGGGAGGATTCTGTCATCGCAGGAAAGGTTGTGACAACAGGGAAGTTAGACGTCAATACTCCCCTTTCCCCTCCCTCGAGTCATCAGATATCAGGACGGGCCAAAGAGAGGAATTACATGACATGACAGAAATGTGACAGAGGATGAGATGGTTGGATGGCATCACCGACTCAACGGACATGAGTTTGAGCAAACTGCGGGAGATAATGAAGGACAGGGAAGCCTGGCATGCTGCGGTCCGTGGGGCCGCAAGGAGTAGGGCGTGGCTTAGGGACTGAACAACAGCAAACATGATAGAAATGATCCCTTTCCTAGCTTCTCATTTTCTGTATGTTTTGGGGGGCACTGTGACCTTGAGGTGTCCCGGGATGTGCTTGTCACGCTCAGAGCTGAGCACAGAAGCAACCTCTCACCTCACCACACCCGGTCCCCCTTCTCAGCTGCTGAGGCAAGAAGACTAGGGTTGTACAAACCCCCACCCACTTGGTGGCTTAAAACTATACACGCTTATTCTCCCCTGGGATTGCCAGGTGGCTCAGTGGTAAAGGATCTGCCTGACAGTGCAAGAGACTCAGGAGATGTGGGCTTAATCCCTGGGTCAGGAAGATCCCTCGGAGGAGGAAATGGCAACCCACTCCAGTATTCCTGCCTGGAGAATCCCATGGACAGAGAAGCCTGGCAGGCTACAGTCCATAGCGTCGCAAAGAATTGGACACGACTGAAGTGACTTAGCAGGCACACATTCACGTGTGTGTGTGTGTGTGTGTGTGTGTGTGTGTGTGTGTGTGTGTGTGTGTCTAAGGACACAAATTACAGTAAAAATTCAGTTTCACTGAATGTATCCTGGATTGAATCCCAGAACAGGAAAAGGACATCGGTGGAAAAACTAGAGAAATCTGAATGAAGCCCAGAGTTTAGTTAATAGTAAAGTACCAGCGAAGCCTCTTTGTTTTGACAAATGTACCACAGTTACATAAAATGATAATATTAGGGGAGACTGGGTGTGGGGTGTTCGGGAACACTCTGTACTAACTTTGTAACTTTTCTGTAAATCTAAAATTATTCCCCCCCAAAAGTTCATTAATAATATTCACCCCCTCCAATTTTTTAATTAAAAAGTCTTCCCTTCCAAAGTTTTACAACCCAACACAATATACTGATGTGGAGATTTAACTAACACATCTACTGTTCAGTTCAGTGTTTATTTTATTATTGAGGTATAACATGCATAGAGTGAGGTACACAAACCTTGTGCTCATAAGCTCATTCTTTTTAACACATGGAATCACTCACGTCACCAGCACTAGATCAAGCAAGAGAAGGTCCCCAGCGCCCAGAAGTCTCCTTTTAGCCCATTTTTTAGTCAACAGCTCTCCTCCATAGAGCTGGCCACTGCTGATTTATTTGGAAGACTGGTTTAGTCTGCTCTTGAATTTCATATAAATAAAATCATAAAGTGTGTCCTCTTTTGAGTCAGTCTTGTTTCACTCAACACAGTGTCTGAAAATCAAGCATGCTATTGCTTGTAGCGGTTCATTCTTTACTGTTGCGTTGTTGAGTTGTTGCGTTGTTGAGTTGCATTGTTGAGTCACAAAGTCGAGTCTGAGTCTTTTCAACCCCGTGAATTGCAGCACGCCAGGCCTCCCTGTCCTTCACCATCTCCTGGAGTTTGCTCAAACTCATGTCAGACATGAGTAAAGCACTCAGCATGCAACCACACAACCTCTGCGAAAGGAGAATGTTTCAGATGTGATTTTTTCTTAAACTTGCATTGGGGTTTTTGTTGTTGTTTAGTTGCTAAGTTGTATCCTACTTTTTGTGACCCCTGGACTGCAGCACACCAGGCTCCTCTGTTCTCCAATATCTCCCAGAGTTGCTCAAACTCATGTACATTGAGTTGATGATGCCAGCCAACCATCTCATCCTCTGCTACCCCCTTCTCCTCTTGCCCTCAATCTTTCCCAGCATCAGAGTCTTTTCAAATGAGTCGGCTTTTCCCATTAGGTGGCCAAAGTATTAAAGCTTCAGCATCAGTCCTTGCAATGAGTATTCAGGGTTGATTTCCTTTAGGGATGACTGGTTTGATCTCCTTGCAGTCCAAGGGACTCTCAAGAGTCTTCTCCAGCACCACAATTTGAAAGCATCAGGGCTTCAGTGCTCAGCCTTCTTTATGGTCCAGCTCTCACATCCATACATGACTACTGGAAAAACCACAGCTGTGAATGTGACATTATTTGGAAAAGAGTCTTTGCAGATGTAGTTAAGTGCAGGGTCATCCTGGATTGTCCAGGTGGGCCCTCAGAAGAGAAAGCAGAGAGGAAGGAGGAGGGAGCCATGGGAAGACGGAGGTGGACCTGAAAGTGATGCAGCCACGAGCCAAGGGAGGCCTCAGGTTCTGGACGAGGGAGGGAAGGACGCGCCCCATGCTCCCTTGGGGTGAGCACAACCCCGTGGACACCTTGGTTTGGGGCTTTTTAGCCTCCAGAACTGTGAGAGAGTAAATTCCTGTTGTTTTAAGCCACTGAGTTGGTGGTACTTTTTTACAGCAGCCCTGGGAAGCTTATACAATATAAGCCAGCTTACTTTTCCTAGCCCCTGCTTTACCTCCCTGCAAAGCCGCGCTCATGGTCCCTGCTCTAACGCATTGAGGACACACAGAGAGACACACACAGACACACAAACGTACATGCACGTCTCCACTAATTTGCATCTTTGTCCCAGCCTGAGCCCAGGAACATGATGAGCTAAGGAGAAATGGGCTGGACTAGATAATTCATGAAGGCCTGCAGAAAACCCGGGCTGTGGGGGAGCAGGCAGGCTGACACCAGGGGCTCCAAGAAGCCAGGTTCCTTCAGTTTCTGGGCTGAAAATAGAATCCTCTGGGGAGGCTGAGACAATGGAAGAGGGAAGGAGCCCAGTGGCAGACACACACTAGGCACACTTTTGATCACACGTACAACAAAGGGAAGCAGGAGGCGCCCCCCCCCACCCCGTCCAGAGGGGCCTGGGTGGAAGAGAACTGCCAGCCCCTTGGTGGGCAAAGCCCTCGTGGGCAGCACCCAGTGGGCTCGCTGCTCACTGCGGCAAAAACTCAGCTGGGAAGGCTTGTTTCAGGGTGAACATGACAAAGACGATCTCCTTGTAATCATTCGATTCATACAGACACCCAAACTGGGGTGACCCGTCAGGGCCGGTGCCCATGCTCTGCAGGTCTGAGTAAGCACAGCTGCCGGGAGCCAGCAGGGTGGGCTCCGACCAGGTAGCGGGCGTGGGGGGCCACCGGTTGAGGTACACGCCCAGGTTGGATCTCTGCTGTGGGTCAGTCGGGTGGGTGTAGAGCAGCCACCAGGCCGGGGGTTCGGAGCCTGCGTGGGGGCTGGGGAAGCCAATGATGCTCCCTTGGCAGCCGTGGGGGGGTTCCACCAGCTTCTGCACTGACTGAGACTGATTGAAATCCAGGCCGTTGTTGGCACTCTGGGCCTGGACCCTGACTCGGAAGGGGCTTCTTGCATTCAGATACACCACCTTCTGTTGCCCATCCCCGACTTCGGCCACCTGGCACTCCAGGGTGCCCTGGGCCACGAAGCTCCCTCTCGCCCAAGTGGACCCGTGGTCGTGGCTGACCAAGCAGAAGGCGGAGGGGGAAGGCGCCTGCAGGGAGGAGAGGCAGCGGTACGCGTAGGCCGGCACCACCAGGCTCCGCGTGGGGTTGTGCAGCTGCAGGCAGTGCCCGGGGCCCACCGCGAACGTGGCCCAGTCGCTGTGGGCGGAGGCAATGACGGAGTCTGTGAGGTCGATGGCGGGGCTCCAGGACCTGCCGTGGTCCCGGCTGGTGACCTGGCACAGGCGTGTCATGTTGACCCTGCTCTCCAGCTGGTGTTGCTCCGACACCTGCCCGGGGATGGCGATGAAGAAGAGGAAAATGGTACCCGTGGTCTCATCATGCAGGGGGCTTGGGTTCATGGATCGGTAGCCCTGCAGCTGGGCTTGGGACACCGCCTCCTGCGAGTGCCACTGCGGGAGAGGAGAGGGGGAGAAGCGTAACCCGGAGACGGCCAGAGACCCTGACAAGGGTGGTGCTCTGGGGGCGGGCGAGTTAGCGTGAAGGCTCGTGGAGGAGAACTCTTGGTCTAGCATTCATTCATTTTCACAACACTTCCCAGAGCAGGAGCCAGGGCTCCACCTCACGCCCTGCAAGATGGCCCAACTCCACCCAATCCTTCCAGCACACATCCGGGGCAACCATGATGTGCTAGACCTCAAGTACAAAGATGCTTCGGTTACCAGCCCTGCCCAGCTCCATCCAGCTTTTCCGCTTCTTGAAAAGCAAAGCCTTAGTTAGGAATAACAAATGGTCTGCCAGGGTGGGACCGAGCGTGACAAGCACCTCCCATCTTTTATACTTCATACGCTACTAATGTGGTCTGAGAGGGGGCAGCACCTTGACCCTAGGACTCAGTGAGCTTCCCTAGTACCCGAGTTGATGTCATAGATGCTGCCACTCTGCTGTCTATCCCTGTTCTTTAATGTGAGAATACTGGAGTGGGTAGCCTTGCCCTCCTCCAGGGTATCTTCCCAACCCAGGGATTGAACCTGCATCTCTTACATCTCCTGCATTGGCAGATGGGTTCTTTACCACTAGCAGAGAAGCTCCTATTCCTTAATAACCATCCTCCAGTGAGTGAGTCTAAGGGCAGACACGTGCCGAGGGTCTAACACTCATGGTCTTATCTAAACCTAAGCTCTAACTCCTGGGGCACAGGTAGGACTACCTCCATCCTACATCTGCAGACTGAGAGGCTTAGATAAGGTAGATGAGCTTCCCAAGGCCATAGTTCTGGTAAGCCGTGGAACCAGGACATGAACCCAGGTCCCTCTGCTTCAAACCCATGCTCTAAGCAACTACAAGGAAGCAATGACCACACAGTAAAGATAGTCACAATATTAAATCCTTCATATGTAATAAGCCAGCTTTGAGGATCTCCATCAGAATTACTTATCTACATGCTGGAACTTCAGGACCCAAGCAACCGTCCCAATTACCCACTCCAGGTCAATTTTACTCAGAGGATGAACTACCTCGCAGGTAGGTGATGCTGAGCTGGTCCTCCCTCAGTGTCTCAAGGATGTAGGGGAATCTTTCCAGAACCAGTTTACCCGACTGACTTGTACCGAAGCAGATGCAGCCAGGCCAGCCGAACTTGTTCCGGGTGAACCCATGTGAGATCCGGGCGATCACCGGGGGGTACATTCTCTGTCCATCCCTGATGGGTCCTTGAACACTCTGGCCCCCAGACCTCAGTCATCTAAAGGTGAGCTGGTCCCCGTATGCCTGGCAAAGCGGCGGTACCCCCATCTGGCCTTACCTGGACCTGGTGGGTGGTTGCATCGTAGCTTCCCCTGCGCAGGACAATGAGCTTGGCATGCTCGTCCTTCTTGCTCGTCCGCTCTTCTGCAAAGGCCAGTAGGGTCTCCTGCTGAGGCAGGTAGAGCAGAGCCGGGATTCTGTAGATGTGGTCTCCCGACTGGAACACCTTCTCCCTCTGCAGGACGGGGCAGGACGCCATGGTGCTGGAAGGGGCACAAGAACAGAAGATGAGTCCCTGGCAGTCCCGTCCTGAGATGCGCCAGAGCCACCCTCCCAGGCAGGTGCAGCTCAGCCCTCGGGCCAGCTGACTGTTGGTCCTTTATTGGACCGGATCCTGGTGGTCCAGAGTTGACGATAAGGAAGTGAAAGAAGGAAAGAGGCTAATATTCCCTGGGTTACACAGCCGGCCTTTGTGCTCCAGGGAATCAGCCAGAGAGAGAGAGAGAGAGAGAGCAGAAGAGAAAAGAAAGAAAGACATGGGGACCCAAGCTCTGATGGAGCAAAGGTGCTTTATTGAATCCTGTAAGAGTATATATATCAGTAGCTTCTTTAGTTAAAGATCAAGAGACCAGACTTTACAAGTTTACCAAGGAAGCAAGGAACAATAGAGGCCATAAGGCCAAGAGGAGATCCATATCAAAAGAGGGTTGTAAATAACACCTTTCACCAAATGGAAAAGCTAATGAAGGATGAAGGAGTCTTTGGGGCCTAGGAAAGAAAACAACAGTCTCAAAGGCCCTTGCTGAATCATCTAACTTTGGAGAAAACAAAACAGAACTTTAGGTCCCGCCCTGATGCTCCAGGCCGGTTGCATCTATCTGGGACTCATCACCCGCTGTCCAGAAACCTTCCACCCCCTACACCTGCCCAGAAGACTTATCACCCCCTGTCCAACTACAAATGCCATCTCAACTAAAGAATACCCAAAGCAACCCACCTGATTAACGTTTCCCTCATCGCTTCCGCAAACCTCCCTATAAATATGGAGCCGCCCTGATCCCTCTCGGCGCTCAGCCTGGTTGTTAGGCTGACTGTCGCCCTTCCTTGCCTGAATAAAGGTGACCTACTTCTGTTTATTCCCTGGTGGCTCAGACGGTAAAGCGTCTGCCCACAATTCGGGAGACCCGGATTTGATCCCTGGGTCGGGAAGATCCCCTGGAGAAGAAAATGGCAGCCCACTCCAGTACTCTTGCCTAGAAAATTCCATGGATGGAGGAGCCTGGTGGGCTACAGTCCATGGAGTCGCAAAGAGTCAGACACGACTGAGCGACTTTTCACTCACTTCTGTTGAGGTCGTCTTTCCTTTTCTGCCTCGGCCCAAACTGTGCCTTACAAAGGAAATCCTATGCAAGCATCCCATCTCTTTGGATCTCTGTCCTGGGAGAGGCTTGCCTGCTCCTCTCGCCCGACATGGACTGATAAGGAACAGAGGGCTCAAGAGAGATGGGAAACAGCACACAGGGATCTTACTGTTAAATCTTCCTGACAATTCCCCCTATTTTATTATATTTGTGAAAAAGGTCCTGACCAAATGAGTTTGGTTAGTATTAACCAACCTTATAGAAAGGCGACGATAAACAACAAATACAATTATCAAGACAATCACCAAAGTTACAGTTCCAGACCCGATGCTGTGGGTAACACTTTGAAACCATCTTCGCGGGTCTAGCCCAGACAATTGATCTGCGAGCTGTTTAGCTAAAGTTTCCAAATTAGTGAAAGAGGGCAGACGTTTAGAAAAAGTTTCAAAGATTTCCTTTTGCAGTAACTGTACATTCAGAGAGTCATTATCATGTAAATGAAATTTGATTTGTTCCCAATTGTAGGCACTATGATTGAACAGGAGTAACACAAAATTGGCAATTAACACCAAGTTACAGAACATAAAGTCTTATTAAATTGTAAATTTCTTATGGCTATAACAAAAGGAAGTGGGACACAGGCCTGTATAAAATATGACTGATTATAGCGAAAGAAAGAGTTACTATGACCATGACTGGTCTCTGTGAAATGTCTAGTCCAAGTTTCAAGTTCTTCGGTGTTTGCAGCAAGTTTTTATATGTCCCATAGTTCAGGCCCAATTTGTTTATCGAGGACAATTCGAGGATGAGGAGGGGTGCCATTTCACCCTCAAGCCATCCAAGAAGTCCTTTGTCATGGTAATGTTCCATTAGTAACCTTTTACATAATATTTTTTGTTCTTTCCCTAACTCTTTCTGTAAAGTTTCTGTTCATGGTTCACAGACAAAGGACAGCAATGTCCGAAAGTCTTCTTTTGGAGGCAGGAAGAAAGCCCAAGTTTGTCGGCTAACATTTACGCATAATTTTGCTTGGCCCATGCACAATGGAAGGACTTCATAGCCTAAAGAAATGTTAATTAGCTTTTCCTCCTCCCCAGGGTGTGAGGCTTCCAGGGAGGGGGCATATGGGTGGAGTCATTGGTTGATACTATCGGTCTTTTCTCGGTCCATTTCATATGACCTATAATAAAGGGGGGTTGGGTAAGTAAGCCCAGTTAAATCTGATTTGTTAATCTGGCTCAACCAGGGGTCACGCAGGTCAGCATAGTGATAGAAAGGTTTTTAGGACTCTGAGGCATTTCTTGTTGAGAAACCAGATTTTTAACTTCATTAGTAAGGGTTTTCATTTGTCCCCAAGTGGGGCGATCATAGGGTTGATGTTGCTGAGGACAGCGCTTCCTGGAGATCTTTAGAGCCGCCATGGCCCGTATTGGAATTTCTTCCTCCGGGGGTTCTTGTTATTTCATCTCCATTTTGAATGCCCAAGGGGGGCCCCCTTGGGTTGAATTTTCCGAGGAAAAAGTTTGTTGGATCCATCTGGGGAAATACAAACATATCCCTTTCCCTGTAAGATTAATATCCCAGATTTCCATTGTTTATTGAATCCATCTTGATACCAAATGGGCAGAGGAAGAGAAGTGTCCTTCAATTCCTCGAAATGTATTTCTGTTCTTGTCAAGATATCTCCTTGTGACAAGTTTAAAAAATTTAAAACAAATAAAGCTGTATTAACAATTGTTATAGGTTTAGAAAATATCTTATGTTGGAATCTAGTAAAGTCTGCTTTAGATAAGGAAGACAGTAGTGTTCCTGTGTATTCCTCCTTTTTAAATTTTTTTTGTTTGCAACTTTAGTGTGTGATGTGTTTGTTCGACTGTCTTGTGTCTGTGGATTATAAGAAATACCTGTAATATGTTTAATAGAAAAAGATTGTATGTGTAACATAAATGGGAGAAGAGCGGTTTTTAATAACAGATTGTAGTTTAAAAAAAGAGTTGTTGAATAATAGGTTGATTGGAGTTCATGGTGGAGGTTTTTGTATTTTTTAATACAAAAACTGAATATATAGAATCAGAGACTATATTAATGGGGTAAGGATGTAGGCAAATTACTTGAATAAGAGCATATCATTTATTTGTTGAGCAGAATGAAATTTAGTATAAAAGACTTCATATTCTTTAAGAGACCAGAATGAAGCTTTGGTGTTTTTAGTCCCATCTATATAAAAAAACCTCAGCTTGTGGTATAGGCTGTGAACTGATAATGTGGGAAATAATAAATTCAGTATTTTTGAAGAAATTTCACAGCTTACCAGAAGGATAATGAAATGAAATTTCTCCAAAATATTTTAGAAAAGCTATTGGGAAATTGGTAGAAGTTTGTAATGTGTTTTCAAATTGAGATTTATTTGTAATAAAGTTTTATTAAAGTATAAAGGAGATAGAGAAAGCTTCTGACAGATATCAGAAGGGGGCAGAAAGAGTGCCCCCCTGCTAGTCTTTAGCCAGATGTCTTATAACTACTAGCAGTCTGCTAATTAGAGAAAGGAAATGTATCAAAACTCAGAGAATAGCACCAGGCCCCTCACCCACAACATGCATTTTGAGATAACCTTGGCACCAGCTGAGTTGTCCCGGGCCATAAAATGATTGACATGAATCTTGAAGAAAGGCAGATTACCATACAAATAGTTTTGTTTACATAGATTAGGGGAACAATATCTGAGTATAACATATTGGTTTGTCAAGTAGGTTCTGAGCCATTAGGCAGAACCGACTTGAAGACAGAGTCTGGGGTAAATGTATAGCACATTAACATAGCTTAAGACAAACATTTTCATAAGAAAAATGCATTGGTTAACTCAGGGTTTGAGAATAGTTAACTTTAGGTGAAACCAGGTATCATTATGGCAACATAGTATTTTAAGAGAAACCTCTTTTTAAATTTGTATGGAGAAGGAAAAACAAAAATATATCGCTAGTTTGTTTCCTCCTGCCGCTTAAAAGAGATAAAAATGTCTGACACTTGCAGCCTATTTTCTCCATTTGGAGACCCCCGGCCTTCCTGCCTGTTAAGTCAAACTAGATCGACCAAGCAAAAGACCGAAGGTTTGTGGGGGCAGGGACCCAAAAAGTCTGGTAGGTATTCTAGAGGGGATTGCTTGAGGGTAAAGGAGAAAGTCATTTAGGGCTAGTATATCAACAGCAGCATTGCCGGATGTTGAGGGTTTGAGGGAAAAGATGGAATTTGCTCCTGCTTTTTGTTGAAGGGGACCTGGGGGGTCTCCTGCTTGGAGTTTTCTGGAATAGGTTTTCCTTCAATATCAAATTTAGATTTACACTCTTTGGCACAATGCATTTCTCTACGGCAGCAGGGGCAGGCTTTTGGAGGTTTTTTTTTTTTTTTTTTTTTTTTTGAGCTTTCTTAGGGAAGTCCCTTTTTAAATAGTTCTTATCTCCACATGTAACACATCCTTCATTTCCCCTTCTAAAGGTAGCAACCATTGTTTTAGCTAGCATTTGCACCTTTTGAGTTTCTGATCCTATATTGCAACAGGCTTCAAATAATCAATAATAGTCCCTGTCTCACAAATTGAAGCTATAGCCTTTTGACATACTGGCTTTGCATTTTCATAAGCAAGTAATTTTTCTAGTTGCCTTTTATCTTTTTCTCTGATTACAGTACGGGAAATAGCAGTTTCTAATCTAGCTAAAAAATCAGCGTAAGTTTCATTAGGTCCTAGTAAAGGAGAGACTTTTGGATTTGCGCCTGTTGGCAGAGGAGGAGCATTTGGAGCAGCCAGGGCAAGGCTTGTAGGAAAATTCTGAAATATTTTATGTTGCCGAATATCAGGAGGGCTAGAATTACCTTGAAATGGCAGAATCACAGGTTTAATGAGAGCCCACAGGGGCCAGAAATCTATCAGAATATCTTTTCCCTGTCTGGTGGCTTGTTCAACATTCTCTTTGACCCAGTGCCAAATTTTTAAATCAAAACTGCCTTCATCAGGGCACCAGGGGACAAGCCTCTACTCATTGGCATGAAACCAAAAGTCCCTGAACTTTAAATAAGTGATGAAGTAAAGCAGAAAAGTGAGGGGGCTTTCCAGCCGATTGACCCCTGTCTTAGTACTTACCAGCCTCAATAGGCCCTCTGGGGTCACTCCGTCTGAATCTGCCACGTGTATTGGAGTCCCTGTTCAGTGACCACTTGTTGGCCCTTTATTGGACCGGAACCTGGTGGTCTGGAGTTGATGATAAGAAAGTGAAAGACGGAAAGAGGCTAATATTTACGCAGCCGGCCTTTGCACTCAAGGGAATCAGCCAGAAATACAGAGACAGAGAGAAAGAGCAGAAGAGAAAAGAAAGAAAGACACGGGGACCCAAGCTCTGATGGAACAAAGGTGCTGTATTGAATTCTGTAAGAGTATATATACCAGTAGCTTCTTTAGATAAAGATCAAAAGACCAGACTTTACAAATTTACCAAGGAAGCAAAGAGCAATAGAGGCCATAAGACCAAGAGGCGATCTTATATCAAAGGGGCTTCCGTGGTGGCTCAGAGGTTAAAGCGTCTGCCTGCAATGCAGGAGACCTGGGTTCAATCCCTGGGTCCAGAAGATCCCCTGGAGAAGAAAGTGGCAAACCCTCCAGTATTCTTGCCTGGAGAATCCCATGGACGGAGGAGCCTGGTGGGCTACAATAGTCCATGGGGTCACAAAGAGTCAGACACAACTGAGAAAAGAGGGTCGTAAATAACTCCTTTCACCATATGGAAAAGCTCATGAAGGAAATCCTATGCAAGCATCCCATGAGGCTTGCCTGCTCCTCTCGCCCCTGACAGGGACTGATAAGGAACAGAGGGCTCAAGAGAGATAGGAAACAGCACACGGGAATCTTACTGTTAAATGCTTCCTGACAGTCGACCACGCTGGGGGCCTGTCCCCTTCCCACATAGGGTTCACCCTCCATTGTTACTCACCAAGCCCCTGTTCCCTCACTCTCACCTCCCTCCCATGGCGTCTGTCAGCACCTCTGTCCATGAGATGTTAGGAATGGCTATTCGGAAGAGAGTATTTTGTGTTGTATTTTTATTACCAGATGACAAACCTCCTTAAGACAGATTTGTGATAACCTGCAACTACTTTTGCTAAACCCAGCATATCTTAATCAAACGCTGAGCCCCTGGTGGGATGGGAGGAGCGCTGAGTGGCATTCTGCAACTGTCCAGCCTCCAGAAACTGACATATGTGAGCTTTATATAAATCCAGAGCTCCAGAAAGTTGTCTTTGAAAAAAAGGAGGAGTGGGGGGGGTGGGTAGTGAAAGTGTTAGTGGCTTAGTCCTGTACAACTCTTTGCAACCCTGTGGACTGCAGCCCAGCAGGCTCTTCTGTCCATGGAATTCTCCAGGCAAGAATAATGTGGTGGGTAGCCAGTCCCTTCTGCAGGGGATCTCCCCAACCCAGGGATCGGACCCAGTTCTCCTGCATTGCAGGCAGATTCTTGACCTTCCGAGCCCCCAGGGAATCCTGAGGGGTGGGGGGAAGCCTTGATTCTTGAGGTTCTCCTCTCCAGGTTGCTGAGGCTGAGGCCCCATTGCCCTTCCATGTGGACTCCGACCCCGGAGAAGGGGCAGGGCGCTGGGAATGGAACAGAGAGGCCCCTGACAGCTCATTCAGGCTCAGGGGATCCTCCAGAGTGACAAGAAAATGACACTTTACAACAAGCATTTCAGGGGTCTTCGCTGGAGGTCTAGTAGCTAAGAGTCCACAATTCCACTGCATGGGGCATAGGTTCAATCCCTGGTCAGGGAACTAAGATCCCACATGCCATGAAGGTAGAAATAAGAAGTCAATAAATAAACATTTTAGGAGGTTTCCTGGTGGTCCCGTGGTTGTGACTTTGCGTTTCAATACAGACACTGCGTTTTCAATTGCTGGTCAGGGAGCTGAGATCCCACATGCCTCATGTCCAAAAACCCAAAGCAGAAAAAAAATACAGAAGCAATATTGCAATATGGGCTTCCCTGTGGCTTAGTTGGTAAAGAATCTGCCTGCAGTGCAGGAGACATGGGTTCAATCCTTGGGTTTGGGAAGATCCCTGGAGAAGGCAATGGCAACCCACTCCACTGTTCTTGCCTGGAAAATTCCCATGAACAGATGAGCCTGGCAGGCTAGAGTTCACGGGGTCACAAAATTCAGACACAATTTAGGGACCAAACAACCACCACCAATTTTGTAACAAATTCAGTAAAGACTTTAAAAATGGTCTGCATTGGAAAAAAAATCTTAAAAAAAAAAGAGCATTTGGCTCAAAAGGGTGACTTTCCCGGTGGCTCAGATGGTAAAGAATCTGCCTGCAATGCAGGAGACCCAGGTTCGATTCCTGCCTCAGGAAGATCCCCAGAGGAGGAAATGGCAACCCACTCCAGTATTCTTGCCTGGAGAATTCCATAGATGGGCCATAGGCTACAGACATGCCTGAGTGACTAACACACACATGAAAAGGGTGGCAAGGGCCAAAGGGAACTTGGAGACCATGAATGACATGAACTCCATTGGTGCTGGGCCACCTTGGTCCCCTTCAGGGGGCTAAAAATAACTTCCTCCTGGTCACACTCCAGGAAGGACTGTATTTGATGACTGGCCTGCCCAGAATACACAGACCTGATCCTCTTGTCCTGACTGATAACTCTAAAGTGTCCCAGCTCCAGGGCTCCCCATGGGCTGAGCCAAAAAGTCCTTTAGATTCTCAGCCCAGCATCTCCCTCTGCACAATCCCCACCATCCTCCCTTCCTTTCCACAGCATTGACCCCAGGAGGCTCCCCTATAAACATTGGGCATTGGAGCCTACTTTCTGGGGAGTCCCACCTGTGATGTGATTCTGGGGAGGGAAGTAGGAAGTGAGGTGAGGTCTAACAGTCACATGGCCTCCTGTGTACGCCCGTTACAGTACAGTTCAGTTGCTCAGTTGTGTCTGGCTCTTTGTGACCCCATGGACTGCAGCACGCCAGGCTTCCCTGTCCACCACCAACTCCCGGAGCTTGCTCAAATGCATGTCCATCAAGTTGGTGATGCCATCCAACCATCTCATCTTCTGTTGCCCCCTTCTCCTGCTGCCTTCAATCTTTCCCAGCATCAGAGGCTTTATCACTGTGTCAGTTTTTCAGCTCTTCGGATCAGGTGGCCAAAGTATTGGAGCTTCAGTTTCAGCATCAGTCCTTCCAATGAATATTCAGGACTGATTTCCTTTAGGATTGATTGCTTTGATCTCCTTGTTGCCCAAGGGACTCTCAAGAGTCTTCTCCAACACCACAGTTCAAAAGCATCAATTCTTTGGTGCTCAGCTTTCTTTATGGTCCAACTCTCGTATCCATACATAACTACTAGAAAAACCATAGCTTTGACTAGATGGCCCTTTGTTGGCAAAGTAATGTCTCTGCTTTTTAATATTCTCTCTAGGCTGGTCATAGCTTTTCTCCCAAGGAGCAAGCGTCTTTTAATATCATGGCTGCAGTCACCATCTGCAGTGGATTTTGGATCCCCCCCAAAATAAAGTCTATCAATATTTCCATTGTTTCCCCATCTATTTGCCATGAAGTGATGGGATGGGATGCCAAGATCTTCATTTTTTGAATGCTAAGTTTTAAGCCAAAATTTTCAATTTGTTCTTTAACTTTCTTCAAGAAGCTCTTTAGTTCCTCTTTGCTTTCTGCCATAAGGGTGATGTCATCTGCATATCTGCGGTTATTGATATTTCTCCCAGCATTCTTGATTCCAGCTAGTGCTTCATCCAGCCAAGCATTTTATATGATATGTTCTGCATATAAGTTAAATAAGCAGGGTAACAATATACAGCCTTGATGTACTCCTTTTCCAATTTTGAACCAGTCTGTTGTTCTATGTCCAGTTCTAACTGTTACTTCTTGACCTGCATACAGATTTCTCGGGAGGCAAGTAAAAGCGGTTTGGTATTCCCTTCTCTTTAAGAATTTTCCGGTCTGTTTTGATCTACACAGTCAAAGGCTTTAACCTAGTCAATGAAGCAGAAGTAGACATTTTTATTGAATTCTCTTGGTTGCTTTTTCTATGATCCAGTGGATGTTGGCAATTTGATCTTTGGTTCCTCTGCCTTCTCTAAGTCCAGCTTGAATATCTGGAAGTTCTCGGTACATGTACTGTTGAAGCCTGGCTTGGAGAATTTTGAGCATTACTTTGCTAGCGTGTGAGATGAGTGCAATTGTGTGGTAGTCTGAGCATTCATTAGCATTACCTTTCTTTGGGATTGGAATGAAAACTGACCTTTTCCAGTCCTGTGGCCACTGCTGAGTTTTCCAAATTTGCTGGCATATTGAGTGCAGCACTTCCACAGCATCATCTTTTAGGATTTGAAATAACTCAGCTGGAATTCCATCACCTCTGCTAGCTTTGTTTGTAGTGATGCTTCCTAAGGCCCACTTAACTTTGGACTTCAGGATGTCTGGCTCTAGGTGGGTGATCACACCATCGTGGGCCATTCAGATCTTTTTTTGTATAGTTCTTCTGTGTATTCTTGCCACCTCTTCTTAATATCGTCTGCTTCTGTTAAGTCCATACCATTTCTGTCCTTTCTTGTGCCCATCTTTGAATGAAATGTTCCCTTGGTATCTCTACTTTTCCTGAAGAGACCTCTAGTCTTTGCCATTCTATTGTTTTCCTCTGTTTCTTTGCATTGATCAGTTAGGAAGACTTTCGTATCTCTCCTTGCTATTCTTGGGAACTCTGCATTCAGATGGGTATATCTTTCCTTTTCTCCTTTGCCTTTCACTTCTCTTCTTTTCTCAGCCAGTTGTAAGGCCTCCTCAGACAACCATTTTGCCTTTTTGCATTTCTTTTTCTTGGGAATGGTTTTGATCACAGCCTCCTGTACAATGTTACAAATCTCCATCCATAGTTCTTCAGGCACTCTGTCTATCAGATCTAAACCCTTGATTCTGTTTGTCACTTCCACTGTATAAATTGTAAGGAATTTGATTTAGGTCATATCTGAATGGTCTAATGGTTTTCCCTACTTTCTTCAATTTTAGTCTGAATTTTGCAATAAGGAGTTCATGATCTAAGCCACAGTCAGCTCCCAGTCTTGTTTTTGCTGACTGTATAGAGCTTCTGTTGCAAAGAATATAATGAATCTGATTTCAGTATTGACTGTCAGGAAGCATTTAACAAGAGGCTTCCTGTGTGCTGTTTTGGATCTGTCAGGAACCTTCTGGCCCTTATTAATTACTGAATATTCAGGAATTAAGAGGAGAGGCACGCCTTTCCTGGGGCTGAGGAATCCAGGCATTTCTCATTACGGTAATAAGTACCCTCTTCCTTTTTATGAACTATACGGTAAAAAGTGATTGTTTGCAACACTCTCTTTGATAGGGATCGTCTTATGTTTTGTATATCTGGAATTTTAATCTTTATCTTTGCTGAGAATAACTACCTTGTAAGATAGTATATATGCCCACACCATGTTGATTAAAGCATCTTTGCTCCATCAGAGCTTGGGTCCCCGTGTCTGTCTGTCTGTCTTTCTTTCTTTCCTTCCTTCCTTTCTTTCTTTCCTTCTCTGTCTCACTCAGGCTAATTCCTTGGGTGCAGAGGCCCGCTGAGCTCACTTTCTTGGGCTTCTAAGACCCTCTCGAGAAGGTGCACTGTGCCTTCACCCCACTCAAGAGGGCGCCTGGTGCCTACGTGCAGCAGCGCAAGCTCTTCTAAGAACAGGGCTTTATTGGCTTTCTGCGTAAACCAGGGGATATCAGCCTCTTCCTCTCTCTTACTTTCTTATTATCTTCAACTCCGGGCCACCAGGTTCTGGTCCATTAAAGGACCAACAATTGACCACCTGGTGATGTCCATGTGTAGAGTTGTCTTTCATGTTGTTGGAAGAGAGTGTTTGCTATGACCAGTGTGTTCTCTTGACAAAACTCTGTTAGCCTTTTCCCTGCTTCATTTTGTTCTCCAAAATCAAATTTGCCTGTTAATCCAGGTATTTCCTGACTTCCTACTTTTGCATTCCAGTCCCCTATGATGAGAAGGACATCTGTGTTTTGGTGTTAGTTCTAGAAGTTCTTGTCAGTCATCATAGAACCGTTCAGCTTCTTTGGTGTTAGTGGTTGGGGGGCATAGACTTGGATTACTGTGATATTGAATGATTTGCCTTGGAAATGAACAGAGGTCATTCTGTTGTTTTTGAGATTGCATCCAAGCACTGCATCTTGGACTCTTTTGCTGACAATGATGGCTGCTCCATTTTTCTAAGGGATTCTTGCCCACAGTAGTAGATGTAATGATCATCTGAGTTAAATTCACCCATTCCAGTCCATTTTAGTTCACTGATTCCTAAAATGTCAGTGTTCACTCTTGCCATCTCCTATTTGATCACTTCTAATTTACCTTGATTCATGGACCTAACATTCCAGGTTTTTATGCAATATCATTCTTTACAGCATTGGACTTCACTTCCATCACCAGTCACATCCACAGCTGGGTGTTGTTTTTGCTTTGGCTCAGTCTCTTCATTCTTTCTGGAGTTATTTCTCCACTCTTCTCTGGTAGCATATTGGGCACCTGCCAACCTGGGGAGTTCATCTTTCAGTGTCATATTCTTGTGCCTTTTCATACTGTTCATGGGTAAAAAGACTGAAGTGGTTTGCCATTGCCTTCTCCAGTGGACCATGTTTGTCAGAACTCTCCACCATGACCTGTCCCTCTTGGGTGACCCTGCAACACATGGCTCATAGTTCCATTGAATCAGACAAGGTTATCATCCATGTGATCAGTTTGGTTAGTTTTCTGTGATTGCAGTTTTCATTCTGTCTGCTCTTTACAATTTCTTGCATTTTCTCTACCATGTGCATGTATCATTTATTTAAAACTTAATTCAACATTTTTGAGAAAGAAATATAATCTATCATTATTTTACTCAGTCCATTATGAATATTATTGCTTGGACATGTGATTGCCTAAGAATATGTGATTGTCTAAACACAGGTGGAAGAACAGTCTCCATCATAAAATGACCTGCAAAGGGCAGTCCAAGAGAATGGGGCTTGTAACACATAACGGTGTTGCTAAGTTGAAACTTTATTAAGAAACGTAGATGGGAAAGAAATATAATTAAAAATAGAAATGAAAATAGGGTAGAAACTTGCAGTTCAACAGTGTCCTCTAGAAAATCGATCAAGAGTTTGTAGATATTTACAAGAGAAGGCTCTTAGGTATTTACCCAGGAGAAGAGTTACTGGGTAGGGTGGTAATTCCATGTTTAACTTTTTGAGGAGTTGCCAGACTATTCTCACATCAGCTGCAACACTTTACATTCCTATGAGCAATGTGTTAAGATTCTAATGCCTCCACGTCTTCATCAACACTGGCTATTGTGTCTTTTTTAATAACAGCCACGCCAGAGGGTGTGAAGTGGTACCCTGTGGTTTTGATTGGCATTTGATACAATGATGGCTAATGATGTTGAGCATCTCTGCATGTGCTTATTGGCCATTGGAGCTGGACTTCAGCCTGGAGGCAATGGTAAGATTTCAAACTGCTTTAGACAAGGGAGTGATCTTACCTGATTTACTTTTTAGGAAATCCCTCTTTGGGTTTCAGGGGGAAAGGGACAGAAAGTGAGTCTATTATTTTCCAGGTGAGAGAGGGCAAGCAGTAGAATGAATAGGATTGGGAGAGCAAAT
The DNA here is from genome assembly GCF_033118175.1 of Dama dama. Classification (NCBI taxonomy): domain Eukaryota; kingdom Metazoa; phylum Chordata; class Mammalia; order Artiodactyla; family Cervidae; genus Dama; species Dama dama. The sequence continues at coordinate 109,362,300 of NC_083700.1, read as the reverse complement.
TGGGGAGGAGTTGAGCATGTCCCAGTTTAAAGAAGTCTGAATTGATTTCCACAGCCTCTGTGACTGTTTTCTGGATTCCTCTTTCAGACCTTAATCTCCTGTAGGGCAGGGACAAATTGATTCATTCATATTGCAAAACTGTATTGTGTTCCTACCTTGTGCCTGCATTGTTCCAAAAACTTGGGATGCTTCATGGATGCAACAGAGATCCTGGCTTTGTGAAGCTTGCATTCTAGCAGGGATGAGTGGGTTATTATTATTGCCCCATACCAAATAGTCATGGCTGATACCTGTCCAAGGACCTGACGAGGATAGCCTCCTGTGACCTCACAAATGCCCACAAATGTCTTGTTCTGTAAAATCTATGAGGTTGATGATGACGCCCCTGTGTGAGAGATGTTGATGTGGAGTGGGAAGGCTGTGGATACATGCTAACTCCAGCCCCTATGGGCTGCTGGCGTAAGTATTTGTCACGTGTGTATTTAGGACCAAAGCTGGCATAGGACAGGGCTTCCCAGGTGGCACTAGTGGTAAAGAATCCACCTGTCAATGCAAGAGATGGGTTTGATCCCTGGGCTAGGAAGATCCCCTGGAGTAGGCAGTGGCAACTCACTCCAGTATTCTTGCCTGGAAAATTCCATGGACAGAGGAATCTGGAGGGCTGCAGTCTATGGGGTTGCAAAGAGTCAGTCTGAGCATGCATGCTCCCTGGAACAGGACAGGGGAGTGGGGAGGAAAAAGGGGACCCCAGTGTCTGCTTAAGAATTCTCTATCCTCAGCCACTCGGTGCAGGCCCAAACATGCACACCCACCAGCAACACCAATTTCTAAACATCTTCATAATAATAACAGCAAATACTTCAGTGGCTCTTCCAAAGTGCTAGACACTCTTCAAGTACCCTACAATAATTTTTAAATGTTTTGTAAATTGTATTTACAGACTCTATTGCTTACAATACAAATTACAACTATTCATTCATTTAATCCCCACGACATCCCCATGACATAGACATTATTATCATTCAATTGTACAGATGAGGAAACCGAGTTCACTCAACCCTCCAGTGTCTGAGCTGGAGCTAAAAACACTTCTAACCCCATGCAATACTGCCTCCAAGAGGAGGTCTGGAAAATGCCATCTTCCTGCATGTCGTGACATTTCCAGTGATGCCTCATGTAGTTAGCTGGCCCCCTGGACCCCCTTCTGGCTCCAAGCTAGCAGCAACCTCCAATTGGCCTAGTGGGAAGAGAACTAAATCAGCAGTCAAAAATTCAGAATCTGGTGGTAGGTCCACTCCTAAGAGGTGTGTGAAAAAAAAGTGAAAGTGAACGTCACTCAGTCGTGTCTGACTCTTTGTGACCCCATGGACTATACTGTCCATGGAATTCTCCAGGCCAGAGTACTGAAGTGGGTAGCCTTTCCCTTCTCCAGGGGATCTTCCCAACCCAGGGATCGAACCCAGGTTTCCCACATTGCAGGCGCATTCTCTACCAGCTGAGCCGCAAGGGAAGCCCAAGAATACTGGGGTGGGTAGCCTATCCCTTCTCCAGCAGATCTTCCCGACCCAGAAATCGAACCAGGGTCTCCTGCATTGCAGGCAGATCCTTTACCAGCTGAGCTATGTGCATCTTTGGGTAAAAATCCACCTCCCTGGGTTGTCTCCCCACCCGGCAAGAAGGTAGCTGTAGGGGTGTCTCGTGGTCCCGCCGTCTCCAGGGAGGGGGCTGAACAAGGACCTGACTCCTGGGGGTGGGGAAGGTCCTCAGCACAACCCAGTCTGATCCGTGGCATCAGGCAATCAGAGAGAGGACAGTGTCTGCGGTTGAACTTCAAGAAGGTGCCATTTCAGAGGTCAAAAATAGAGGCATAGCAGCGATTCAGAAAGTCCTACCTGATGCCACAGCAGCTGCTGCAGTTTGTGGCCTTGTGGGTGCTGAGCCCAGAGCAAAACGTCTTATAAAGGACACTCACTTGTCTCCACATGGCATCTCAGAAGCGGGGATGCTGAGAAGTGGATCAGGGAGGCAGAGGGTGGATTTGACCTGGGTCTGCTGGATTCCAGAACCCGCAGCCCTAACCACTGGGACTGCCCAGCAAAAGACGCACAGCCAGGACCCTGAGGCCTGAAAGCCTTGCTCAGAAAGCCTTGCTCAGTGGAGGGTCCCTGCCTGCCTCTCTCCCTCTCCCGTTGGGAACACAACCTCACAAGCACCATCCAGATCCAGGGGCTCCGTCACCAGCATTCACCTGCCCAATTTCAGAAGATGCTTTCACAGTTTATAAATCCACACTGCACCCCTTCTGTGTGCCAAGAAACAGATGAACAGGTGGGTCCTAGTCCCTGCCCTCCGGAAGCCAAGGACAATGAGAGCCAGTAAATCTGGGGAGCAAGAGAGCGGACCCCCGCAGCCTTCCCACAGGAAGAGCCTTGATTGTGGGGCAGATTGGGGTGAAACATTTGGCCCTGGCTACCCTGTTGAAATAATGCCTCTCTCCAAAGCAGGCAGCTGTGGGCACCTCGTCTGCCAACAAAACTGGCAGAGTCAGGCAGTGGGGCAGGAGCCTGAAGCTTGGGCAGCCTCTGCCTAAAAAGACCCCATTTCCAGAGGACCCAACACCTCTGCTCAGGTCCAGCTTGCTGGGATTCCAATCCCAAAATAAGAGGACATCTCTCCACACCCCCGCCACTGAGCACTGACCTGGAAGTTCAGACCACTGATTAAACCATGGGCAGAATTAGGGGCTCTACTGAGATGAGCCTTCTCCCCACATTCCCCATCTGACATGTCCTCTGGACACCCTGAGAACAGAGCAGATGCCATTATCTAGGGGTTGAGGGGCCATGATCTGGCTGGATCTTTAAAATTGCCACCACCTTCAGCATTCCCAAGAATCCCACCCTCACTCTATGATTACCTGGTGCAGAAGAGCTCTGGTTTATGCCAAGAAAGAAACAGGTGGGTCGACTTGTTGAGAAGGTCGTGCCTCAAGGAGCGTGTTCCAGTTTGGATCCCAAGGCTCTGGGTGGGAAGTCGGGGGTGTGAGCAGAGGCCGTGGGGACCCAGCTTCTAGAACAGGGCAGCTCTCGTATCCTCCAGCCTCACCTGGAGCCTCAAGGCCTCCTCTGTCCAGCTCGTGCCTATAAACACCTACGGGAGGCCGGCACCTCTCCGCCCACTCACCTGCTCCGGGAGTGCAGGACCAGCCTTGACCTAGTTAGGATGCTGCCTCTCATTAGTCAGGAAGCAATCTGTCTAGTTCTCTCCACAGTCTTGCTGAATCAGAATGAACCACAGGAAGCCTGAGCCAAGCTCACCCCTTGAATGAAACCAGGGCCGGGGAGGGTCCGGAAGGGCAGCAAAAGGGAAGCGGAGGGGCTGGAGCTTGGGAGGACACAGCTTCCCTTGGGGCTCTGCGGCTGGGTGAGTGGGACCTCCTGACCTCTTGGGACCTCAGTTTCCTCCTCTGAAAACTTAAAGCAAAAATAGCACAGTGGGCTCCAAGCCGCAAGAGTGCAGACCGTACCCCTCCTGGCTACCACCACCCAGAATCCAGAGTGTTTCTGGATGGACCTAGAGATCGTCAGACTGCGTGAAGTCAGACAGAGAAAGACAAGTATCCTATGATGTCGCTTACAAGTTCAATGTTTTAAAAAACAGAAGTAAAATGGACTTATCCACAAAACAGAGTATAAAATAGAGTTATAAACGTAGGGCACAAACTTATGGTTCTCAAGGGGTAAGGGAGTGGAGAGGGATAAATTGGGAGATTAGGATTGACATATACATGCTACTACATATAATATGTAAAATATATGAAGTGTGTACGTATTTAGTCGCTTCACTTGTGTCCGACTCCATGGACTGTAGCCCCCCAGGCTCCTCTGTCCTTGGGGATCTTCCCGACCCAGCAATCGAACCCACGTCTCTTATCCCTTGGTAGCTCAGTTGGTAAAGAATCTGCAGCTGGTAAAGAATGCAGGAGACCTCAGTTCAATTCCTGGGTCGGGAAGATCTGCTGGAGAAGGGATAGGCTACCCAATCCAGTATTCTTGGGCTTCCTGGCTGGCTCAGACAGTAAAGAATCCTCCTGCAATGTGGGAAACCTGGGTTCAGTCCCTGGGTTGGGAAGATTCCCCTGGAGAAGGGAATGGCTATCCACTCCAGTATTTCGGCCTGGAGGATTCCATGGACTGCGTAGTCCATGGGGTCGCAAAGAGTCAGACACAACTGAGCAAATTTCACAGCTCATGTCTCCTGAATTGCCATTAGCACCACCTGGGAAGCCATTTATATATTATCGCGAGCCATACTATATAAACTTCATATAAAATATATAAAAATACAGATATATATAAATCAATTCAGTTCAGTCATTCAGTCATGTCCAACTCTTTTTGACCCCATGGACTGCAGCATGCCAGGTTTCCCTGTCCATCACCAACTCCTGAAGCTTACTCAAACTCATGTCCATTGAGTCGGTAATGACATCCAACCATCTCATCCTCTGTCATCCCCTTCTCCTCCCGCCTTCAATCTTTCCCAGCATCAGGGTCTTTTCAAATGAGTCAGTTCTTCGCATCAGGTGATCAAAGTATGGGAGTTTCAGCTTCAGCATCAGTCCTTCCAATGAATACTCAGGACTGATTTCCTTTAGGATGGACTGGTTGGATCTCCTTGCAGTCCAAGGGACTCTCAAGAGTCCTCTCCAATACCACAGTTCAAAAGCATCAATTCTTTGGTGCTCAGCCTTCTTTATAGTCCAACTCTCACATCTATACACAACTACTGGAAAAACCATAGCTTTGACTAGATGCACCTTTGTTGACAGAGTAATGTCTCTGCTTTTTAATATGCTGTCTAGGTTGGTCATAGTTTTTCTTCCAAGGAGCAAGCGTCTTTTAATTTCATGGCTGCAGTCACTATCTGCAGTGATTTTGGAGCCCAAAACTATAAAGTCTGTCACTGTTTCCATTGTTTCCCCATGGATTTACCATGAAGTGATGGGATGGGATGCCATGATCTTAGTTTTCTGAATGTTGAGCTTTAAGCCAACTTTTTCACTCTCCTCTTTCACTTTCATCAAGAGGCTCTTTAGTTCTTTTTCGCTTTCTGCCATAAGTGTGCTATCATCTGCATATCTGAGGTTATTGATATTTCTCCCAGCAATCTTGATTCCAGCTTGTGCTTCATCCAGCCCAGTGCTTCTCATGATGTACTGTGCATATAAGTTAAATAAGCAGGGTGACAATATACAGCCTTGAAGTACTCCTTTCAAAATTTGGAACCAGTCTGTTGGTCCATGTCTGGTTCTAACTGTTGCTTGTTAACCTGCATACAGACTTCTCAGGAGGCAGGTCAGGTGGTCTGGTATTCCCATCCCTTGAAGAATTTTCCACAGTTTATTGTGATTCACACAGTCAAAGGCTTTGGCATAGTCAATAAAGCAGAAGTAGATGTTTTCCTGGAACTCTCTTGCTTTTTAGATGATCCAACGGATATTGGCAATTTGATCTCTGGTTCCTCTGCCTTTTCTAAATCCAGCTTGAACATCTGGAAGTTCATGGTTCACGTACTGTTGAAGCCTGGCTTGGAGAATTTTGAGCATTACTTTGCTAGCAGGTGAAATGAGTGCAATTGTGCAGTAGTTTGAACATTCTTTGGCATTGCCTTTCCTTGGGATGGAATGAAAACGGACCTTTTCCAGTCCTGTGGCCACTGCTGAGTTTTCCAAGTTTGCTGGCATGTTGAGTGCAACACTTTAACAGCATCATCCGTGCATATAATATATAAAATAGATGAGTAATAAGGACCTACTGTATAGCACAGGGAACTCTACTGAATACTCTGTAATAACCTATATGGGAAAAGAATCTAAAAATGATGGATATATGTAAATATATAACTGAGTCACTTTGCTTCACACCTGAAACTGACACAACACTGTAAATAAACCAGACTCCAGTGAAAAAAATTTTTAGACAAAGAGCATTTCTGATGCATCACTGATGAGCCATCAATGCCTTTCATCAGTTGAGTGAATGGCTGGTGCCACCTTCCCAGGCAGAGCCGATGATGTGAGGATTACATGTGAAAAGTCATCCACATCTCTTAACCCAGCATCCAGCATATGGCAGGGACCCACTAGATGCTAGTGCCAGGCAAGGAGCACTTTCCTTCTGTACCCACTGCAACCAAGCCTAAGGCTCCATGGGCCATGAAGATGAGTCATTTGCTGGCCCACAGCCAGAAGATATAGCCCTTATCACCCCAGTTCATAACCATTGTGGGGGAGGCTGCAGGAATTAGAAATGTCAAAAGGCAGCCCCATTCAGTTCAAAGTGCATTTCTTGCCTCAGTCTAGATCCGGGGTGAGGGCAGTCTCCCTAATGTGTTCCCCCTCCCTGCTCTGGACACAGTCCTTTCTCAGCATCTTTAGCTCAGAGTCAAGTGCAGACACACCTTGTCACCTCTCTCCTGGGAGGTCAGCTCCCCCTGGATGATGGTTCTGGGCCCTCTTGTCCCTGCTCTGGTCTAGCCTCTCATTAGTTCTCAAAGGCACGGTCACCTGGCTTCAAAGTTTATCACTGAAAGCCCCACCCAAAATCCAGCCTACATGAAGGCCCAGTGAACTCCCACCTCCAGCGCTGACTCACTCAACCCAACATCCATGAATCCCCTTGAAGTGGATGCCTTTACATTCCTGTTTTTCTCCTTCTAATTCATCGGGCTGCAGAAGGGGTTCTTTTAAAGTGGGTTAAGTGCAGGAGTAATGACTCATTGCAGAAACTGTAACATATCAATAAAATGGGATATTGTTGCTTAGTCACTCAGTCATGTCTGACTCTTTTGCTACCTCATAGACTGTAGTCCGCCAGGCTCTTCTGTCCATGGGATTCTCCAGGCAAGAATTCTGGAGTGGGTTGCCATTTCCTTCTCTGGAAGATCTTGCCGACCCAGGGATTAAACCTTTGTCTCTTGCACGGGCAGGTAGATTCTTTACCACTGAGCCACCAGGGAAGCCCAAGGCACCAATTAATTAAAATCAAGCCTTGAAGACTAGACAATGTGTGAGTTAATGCTGGGATGATGTAAAGTATAAAAAAATAGGATACATGACAGCATATAAGGTAGGATCCCACTTTTGTAAATGTGTATATTGTCTATTCAAAATTAATATTAAAAATAAACAAAAACCCTATGAAAAATATGTATTGCTACCCTGCTAAAACTTAGCATGGTACTTGGAATAAAATAGATATTTAGCAAATGTCTGTTGAATGTAGAATGAATAAATAAATATTTTCAGTAATTAATGTTGACCAGGAGGATGACAAATGATATTTATTTACTTCTTTGTACTCTTTCAGGCACACAGGGATTTTGTTATTAGGTTAAAAATAATGGTAAGTATTAAAGTGAAAGGCTTTAAATGTGGCTGGATAATGCCTATTAACTTCATTCTGGCCAGATCATTGAGTAGAGAAATAGGCTTTCAAAAGGGCCTAAAGAACCTGTAAAAATGGACTTGACTCAGCATGCAAATTCAACTTACATTTGGCTCCAAAGGACCAACTGATGAAGTGTTCAAAGTATTTGTTCAACACATCTCATGTAGCCAACACCACACTCACTTGGGCAGGAGATGGAGAGGAAGATCACAGAGATGCTCCCAGAGCTCCAAGGGCTTGTTATTTACGTGAGGGAACCAGTCGAGCCCACAGAAAACAGAGGCCAGTGAAGACAGGGGCATGGTGGTGGCAGGCGGACTGTGATGGTGGCAGTGATGAAGAGTGAGGGGAGAGGCGAGGACAGGAGAAGCCTTGGAGACTTCCTGGGCCTGGGCTGGGCCAGGAGGAGGGAGATGTACAAGGTGGAGCTGGAACATCTCAGCAGGAATGCACAGAGCACCCAGTGGGTTCCTCCACTGGAGAAGGTGGGAGAGGATGCCTGGAGATGAGCTTGTCTGGAGACAGTGGGGCGGGGAGGGGAAGGTGTGGGCACTCGGCTTGGCAGGGCCATCAGGGCTTGGAATGTAGTCCGTTTTCTCTCTGGTGGCTTTCGTGATTCTCCTCTATCTTTAATGTTCTGCAGTCCCAGTATGGCTTGTCCAGGTGTGAATTTATTTACCTCGTCTAGGACTCAGCACACTTTTTCAAACTCAGAACGTGTATCTTCAGTTCTGAAAATCTCTCAGTCATTAATGCTTTGAACACTGCCTTTTCCCACTCTCTCTCCTCTCCTTCAGAACAGCCTATTAAATGCAAATTGAGTTTTCTTGATTTAGTCACCAAATGTCTTTTGACTTATTTTTCACATTTTTCATCTCTTTGCCTCCTGGTGCTTTATTCTGTGTGATTTTCTCAGATATACCTTCCAAATTACTAAATCTAAAATCGTGTCTAGCTAAGATTTTTTTAAATGCAATATTTTTTATTTCTGTGGTTTCTACTTAGTTCTTTGGATTCACTTTTTAAAAAAATTAATTTCCTCAGCACTAAAAAGAAATGAACTAACAAACCTTTGAAAAGACTTGGAGGGACCTTAAATATATATTACTAAGTGAAAGCAGCCAGTCCAAAAAGGCTATATACTGTACAATTCCAACTATGTGACATTAGGGAAAAGGCAGAATAAGGAGACAGCAAAAAGTGCAGTGGTTGCCAGATCTCACGGAAATGGGGGTAGGTAATGAATGGGAGAGGCATCCATGATTTTTCATGGATGAAAATACTCCGTATGATATCATATGATGGACATATGTCATTATTCATTTGTCCAAGCCTATACAAAACCAAGGATAAACTATAATGCAAACTATGCACTTGCGGGTGATTATGACATGTCAGTGCCGGTTCATCAGTTATAAAAAAGGTCCTGCTCTGGGGAGCTGGGAATGTTGATAATGGGGGGGGGGGGGCTGTGTATGTATGGGGGCCAAAAGGCATATGGGAACTTTCTGTACTTTCCCCTGGATCTTGCTGTGAACCTAAAACTTCTCTGACAAGTAATGTCTTAACTTTAAAAACATGATTTCTTATTCTTATTTTATAGATTTTATTCCTTTATCTCTTTAAGCACCTAAGGATACTTATTTTTTAAGTCTTTTATATTCTAGCATTCCATTTCCTCATGGGTCAACTCTCTTATTGCTGTGGGATACTTTCCTTCATATTGGACTTCCCCAGATATTTTATAATGTTTGTGTGTGAGCTCACCCTCAGTGGGAATGATCTTTTGGCTATGGTGGTGGAGTTGCTCCCACTGGTGCCCCAGATTGTGAACACCTTCCCTCGTTGTCCCTATGTAAGTCTCAAAAGTTCACAGTTTCTCAACTTTCTTTCTCAGTTTCTGTCTTAGGCTTTCTGTTCTCTGTGAGTGGTGAAATTTTGGGCTATATGTACAAAACCAAATTACCCTCAGTTTCTAGAGGATTTTATTTCTATTCATGGCCTGTACATTTTAAAAAAATTTCTTAGCCATAATTTCTGTCTAAACTTCTTGCTGTGTTCAGGTCCAAAGGTTTTGATTCTTATCCCCTCATAGCTGTTGAATTAAAAGACAAACATATTTCCTGGCGATGGAAGTAACAGTCCCTAAAAAATGATATCTCTGAGGTAGATATAGAATGACTTAAGAATAACTTATTTATTTAAGGCACTGGAGATGAAAGATTATTTCTCTTTCTTGCTCTTGGGACCAAATATATATTTATATCACATATATATGATTTTATATTTTTTCCAGCATTTCTGTGTGTCTAGGAAATTTCGTGTGATCTTGAACAAGCTACTAATATTTAACATCTACATGTCTGGCCTTATCATCATAGGACTGTAATGATGACTAAACAAGATAATTCATGTAAGGTGCCTAGAACAAAACCTGGCCTGAGGGCAATCCATAAATATTATAATAATAATTCCTGCTTCAGTTCATTTCTTTTTCTTGACCAGACCTGGCCACTCACCTCTATATACTTCAAATATTTTTTTAAATAACCACAACTTTTTTTTAACCTCAAGCTTTTAAATTCCTCTCCCTTCCCCACCCCCAACAGCAAACTCAATACAGGAAGTTATTAACCTTAAAAGAAATTCTCTTACAATGAATTAAACTTACTATATTTGAATATTCAACTTATGCTGATGCACAATTATAATAATTACTTTAAAATAACTGGTTTATGATTACTAAATGATTACTGAATGATTTACCAAAAATTATTGCCCAGAAATCATGCAAAGATGGGCACAATAAAGGACAGAAATTGTATGGACGTAACAGAAGCAAAAGATATTAACAAGAGGTGGCAAGAATACACAGAAGAACTATACAAAATAGATCTTCATGACCCAGATAACCACGATGGTGTGATCACTCACCTAGAGCCAGACATCCTGGAATGCAAAGTCAAGTGGGCCTTAGGAAGCATCACTATGAACAAAGCTAGCAGTGGTGATGGAATTCTAGGTGAGCTATTTCAAATTCTAAAACAAGAGGTTATGAAAGTGCTGCACTCAATATGCCAGCAAATTTGGAAAACTCAGCAGTGGCCACAGGACTGGAAAAGGTCCGTTTTCATTCCAATCCCAAAGAAAGACAATGCCAAAGAATGCTCAAACTACTGCACAATTGCACTCATTTCACACCCGAGCAAAGTAATGCTCAAAATTCTCCAAGCCAGGCTTCAACAGTACGTGAACCATGAACTTCCAGATGTTCAAGCTGGATTTAGAAAAGGCAGAGGAACCAGAGATCAAACTGCCAACATCCACTGGATCATCTAAAAAGCAAAAGAGTTCCAGGAAAACATATACTTCTGCTTTATTGACTATGCCAAAGCCTTTGACTGTGTGGATCACAACAATCTGTGCAAAATTCTTCAAGAGATGGGAATACCAGACCACATGACCTGCCTCCTGAGAAATCTGTATGCAGGTCAAGAGGTAACAGTTAAAACCGGACATGGACCAACAGACTGGTTCCAAATCAGGAAAGGAGTACTTCAAGGCTGTGTATTGTCACCCTAATTTAACTATATGCAGAGTATGTCATGTGAAATGCCAGGCTGGATGAAGCACAAGCTGGAATCAAGATTGCCGGGAGAAATATCAATTACCTCAAAAATGCAGAAGATACCACCCTTATGGCAGAAAGTGAGGAAAAACTAAAGAGCTGCTTGATGAAAATGAAAGGAGAGTGGAAAAGTTGACTTAAAACTCAACATTCAGAAAACTAAAATCATGACATCAGGTCCCATCACTTCATGGCAAATAGACGGGGAAACAATGGAAATAGTGGGAGACTTTATTTTGGGGGGGCTTCAAAATCATTGCAGATGGTGACTGCAGCCATGAAATTAAAAGATGCTTGCTCCTTGGAAGAAAAGCTATGACCAACCTAGACAGCATATTAAAAAGCAGAAACATTTCTTTACCAACAAAGGTCCACCTAGTCAAAGCTATGGTGTTTCCAGTAGTCATGTATGAGACTGGGCTATAAAGAAAGCTGAGCACCAAAGAATTGGTGCTTTTGAACTGTGGTGTTGGAGAGGACTCTTGAGAGTCCCTTGGACTGCAAGGAGATCCAACCAGTCCATCCTAAAGGAAATCAGTCCTGAATATTCATTGGAAGGACTGATGCTGAAGCTGAAACTCCAAAACTTTGACCAACTGATTTGAAGAACTGACTCATTTGAAGAGACCCTGATGCTGGGAAAGATTGAAAGCAGGAGGAGGTGATGACAGAGGATGAGGTGATTGGATGGCATCACCAACTCAATGGACATGAGTTTGAGCAATCTCCAGGAATTGGTGATTGACAGGGAGGCCTGGCGTGCTGCAGTTCATGGGGTCTCAAAGAGTTGGACACGACTGAGCAAGTGAACTGTACTGATTGCCCAGAAAACACCACAAAAGCTCTGGTCAAGGGCATCCCAGTTTTTGAAAGGGATTTCTCAGTGTCTTAGTCCATTCATGCTTTCTGTACACCATAGACTGAGGTGCTTATAAGGAACAGAAATTTATTTCTTGCTTTTCTGGAGGCTGGGAAGTTCAAGATCCAGGTACTCGTAGTTTGGTGTCTGGTGAGAAACCTCTTGGGCTTCTCAGGTGGCGCTAGTGGTAAAGAGCCCACCTGTCATTGCAGAAGACATAAAGAGATGCAGATTTTTTCCCCTGGGTCAGGAAGATCCCCTGGAGGAGGGCATGGCAGCCCACTCCAGTATTCTTGCCTGGAGAATTCCCATGGACAGAAGAGCCTGGAGGGCTACAGTCCATAAGGTTGCAAAGAGTCAGACATGACTGAAGTGACTTACATGCACAAGAACCCTCCCCCTGGTTCATAGAACGTCTTCTCTCTGTATTTCACATAGTGGAAGTGGCAAGCGAGCTCTCTGGGATCCCTTTTAAGGACACTTGGGTTCCTCATTGGTAGAACCCTCACAACCTCAGCACCTCCCACAGACCCTATCTTCTATATCATCACATCGGGGAATTGTTTTCAACACATGAATTCGGGCTGGGGGAAGGGACAGATTCAGTCTATGACACTCAGTTTCATCCCAAATACTTCCACAGTAGAGCAGTGGACAATTGTTAAAAAAAAAAAAAAGAATGAAGAATTTAAAGTGTGTTGAACTGGAAAACTACCAAGAAATAGATACAGAGCAATACGTACATACTGTGGTCCTGCCTAAGTAAACAAAGGATATAGGGGTGTGTATGTGTGTGTGTATGAGAGAGAGAGGGAAATGGTATATAGAGAGAATGTTTCTAGAAGGATTCTGCAGGAAACTGTGAGCTGAGGTTATGTAAAATGTTTTGGAGCAGGGAAGTGACAGGTTCAGGACTGTATCCGCAGACTCGCATGGCATGCTGGGTGGGCGTGGTGGAGAGGACTGGGAGGAACTGGGAGAGCATGCAGCGTGGAGTCTGTTTAAAGGACACGGCAGTGGTACAGCTGAGAGTTGACAGGGTCTAATCTGAAGCAGGGGGACGCAGTGGAGAAGGAAAAAAGAAACTGGATTCATTTTTGAGGGGCTTCCAGCAGTAGCCCCAGTGCCTAGGGCAGTACCTTCAGCCCATAGGTGCTCATCAATGTCCGAAATGAATGGTCTCCTGTATAGAAGACTTGGAACTCCAGCCCCTCTAGGCATCTGCTTGGCAACTCCAGACAGCATCCCATAGGCCCTCTTCTCGGAGTTTGCTCACCCAACCCTGGACCCTGGGAGGCAGGGGCAGGAGGCAGGGTCCACAGGCAGGCGAAGCCAGGGCCCACATTTCTGTTGTGCCCTCTGGCCCTGCCCTCCTGGGAGTGTGGTGTCAATTCCTGTCCCACTGCCCTTGCTCCACCAGGCCCCCCACCAGCAGGACTGCAGGCACCTCTGAGCTGGCCCCTGTGTTTATGCGGCAAGGAAGAAGTGTCTCTAAAATGCTGAGGCCCTGGCCTCCCTTAGGACCTAAGGGGAGACAGGAAAACAGAACAATGAGAAAGAGGGGAAGAAGACAGCCAAGAAAATCAGAGCTAACCCTACACTCAGGTATACTCTCACCCATGCACACGCCTGCACCTGCCATCATAACACTGTGTACTTAGGAGGAGCTTAAAATAGGTTTTCTGAATGCATGAGACAGTGATGGAGAGAAAGCAGGAGAATGAGGGCTCCCAGGAGGTTGGTGGATGAAGGAAAGAAAACAGATCCTCCTGAACAACAGACATTCCCCCAGACCCCACACATGTGAAAGCTCCACTGGGATCTTTTGGTCATTGAGGACAGTGAGGGGCAGAAGGAATAATTTCATTCATTCTGGTATCTGCTGAGCCTAATATGGGACTTCGTTTATAGTGTCCTGCCCAAATGTTTGTTGAATAAATGAAAGGGTGTGTGGACGGATGGATGGGTGGGTAGGTGGGTGGGTGGACTGATAGGTGGGTCTATAGGTGGGTTGATGGATGGATGAGTGATTGGATGGATGGGTGGGTGGGTGGGTGGGTGGACTGATAGGTGGGTCTATAGGTGGGTTGATGGATGGATGAGTGATTGGATGGATGGGTGGGTGGGTGGGTGGGTGGACTGATAGGTGGGTCTATAGGTGGGTTGATGGATGGATGAGTGATTGGATGGATGGGTGGGTAGGTGGGTGGGTGGACTGATAGGTGGGTCTATAGGTGGGTTGATGGATGGATGAGTGATTGGATGGATGGGTGGGTGGGTGGGTGGGTGGATTGATAGGTGGGTCTATAGGTGGGTTGATGGATGGATGAGTGATTGGATGGATGGGTGGGTGGGTGGGTGGGTGGACTGATAGGTGGGTCTATAGGTGGGTTGATGGATGGATGAGTGATTGGATGGATGGGTGGGTGGGTGGGTGGGTGGACTGATAGGTGGGTCTATAGGTGGGTTGATGGATGGATGAGTGATTGGATGGATGGGTGGGTGGGTGGGTGGGTGGACTGATAGGTGGGTCTATAGGTGGGTTGATGGATGGATGAGTGATTGGATGGATGGGTGGGTGGGTGGGTGGGTGGACTGATAGGTGGGTCTATAGGTGGGTTGATGGATGGATGAGTGATTGGATGGATGGGTGGGTAGGTGGGTGGGTGGATTGATAGGTGGGTCTATACGTGGGTTGATGGATGGATGAGTGATTGGATGGATGGGTGGGTGGGTGGATGGCTTGATGGATGGATGGATAAAAGACCAAGTCTATTTAGCTTTCAGAGGACAAACTGAAACCATAATTTCACAGTAATCAGAGGGCTGTCATAGACAGCTTTCAAAGCCGGCCCTCAGCGATTCCTTTATCTTGGGATTCGTGCCTCTGTGTGACCCCCTAGGTCTGAATGTGGGCTGTACCTGATGACTTCCTCCCAGTGAGTAGAGTATTTTGAGACTGAAGGGATGTTACTTGTGTGTGCGTAGACTACAAAGCCTATGACTTCTGTCTTCTTGGACTCTGTTACCCACCCCAGAGACAAGCTGCTACAGAGGAGGGGCCCTTGTGGGGGCTTCGGGTCCACAGTCAGCGAGGAGCTGAGACCCTCAAGTTCAAGAGCCGGCAGGAACTGAATGCTGCCAGCAAGCTCGCGAACGTGAAGGGAGATCCTACCCAGGGGAGCTTCGAGATGTGGTCCCCACCTCACCGGCGGCTGGACTGCAGCCTGTGAGGGACCCTGAGCAGAGAACCCATCCAAGCCGTGCTCTGATGCCTGGTTCTCAGAAACCGTGTGGCAGCTGATGTGTTGCTTCAAGCCACTACATCTAAGGTTAGTTTGTTGCCAGCAAACAGATAGCTAATACAACGGCTGATTTGAGTTTAATTTAAAAATGGACATGGTGACAATTAAACTTGACAGGTGATGGCAGTGGTTCAGAGCCCAAGTTTTGGTACTGATGAGACGGGGTTTGAACCCTGGATTCCCACCTTACTAGTTGTGTGGCTGTGGGCCAGATGATCAGCTTCTCTGGGCCTTTATTTCTGTGTCTTTAAAACGGGCATAATTCTCTGTGCATAGAGCTAGCACAAGGATTACATAAAACAACCGTGTAAAGTACCTAGCCCAGAGACTTCGCAGGTAGTCCAGTGGTTAAGACTCTGTACTCCCAAAGCAGGGGGCCGGGTTCAATCCCTGGTCAGGAAACTAGATCCCACATGCCGCAGTTAAAATCCCACACATGGCAATGAAGATCGCATGGGCTGAAGTTAAGACCCAGGGCAGCAGAAAAGAAAAGTACTTAGCCCAGGACCTGTCACTGAATAGAAGGTTGCTGTTCAGTCGCTCAGTCGTGTCCAATTCTTTGCAACCTCATGGACTGCAGCACTCCAGGCCTCCCTGTCCATCACCATCTCCCAAAGCTTGCTCAAAATCATGTCCATCGAGTCAGTGATGCCATCCAACCATCTCATCCTTTGTCATCCCCTTCTCCTCCTGCCCTCAATCTTTCCCAGCATCAGGGTCTTTTCTGATGAGTCAGCTCTTCACATCAGGTGGCCAAAGTATCGGAGCTTCAGCTTCAACAGCAGTCCTTCTAATGAACATTCAGGACTGATTTCCTTTAGCACTGACTGGTTGGATTTCCTTGCAGTCCAGGGGACTCTCAGCAAACAGAAGGTAGCTATTAGCAACAATAACAACAATAGTAACAGTAGCAGAGGAAGGTCCAGCATGAGGCAGCGAGTGTCCCTGCCTGGAAGGGATTGAGCTGAATCACGATGCCATGTGCAACCTTTTCCAGGTCTTAGATGGAGCGCTGTGGGGCTGCCTGGCCAAGACCGTGGGCTGGGGGACCAGCTGTCACAGGACCACCAGGCTTACCTTGCGCCCGGGTGCGGCACCAGCTGCTCCTGGGCTTCACCGTGGACAGCGCCTTCCCTCCCGCACGGCCTCTGGTTCAGGTGCGGGGCCGCCACCCTGGCTGGGCCCACGGGAGCAGGAAGGTAAACACCCAGGCAGGAAGTGATTGTCACGGGCACGGGGCCAGCGCACAGCCAGGCGAGTCTGAAGGTCAGGAATGCTTCCCCAGGAGCCCCTTCCAGCAGAGGTCAGAGTCTCCAGCTGCAGGTTCTCGGGGAGCCGAGGAGTCCAAGAACAGCCCCCTGCTCTGAGACCCCGACAGGACACAGGACAGGAGAATAAGAGCCGTCCAAGGGGCTCTAACCCCCAGGAGCTCCTCAGTGGCAGGTGAGCAAATGGTTTGAGTGTTTTGTTTTGTTTTGTTTTGTTATGAGATGAAATGGGATGGAAAGCGGGCTGCAGCCAGGGCAGCACAGGCAAGACCCCAGGCAGGTGAGTGAAGCGAGAGGCAAGCCCACTCACCCTTCATTGAGAGGGAGCTTCAAGACAGAAAACAGCCCTGGGTCTCTCACTCTCCTTGGCTTCACTGTTCTCCCCTCTGAGACTCAGTTTTACCACCTGGGAACTGGGGTAATAATTCCTTCCGGGCTCCTCTCCTGTGAAGGCTATAGGAATGTGACTGAAGTGACTTAGCACATATGCCAGTTAAATAAAATTTGGGATGTTCACAGCCCCTGGCTAAACCAGACTGGGACTTGTGACAGTTCTGCCGAGTTCTGACAATGGTAACTGGAAAAATGCCTATGGTGGGATTGTCCCAATGTGCCTGCCCCCCATTGCACCTTTGTCCTCCCACACCTTCTCCTGCTTGGCTCTTGCTTTCAGATTGTCTCTTCCCTTTCCACTCCTGTCCTGGCTGCCTTGGCTCTCCTTAGCTTTGCAGCAGTAGAAACCAGGGTGTCTGGGAGGCATCTCAAGCTTTCTAGTCTGTGAAAACAAACAATAGACCATCTTCCTTGACCCCATCCTCAACTCTACCCCTTCCTGGGGTCCACCTTGTCTTGAAAACCCTCCCTGGAAAGGGCTCCCCACAGGAAAGGCAGGAGGTCATGTGATCAGAGATCACTGAAGGAGGAAGATCATTGCTTTAAGAACTTGCCCATGGGAGACCTCTCTGGCCTCTGTTAAGGCAGCCCAGGAAACTTACACCGGTGGACAAACCAGCCCAGAGACTCTGAGGAAGGAGGCCAGGTCGAGTCGCTGTGCCTGCTGGTTCCACCATTTACACTGTAGCCACTGTTTGTCTCAGCAGTTAGCGACCCACCAGACCCACATCAGACATCACAACTCCCAGGACGAGTCTTTCCTCCACATCCGAGAGCCTATCTCCTCCCTAAGTAGGGGTCAGTGCTGACGCTCTAAAGTTACCCCCAGCATCACCCTAGAGAGGCAGAAGTCCTTCCCTTGTTCTTTCATCAAATCATCGCAAGCACCTGGGGCAAGTGAGGCTTTGGAGAGGGGCTGGGGGCACACACGTTTCCAGGGCTGCCCTCAGGCTGGCAGAGGAGATCCAGGACAGAGGTTCCTCCTACACGAAGCGGGCACAGAGCGCCCCACCCCCAAATACAAGGACGGTTATGGCGTCGTGGGGC
The DNA here is from genome assembly GCF_033118175.1 of Dama dama. Taxonomy (NCBI): domain Eukaryota; kingdom Metazoa; phylum Chordata; class Mammalia; order Artiodactyla; family Cervidae; genus Dama; species Dama dama. The sequence goes on along the minus strand of NC_083700.1, from coordinate 109,344,349 downwards.
TGAGAGGTGTTTGGCCGGCCAGGCAGGGAGTTACATCTCTGAGCCTGTGGGCTGTTTCTTTCCAGATCCCCCACTTGGCATCTTCAGGGCACTGCTGGGGCAGAGCAGCCAGGCTGCAGGAGGAATTTTCACCTTGGGCTCCCTTTCCCCAACTTTGGAGCCATCAAGCTCAGCAGATGGGGCTCTGCCTCTGGATCTACAGGACATGCCTAGGGAAGACTGTCAGCCTGACTCCTTTCTTTGGCCAGCAGAGGTTCTTGAAGCCCAGCTCCCCGGGAGACCAGACTGGGTCTGGGCAAAACCTTGAGCACTAAAGAGGTGGCATATGTCTATAGCATCCCTTAGTGGGTTTCCTTTGGGAGAATGTCTCACGTGGTTGATTAATGACCTGGTGGTCTGGGAACCTGGGTCGGGCCATCTCTCAATCTTTCTACCTTAATAGGCCTTACCTTCTGAAGGGAAAATAATGGGGATCATCAGAGGGCTATCATCATGGAGGCCTGCATGGAGGAGGTGGCCTTTGAGCTGAGCATCACTAAACAACCTTACATCCCTTCTTAGTTATTCCACAAGAGCAGAAGAGCTGATGAGTACTGTTTCATATATGATGAAGTAAGTCTTTCTTGGAAAATAGTCATTTTTTCACACTTAACCCTCATTGAATGTTGCAAGTTCTTTAAATAGCATTCTATTACATAGAACACATTCACAAAGAAGAGACAGCAGGGTTTCAACAAGGTGAAATGGGAGCCCTGCAGGGCCTGGGAATGGCAGAGGCAGAGGCACGGACCTGGGGAAGCAGGGGTTTTGTTTAAAGAATGCTGACGGAACAGGTTTGCTAGCGCAAAAAGAAGGTAGAGGGGGCTGGCCCCAGCCCATGAGGCCCAGACCTGGATGGTCCCCCGGAGATCACAGCAGGGGTCTGTATGGCCAGCGTGTCTCAGGGGCACCCACTTCTCACTTCTGGACTCCAGCACCAGCTGGCTTTTGCCCCTATCACCTTTACTTCTGGCTGGAGGTTTGTGCAACAGTGCTGGTGTCTCCCATAGCCAGGAGCTCTGACCATCAGTTATCCAGGTCTTTGAGGAATTTAAAATGGGACATTGATTCATTATTATTTAATGACTATGTTTCCTATCAGAAATAAACCCTTCAAAACCCAGGCCCTCCAGTGGACAAGCAGCTTGGACTATGCCTTAAAAAAGTCAGAGATGCTTGGGAGTCAATGGGGCAGGGACCAGCTGGGATGAGGAATGCAGGCAAGTTAGACCTGAGGACTTGGACCCCTCGGCTCTGTCGGGAAATGACAAGGGTCGGTCCTGGGTGGCTGACTTGGGGAGCACCGTTCGATCCCACGTGCTAGTTTGTATGACCTGCTAGTGTTCATCTCTCAGTCGTGTCCAGCTCTTTGTGACCCCCTGGACTGTAGCCCGCCAGGCTCCTCTGTCCTTGGAATTCTCCAGGCAAAAATACTGGAGTGGGTTGCCATTCCCTTCTCCAGGGAATCTTCCTGACCCAGGGGTCAAACCTGGGTCTCCTGCATTGCAGGCAGATTCCTTACCGTGTGAGCCGCCAGGGAAGCACTCGGGATGACTTGCTTATCTCCACGTTTCAAACCATCACAACAGTGTGCTCCTTGCAGACTGACTTCTCAGAGAACCCCTCATTCGCTGGTCAGCCTTTGCCGCACGCTTGTCCTGGACCAGCAGCGATAAGATGTGATAGGATGATCAGAGCCGCTGCCCCTCTACCAAGCTCCCCACCTTCATTCCAGGCCTGTCAGCTGCCCTCACCCTTCTACTGCTGTCCAAATAAGTAGATAAAGAAAACCCAATTTCCTGTTCACAGCTGATTCATTTGTCATTCTTGAGCCAAAGCAGATTCCCATTAAATCCCACTAATGGGACAAAAAGCTTCCAAGTATTTTAAATTTATAACGCCTTGGCATAATGGGCTTTGTTTTTCATGGTGCTCTCTAGATGTAAATCTGCTCATAAAAGTGAGGACATCTATAAAGATATTTTTGCTCTCATCTGAGTGACAACAAAATTCCTGTGTGGATTCTTGAATGCTGGAGAAAAGCCCTCTTTTCTGCTGAGGTCCTTTTTAGGAAGTTAGCTTTGAACTTTAAAAATGATTTTGAGGTTCTTTATTTCTGGATTTAAAAGGCATCTGGCACGTTGACAATTTTTCCTGGTGCCTGAAATATCAGAGCTGTCCTCTGGCACTAACTTGCTACAATTTTCTGGCTTCTTTGGAACTGGTTCAGAGCCGAGATCAAAGCCATTTGCAGTTGGCTAATACGGGTTACAAGTCAAGGGTAAAATAGGGAGAGATGCCAGCTCGGGGTCAGAATGAAGCCATCTTGATGCTCAATCAAAGATAAACAGACCCACCTAAGCTATGCTTGCAAAAACATTATCAAAGCTGATTTGTGTATCCACTGGCGAAATATCACAGAAACTGCCAAAATAAAGAAGCATGGGTAGATACGCAGCATCTTTTAACAGGCTGTGGAAGCCAAGGTGACATTTGTGTAACCACTGGGGCCCAGGCTGGATCAATGTCTACTTTTTATCTCTTTCTGAATTTTCTGTAATCTCATATGTCTGTTTTCTCAGGAAAGGCTGTTTGCTTTAAATGAGAATGTCCTAAATTAAAAGCAGTGAGAAGTAGTTTTGAAACGGTACTCTGAACCACTTTGCCAGAGCCAGGCTGCCTCCACCACTCATGGGCTGTGTGACCTTGGCTGAGGCAGTTAAACTCCCTGAGGCTCCGAGTTCTCTACTGTGAAAATGGAGGACATGGGACAAGGACAGTAATGACCATATAGGCTCGCTTTGAGTGTTCGATGAGATGATGAATGAATTGATGATGAACTACTCAATGAGGAATAAGTGTGGTTCTCATTACTATTATCCCAATAAGCCTTGAGCAAGAAAATGAATGCTTTTTTCCAAAATACAAGTTGATTTTAAGTAGCAGGGAGTGGGAGTTCTCTGGCAGTCCAGTTGTTAGGACTCACTGCTTTCACTGCTGAGGGCCTGGGTTCAATCCCTGCTCGGGGAGCCAAGTTCCTACAAACCATGCAGAGCAGCCAGGGAAAAGAAAAATTAGCAGGAAGAGAACTTGTCAGCTCACAATAGTTAGAGAACTGAGCACAAAACAGGAGTGTGTACACGAGAACCCTCAGACATAAAGAGAACAGGCTTCCTTTGAAAACTTGACCCAATCTTTCTCACAGGCTCTGAGCTTGTCCAGCTTTGAGAACCTCCCTTCCTCGACCACACCATTCATGCCTGCGAGTGGTCAGCTGGGAAGACCACACACCAGCAAAGTCTTCCTCAATGTCTCAGCATGTTGGATCCAACGATTATTTTCCTCCAGTAAACATTTCTTGGCGAGTGAAGGCATTGTTTCTGGCGAAAACCTATTGCTCCAAAAAAATTTTTTTCCTTCCAATTTTATTGAGATATAATTTACAGGCAGCACCGTGTAAGTTCAAGGTGGACAGCATAGTGATACATCATGAAATGATGACCACAGTAAGTCTGGTAATCACCTCTCATCTCATATAGATACAGCATTAAAGAAATGGAATAAAAAATAGTTTTTCTTGTGATGAGAACTCAGGATTTGCTCTTTAACAAATTTCATACATAACACACAGCAGTGTTATATCTATCATGTTGTACCTTGCATCTTATAACTGGACATTTGTTCCTTTTCAATGCCTTCATCCAATTCCTCCTCTCCATACGCCTTACCTCTGGTAACCACACACCTGATCTCCTTTTCTATGAGTTTGCTTGTTCATTTGCTTTTGAAGTGTAATTGACCTACAGTGCTATGTTAATTCCTGTTACACAACATAGTTGGATATTTCTATACATTTCAACATGATCATCACGTGAAGTCTAGTTATAATATGTCATCATACAAAGGTATTATATAGTTATTGCTGTATTCCCCACACTGTACATTTCATATCTGTGACTCATTTATCTTGCAACTGGAAACTTGTATCTCTTAATCTCCCTCAGCTATTTTTTTCCTTCCCTACTCTCCTCATCTCTGGCAACCACCCCTTTGTCATCTGTATTTATACTGTTTCTGTTTTGTTGCATTTGTTCATTAGTTTTGTTTCATAGCTCCCACATGTAATGAAATCACACATTTATCCATTTATCTGTGGATAGGTACTTAGGTTGCTTCCATGTCTTGGCTACTGTAAATAATGCTGCAATGAACATAGGGGTGCATATTGGAATTAGTGTTTTTATTTCCTTCATACAAACACCCAGGAGTGGATTGCTGGATGGTACAGTAGTTCCATTTTTAATTTTTTGAGGAACTACCCTAATATTTTCCACAGTGGCCACACCAATTTACAGGTCCACCAACAGTGCACCAGGGTTCTCCTTCTCCACATCCTCGCCATCACTGTTAATTTGTTGTCTTTTTTATAACAGACATTTTGACAGCTGGTATCTCACTGTGGTTTCGATTTGCCTTTCCTTGATGGTGGTTAGTGATGTTGAGCATCTTGGCAAGTGTCTGTTGGTGATCTGTATGTCTTTTTTGGACAGATGTCTATTCAGATCATCTGCCCATATTTTAATAAGGTGGTTGTTGTTGTTTTGGTATTGAGTTGTGTGAATTCTTTGTACAGTTTGTATATTAACCCCTTGTAGGATATATCATTTGGAAATATCTTCTCCCATTCAGTAGATAGCATTTTAATTTGTCAGTAGTTTCCTTCTATGTGCAAAAGATGTAGTCCCATTTATTTATTTTTGCTTTTATTTCCCTTGCCTGATGAGACATAGCCAAAGAAATATTACTAAGACTGATGCCAAAGGGCTGACTGCCTATGATTTCTTCTGGAAGTTTTATAGTATCAGGTCTTACTGTTAAGTCTTTAATCCATTTGGAATTTATTTGTGTGTGTGGTATGAGAGAGTAGTCCAGTGTGATTCTTTTGCATGTAGCTGTCTGGTTTCCCCAAAACCATTTACTGAAGAGGTTCTCTTTTCCCCATTGTATACTCCTGTCTCCTTTATTGTAGATTAACTGCCCGTACAAATGTGGGTTCACTTCTGAGCTCTCTATTCTGTTCCATTCATCTGTGTCTGTCTTTGAGCCAGTACTACATTGCTTTAATTACCACAGCTTTGTAGCAGAGTTTGAAAACAAGGAGCATGATCCCTCCTGCTTTGTTCTTCCTTCTCAAGATTGTTTTGGCTATTTGGGGTCTTCATGTTTCCATACAAATTTTAGAATTATTTGTTCTAGTTCTATGAAAAAAAATGTCTTTGGTATTTTGTATTGAATCTGTAGCTTACCTTGGTTAGTATGGTCATTTTAACAATATTCATTCTTCCAACCCATGAACACAATATATTTTTCCATCTGTTTGTGTCATCTTCAATTTATTTTACCAACATCTTATAATTTTCCAAGTACAGGTCTTTTATCTCCTTGAAAAGTGAAAGTGATAGTTGCTCAGTCATGTCCAACTCTTTGCAGCCCATGGACTATAGCCTGCCAGATTCTTCTGTCCATGGAATTCTCCAGGCAAGAATACTGGAGTGGATAACCATTGCCTTCTCCAGGAGATCTTCCTGACCCAGGGATTAAACCCAGGGCTCCTGCATTGCAGGAGGCTTCTTTGCCATCTGAGTTTATCCCTAGGTACTTTATTCTTTTTGATGCAATTATAAATGGGATTATTTTCTTAATTTCTCTGATAGTTTGCTGTGTATAGAAATGCAACAGATGTCTGTGTATTAATTTTGAATCCTGCAACTTAGCTGAGTTCACTGACTTCTAGTAGTTTTTTCTGGTGTATTTAGGATTTTCTATGTATAGCATCATGTCATCTGCAAACGTGATAGTTTTACTTCTTTAGATTCCTTTTATTTAGGTTTAGATTCCTTTTATTTCTTTTTGTCGTCTAATTCCTGTGGCTAGGACTTCCAATACTGTTATCAAGCAAAGGCTCTTTGCCCCATCGGCACTAGTGGTAAAGAACCTGCCTGCCAATGCAGAAGACATAAGAGACGTGGTTTGATCCCTGGGTTGGGAAGATCCCCTGGAAGAGGGCATAGCAACCCACTCCAGTACTCATGCCTGGAGAATCCCATGGACAGAGGAGCCTGGTGGGCTATAGTCCATGGGGTCCCAAAGAGTCGGACACAGCTGAGCAACTAACACACCTAGATAATACAGGATAATCTCCTTATCTCAAGATTCTTAATCACATCTGCAAAGACCCTTTTGCCATATAAGGAGACAGATTCACAGGTCCTAGATATTGGGACATGAACATTTAGGTGTGGGGTGGGCGAATGGGCATTATTCATTGACCCACTGAGAGATATGAGAGTTTTCTTAAATATCTTTGACGTGTTTGGAAACAATGAATGCCTTTTTGACATTTTTTTAAAATTTCTAAAGCCATGTAATCAAAAGTAAAATATAACAAGTAATATAGACTATTTGCAATGAACGTCTCATAATGTTTATTTTTATACAGATTTACTTTTTTCCCTTTGGCTGTACCACATGGCATGTGGGATCTTAGCTTCCTGACCAGGGATTGAACCCACACTTCCTGCATTAAGAGCACAGAGTCTTAACCACAGAACTGCCAGGGAGGTCCCTATGTGTGCCAAGTCACTTCAGTCAAGTCTGACTCCGTGTGACCTCATTAACTGTAACCTGCCAGACTCCTTTGTCCATGGGATTGTCCAGGCAAGAATACTTGAGTGAGTTGCCATTCCCTTCTCCAGCGAATCTTCCACACCCAGGAATCAAACCCGTGTCGCTTCTGTCTCCTGCATTGGCAGGTGGAGTCTTAACCTCTAGCTTACCTGGAAGTCCCTATTCAGTTCTATATTTTTTAACTTCAGCTGACAAAGGATGGATCAGTGGTATCTGCTGTTTTGTTGAAACCCTCTGGCAATTCCAGTGTTTATGTCTGAGACTCTGTTGTCCCCAGTCCATGTGAACATGCCCAGAGTATGTTTTTGCCCAACCCTAAGCAGTTCAAGGCAAAAAGAGGTTTTTCTGTGATACCTCTGGGGTTTAGTTCTTGCAGGGGAGGGGATGTGGTGCAAGCACGTGGTTTTTCTGACCTCAGAGGAGCCATCCACGGGGTCAGCAAAGACCTTCTTCTCTCTGAGAACCTGGACAGAAGTGCGTGGCAGTGTGTCTGCTTCCTACTGGTGCTCAGGACTGTGCCCACGGTGTGTAGGGACAACTTCATGGGCGCTGCTTCCTTGCCCCATCCTTCATGTGGAGACACATCTGAGGATGAGCTGTCCTGCGAGCTCAGGTGTCCCTGTTGTAACCACAGGTCTGAGCACTTCAGGGAGAAGCATAGAGATGAGAGTGGGGAACCTGAAGGTTCAGACTGACGGAGTGCTCTCATCAACCTCAGGAGAGGATGAGGAAGTTGAATGCAGGGGTTGACCAGCATTCCGGGCTGTATTCCAGAAATGGCAGATAGGAACCATCACGTGTTGGCTCCGATCCACACTGATAGCTTCCCAGAGAATTTACTGAGTTCATTCCAGTTCAGTGGCTCAGTCGTGTCTGACTCTTTGTGACCCCCATGGATGGCAGCACGCCAGGCTTTCCTGTCCATCACCAACTCCAGGAGCTTACTCAAACTCATGTCCATTGACTCAGTGATGCCATCCAACCATCTCATCCTCTGTCGTCCCCTTCTCCTCCTGCCTCAATCTTTCCCAGCATCAGGGTCTTTTCAAATGAGTCTGCTCTTCGCATCAGGTGGCCAAAGTATTGGAGTTTCAGCCTCAATATCAGTCCTTCCAATGAACACCCAGGACTGATCACCTTTAAGATGGACTGGTTGGATCTCCTTGCAGTCCAAGGGACTCTCAAGAGTCTTCTCCAACACCACAGTTCAAAAGCATCAATTCTTCAGTACTCAGCTTTCTTTATAGTCCAACTCTCACATCCATACATGTCTACTGGAAAAACCATAGCCTTGACTAGATGGACTTTTGTTGGTAATGTCTCTGCTTTTTAATATGTCTAGATCGGTCATGACTTTTGTTCCAAGGAGCAAGCATCTTTTAATTTCATGGCTGCCGTCACCATCTACAGTGAATCTACTGAAGACAAGGCCAATCTTGGCTTAGAGGGGGAAAGTGCTGTGACTGATTAGTAATGTCTGTCATGTCAAACAGACAGGAAAAGTGGTCCGTGTGCACATGACCTGCCATTCCCTGTAGGAAAGGCAGCTTTCCATGCAGACTGACGCTTGGGAAACCAGGGGAGAAGCTGGGTCTTATCTATGTGCCCCTGAGCAGCTCTGCTGAAAGAGTCTTAGCTTCCTCATCTTTAGAATGAGAGAGACTGGTGAAGCACTTTCCAGCTCCCTGAGAGGGTGATGGGCTGTGAATGGGAAGAACGTTACCCATAACCAACTGCCCAGGCCTTCATTTGGGAACAGAGGTCCAAATGGCCTGGGTCTGTGACTCAGGTCTTGGCGAGAGGGCCTGGGAGTTCTTCCACCTGGTGCGCATCTGAGCCTATGTCCTCAGCCCCATGGGCCCTGGTCTGTCTGGAAGAAACTGTCCACTTGGGTGGACTCCACAGACATGCACTGTGGCACATGAGTCTCAACTTCCAGACTCGCTGAGGTGGAGCAGGGCTTCACCTGAACCCCTGCGGGGGGCTTGTTACAGCCCAACTGTCCCCTCCCCCAAGATACCTTCTTCCCCACCCAGGCTTCTGGAAGGTCTGGTGTGGGGCCAGGAATCTGCATGTCTTAAAAGTTCCCAGATGGTGCAGCTGTTGCTTAGAGTGGACCACGTTTTTGGAACCACTGGCTTAATGTGAGGGAAAAAAGACTCAGTTCAAAGAACAATGAACCAGGTGATGTCTGGTTCATCCAAGTCGCTTCAGTGTTTCCGGAATGTCAATCACTTACTTTCCGCATGTACAATTCTTAACATATCCATGTACCATCTGTCCCACTAATACTGTCTACAGACTGGCTTTACATCGAATTCTCTATTTTCATCCTCAGCATTGATACCTATGAAATCGCAGCTTTGATGTGCTAATTGGATTTCTCTTAAAGATACATAGAACACAAAACTATTGGGTTTTTTGCATGTTTGACTGCTGCACCTCTTAGAATCAGCCACTGGTTCAAATCTCCTGCAGCTGGAAGGCGCAGGGAGGGACTGTCTAGATTCATCCAAATTTCATGAATATTTTGAATGAGAGACAATTCAAAGAAATCATAGTCCCTCAATGATTCTGCTAGGTTGTTTGCTTTTAAAAATACCTTCTTCTTGAATTACTCACCCCAGTGGAAACAGAAACCCCAGCCCCTCTGCCCAGCTGCCCCCGTGGCTCATGGCCTTCCACGTCTTCCAGCGCCCTGTTCTCTTTGGCTGTCCCCATGTGCCTCTCTGCCCACCTTCAAGGCTCAGGCACACTCTGCCAGTCCTGATTCCAACAGCCTATGCCTCCATGTGCTTCAGTTGACCTAACCTCCCAGGTGAACCTTCCTCAGGGCTTGCCTCACCTCCCTGCTACCCACAGGCCGTGGGGAGATCCCAGGACCACGCTGGGAGGCAGGCAAAGGCCCTGGGATGCTACCCGCACCGCAGAGATGACAGAATGAGAGACAATTCAAAGAAATCATAGTCCCTCAATGATTCTGCTAGGTTGTTTGCTTTTAAAAATACCTCCAGATACCTCCTGGAGATAAAAATATCTCCAGGTACCAGAGAGAAAGAGAAGCCAGAGGAGGAGAGCGTTTGGGCTGATGAGGGATGTCAGGAAATTCCCTCCTGCCAGTCCCTTGGGGCCCACATCTGTGAGGAGACCCTGTCTGTCTCAAGAGCTAGGGCTGAACACAGGGGGACCACAGCCGTGCTCAGTGAGTGAGTGGATGGAACCCACAAGGACACAGTTGACCAGTTTAACTCACATCCTAAAAGCAGTGTAAAAACCTAGATCTATGCAAATAGGAAAGGCCAGATTTGGACAACTGGGAAATAATGCATAAGAACCCCTTCAGGGTGGGATAAAAAAAGATTTTAAGAGATTTTATGGGAAAAATACACAAACAAAACAAACACCCCAGCTTGCAGATGGTTAACCAGGAATGAGAAACGGGAAAGTTATTTCTCCCTCCCTCTGTGTGTGTGTGTGTGTGTGTGTGTGTGTGTGTGTGTGTGTGTGCGTGTGTCTGCCCCTCCACACCAGCTGTCCCTGCTACACACATACATGGCCCTCCTACCCCCATGGCCATCCAGCCCAGAGCCCCTGCCTACTGGCCTGATCTCCATCTCAGTCCTTATCTCTGGCAGAAGGAATCCGATTGGCTCAGCCCAGCCTCTGGCTTGACTCCTCCTGGGTCACAGATCCACTCTCTGGGGTCAAAGGTCCACCCTGTGCTGGTCAGCTATGGCCAGGAGGCTGGGGGCAGTGGTACTCAAGGTCCCCCCCATGCAGGGCTGAGGATGGAGCAAACACTGTAGGAAGGGCTCTAGAACAGGAGGAAGGAAGGATGGCTGCCTTCTGCACAAATCCCTGCTCCCCAGAACCATTTTGAGAAATCAGGTTGGAATTGAGATTTTCCCAACCAGAGATGCAAGTACCATCTTCATTCCCTACCAAGTACTATAAACTGAGTATTCATGTCCTTCCAAGGTTCATATGTCAAAGCCCAAACCTGCAATGTAATGGCATTTGGAGATGAGGCCTTTGGGAAATATTAAGGTTAATATTTACGGTTAATAATTAATCCTAATATTAGGTAAGTATTAGGGTTAGTAGGTCATGAGGGTGGGGCCCTTCTGATGGGGTTGTTGTTGTGTTCAGTGGCTAAGTCGTGTCTGACTCTCTGTGACCCCATGGACTGCAGCACGCCAGGCTCCTCTGTCCTCCACTATCTCCTGGAGCTTGCTCAAACTCATGTCCATTGAGTTGGTGATGCCATCCAACCATCTCATCCTCTGTCGTCCCCTTCTCCTCCCGCCTTCAATCTTTCCCAACATCAGGGTCTTTTCCAATGAGTCCGTTCTTCGCATCAGGCGAAGCATTGGCGCTTTAGCTTCAGCCTCAGTCTGATGGGGTTAGTAGCTTTATAAGAAGAGGAAAAATAGTTTTCTCTCTCCCTCTCCCCCCTCACCCCCATTTCTCTCACCCCTCTTCCTTCTCACTCTCTGTCTCTCCTTCTTCATGCACAACCCAGGAAAGGCCATGTGAGGACGTATCAGGAAGGTGGCCGTCTGCTGGCCAGGAAGAGGGCCCTCACCAAAACCCCAGAACCCAACCATCTTGATGTGGGACTTCAGACTCCAGAACCGGTAGCAAACAAATTTCTGTTGTTTAAGCCTCGAGTCTACGGTATTTTGTTAAGGCAGCCCTGGCTGACTAAGACATCACCAGGTCTTGTCATTTTTAGCATGCAGGCCTTTTTATAACTCCTCTAGGATTTGAGTGGATACATGAGTTCACAGCAGCTCCATGTGAATGGCCCCACTGCTAGAATCCAACAAGTCCCAGGGAGGCCAGCTTCCTGAACGTGAAGATCCCTGTCTGGCTACTGAGATGACATCACCCACTTTCACACAGTGTCTCTTTTGCACTGTGCCTGGGAGCTCGGCTGCCCTGACCCGCCTTCCTCTGGCTGGTCCCCAGACCTTGGCCCACAGGCGGGCAGGAGTTTGCCAAGGGCGGTGGCCGATGGAGGTCACTCACCCCAGAAGGAGTGGTCCTGTCCCCAGCTCACTCTCTCCTATTGCTCACAGTCTGTCTGGTGGTAGGGGCGTGGGACAGAGGGTCAGTGTCCACGGAGTGAGTAAAATTCTCTTAGCAACGGGACAACTCTGCAGCAGCTGGCTCTCCCTTCACTCTGAGAAAGTAGGTTGTGCCCTGTCCTTCCCTCACCAGCTGAGAAAGGCTGCTGTCCCTGTGGTGCCCAGAGGGGACGGGACTCTTGGGAGCTGCCACCAGCCAGTCCCCAGAGATGAGGCATAGATTCCTCTCGCTGGGACAGAGACAGGGCTCTCATGGACCCTAGAACTGTTTTGTTTTCTTTTCAAACTCCAAACCTGTTTTTTTTATGTCAACCATTATATTCATTTTATAATCCTGGAGTCTTTTTAATACCCGAATGTAAAAATGAGTTAAACAAGTGGCTCATTCATTTAGCTTGCAAAGAGTAAAAAGCACAGCCTGAGAGTATCGTTCTGGGTGTTGATGCCATGCCAGACGCCATAATCCCATTTAATTCTTGCACTTTCAGTGCACAAATGAGAGACGCTTCCAGAAGGAAAGCAAAGCCAGAGGAAAGGCGAGCTCGTGTTTGGGATGACAGAGGATGTTAGGCAGTTCCCTCCTGCCAGCTCTCTGGGGCCCGGAGTGAGGGGCCTCTGCTATCTCACAGCCCAGAGCCTGGCATGGGGCGGACATAGGCATGAGTGGACGGAGCCCACCCAGGATGCCACTGGCCAGTTTCACTCCATGGGAGCCTGGAGAGCACCATTGCCCTCCAGATGGCGAGTTGAGGGTCGAGGGTGTGTCAGGGGCCCATCCCCGGAGCCATGCCTGTACTCCGGAGGTCCTGAAGCTTCAGCCTTAGACACTGGAGGAAGGAAGGAGACCACCCAACACTAGCTGGGGTGTGCAAGAAGTGAGCGGGTAGGGGCCACCGTGAGAAGTCACCAAATAGGCGACTGGGGCCACAGCCACTTAGGAGAGGACACCTCCCACACCTGGCTTGAATCTTTGCACCCATATTGCCCAGGGCTCCCCGCAAAGCCTCCCCACATGGAAGGAGAGGGGTGCTGAAAAGACATGAGTGCCTAAAGGAGCCTGCTGGAGCAGCCTGCAGACACCCCCACGCCGCATGCCCCGCTCTCTGCTCTCGCCATGGTCATCTCTGACTTCCTATGTGCTCCCAGGGCATCTCTCCACCCTCTCCTGTGCTCAGCCCCTCTCTTCCCAGTGGCAGCAGGGTTCTGGGACCAGCAACACCAGCATTCAAATCCAGCCTCAGTCACTTCCCGGCTGCATGACCTTGGACAAGTCACTGAGTTTCTCCAAGCTCTAGGATGTGACTAACAATGGTACCCTCCCTCCCCAGGGTTGTATATGAGGAACCAATGAGTCAAAGCGAAAGTGCTGGAAGCAAGATGAGGCCTGAGCTCCTCTGAGAGCAAGGACGTGGTGTCCGCAGCTCGGGGCATTTCCCTCCAGAAGCATCTCAGTTGTTCAGTCACTCAGTCGTATCCAACTCTTTGTGACCCCATCAACTGCAGCACGCCAGGCCTCCCTGTCCTTCACCATCTCCCGGAGTTCGCTCAAACTCATGTCCACTGAGTCGACGTCTCAGTTCGGTCACTATTTCCTGACCCGGGTCACCGCTGTCCTTCTCAGACTTCAAGCCCGAGTCCTGAGCTCTTCAGAGACCAGGATGGGGCTGCCTGGGTGGCCAGGAGTCTCCTCCTATCCTGCGGGCGTGGCCCTTCCCAGCCCTGGGCAGGACTTGAGGCTGGCAGTCCACCTGTGGGGGCTGCACGGTAATTCCAGGACGAGCCTCAGGCTATCAGATCCGGTGCCTCTGGGAGGAGCAGCAGTGAAGGCCCCGGAAGTAGATGAGATCCGGAGAGAGGGGCAGCAGGAGAAGAGAAGGACAAGGAGGATGTTGAAACGGGAGTGGACTCAACCTGTGAGCAGGGAGGGAGCCTGGGCGCTCGGGCCCTCGTCCATTCATGTCTCAAATGAAGAGGGAAGACGGAGAAGGACAGCCCTCACCTAAGGCCCCTCTGAGACTGAGGTGGCCAGGGTCCAGTTTGCGGTGGCAGGGGTGGGCGAGGGAGTGAGCTGACCAGTGCTGTGTGTGCCCAGACCCCGGGGCCTCTGGCCAGTGTCTGACCAGCTTACGGTCTGGAAATCTCCACTGTATCCACCCACGCCTTGAGGAGCCAGAAAGCCCTGGCTCGGGTGTGCCCAGCTCATAAATTGAGAGTCATGAACCACAGCAGTCCCCGTCAGGAGCAGACGGGAGCGGGTCTTAATCCTCTCTCTCACCCTGGCTGGCGACCAGCGACCCCCGAGGACACCAGCTCTGGCCTCCACACTCTCCCGCCCCTCCCCAGGCTCGCCGCTTAGGCTTCCAGACGCAACAATGATGTCCTTCTTCAGGGCCAAAGGGGCCTTGCCAGATTGGTGGGGTGGTTCTCCAGGTGTGGTCCCCACACCAGCCGCAGCAAACGCTGAGAACTTGTTGGAAACACAGATTCTTGGGCCCCACCCCCAACCTCCTGCGTCCAGAAGCTCCGGGGTGGAGCCCCCAGAATCTGTATTTAACTGTCCGGGTGATTCTGAGGCCCCTGCATCGTGAGAACCACAGAGCCCTGAGAGCAACGTGTCCCCACGACGTGGAACAGCGTGGATGGGTCTCCAGGGCCAAATGTCACGGGCAGTCAGACAAGAGAGAACATTGTGAACGAGTCCATTCACATAAAGGACTGAAACAGGCAAAGCTAGTCCTTGCTGTGAGAAGTCAGAGACTCCCTTTGGGGGCTGAGGAGGAAACGGCAGAGAGTTTCAGAGGCCTGGGTGATGTTCTGCTTCTGGGCCTGGGTGTGGTTACAGAGGTAAACATTCAGCCTCTATACTTAGAATATGGGCACTTTCTGTATTCTACTATACTTAGATTTTTAAAAAAGAAAAAATTTAACTAGATGACAAGATAAAATAGAAGCATCACCTCCCTTTTCATTGTACAGCCTAGTAATTGGTTGAACTCACTTCGGGATGACCTAGGGGTCTGCTCCGGGTTACAGAGAGTAAAACGTTGAGCATTCTTTGATCCTCTGCCAGTAAGGTTTTATGACTTCAACCTAAAAGTGGCCTCAACGAAGACAGGATGGGCTGACTAATTAAAACCAGAAAGGAGCCGTAGGTCCACACGTCTAAAACTGACGCTGTCATCTTTGGTCAACGCTGCTGCTCCCATTTCGCCCCTGGTTTATAGGTAATATTTCCCGAGAACAAGCTGCCTCATTCAGTTACCTTCACAAAAAGTTTATCTTGGAGGAGACACTAGGAAATCAGGTTGCACAAGGAGAGGCATTCTGTGGATGTTTGACTCTGGGTTGGGGTGGGGGGCGGGTTGGAAGCCAGCAGAAGAATCTTGCCTCACCTACCAAGGAATTTTCCGGGTGAGTCGCTTCAGGACGGTGGGGACAACCAGAGCACGCAGCTGTGTGGCTCCGTGGCCTGTCTGCCTGTGGGCTGGAGGAGATTCAGAACAATGCTCTTTATGAAGATAATCTGGGCTCTCCTGGAGGGACACTGTGCCCTGTCGTTTCCCTTAAGGATGTCAGCTCTCCGCCCCCCTCCCCTGTTCTGCGTGGGAAGCTAACAGACAACCCGATGCACCACCTCTGGGTACTTACTCCAGCTCAGGATAATCCCTCCAAATGTTTACCGAACATTCCACCAAAGGGAGGAGGGCCATTCCATGTCTCCTTCTGAAATCTAAAATCTCCCCCAGGGCTTCTCCTCTGGTCCAGTGGCTAAGAATCTACCTGCCAATGCAGAGGACACAGGTTCGATCCCTGGCCCAGGAAGATTCCACATGCCGCAGAGCAACCAAGCCCAAGAGCCACAACTACTGAAGCCCACGCACCTAGAGCCCCTGCTCTCCAACAAGAAAAGCCACCACGATGAGAAGCTGGAGCTAGAGAGTGGTCCCACTCGCTGCAACTAGAGAAAGCCTGAATGCAGCAACAAAGACCCAGTGCAACCAAAAATACGTAAACAAATTCGAAAAGTAAAAGAGGATACCATAAAAACCCTTGAGGGAAATCCCTTAGTATTCATAATTTCTCCCGAGCAACTGGTCAATTTTTATCCCTGAATGAAGGAGAATGAGTCACCGACCCTTTCCTGTTTTAGTACCACACACTATTCTCGATTATGTTGCTTTGTAGTAAGTTTTGAAATCAGAACGTGTAAGTCCAACTTTATTCTTTTTCAAGATTGTTTTGGCATGGGTCCTTGCATTTCCACATAAATTTTAAAATCAGTTTATTAATTTCTGCAAAGAAGCCAGCTGGGATGTTGATTTGGATTGTGTTGTATATCTAAATCAATTTGGGGAACAATACTACTTTAATGGGGGCTTCCCAAGGGCGCTTGTGGTAAACAACCCACCTGCCAAGGCAGGAGACATAAGAGACAGGAGTTCGATCCCTGGGTCAGGAAGATCCCCTGAAGGGGTGTGTGTGTGTGTGTGCGTTAGTTGCTTATTCGTGTCCAGCTCTTTGCAACCCCGTGAAGTGTGACCCACCAGGCTCCTCTGTCCTTGGAATTCTCCAGACGGTAATACTGGACTGGGTTGCCTCTCTAGGGGATCTTCCCAACCCAGGGATTGAACCCAGATCTCCTACATTGCAGGCAGATTCTTTACTGTCTGAGCCACCACAGAAGCCCTGGAAGAGAAAATGGCAACTCATTCCAGAATTCTTTCCTAGAAAATCCCATGGACAGAAGAGTCTGGCAGGCAACAGTCTCTAGCGTCATAAAGACTCAGACACGACTGAAGTGATTTAGCACGCTCACACACACCACCTTAATATGAAATCTTCTCATCCATAAAAATGGAATGTTTTTCCATTTATTCAGGTCTTCCTTAATTTCTTTCAACAATATTTTATAGTTTTCAGAATATAAATTTTGCACTGCTCTGTTAAATTTATATTATTTTAGTATTTTTTATCATATTATAAGTGAAATTCTTTTTTTAAAATTTCATTTCTGCTATGTTCATTCCTACTGTGTAAAAATACAGTGTATTTTTGTATGTTGAGCTTATATCATGAGATCTTGCTGAACTTATTTTCAAAAGTTTTCTCAGGGAATTCCTTAGGATTTTCTAACCACAGGGTCATGTCATCTGCAAACAGAGTTTTACTCTTTCCTTTCCAATTTGAGTATCTTTTGTTTATTTTTATTGACCAATTTCTCTGGTTCAAACCTCCAGTGCAATGTTGAGCAGTAGTGGTGGGAGTGGGCATTCTTATCTTCCTTTTGCTTTATAAGAAAACATCCAAAAAAAGAAAAAAAAACATCCAATCTGTAACAAGTGTGATATTAGATGTGGGATTTTCATAGATGCCCTTTATCAAGTAGAGGAAATTTTCTTCTTTTATCTGTTTTGTTGGCTATTTTTATCATGAAAGATTACTGGATTTTGTCAAGTGCTAATTGATGCCAAATAGTGGAGATATCATGTAGTTTTGTCCTTTGTTTAATTGGTATAGTGCATTATATTAATCAATTTTTGTGTGTTAAAACAACTGCATTTCTGGGATAAATTCTACTTGCTTATGGTGTATAATCTTTTTATGTAACAGTTTGCTAGTCTTGCATTGAGGTCTCTTTCATTTATATTAATATGAGATATTGGTATATATTTTTCCTTTCTTGTGACATTTTTGTCTGGTTTTATAATCCCTCCATTTTTTGTATTTGTGATACCTCTTTTATAAAACAACACTTTAGTAGGTAAGTACTCATTCCTGAGCTGGCATTCTGTTTCAGTGACGACTCTCTTGTTGCATTACCACACACCTTTTATAATTGAAGCATTTTATGATATTTAGGAAAAGAAGACTCTCTCTATTACCTATGTTTCTCAAAATTTGAGCTAATCTTGCCTATCTGCCAATCTTGCATATGAACTTCATATTCATTTTATGAAAATACTCCAGTGAAAGTTTTTCAATTGGAATTTGCTAGGTGGAATGGCACTAAAACTCTATATTAACATGGTGAGAATTGACATGTTTTTAATTTTCCATTTTCTCATCCAAGAAAAACAAATGCTTTTCTTTAAAAAAAAAAAAAACTCAAAATAAATAAATAAAATATTAAAAAAACTCATAACCTGAAAAAAAATAAAAATAAAACTCAGACTTTTCTAAAGATGTCAGTTTCTTCCATCTCCCATGTTTTTCCTTTATATAGGTTATATTTATTTATGCAATTATCCTACATTTTCTGATTTTGTTTCTACTGTGATTGGGAGTTCGCTATTTTCTTGTTGTTGACATGAAGTCAATCTATCCTATTCTGGCCCTGGGCTGAATTCTTTATAATTCCAATAGTTTCCATTGTTTCTTGGGGCTTTCTAGGCATTCAAATCATCTGCAAATTGCAGTTTATTTCATCTTCCTTTCTGACAACATTTGTTTTATGTCTCATTACTTTGGCTAAGCCCCCAAGGAACAAGTTAATAAAGATGAGAGCAGCATCCTGCCCTGACTTTTCAGCATCGCTGCATTAGAGACATGCTCGGTGCCCTTTTTCATGATGACTTTTCCTTCTAGTTTTATTTCTGAAGGTTTTTCCTGGAGACTTGTGTTTAATTGTATTGCTAACCCACTGGCAAACTATATTATATTAAGACCGCCTAAAGATTATGGAACTGCCTCTGTTTTATTAAATTACTCTGAGACTCTTTTAATTAGGGGATTAAAACAGCCCATTTAACAGTTCGTTCTTCTTCTGTACTGATTTCTTGAAGGTATAAACAGAAGACAGCTTTATTTTTCCCTGTTATGGCCACCAGTTGCCTTCTGTCCACACCCACTTGCCTGCTGCTGAGCAGGGCTCTCAGTGGCTTCCTGTCAGATGCCATAACTTCTCCATCTCCTTTGGTTTTTAGAATCGATTCATTTCTGCATCTAAGGTTCTTTCCTTCTAGTTTTTTTTTTTCTCAAAAGATTTATCTACTTAATTTTGAATAGGTTGATATATTGACATAACCTTTAAAAACCAAAAAAAAAAAAAAATATTAAGTGGTATATGAAGTCTGCCTCCCTTCCAATCCTATTTTCCATCCACCCAGGCTACCCGCTCTAATAAAAGTACATTTGTATATGTAGCCATTGATACTAAGTTTTTGTAATTCCTTCCAGAAGTTTTCAGGCACATCCAAATAAACTTGAATTTATTTTCCCCTTTTACACTGGTGAAAACATGATACTCTCCTGATCTTTTGTTTTCTTGAGATACCCTAGGATTCTTTCCTGATAAATACAACCACATCTGATTTCATTGATGGAGATGTTTAGACTTTTCTAAAAGATGCTTGCTCCTTGGAAGGAAAGTTATGACCAACAGAGACAGCATAATAAAAAGCAGAGGCATTACTTTGCCAACAAAGGTCCATCTAGTCAAGGCTATGGTTTTTCCAGTAGACATGTATGGATGTGAGAGTTGGACTATAAAGAAAGCTGAGCACTGAAGAATTGATGCTTTTGAACTATGATGTTGAAGAAGACTCTTGTGAGTCCCTTGGACTGCAAGGAGATCCAACCAGTCCATCCTAAAGGACGTTAGTCCTGGGTGTTCATTGGAAGGACTGATGTTGAAGGTGAAACTCCAATACTTTCACCACCTGACGTGGAGAGCTGACTTATTTGAAAAGACCCTGATGCTAGGAAAGATTGAAGGCAGGAGGAGAAGGGGACGACAGAGGATGAGATATGTTGGATCACCAACACAATGGACATGGATGGGGGTGGACTCCGGGAATTGGTGATAGACAGGGAAGCCTGGCGTGCTGCGGTTCATGGGGTCACAAAGAGTCAGAAACAACTGAGCAACTGAACTGGACTGAACTGAACAGTGTAATCAGTTCCTGATTGAAATTATAGCATCTTCAATCTGTTTCTCCCAGACAAAGCTGTGCAGATTCACAAGTACAGGCCACTTCCCACATCAGCAAGCAGATCCATAGGGCAAATTCCTGCAGATGGAATTGCTGGGTTAAAGCATATATGCTTTTTACCTTGATAGAGGTTTCCAAACTGCCTTCGTTAGGATGGAATTAATGTAAAATCCTACCAGTGATGATTCGGGAGGGAGATGCCTCTGGTTCCTCAGCTTCACCAATCACTTTTCAAAGTTTTGATTCTTTGCTAGTGTAATAAGTGCAAAAAACTTTTCTCAATGTGGTTTGGAGTTCCTCTCCTCTTATGAGACATGGGGTTGAAAATCTCTCATGGATCGTTAAGGATTTGTATTTTCTGTGCGTTATCTCATCATATCCTTTGCCCATTTCAACCATGTTCATGTTTTCCAAAGTTTAAACTCACACTGTTCAAAGTTTCTCTTCCTTTCTTCTAGCACAGGCTAGACTGTTGGGATGGGAAATGGGAGATGGGGGATGGGAGACCTGACCTGGAGCCACCTCAACACCCTCCTCCCTTCCTAGGGGTGGGGGAGGGAGCAGGGGCAACCCCCTCTCATTGTGGTGGCTTCTCTTGTTGTGGAGCAAGGGCTCTAGAGCATGGGCTTCAGTAGTTGTAGCATGCTGGCTCAGTAGTTGCAGCTCACAGGCTCTAGGGCTCTGGTTCATTAGTTGTGGCACATGGGTTTAGTTGCCCCTCAGCATGAGTGATCTTCCTGAACCAGGGATCAAACCAGTGTTCCCTGCATTTGCAGGTAGATTCTTACTCTCTGTACCACCAGGGAAGTCCTTCCTCTTGCTCTATAAAGGTAGCATGCAGTGGGGAGGCATACCTCTTTCAGTAGTCCCTCATGGTGGCTGGTTGGATGACGCAAGCTGCAGCAGAAATTTCGATAGAACTAAACCCTGTTTAGCCTTAGCAGCAATCCCAGAACAGGAAGAAAAGTCCTGCTCTACACCTGTGATGCTTCCTTCACCTTGTTTAATGCCTCTCCTCTGTATGCATGCACATGTGCTTGCTCAGTCGCTTCAGTCATGTCCAGCTCTTTGCAACCCTGTGGGCCATAGCTCACCAGACTCTCCTGTCCATGGGATTCTCCAGGCAAGAATACTGGAGCAGGTTGCCATACCCTCCTCCAGGGGATCTTCCCAACCCAAGGATCAAACCTGCATCTCTTATGTCTCCTGCATTGCTAGGTGGGTTCTTTACCACTAGTGCCACCTGGGAAGCCCCACTAAAGTGCAAGGACCTCTAAATATTGAACTCCTAACTATTGTACTTGAAGCTCTTTGGTTCATGAGGAACTGCTTTAGAAATTCCATTGTCTGCAACTTTTCTGTAAATCTAAAGTAAAAGGTTTATTTTTTTTTTTAACTTCCATTACCTGTTTCTCTAGCCCTCTATGTCCCTACCATAACCTGCAGGAGACACCTGGAGTCCTTTCATCTGACCTTTTCCTTCCTTCTTTGCCCAAAGTGACATAGCTCCATGGTGCTTTGACCTCTGCTTCTTATGCTTGTCACTAACCATTTTTTGTGAGCAAGAATATTTGGTTTGGTTTTTTAGCCTCTGACTTTCTCCTCCCTCATGTTGCAGGTTATATGTAATGTGGATGGATGGGTGGATAGATAGATAGATCTTACAGAAAAACCTAAATGAACTTTTTGGCCAACCCATCTATATAGGTAGACAGATGGATGGGTAGGTAGGCAGACAGATGGGTGGATGGATAGATAGGCGGATGGATAGATAGGCAGGTGGATAAATGGATGGATAACTAGATGGATGGATGGATAGGTCGGTGGATGGATAAATGATGGATAGATAGGTAGGTGGAAGGATAGATGGATGGATGGATAGATGGATGGGTGGATAGATAGGTAGATGGATGGATGGATAGATAGATAGATGATGGGTAGCTAGGTAATGAATGGATAGATGGATAGAGAGTTGCATTCATATCGATGTCCCACCATTCTCTGGCATTTAAGTACTGTCCTGTGAGAAAGAAATGCCTTTACCCTCTCTACACCACTGTCTAGGTCCCAGTTTTAAAATTAATTCCACTGATTTCTGTTGCATTTTTGGGGAAAGCAGTGCTGTTCACACTTGATCTATCACCATCCATTTTATCCTGCACATGAATCTTGTCCCTGTATCTAACCCACTTCTGTCTTGTGTGTGTGTCCTGGGCTGCTAGGATACAGTGCTGAAGGAGGCTCAATGGGAAGCATGTGGTCCCAGAGGAATGCAGCAGCCTCATGGCCTTGAGAACATCCCTTATCTCCCTGTGTTCTATTGTTCTCACCTCTAAAGAGACAGTTGTTTGGATTAGAAACTGTTATTGTTAAGTCAGTGTTCAAGGAATTGTCACTGTGATTTGTATTCAGCCTTCCAGGGTACTCTGGTAGGCTCAGCACCAGTCACAAAGGACCATTATCAAGTCCAGCTTCCTGCCAAATGTGTCTTCTCTTTGATCTCAGACCTAATGTCTCCTTCAAGCTCCTGCTTTATTTCCCAGTGTATCAACTTTAACAATCTACAAGGAGAATCAAGGTTCATCTCTCCTTTTCTCCCTGAAGCCAAAAGCAAGTCAACAAATCCAGTTTAGAAGCTCTGCCTCCCATCATCCCCAGGCTCCTCCCTAGCTTCCTCCAGGCCTCTGCACAAACTTGCTCTAGAGAGGCCCCCTAACTGAACCCGAGTCTCACCCCCTGCCCCACTGTGCCTGTCCCCTTCCCCCTCCCTCTCCACTCCCTTATTTCTATACACTCAACTTTCCAGTTCACCCTGGTCTGGGTCTTACAAGGACTCCCCCACCTCCTGCAGCCAAGCCAGCCCGCCAGCATGGCCCCAGCGCAGCCGGAGCATCATCCCACGTGCAGAGCCCGTGGGTGCCTGAACCTTGCCCCCAGCTCCCTTTCTCCCGCTGCCTTTCTGAGCTGGCTTCTCCCCCACTACCTGTTCCCCACTTTCTGGATGTCCACTTCAGATTCTCCGAGGCTCCTATTCTCTTTGGGTCTCCCATTCCCTTCCTCTCCTCTGTCCCCACTGAGAACACCAAGACATTCCCAGCGGCATCTCCTCCAGGTGCAGGGGCAGCAGTGGTATTCCCTGCAGTCAACTGCTTTTCCACAGTTTCTGCAGCTGGCACGTGTTACGCGTGTGATTCTCGCAGTGAAGGTCATCCTCATGGCAGAGCAGCTCCCGGGGCGGCTTTCCTCCACACTGAGGCTTTCCTCCCAAACCAGAGAGCTCAGGCTTTCTCGTCTGGTGTTCCCAGAATCTTCCTCACTAGCTTTCCTTCTTTGCTCCAGGGGAAGGAAAGAAAGAGAGAGAGAGAGAGAAAAGGAAAGAAAGGGAGAAAGAGAGAAAGAAACAAAGAAGGAAGAAGGAAAGAAAAGAAAAGTCTTTGTCGTTTATAGCTCAAGGCAAACTCTGTTGCTTACCTGGGAGGAGTCTTAGGCACCAATTCTGTTCTAGGACAGGAATGAAATGATGCAGGCGAGCTGGCTTGAGCCAGCCTGCCTCCCCCTTAGGGTCTCAACTTGCCTGCCCCTGAGTCAGTGCACTCAGGCCCTTCCTGCTGTCATGTCAAGTCACAGCTAAGAGGCCTTCATTCTCCCACCCCGTTCAGGTCACAATCCCCCTGCCCCACGGCCCCCCACCTGGATAGCTAACACATCCCAGGGTCACAGTGCCCTGGAGCCTCCCTGGAGATGAAGGCAGTCTTCAGTGTGGTCCTGTTGAGCCTTTTCCCCAAGTGTTCCTGCCTGAAGCTGCCAGGGTCTCCCCCTGCTGAGCCCCTGCTTGGCTGAGCCCGAGCCCGAGGCCCTGGCCCCAGGCACTGACCTTGAGCTGCCATCCAGGATGTTCATGAGAATGAAGCTCCCTGACTCAGGCCTCCCTGTGACCTGTTCACCACAACCGTTCCCAGCAAGGCACCTTCCACTGTTCCTGTTCATCGCTGCCTCCCTTCCCTGTAGTCTTTAATCCCTCCTGTAGCCCCCATTAGCTACAGGAAGGCATGGCCAGGTCTTACTGGGCCACCCCAGCACCTAGAAGGCCTGTTCAGAGCAGGTGCCCAGGGCTCTCATCTAGAGCCCACATGTGCTTCATCCCCTGGCCCCTGGAGGACTCTTCCTCCACATCCTCTTGTTTCCCACCACCCCTCCACCCCAACACTTCTTTCCCTTGTAAGAGGCAGAAGGGGACAGTGAAGGGACAGCACCTGCTTCAGTCCCCTCCCCCTCCAGACCTCTCCTCCTCTTCCCTCCCCAGCCCTGCTGTCCAGCAGGACTTCTGTCTTCTACCTCTGACCAGTGGCAACGCCTCCCAGACCTGCCCAAAGTGAAGGGCAGCTTGGGCCCCGCTCACCCCCACATCTGTCAAGGATGCTGTGGTTTTGCTCAAGGCTGGTCCTCAGACTCACAGCATCAGCATCCTGAGCCCCGCCCTGGACCTCTTGAGTCAGAATCTGCCTCTTTAGAGCCCCTGCACATGAACGCCTGAGACGCCCTGGTCTAGGGGACGCATATCCTAGAGCCCACCATGGCATCATAGGCGCCCCCCTCTGACAGCTGGCTTGCATGGCCACAGCTGGGCTTGTGGTCAGCTCACCCACTCCCCTCTTCATCACCTACTCCCATGAGTTCTGACCTCCCAGGCAACTGACTCACACAGGGAGGCCCCCTGGCTCTCAGCCCAGTGCCCGGAGGTCTATTGGTCGCTCTTGGCTCATGTACCAGCGGCCACACAGCTAGCAAGGAGAGAGGACCCACCTTCACTAACCCAGGCCAGCCTTCAGCCAGTCCTTACAACAGCATCTTCTGACCCCATCACAGTTTCCCCCAACAAAGTCAGACAGATGTGGCGTGATCCTTGCTGTACCACTTAGGAGCTGTGCAATCCTGGGCAAGTGACCAAAGCTGTCTCACTTGCAGCTTCCTTATCTATGAAATGATGCTAATGATCACCTCCACCTCGCAGAAGGAACTCAACCATTCGTCCGTTGTAAGCAGCACGTGTTTACAGCGTGCCGTTGTGTGCCGGGCACCAGGAACGGCAGTGAACACAACAGACCGAGTCCTGCCCGTCTGGAGCTTCTTAAGCAGGGAGTGTGGGCTGACACGGAACAGATACGTGTGTGCTGTGCCAGCAGGTGCCAGACGTGGACGACGTGGCACCAATGCTTATGAGTGAGTGAGCAAATGAATGAATGGATGCTATGTATGCAGTTTTGCCATAAGTGTTCCCTTCCAATCACAAAGTCACGCCCCCACACTTCCACCCTGAAGCCACCCAGAACAGGAAGATATGGGGCTTAAAGCTACTGGGAGTTTAAGAAAAATAATCGAAGACAGGGGAGGGCAGTCAGGCTTTCCAGCAGTTAACGGATATGGAAGAAGTGTAGCGATTATAAAAACATTGGAAAGCTAGAACACATCTGCCTGAAATAGGCAGTAATTGAGGTGGAATCAGAATTGTTTTTTCTAGGTTTCACAAATTATGTGTTTGCATGTGTATGTGTGTGTGGTGTCTTAAGGATGGAATATGTTTTTCAGGCTTTCAGAGCTCCCTCATTTAAACATAATGATAGGGACATTTGGGAACATTCTCCAGGGTTCCTGTCACTGTGAAATTCTCTCTGAGGGCTCTCTGAGTCTCCCTGGATCACAGAATTTGAAATCTGGCTAAAGTGAAAGTGAAAGTCTTAGTCACTTCAGTCGTGTCTGCCGACCCCATGAACTGTAGTCCATCAGACTCCTCTGTCTATGGTATTCTTCAGGCAAGAATACTAGAGTGGGTTGCCATTCCTGTCTCCAGGGGATCTTCCCAACCCAGGGATCAAACCTGGCTCTCCTGCATTGCAGGCAGATTCTTAACTATCTGAGTCACCAAGGAAACCCTGAGGCTTGGCTAAGGAGCCCCCAAGAACACCCACCCAACCCCGTGTTTCCTGGACAGGAAACTGAGGCCCTGACTTGCCCCGTGTAAGTAAGTGACTATAAGCAGCAGGAAATGGAGATTCAAACCTAAGTCCTCTGACTCCCAGCAGAGAGCCCTTCACGATATATTGTGTTGGCTTCCATGAATTCATAACACTGGCGACTGTTACTGATAGAACTGGGCTGCGTGACGAATGCACCACACCAGCCAAAGGAAGCCAGACGCCAAAGGCTGCAGTTCCATTGACACAATAGTCATGAAAAGGCCAACTAGGGGAAGAGATACAGGTCAGTGGTCTCTGGGGCCAGGGGCAGGGGAGGGGCTGACTATAGTGGCGCACAAGGGAATTTCAGAGTGATTGAGTGTCCTGTGTCTCCACTGTGGTTACATGAACTGTCTGCGTTTGTCAAAACTCAGAACCATACAGTTAACAAAGACACATTCTACTGCGTAGAAAGTATACCTTAAAAAAAAAAAGAAAGTATACCTTAATTTTTTTTGAACAGCCTAAAATGATGGGGCTTCACTGGTGGCTCAGCTGGTAAAGAATCTGCCTGCAATGCAGGAGATCCAGCTTCAGTCCCTGGGTTGGAAAGATCCCCTGGAGGAGGGAATGGCAACCCACTCCAGTATTCTTACCTGGAGAATCCCATGAACAGAGGAGTCTGGCAGGCTACAGTCCATGGGATCACACAGATTCAGACACGACTGAGCGACTTTTTCACTTTCAAAATAATAATGGTGGTGATAAAAATAATAATAATAACCTTGAAGTCCAAAGGGCTGCCACGTAGTAGGGGCCTGTGAGGTGCCCCACGGTCAGAGCAGGAGATGCTATGAAACCAGCACGCTCCAAGCCCAAGCTGGCTTCTATCCCACTCCACACCAGCCTGCCCAGTCACCCCAACTCACCAAGGCCATTGGGATGGTCCCCTCCCTGCTCCTCTCAGGACCATCTTGAGTCACAGATCCTGTCATTCCTCTCACACACCTTCCCCACCCTCGCCCCACCTGCCACACCTGGGTGATACACCTGTGTGATGCCTTCCAGCCCAGCCTGCCTAGAGCTTCCAGGATCCCACTACCTCCTCCCTCACAGTCAAGAATGCGGTAGAAATTCCGCAACCCAGTTCAGAGACCTCCTCAGACTGGCCCCAGCACATTCTTCACTCCTGCATTACCTGCCCACGGGATGCCTGTCCACTTAATGCCCCCTGATCAATTCTAAGCTGAGAACAGCCTCAGGATGGAAGTGTCTAGGCCCTGGGTCTGGGAGGCCCAGATCAGGGGCATAGGGCAGAGTCACTGAGTCCTAAAGTCCCAACAGTCTCTCTGGACACCTCCAGTGACCCAGGAATTCACGGCCACCTTCAGACTGCTCTGAAACCCACAGCTGAAGTCTGTCCTTGCCTGTGGTCCTCATTCCAACCCCTCCTGTCCCAGGCCCCAGAGGGCACAGCTTTAACGACCTTGTCCCTCCTGGGGCTCCTCTGCTTGCCCACTCAGCCCCTTTGTGGATGGGCAGGTCCTCACAGAGCATAGAGCAGGGGTCCCCAGTCACCTGGTGGGGACAGAACCATCCCTTCCATTTCGTCATCCGAGAACAGTTGAACTTTCTTTGTAGTTTCATCTTCAGGAGGCTGACTCCAGGACCTCCCTCGTAGCTCAGTCGGTAAAGAATCTGCCTGCAATGCAGGAGACCCAAGTTCGATTCCTGGTTTGGGAAGATCCCCTGGAGAAGGAAATGGCAACCCTCTCCAGTATTCTTGCCTGGAGAATCACATGGACAGAGGTGCCTGGTGGGCTATACAGTCCATAGGGTTGTGAGAGTCGGACACGACTTATCAACTAAACCACCCTTGCTGACTCAGGTTAAACCTGCTTTCAGTGAAAATCGCCCAACCTGCCCACCAGCTGTGGGTTCCTTGCTGTGTCTGTAATAAACGATGCCCCTCCCAGGTACTCCTATTAATTGTCCAGTACCTAAATGTGACCTCTTAGCCACTGCTCTCTCTTCTCTGGTTACCTGAAATTGCAGCCAGGGACTTCCCTGGTGGCTCAGTGATAAATAACCTGCCTGCAGGAGACACAGGTTCGATCCCTGGTCTGGGAAGATCCCACACGCTGCAGAGCAACTAAGCCCAGAAGCCACAAGTACTGAGCCTGACTCTAGAGCCTGTATTTGACAAGAGAAGCCACTGCAGTGAGAAGCCTGGCATCGTAATGAAGAGTACCCACCCACTCACCACAACTAGAGAAAGCCCACATGCAGCAAACAACCAAGACCCAGCACCATCAAAAATACATAAACATTTTTTTCTTTAATGCAGCCGGATTCTCCAAGGGATGCCTGGCTTAGCCAGCAGGACAGTGCCTGTCCAATCGCTCCCATGGTGCACACCTGGCATTTATGGATCAGAAACCTGGATGCTGGGACCATGGGGGTCTTGCTGGGGCTGCATAGCTGACCTTGACAGTGAAGGAGCTCCCGCTGTCCCCAACTGAGCTTCCTTAGGGCAGGATCTCATCTTAACGCTTGTCAGTCTCTAACACCATAGTGCTCGGGTCTCTGGGCTGATTCTTCTTGTGTGTGTGTGTGTGCACGCGCTCAGTCATGTCTGACTCTTTGTGACCCCATGAACTGTAGCCCGCCAGGCTCCTCTGTCCATGGGATTCTCCAGGCAAGAATACTGGAGTGGGTTGCCATTTCCTCCGAGGGGGTAACCATGGGATCGGGGATGGCTTCTGCTTCCCGCAGCTGCTGGACAACCTCATCTTATCAGAGAGGCCACTAAGCCACCAACCAGACTTGGCTCCCAGTGGACAGCAAGAGGTTTGCTCTTGCAGGGTTCAGACTTCCCATCTCTAAATTTACCATCTCGAGACCTGTCACTCACTGACAGCCCTTCCTATTCTTCCCACAGCTCTTTCTTTTTTGGGTCCATACATCTTCCTTTCCTCCCCGCATCATTTTTGCTACCCTGTCTTGAATTATTCAGCAAATGTTTACTTGCAAGTTAGCTCCACAAGCCACTTTCAGCATTTTCCCCATAAGTGCAGCTTCTGAGTAGAATTAACAAACCTCAATTATAAAATGAGACATGAATGCATTTAAATTGCAGTGGTTAAACTGTAATTTTCGTCGACAAAGATGTGGTTCACCAGGATGCACAGATTATTGCAAGTTTCATCAAATCTGAATGGGAGCGGAATTCCATGTTCTGCACAGCAACTTTAGTCTGATGACCCTGACAGAAAACTGATCTCTTTATCTTCTAGAGCACTCAAAACCAGGGACGTTGGAGAAAGGGTACTGATCTCTAGTCATCCTGCCGAGAAACAATCAGACGTATGTCAATGGAGACCAGGGACTCTGAGGACTCGGAGAAGCTGCAGAAGAAATCAGTGAGTGGTTCATGGGAGGTTGATGAGCTGGCCAGTGTGAGACCTGAGGTCCTCGCAGAAGCAAGAATGCCCCATGCCGACCAGGAGACGCAAGGCAAAGTATCCCGTACCAACGCAATCCAGAGAAACTCCATCTTCAATCGAGCTGTGAGACTCCGAAGCAGAGGCAAAGCCAGAGGCACTTCTGAGGGGAACGCCGGCCACCCAGCAGGTCAGTACCAGGCATGGCGGTCACAGCTGCTGGTTAATATCCAGCTGGAGTCAATGGGCTGAAAGGTCCCTATTAAATGAAAGGAGATGAAAGGCATTGAGAATGATCAAGGACAGGTCCAATAAGGTGGAATTTTCTGAAACCATTATCCAAAGAATTCAAATTCCCCCAATAAGATGATGCAGATACTATAGGAGGAAGTGCTGAGCCAAATGATCCAATAGGACTGGCTTCTATTTAAAATAGATGTCTTGTTCCAGGGCTCAGTACACCCCTGGATTCCATGCCTTCTAGGAGGGAGGCTTGGTGCTGTGTGTACGGATGTCTGGGAACGTGAGTTTCCTGGGTGGTGAGAGTCTATCCTGTTCTCTCTCCATCGCCATGATAGCCAGAGTTTCTTTTACCCTGAAAATATGTGAGATTAATACCTTGGGATTAATGCTGGGAAAGATTGAGGGCAGGAGAAGAAGGTGGCAACAGAGGACCAGATGGTTGGATGGCATCACCGACTCAATGGACATAAGTTTGAGCAAACTCCGGGAGATAGTGAAGGACAGGGAAGCCTGGTGTGCTGCCATCCCTGGGGCCGCAAAGAGTTGGACACGACAGTGGCTGAACAACAATGATACCTTGGGAATAGCTTTACAGCAGGATCCCTTTTTTTTTTTTTTTTTTTGGCCTCGCTGCATGGCAAATGGGATCCTAGTTCCATGAGTTCCCAGAGCAGGGATCCAACCTGAGCCCCCCTGCCTTGGAAGCATGGGGTCTTAACCACTGAACCCAGAGGGAAGTCCCTTTCCCTTAATCTTTTAAACCAATTCCTAGCACATTTTATCTAGCATATTCAAAGCATATTTGAAAGCATATTTGTTCAAAGCATATTTGTTGAGCAGAACAAGTCCATAAACGCTTACAAATGCAGTTCGTCAGATCAGCCCCACTCTGCCAGTGGTTGGCCTAGAGGCTGAGAGGACAGCATGCTGGGGTTGTAGAGAGGGTGACAGGTTCTTAGCCTCTGGGGGACAGACAGCATGCTGCCCTGCGTGTGCTGAGGAGACCTTAACTGGTTCAAAAACTTGCACTAAACACTGTTGAGTAGCCTTCTGCCAGTGTCAAACCTCCCTTAAAACACAGAGACAGAATTAATGATGTTTATTATTTCTCCTGATTCTGGGGGTTGATTGGATGGCTCCTGGCTCCTGGCTCCAGGTCACTTTGTCTGACCTCTGCACTGGACTGATGGCTCAGCTGGGGTTGGAAGGTCAAGGACAGCCTCCCGGGCCACTAGTGAGCTGGTTGGTCCCGGAGGGCCTCAGCTGGGACTGTCTGTCTCCGCTCCCCGTGGTGGTCACCCTCCAGCAGCCTAGCTCGGGCTTGCCCACCAGGTGGCAGGGTTCCCAGAGAGCAGGAGCAGAAGCCCCCAGGTCTTGAGACCCAGGCCCAGAGCCCACACGGTCACTTCTACCACAGTCTGTTGGCCCACGCAGTTCACAAGGCCAGTCCAGAGGAAAGCAGATGGAGAAACTGACTCCACTGCTTGATGGAAGGAGCCACAGAGGAAGTGTGGTGGTCTGCCATCGACCACAGACACAGAATCGTGTGTTGAGTGCCCCGGGAAGCAAGAGAAACACAGTGATGGGGAGGCTATAGCCATGGGAGCAGGGTGGCTGATACACTGTGTTACTCTCTTAACTTCTGCATATGCTTGAAAATTTCCACAAGAGTTAAAAGCAGGGACTTCCCTGGTGGTCCCGTGGTTAAGAATCTGCCGTGCAGTGCAGGGGGTGTGGGAACGTAGTTAGGGAACTAAGATCGCACATGCCACGGAGCTACTGAGCCCGCATGCCACAACCAGAGAATCCATGCGCCGCAACAAGGACCCTGCATGCTGCAACTAAGATCCAATGCAGCCACAGAAATAAATAAAATTTTTTTTAAAAAAGAATTAAAAGCACATACTCACACACAAAGAAGTGGGACTCTCTGCCCTTTGAGAAAAACCACAATACTGTAATGATGTCATTTTATTGCAAGCAATGCATCAAGAGAGGTAAAGGCAAAGAACTAGACCCTTCCCGTAGAACTAGGAATGATCCCCACAAAGATGATATTTTAGGTGAGCTTTGAGGGTTGCATTAGGACATGACCAGAAACAATAGCAGCTAACTTGGTTGAGCACTTGTATGTACTCAGTGGCTGAGGTAGACAGGCATTTCAATATGGTTCCTACCATACCCAATTTACAGATTTAAAAAAAAATAACTGAGACCCAGAGAGATTGAGTCACTTATCCCAGATCATGAAGCTAGTGAACTATATGGCTTGAACCAGAGTTCACATTCTTCTGGTTCCAGAGCCTGGGCAGAGAAGAGGGTTAGAGAAGCTCTGTCAACAGAAACACAGTGAAAGCCACATAAGTCATTTAAATTTTTGTAATATTAAGAAGTAAAGAAATGAGTAAAATTTATTTTAACAATGCATTTTATTTAACCCAATACAACCAAAATACCATCACTTTATCATGTAGTCAATAATCAATATAAAAATTACTAATGAGATATTTTATATTCCTTTTTTTTTCACTGTTGTGAAAATCTGTTGAGTATTTTATTCTTACAGTCTCTCTCAATTTGCATACTAAATTTTCACTGGAAATTCTCGATCTGGATTTAGATTTCATAAAAGGCACAGTTAAAGAGTCGTTTACAGCCAGAAAAGTTATTAAATGTACAGCCAGAAGTTAAAGTAGCAATAATCCTCAAATTACTCCAAATATCCTCAAAAGTTTTCCAATAATGAAATTGACTCTGTTTTTACATTTAAATTTAAATTAGCTTAATTTTTTTTTTTTTAATGAAGAATTTACTTCTTTAGTCACACAGGCCACATTTCAAGCGTGTAATGGCCCCACGGAGTTATCAGCTACCCCACGGGGGACTTACAGGGTTAGAGCGTGGCTAGCAGGAAAGAGCAGATACAGCAGATACAGACACAGCTGGTCAGGGCGGGGGTCTTTCCCTGCAGGAGGAAAGGTGGGTGTGGGACTGTGTCTGAGATGAGGCTGGAGGGGAAACGGGATTGATGATGGGGGAGTCCACCCGGCAATTCAGGAGACATAAGAGACGTGGGTTTGATCCCTGGGTTGGGAAGATCCCCTGGAGGAGGGCATGGCAACCCACTCCAGTATTCTTGCCTGGAGAATCCCATGGACAGCGGAGGCTGGCGGGCTACTGTCCATAGGGTCACAAAGACTCGGACACAACTGAAAGGATTTAGCATGCGTGGGCCTCAAGTTTGTGGCTTCCAAGCCGAACGGAGGCTGCTGACGCCAGTGTAGACACAGAGACCACGGCACACCGTCCCGCAACCAAAGACACCATTTACGTTCAGACTGTAAAGACTCTCATTAAACTCACAGCTGTATTTGTAGAGTGACTCCCTCATTTCGCTTCCTTGAAGCTAACTCTCAAGACAGCCCAGCATCCCCTGATCCAGGGTCCAAGGAGAAAACACTCTTCTGCTAAGGAGCGGACAGAACAGGCCACCCAGCACCAGGTTTCTCCGTTCTACCCCCTGACAAGGAAGGGAGCTGGTGCTCTGAGTCAGCAGTTTGTGATCTGGGTCTGGAAGGGGAAGACAGTCTCCGTTTCATTTGCTGAGAGGTATCCATTCAAAGTCACAGTAGAACATTAACTGACAACCTCACCTTAGCTGATCTGACACTCTAGGGGAGGTGATTTATTACTTAACATCTATTAGGACTCAGACATTGTAAAGTCAGATGTTTAACAACTGGTAAATTGCAAAGGATTTTGTCCAGTAGAAACGATAACACCAGTGGTTATGGTTCTGTTGTCCTCTGAGACATTAACCAGGTTTGTATCCAAGTTTTCAGGTTCATTCATGATTTTCTTTTTTTGACTGTGCCTGCACGGATGGATGGATGGATGGATAGATGGATATATGCATGGCTATGAAATTTCTTGTACCGTAAGTATGATTTTCATAGTGAAGGTATTCCAGGTCATTTAATAGGGCACAAAGAGTGGCAATTTCCCCTTCAAGGGCTTGAGGGGAAGGGGATCCTTTTCACTCCACTTCTTCCCCTCTCAGAGTGACAGCTGCTACAGTCTCTTAGAATTGCCTGAAAGGGGGAGATACACGTTTCTAACTCCCTACATTTCTCACACATCACAGATCCACTGGAAAGTGAGAACTCTGTCAATGAACCCCCGACCTTGAATTTACCGCAGAGCAGAAAGCATCTCTGGAGGATACCAACCCAGAGAGACCCAGGAGCCAAGAGAATAAGGTAAGGGACAGCAAATCCCGAGGGGCTGGTTCATCAAACAATGTAACAGGGTTCGATCTGCAAAGTCTTGGCAGAGCTACAGGAGTGTCTTCTTGTGTTTGAAAAATAACACAAGTGTTTTAGTTGTTCATATTTTTTAAAACTCTACAATTTCCTTAAAAAATAAAAAGCTCCACTGTTACGCTATCACAAAATTAGGAAACTTTAGATACTAAATACAAGAAAACTCACTGCATCACCACCACCCAGAGGCTTTTGTGTGTTGCAACTCTTTCAAGTCTTTTTTTCTATGTCTTATGCATGCTATCTCTTCATAAATTTGGATCTTATATACATGGCATCTTGAAACCTACTTAACAATAAAGGCACACCTTGGAGATATTGAGGGTTTGGCTCTGGATCATCATAACAAAGTGAATGTTGTAGAAGAGCAAGCCACATGAATTTTTTGGTTTCCCAATGCATATAAAAGTTATGTTTACACTACACTGTGGTCAATACTACTCTTGTGCAATAGTAGTATGTCTAGAAAACTGTACAATCTTCAACTTAAAAATACTTTATTGCTAAAAAATCCTAATCATCATCTCACAACACAAGGTTGCCACAAACCTTCAATTTATAAAAGAAAAAAAAAACCTTTCCAATATCTATGAAGCACAATAAAGCAGACTGAAATAAAACAAAGTATCTCTGAATGTCATATTACTAAATATTTTTCTACACCATGATTTAAAGGCTATAAAATAATCTATAGTATGATTGGATTGTTATTAATTAATCATGCTCCTGTTGTTTGGATGTGTGGATATTATATCAGCTGGGACTGAATTTAGCTTCTTGTAACCAAAAAACCCAAATAACACAGCCTAACAAGGCAGAGGTTTATTTTGCTCTTGTATGAAAGAAGTCTGGAGAGTTGTGACAGCAGCTTCTCATGCCATTAAGGACCCAGGTTCCTTCTACCTTTTCCTCCACCAGCTGTCAAAATGACTACCAGATCTCCAGCCATCACAGCCACAGTTTAGATGGAGGGAAGGAGAAAAGCAG
Source organism: Dama dama (assembly GCF_033118175.1). Taxonomy (NCBI): domain Eukaryota; kingdom Metazoa; phylum Chordata; class Mammalia; order Artiodactyla; family Cervidae; genus Dama; species Dama dama. The sequence continues at coordinate 109,309,653 of NC_083700.1, read as the reverse complement.
AGGATAGGCAGGCACATGCCAGCCAAGTCTGCTCTCCTTTAAGGAGATTTCCTGAAGCTTACTTAACAACTGGTGGCCAAATTGGGTCAAAAAGTCAGTCACATGGCCACCTCCACCTGCAAGGAAGCTGAAAAATGTATGTTGTTTTTAAATCAGGTCTGTTTCTGTCCCCCGTAAATTGGTTCCACAGGAAAGAAGAAAGGAGAATGGATACAGGGAAGCAATAGCAATTTCTGATCTGGAGGAGGTTTACATTTTTGCTATGTAAATATATATGTGTGTGTGTGTATTTGCTTATTTCTTTATTTGACTGTGCCAGGTCTCAGCTGAGGCACACAGGATCTATGATCTTCATTGAGGCATGTGGCTCTTTTAGCTGTGGCATGAGAACTCTTAGTTGCAGTAAGTGGGATCTAGTTCCCCAATCGGGATGGAATCCAGCATTGGTTGCACAGAGTCCTAGCCACTGGATCACCAGGGAGGTCCTGGTGGACTTCATTTTTGCTATTTTGTAAGTTACAATATGATAAATATGATTGTGACAAAATCCTGAAGCCAATCCCTCATTATTGCATTAAGTTAATTCCTGGAAACTTCACACTCTACAAATTCCTGGATGGTTATGAGAAATCGTGTTTCCATATCTGCCCTTGAGAAGCATGGACTGGACCATCCATCCCACCAGGAGCTGGTGAGGCACCCTTCGCTTCCTGATGTTGCTTTCCCCACAGGGCCTTGATTTATATAGAGATATAGTAACAAGGACCTAATTTACTTACATGTAAGCATATATTACATATAATTCCTAAGAGAAAGAAATGAAAAAAGGCAAAATGGTTATTGGGGGAGGCCTTACAAATAGCTGAGAAGAGAAGCTAAAGGCAAAGGAGAAAAGGAAAGATATACCCATCTGAATGCAGAGTTCTGAAGAAGAGCAAGGAGAGATAAGAAAGCCTTCCTCAGTGATCAATGCAAAGAAATAGAGGAAAACAATGGAATGGGAAAGGCTAGAGATCTCTTCAAGAAAATTAGAGATACCAAGGGAACATTTCATGCAAAGATGGGCACAATAAAGGACAGAAATTGTATGGACCTAACAGAAGCAGAAGATATTAAGAAAAGGTGGCAAGAATACCCAGAAGAACTATACAAAAAAGATATGCATGACCCAGATAACCACAATGGTGTGATCACTCACCTAGAACCAGACATCCTGGAGTGCAAAGTCAAGCGGGCCTTAGGAAGCATCGCTATGAACAAAGCTAATGGAGGTGATGGAATTCCAGCTGAACTGTTTCAAATCCTAAAAGGTGATGCTGTGAATGTGCTGCACTCAATATGCCAGCAAATTTGGAAAACTCAGCACTGGCCACAGAACTGGAAAAGGTCAGTTTTTGTTCCTATCCCAAAGAAAGGCAATGCCAAAGAATGTTCGAACTACCACACAATTGCACTCATCTCAGTTGCATTCAGTTCAGTCACTCAGTCATGTCTGATTCTTTGCAACCCCACACACTAGCAAAGTAATGCTCAAAATTCTTGGAGCCAGGCTTCAACAGTACATGAACTGAGAACTTCCAGATGTTCAAGCTGGATTTAGAAAAGGCAGAGGAACCAGAGATCAAATTGCCAACATTCGTTGGATCATCCAAAAAGCAAGAGAGTTCCAGAAATACATCTACTTCTGCTTTATTGACTATGTCAAAGGCTTTGACTGTGTGGATCACAACAAACTGTGGAAAATTCTTCAAAAGATGGAAATACCAGACCACCTGACCTGCCTGCTGAGAAATCTGTATGCAGGTCAAGAAGCAACAGTTAGAACTGGACATGAACCAACAGACTAGTTCCAAATTTTGCAAGGAGTACTTCAAGGCTGAATATTGTCACCATGCTTATTTACTTACATGCAGAGTACATCATGAGAAGCACTGGGCTGGATGAAGCAAAAGCTGAAATCAAGATTGGCAGGAGGAATATCAATAACCTCAGATATGCAGATGACACCACCCTTATAGCAGAAGTGAAGAACTAAAGAGCCTCTTGATCAAAGTGAAAAAGGAGAGTGAAAAAGCTGGCTTAAAACTCAGCATTCAAAAAACGAAGATCATAGCATCTGGTCCCTTCATGGCAAATAGATGGGGAAACAATGGAAACAGTGACAGACTGTATTCTCTTGGGCTCCAAAATCACTGCAGATGGTGACTGCAGCCATGAAATTAAAAGACGCTTACTCCTTGGAGGAAAAGCTATGACCAACCAAGACAACATATTAAAAAGCAGAGACATTACTTTGTCAACAAAGGTCCATCTAGTCAAAGCTATGGTTTTTCCAGTAGTCATGTATGGATGTGAGAGTCTGACCATAAAGAAAGCTGAGTGCCGAAGAATTGATGCTTTTGAACTGTGGTGTTGGAGAAGACTCTTGAGAGTCCATTGGACTGCAAGGAGATCCAACCAGTCCATCCTAAAGGAAATAAGTCCTGAATATTCACTGGAAGGACTAATGCTGAAGGTGAAGCTCCAATACTTTGGTCACCTGATGCTAAGAACTAACTTACTGGAAAAGATTCTGATGCTTGGAAAGATTGAAGGTGGGAGGAGAAGGGGACGACAGAGGGTGAGATGGTTGGATGGCATCACTGACTCGATGGACACGAGTTTGAGCAGGCTCCGGGATCTCGTGATAGACAGGGAGGCCTGGCGTGTTGCAGACCATGGGGTCACAAAGAGTCAGACACAACTGAACCACCAAACTGAATTGAATTATATATTAGGAGCAACTGTTTCCTGTTGTCTCTGATAAATCTCAGGAGCCAAGTACAACATCATCAGCATGCAACCACCTACACAGGACACTCCAAGAGACAACAGGATTGCCCATGTCACGGGCTCAACAGGGGGGATTCAGGACACTGGCTCTTCCCCAATTATCACATAAATGTTTTTCATGTCTTAATATTCAATTTTTAAAAAGAGGGTAGAGATGAGAGTAACTGCCAGGTTTTGTTTGGAGGGAATTGTCGGGGTGCCCTCAATTGTCCATTTGTCCCTGTGGGAGGCTGCTCCTTGAGTCTGTCCAGGTCAGACAGAGAAACAGAACCAACAGGATATGGAGAGAGAGGCAGAAAGAGAGAGCTTGAGAGAGATTCATTTTAAGGAACTGGCTCCCACAGCTGTGGAGGCTTGCTGAGTGGAAAATCTGCAGGGGGGGCCAGCAGTTGGGGATTACCACTGTCATTTGAGCCCATAGGCCATCTGCTGGCACAAGTCCTTTTCGCTTGGGTGAGGTTAGTCTTTTTTCTATTAAGAACTTCAACAGTTTGGATGATGAGACACATTCACATTAAGGAGGGTCATCTGCTTGACTCAGTCTGCTGATTTAAGTGTTACTCTCATCCTGAAAGCACCTTCTTGGAAGAAAAGCTCTGACAAACCTAGACAGCGTATTAAAAAGCACAGACATTGCTTTGCCAACAAAGGTCCATAGAGTCAAAGGTATGGTTTTTCCAGTAGTCATGTATGGATGTGAAAATTGGACCATAAAGAAAGCTGAGTGCCAAAGAATTGATGCTTTTGAGCTGTGATGTTTGAGAAGACTCTTGAGAGTCCCTTGGACAACAAGGAGTCAAGCCAGTAAATCCTAAGGAAATCAGTCCTGAATATTCATTGAAAGGACTGATGCTGAAGCTTAAGCTCCAATTCCTTGGCCACTTGATGTGAAGTACTGACTCATAATAAAAGACCCTGACACTGGGAAAGATTGAAGGCAGGAGGAGAAAGGGACAACAGAGGATGAGATGGTTGGATGGCATCAGTGACTCAATGGAAATGAGTTTCAGCAAGCTTCAGTAATAGGTGATGGACAGGGAAGCCTGGCATGCTGCAGTTCATAGGGTTGCAAAGTCGGACATGACTGAGCAACTGAACTGAACTGAACTGAAAAAACACCTTCACAGAAACATCCAGAATAATGTTTGACCAAATATCTGGGCATCATGTCCCAGGAAAGTTGATACATCAAATTAATCAACACACTCCTCACTTTGACCCTGGTGAGGGGGGCTTTAAGAGGTTGGGGGGGAGAGGGGTCTTAGAAATCTCAAATGTGGGAGATACAAGGCGTGAAACATCTAGAGGTGAGCTGGCTGGCAGCCTGCATGGGAGGTGAGGGGAGAGGGCTGGGTAGGGGTTGAGGGTTATCTACACCAAAGGCAAGGCAGAGGTGTGTGTTTTCTTAGAATCAAGTGTGGACCCCAAGGAAAGGAGCCACCTCTGAACCACTTTGTCAGAAACATCTTCTGGTTTCCAGCACCATTAGATTAATTTTGCTGGCTCCTGAACTTCATAAGGATAGGATCATACAGTATATCATCATGATGTCTCTCTCACTTGGCTCAACATATTTGAGATTCATATTCATGTGTGTGTGTGTATAAGACTATTCTTTTATTGCTGAGAATTATTACCACAATTTGTTCATCCATCATTCTGTTAATGAATATTTGGAGTGTTTCTAATTTTTGACTATTACTAAGTTGCTATGAATGTTCCTAGAAATGTCTTTTTATGGATGTATGTGCTCATTTCTCCAGAGTGTGCCCCCAGAAGTGGAAGTGTTGGGTCTTAGGATAGGTGTTAATATGTGTTAACATTAATGTTGGTGGCTCAGACAGTAAAGAATCTGCCTGCAGGAATCTCTGCAGGAGATCCGGGTTTGATCTCTGGGTCGGGAAGATCCCCTAGAGACAAGAATGGCTACCCACTCCAGTATTATTGCCTGGAGAATCCCATGGACAGAGTAGCTGGGCAGGCTACAGTCCATGGGGTCAAAAAGAATCAGACACGACTGAGCGACTAAGCATGCACACAACATTAATAGTTAATGTTATTAGAAACAGCCGAGTAATTTTTCAAAATGATTGACTATTTTATATTCCCATCAGCAAGATATCAAAGTTCTGGCTGCTCTAGAGTCTCACCAGGGCTTGGAATTGTCAGTCTTTGTAACTGTATCCACTCTAATACATTGTGGTTTCTCACTGTGGTTTTAAGTTTTATTTCCCCTGATGACTCATGATGTTGTATGTTTGTTGGCCATTCATGTGTCTTCTTATGTGAAGTTCTTGTTCAAGTCTTTTGCCCATTTATTATTATTATTTCTTAATTTGTTGGATACTTTATAAATCTTGACCACAAGCCCTTGATGAGATAAATGAATTGCAAATACATTCTACTGGTCTGTGGCTTGTCTTTTAATTGTACTGTGTTTTAAAGAGCAGACATTTTGACAACGACTAACGTATCATTTTTTTCTTTTATTGTTTGTCCTTTTCTATTATGAGAAAGATTTGAGTACTTCAAAGATACTCTCCTATGCTTTTCTTATGGACATTTTTATACTTTTAACTTTCACATTTAGGTCTATGGTCCATATGGATATCCAATTGCTCTGGCATCATTTATTAAAAAGAACTCCTGGCTCTCCCAGTGAACTGCTTTGGTGTTTTGTCTGGTTTTGATTTTGCTTTTCCAAAAATCCACTGTGGACACATGGATCTTCTCTGGACTTTTATTCTGTCTCATTGATCTAACTGTCTTTCCTTATGCCAATATTACACTGTCTTAGATACTGTAGCTTTATGATAAGTTTTAAAATCTGGTAGAGTAAACCCTCCTACTTTATTCTTTTTTAAGATTGTCTTGTTTATTTTAAGTTGTTCACATTTCCATATAAATTTTAGAATCAGTTCATCAATTTATCTTCTGAAAACAGCCTGCTGGGATTTTGGTTAAGATTACATTAACTCTATAGATAAATTTGGAGATTATTGACACCTGAAGATTGAACAATTTAAGGTACCAATCAATGAATATGTCCTAATTTTCCATTTATTTAGGTACTCCTTAAGTTAATCCAGGACTTCTCTCATAGCTCAGTTGGTAAAGAATCTGCCTATAATGCAAGAGACTCCGGTTTGATTTCTGGGTCAGGAAGATCTGTTGGAGAAGGGATAGGCTACCCACTCCAGTATTCTTGGGCTTCACTTGTGGCTCAGCTGGTAAAGAATGCGCCTGCAATGCAGGAGACCTGGGTTCAATCCCTGGGTTGGGAAGATCCCTTGGAGAAGGGAAAGGCTACCCACTCCAGTATTCTGGCCTGGAGAATTCCATGGACTGTGTAGTCCACAAGGTCAAAATGAACTGGATACAACTGAGCAACTTTCACTTTCACTTTTCACTTTTAAATTAATCCAGCAATGGCTTTATAGTTTACTATAGAATATTTTTACTTACTTTATTTTTATTTGTTCCTATGTATTGATTGAATCATTTTGATCCTATTTTAAATGCTTGTGTTTTGTAATTTAATTTTTCAATTGTTTTAGTAGTATACATAAATGCAATTAATTTCTGAGTGTTCACTCAGTATCCTGTGACCTTGATTAAGGTCACATGTAGCTCTGTTGTATATTCCTTCAGATTCTCCATGCACTCAATCCTGCCTTCTGTGAATAAAGACAGTTTTAATTGTTTCTTTCCAATCAGCATGCTTTCTATTTGTTTTTTCATGTCTTATTACACTTGTGAGGAATTCCATTGTGATATTGAAAGACGTGGTGAGAGTAGGAATCCTTGTCTCATTCTTTGGTCACAGTTGCTTTGATTGCAAAGATTACAGCCACACAAATTTGTTCAAGTGAAAGGGGCACATGGTAAGGATTCTGGAATCTCAAAGAATCCAAGTAAAAGAGGTGAAACCCAACTGTATTGGAAGGGAAATGCCATCAGGCGAGCCACTTCCTCCTTTGCTCAGGTCCATGGGACCTCCTGCTTTCTGCTCTTTGGACTGCTTTATTCTCCTGCTCACTCCTCAGACCATCTTCTCTGTCTTGTCACCTTGCGTATGACCCAGAATGGCAGCCATAGTGGATATGACCTTTCAACTTGGCTCTCCACAGTCAATGGGGACTTTTGGATCTCTAAAACAGAATTTCTAAGGAAAAGAATCTGATTAGCCATCCTTGGGTCAGGGGTTTAGCTTTGGGCCAATCAACTAAAAAAAAAAAAAAAAAGAGGCAGGATTAACGAGGTCATTCCCACTGCAGAGGGACCTACGTTGGGGAGAATCTTTGGAAAGTATGTGAAGGAGAGCCAGGCACCCAAAACATGTCTCGTGTGGTTACAGTCTGGGTCTCCCATACGAGGGAATGCCAGTGGGGACTTGACTGAGGTGAGAAGTGGAAGAATGGAAATTAGAGCAGTAGGACTGAAAGTTAGATGAGAGGACTAACGTCTTCTGAGACTCAGATGGCCAAGGAACCAGTCCTCCATGTGCTAGAAGTATGTTCTTCTTACTGGTCAGTGCCTGTCCCCAGAGGTCCTAGAATTGTCCACGGCTCACCCAACGGTATGCTGCAAGTCCCCTTCCATACGGCCACAAGCAGGGGTATTGGTGGGCAGTGCAGCAGGAGGGGAACACAATTACTGTAGACAGATGTGCTAGAAACAGGAATACTGGAAAGGAACTAATCTCTGTTGAGGATTTTTATGTGTACTATCACTTTAAAGTCTCTTATGTTATTCCCATTTCACAGATCAGAAAACTAAGACTCAAAATTAGTAACTAGCCTGAGGTTGCACAGCTAGTAAGACAGCCAGACCATCAATCCAGAGGCTTAGACTCCACACCCCACATTCTCCCACCCGCCTAGGCTGCCCCGATGGAGGTATTGCAGGATAAACTTGGCTGTGCAAAGGAGTGTGTTACTGTTGAAATGCCCACAGTGGGCAAAGCCCTAAGGTACCCCCAGTCCATCACCAGATTGGTCCCTTAGAAGTCCTCTTAAGTCAAGATGTTATAAGTTGGGTCTTTACTATAGATGCACTGTCCCAGACATCACTTCATATCACAAAATCACCAAATTGATAAATATAGATGCACACATATGAGAAAAGTATAGAATGCAAACATGTGCTTTTTATAAATTGACATTTCTATATAAAATTAAACTACCTTATAAAATTTCACATAGGGTAATTTTTCTGCATGAACTGGGCAGGCTGATGCTTCTTAAAATATTTGTCCACTGACCTTCCCAGTGAAGATGTGTTTGTCTATTCCTGGCAATGACCTGAGGGAACTGCAGAAGTTTCTAATTGTTCTAAGGATGGTCAGCCTGCATTAAGCATTAGATTTACCCCAGGGCTTACACTCAGGGGGCAGCCAAGGACACCCTCAGTAAGTGTTAACAGCTCTGCTCTAGTTGGTCCAGCCAAACCTTCCTAATTATTAAATATTGTGACAAGTTTCCCTGGATCCAGCTCCAGAATGATCACTGCATAAAATCCCTCATCACCATTAAAGACTCATTAAAGACTCATGAACGAAAAGACAGCGTTCACTGCAGCACTACTTACAGTGGCCAGAACATGGAAGCAACCTAGATGTCCACCAACAGATGAATGGATAAAGATATACACATACACAATGGAATATTATTCAGCCATAAAAAGAACGAATTTGGGTCAGTTGTAGTGAGGTGAATGAGCCTAGAGCCTGTTATACAGAATGAAGTAAATCAGAAAGAGAAATACAAATATCATATGCTAATGCATGTATATGGAATCTAGAAAAATGGTACGGATGAACCTATTTGCAGGGAAGGAATGGAGACGCAGATGCAGAGAATGGACGAGAGAAGGAGAGGGTGGGATGAATGGAGAAAGTAGTCTTGATATGTACACAATATCATGTGTAAAATAACCAGCTGGTGGGAAGTTGCTGTAACACAGGGAGCCCATACGGGTGCTCTGTGATGACCTAGAAGGCTGGGAGGGGGGAGGGAAGGGAGGCTCAAGAGGGAGGTGATATATGTATATTTATGGCTGATTCGCATTGTTTTACGGCAGAAACCAAGGCAACATTGTAAAGCAATTTCCCTCCAATTAAAAAATAAATAAATAAGATTTTTTACCAGTAGGGAAAGAAAAAGAAAAGACTCATGAGTCTTTGAATGCTTACATGAGACAAGGACCAGTTTCCATATAGGGAACTGTACATATTTCAATGGAAATACAGAAGTTCCATGTATTGTAACCATGGGGCAGCTTGTCAGATGTTCATAAATGCTAGTTCAGGCTGTCACTAGCAGAGTCTCACAGTCTTTACAATCTGTAAACCCCAAGAAACAATTGCCGAGTCATTGTAGGTTGGGGGGCTGCCTCTTTGACTCAAGGAAGCCGTTTTAGGGTTTGCCATTAGTCAATCATTTGTGACAATACAGATCTGAAGAAATGCAGCCTGACTCTAACCAGCCTCCAGAGCTAACAGTTTAGAAGAAACACAGGAGACAGAGAAGCCAGTGAAACACACTGCAATCACAATCAACAGAATCCGGGCAGGATGGATGACCCAATTTCTCAACCAAGTACAAGCAGAAAACAAAAGTGAGGTAATGATCCAAAGGTTTTCAGGCAACATCAACCAACTGCACTGTGTAAACCTTACTTGAATCCTGTTTCAAACAAACACTTTTCCCCTTTTCTTGTGGGAAAGTTTCAAAGACAATCAGGGAAATTTGAACTCAGATCGGATGTTTGATGACGCTGTGTGTGCTGTCACTCAGGCACGTCTGACTCTTTGCCACCCTGTGGACCGTAGCCCACCAGGCTCCTCTGTCCATGGGATTCTCCTGGCAAGAGTACTGGAGTGGGTTGCCATTTCCTCTTCCAGGGGATCTTCCCCACCCAGGGACTGAACCCGAGTCTCCTGTGTCTCCTGAATTATAGGCAGATTCTTTACCTACTGAGCCATGGGGGAAGCCCCTTGATGATGCTAAGAAATTACAAATTTTTTAAGGCATGTTAAAGGTACGAGGGCTATTTTTAAAGTCCTTTTCTTTTAGAGATACACTCTGAAAGATTTTGGATGAAATGATAAGATGTCTGGGACTTGCTTCAAAATCATGCAGACCCAGGAAGGCGTGGGGAGGAATAGAGATGTAAGAAGATAAGACTCATGGATTTAACAACTGCTGAGCTGGTGAGGGGAGTTCATTATACTTTCCTGTCTACTTTAGTATATGTTTGAAATTTTCCATAATAAAAAGCTGGCTTTTATTATATTTTGGGGAGCTTATTTTTTAAATAAATAAATAAAAAGGGCTTCCAGATGTTCAAGCTGGATTTAGAAAAGGCAGAGGAACCAGAGATCAAATTGCCAACATCCATTGGATCAACAAAAAAGCAAGAGAGTTTCAGAAAAACATCTACTTCAGCTTTATTGACTACGCCAAAGCCTTTGACTCTGTGTATCACAACAAACTGTGGAAAATTCTTCAGTTCAGTTCAGTTCAGTTCAGTCGCTCAGTCATGTCCAACTCTTTGCGACCCCATGAACCGCAGCACACCCAGGCCTCCCTGTCCATCACCAACCCCCGGAGTCCACCCAAACCCATGTCCATTGTGTCGGTGATGCCATCCAACCATCTCATCCTCTGTCGTCCCCTTCTCCTCCTGCCCTCAATCTTTCCCAGCATCAGGGTCTTTTCAAATGAGTCAGTTCTTCACATGCGGTGGCCAAAGTATTGGAGATGCAGCTTCAACATCAGTCCTTCCAATGAACACCCAGGACTGATCTCCTTTAGGATGAACTGGTTGGACCTCCTTGCAGTCCAAGGGACTCTCAAGAGTCTTCTCCAACACCACAGTTCAAAAGCATAGAAATACCAGATCACCTGACCTGCCTCCTGAGAAATCTGTATGCAGGTCAAGAAGTAAGTCAGAACTGGACATGGAACAACAGACTGGTTCCAAATCGGGAAAGGAGTATGTCAAGGCTGTATATTGTCACCCTGTTTATTTAACTTACATGCAGAGTACATCATGTGAAATGCCAGGCTGGATGAAGCACAAGCTAGAATCAAGATTTCCAGGAGAAATATCAATAATCTCAGATATGCAGATGATACCACCCTTATAGCAGAAAGTGAAGAAGAACTAAAGAGCCTCATGATGAAGGTGAAAGAGGAGAGTGAAAAAGTTGACTTACAACTCAACATTCAGAAAACTAAGATCATGGCATAACTTCATGGCAAATAGATGGGGAAACAATGGAAAGAGTGACAGTCTTTATTTTTGTGGGCTCCAAATTCACTGCAGATGGTGATTGCAGCCGTGAAATTAAAGGACGCTTGATCCTTGGAAGAAAAGCTATGACCAAGACAGCATATTAAAGAGCAGAGACATTATTTTGCCAACAAAAGTCTGTCTAGTCAAAGCTATGGTTTTTCCAGTAGTCATGTATGGATATGAGAGTTGGACTATAAAGAAAGCTGAGAACCAAAGAATCGATGCTTTTGAACTGTGGTGTCGGAGAAGACTCTTGAGAGTCCCTTGGACTGCAAGGAGATCAAACCAGTCCATCCTGAAGGAAATCAGTCCTGAATATTCATTGGAAGGACTGATGCTGAAACTGAAACTCCAATACTTTGGCCACCTTATGGGAAGAACTGACTTATTGGAAAAGACCCTGATGCTGGGAAAGATTGAAGATGTGAGGAGAAGGGGACGACAGAGGATGAGATGGTTGGATGGCATCACCGACTCGATGGATGTGAGTCTGAGCAAGCTCCGAGAGTTGATGATGGACAGGGAGGCCTGGCGTGCTGCAGTCCATGGGGTCTCAAAGAGTCGGACACGACTCAGTGACTGAACTGAGCTGAACTGGATGTAGAGAGACCCTTCAGCCCCCACTCCCATCCCCCTGCCTCTGTCCCACTCTCCAGGAGGCTGGGCAGAATCATCAGCCCCCACCACTGATCATGGTGGCCTGGGGGAGTGTTGACCATCAGACACAACTGAGCACTTGTCAGTAGCAGCAGGGGGCATTGAACATAGGCTCCCTGAAGGCCCAACCATGCCAAGTTTTGTTCCCCCTGAGCACTTAGCACATGGCTGACCACCAGAAGCACTCAACATTTGCCCAGGCAGGGACCCTCCCTGGGCAGAGGCTGTAGCCTGGGAACTTGAGAAAGCCTTGAAGGCATACTTGTGCAGGCTACTGCAGCAGGGGCCCAGGACTGCTCCAACCAAGGTTCTCACAAAGTCAGGTCATTATGTCACCAGGATAAGTAAACACAGCCCCGGCGGGAAGACAGCAGCTCTAATGTGGATGGGTTTGCCTGCCCAGATCCTTTTGGAGATAACCCACTTCTCCAGCTCCCCCAGAAGGACAGGAGACCCGGTACCCTCAGCAAAAACAATGCAAACAGAGCATCAGCAGGTAACTTCCTCTCCAGCACCCCTCCAGCTGGGCATTGGCTAAGCCCTGGTAGTACCATGAACGTGAGCATCAACTGTGCAATATGAACAAAGGACCGGGACACACTCAAAGGATCTCAGGCCACTTGGACACGGTGACTGCAGAGGTTTAGATGTTCTATCTCTGAAATCGTTTCTATTCTTACACTATCTCAGAACAAATATAACTGTGACTTATGTTTCACAGTTTAGGCAGCTAATTTCATATACTTCTGACAGTTCTATCTTATTTTCAGCCTTTCGCACTGTTTCTTCTCGCTGGGAGGTTGAAGGAGCTTATTTCTCACCTCCCTACCAGGTCTTGACACGGGCTGAGGGGCCAGTGGCTCTTTTAGGGTGACCTTGGGGCGGTGACCCCTAGCTCTCCCCACTCCTGCTCAGCCTAGAGGAGACTAGACACAGGCTCAAGAACTTGCAAGGACTCAGATCTTAAGGGGTTAAAAGGACAGTCTGTTAGACTTGTTAGCTCCTTTAGCATTTGAATTAATAGTAACAATAATAATGGGCATTGGACTGAACTTGATGCATGGGTTTTACCTATGTAATTATATCTTTGGTGTTTTAAACTGTTGTTGTTCAGTTGCCGAGTCATGTCCTCTTTTTTGAGACCCCATGGACTGCAACACTCCAGGCCTTCCTGTCCCTCACCATCTCCCAGAGTTTGCCCAAGTTCATGTCCATTGAATCAGTGATGCCATCCAACCATCTCATCCTCTGTTGTCCCCTTCTCCTCCTGTCTTCAATCTTTCCCAGCACCAGGGTCTTTTCCAATGAGTCAGCTCTTCGCATCAGGTGGCCAAATTATAGGAGCTTCAGCCTCAGCATCAGTCCTTCCAATCAGTATTCAGGACTGTTTCCTTTAGGATGGACTGGTTTGATCTCCTTGCAGTCCAAGGGACTCTCAAGAGTCTTCTCCAACACCACAGTTTGAAAGTAACAATTAAACTGTAGACATCTTCCTATTTGTTAAATTGTCCTTTTAGGGTTATTTTGCCTTAATTTAGTTATTCTAGTTTATTTTACCTATCATTATTTTAATTTTTAGGCTTCCTTACTTTACCTTCCTTCTTGGGTACATGTTTGGTCACTTCAGTCCTGTCTGACTCTCTGCAACCCTATGGAAGTGTAGCCCGCCAGGCTCCTCTGTCCATGGGGTGCTCCAGGCAAGAACACTAGAGTAGATTGCCATGCCCTCCTCTTATCTTCCTTTTTATTCACCCTCTATTTAAATCACCTTTTAAATGTTTTCTTTTTGCATTTTACCTTTCTGGTTATTTCCACTATTAAAATTCAGTGCTTCTGATTTTGCTTTACTATCAATTCCTTCCCTCCCCCGATCCCATTTTGTTTTTATCTTACTTTTTAAATACCTAAGCTTTTGAGGATTTGTAGGTTTTAACTTATTATTTCTTGTTTCTTTTAAAGCTATTGATATAATCCTTTATAAGTCCTTTTATTTTGTTTGCTTGGCTGCTTACAACAACTTCTCAGTAACCTAATGTTGATCTTAAATTATTATTTTAGTGGTTCTATCCCTTGAGCGTAATGTGAATTATTCCATTTCTTTGGTTGTCCCAATCCTGTATCTTATTAGTTGTACTTTCCCTAATTCTTTGAATTCTTAATTTCAAAAATTTTACCTCCTGGCCTGGCCTTGGGGAGGATGTGCCTCCATCATTTATTAGATGTGACCTTAGGCAAGTTATTCAGGCTTGCTTTGACTCAGTTCATGCATCTTTAAATTGGGGGTAATAACAATGCTTAACTCACTGGAGGTGTTACAAAGAAAACTAAAATGCTGAGAACAATGGTCAATACCCATTATTACTCATCGAGGATTTACAAGTGCTCTAAATTCAGGGCCTTTGCTGCTCCCCCAACCATCAGTGTTGCCTGGATACTTTCTATTCATTCTTCAGGTCTCACTTAGCTTCTTCCAGAAAGCCTTCCCTGACCACCCCCCCGCCCCAGCATCCCTCCCTCACACTGCATGCCACAGGCTGCATTAGAAGCTTCTCTCTCAAGCTCACGTAGCACCATGTACTATCCCCATCATGTTTATTTCCTGATGACTTATCATTTCTATCAGATGATACTTTGTTCATGGTCACATCCCTAGGCCTCAGATAGCTGATAAATGAATGAAGTGGATGTTTGCCTCCCCTGTCATGGATTTGAGAAGGCAGTATCTTTTGTTTGAGGAACCATTCACACTGTCATCTATGTAACCCCCTGGTGTTGGGCAGTGCACAACCTGAGCTGCTGTACGTGACAACCCTGAGGACAAAATCAACAGCTGCTTTCATAGATGATCTGTTCTGTTATCCATATACTGGTACAAAGAATGAATCATTTTTGCGGTTAGCTGCTTTAAAACAGAAATCATTACTCTTGGCAGATGCTTCACCCCTGCAAGCCAGAGGAACGTATTATTTATGTGTTCATTCATTTAATAAATGTTTATTAAGCACCTCCACTGTTTTGAGTGCCAATTTCTATCAGAAAACTCCTTATTTGGTGCCTCAGGGACACATTAAGCAACCACTTCCCTGGAAATGTCTCAGAAAACCTCAGTGCCCTAAAGCCCATCGTCCAGGAGGCTATTGTTTAGCTTTAGTTGTGTGGCTCCGATGCATTCCTTGAAAAGGTTTCTAGATGCTTGGAAAGGTTTCTAGACCCCAATCACCTCAAGTCATGCTCTGTGGAAAGAACTGTGACCTTGACTACATGACCTGAAGGCAATACAGAACAGCTCTTCCAGGGGAGATTCTGGTTGTTGGCAGATTACTGAGAAGTTTGTGCCACTTAATTCTCATAAAAGGATGTATGTCAACGATCCTCTGGCCTGATTTCTTACTGCCTGTTCCTCACTCATTCATTTAGTATGTTGGTTGTGTAGGAATAGCAGTCACAGATTTAAACCACCAATATTGAGAGGTAGATACACTAATCCCTTTTTAAAGGTAGGTTGGTAAAGTCAATTGGTTATATTGCCAAAACTTCACAGCAAAAAGATGGCAAAGTTAGAACATACAAGCCCCAAAATATTGTTTTGCGAATAATACTATTTCCTTGTAGAAAATGATATATGAAGTTAACTAATCTACTATTGGAAAGACATAGTAATTAGTAAAAAGTTACTAGAAGCAATGAGAGATCATCTCCCAGAATTTATACTGAAATGTACGTTGGCTGGTATATAAAAAGAAAAGCAAATACCACACAGCGGAAGAGTTTCTGAAATTTAATAAGTATTACCCTGCTCTACAGGCTCCCCAGGTGGCGCTAGTGGTTACGAACACACTTGCCAATGCAGGAGACAGATGTAAAGACGGGGGTTTGATCCCTGGGTCAGGGAGATCCCCTGGAGAAGGGAAAGGCAAGCCACTCCAGTATTATTGCCTGGAGAATCCCATGGACAGAGGAACCTGGCAGGCGACATTCCATGGGGTTGCAAAGAGTCAGACATAATGAGAAGCTAACACACACCCTACTCTACAGAGTCACAAGAAAGTAATGAAAGAACGTACGGAAAATATTGAAAACAGTGCTTGCCACATAGTGGGTCCTTGATAAATATCTGTCAGAGCTCAAACAGCTTGAATTTCCTCTGTAATTCTTATACGTATTAACAATTCTTATATTACATGGTTCTTATGTATTGTCCTTGGATTTATATTCCTATCTCCAGTTTCCATTAGCATGACTCTGGCCTTATTTTTAAAGATCTGCCTTAGTCACCACACAGAGCACACATAGCCCAGGTCTTCGCCTGAGGCGTGAGCCCCAGCCTCTCATCCACAGAGCCCCCTGGAGCCCACTGAAGGTTTTGCGGCCCCTTCATCCTGTGGTAACCTGGGTTTTGCCCCTGGAGGGTGCCAGGCCCTCACAGGCTTTGTGCTTCACCTTGGCCTTTCAACTCCAGCCGCAAAGCCTCCACTAAGCCTCTGGCTCACGTTCCAGGATAAGTGAGCCACAGAAAGACAAATGCTGTGTGCCTTCACCCATGAGACATCTAAAAAATAAACCAGCAAAACGGAAACAGACTTACAGATACAGAGAGCAAAGTAGTGGCTGTCAGTGGGAAGAGAGGGAGGGGTAAGATGTGGGAGGGAGATAAATAGACACAAACTACTGGGCATGAAAAAAATAAGACACAAGGATGTCATGTATAAATCAGAGAACATAACTGATATTTTATTTTATTTTATTTATTTATTTTTTTCATAGCTGATATTTTATAACTTTAACAGAATTCAATGGAACATAATCTGTAAAAATATTGAATCACTATGTTGTTCATCTGAAACCGGGCTTCCCTGGTGGCTCAGATGGTAAAGAATCTGCCTGCAATGCAGGGTTCAATCCTTGAGTTGGGACTATCCCCTGGAGAAGGTAACGATTACTCAATCCAGTAAAACCAGTAATTGACTAGTAAAACTAGTCAATCAGCTATACTTCAATTTTTAAAAAGGAGATACCAAGAAAAACTGCCACTCAAAATTTCCGGTCACACTGACAACAGCGATAGGGTCAAGCAAGTCATCTTTCTTACAAGAATCCATGGGAGGGACTTCCCTGGTGGTCCAGTGGTTAAGACTCTAATCTTCCACTTCAGGGGCCATGGGTTCGAGCCCTGGTTGAGGAACTAAAATTCCGCATGCTGCATGGAGTAGCCAAATACATTAAATTAGTGTTTAAAAAAGTAATTCGTGGGAGAGAGGACTTCTTTTGCCCACAAACAATGTACTGGGATTTCCACTGAACATAAGGGAATGGCTTCCCAGCTGGCTCAGAGGGTAAAGCATCTGCCTACAATGCAGGAGACCTGGGTTCGATCCCTGGAATGGGAAGATCCCCTGGAGAAGGAAATGGCACCCCACTCCTGGGGTGAAGCTTCCTGGAGAAGCCTGGTAGGCTACAGTCCATGGGGTCACAAAGAGTTGGACACGACTGAGCAACTTCACTTTCACTTTTAAGGGAATGGGTTGGGGGTAGGTTACAGAGAGAAAAGAGTGAGTGGCAGGGCCCTTGGCACCCTGGAGGCCCCGAGAGCCTCCACGCAGCGAGAGAGCCTCCACGCAGCGAGAGAGCCTCCACGCAGAGAGAGGCACGCAGAGCCCTGGAGAGAGTGGCAGACCTCCCCGCCCTCCCCTCACCTCGGCTTTCTCTCTCTGACGTGGGTAATTGGCACCGTCGGCCTCCCAAATCCTGACACTGCCAGTCATGCAACTACAAAACCTCCAAATTAAGATCTTGACTCCGCGCTGTAACATAATCGCCTGCTCTATTTTGGCCAAGTTTAATTAGTATGTCAGGAGTCAGGTCTTCCCAGGTTGCAAAGTCACGTGCCAGCCAAGACAAGGCCACCCCGCCTGGCCTGGGGAGAGAGCTGAGAACCTGTAACAAGCCAAAGAGGCGACATGCTGGATCTGGGCTCAAGGCGGAACATCAAATCACAGGTAGTGCATTTTACCACAAGAGTCTGCTACATGGAAAGAGGGCCAGAGGCAGTGCCTGGGAGGGTTCACGAGTGGAAAACCCCGAGCTGACCGAGATAACTCCCGCCCCCCCCAGACAGGACACGACTGAGCTGACTCTCTCTCTCTCACACACACACACACACAATAGGTAATTAACACATTGGAGACAGTCTATAAACTGGGCTAGAAAGTAAATTCTACCCATATACAGGATATGCTGGGCAGAATGCTTGGCATCAGGTCCGTCTGACCCCATCTGCCTTTCTCCTGTTCCCCTGCCATCCAGGGGAATGTACATACATATACAGATACACACACACAGTGTCCTCAGAGCCCTCAAGTAGCAACTGACACCAACGTATAAATTTTCAGCTTTCTTGTGACCAAGGGGCAGTTCATGTCCCAGAGCCCCTCTGGAAGAAGCTGAGACAGGCTCATCCTGAAACCCTCAAGCTTGGCATTTCATCTCTTCACTTCTTCCCTCCCTCTCTCATATTTCCTGGGAGCTCTTCCTTAAGGGGGCTTCCCTGGAGGCTCGGATGGTTAAGAATCTGCCTGCAATGCAGAAGACCCAAGTTGGATCCTGGGTTGGGAAGATCCCCTGCAGGAGGGAGTGGAAACCCATTCCAGTATTCTTGCCTGGAGAATCCCATGGACAGAGGAGCCTGGTGAGCTACAGTCCATGGGGTCACAAAGAGTCAGACACGACTGAGTGACTAACACACACGCACGTGCACATTTGTCAGCTCTTCTTCCTTTTTTCTGAAGCGTGCGGTGAAATCAATCATAGGTTAGTGAGAAGGAGAATGAAGTGACAGACAGGCAGAAGTCTGGTTTTGATGGCCACCGTTTCAGGACAAACCGTCTCAGACAAGGGCAGGGCGGCAGTGGCAAGGGGTCTCCCTGGAAGTGACCTGAGGTCACAGCAACCGCCAGGACTAGGAGGCTCCCCGAGCCCCTCCTCGCCCACTCGGCCCTGGAACAGCATGGGTCCATGCACAGAGGTCTTGCCCTCTTGATTGTCCTTTCGGTAAAACTGGAATACAGCTCTCTAGCCTGACTGAAGGCAGGGGCTGGACCAAAAGACCTTGTGAGGCCCCTCTTTGCCTCCCGAGACCCTCATCTCCAGGCCTAAGACCTTGCCCACCCTCCAGTGGGAAAGTGGAGTCAGGAATCCTGGGGAGGAGGGAGAGGAGAAAGGAGAGGGGAGGGGCTGCGAGTCGACCCCGCTGCCCAAGACTCGGCACCCAGAGCCCTCACTGATACTTCCACTCATACATATCTTAGAAATGAGCTTTCCCTGCAAAATGACCCATGTTTTCAGTTTTTTGGCAGCACTGTGCGGCTTATAGCATGTTTGTTCCCTGACCAGGGATTGAACCCAGGCCCTCAGCAGTGAGAGCATGGAATCCTAACCAGTGGACCACCAGATAATTCCCAGGTCATGCTTAAAAAAAAAACAAAAAAAACTTAGACAAACAAAACAGCTCACTGAATGTACTAATCCATTGGAAAGCCATATTATCTTAAAAATTAAAACAAGCAAAAGATATGAAAAACATCACTGAACCAAGTTGGCTTTGCCCCACAAGCAGCAAGCCAAAATTCTGAGATGCCAAGGTTTGCAGCAGCGAAAGAGTTTACAGAGGAAAAGGGCAGGCCAAGGCATGTGGGAAGCCTGGGGAGCTGGGGAGGGGAGACTGGGGGAAAGATTCAGGCTTGTCTTCCTGCGCAGGTGAAACCAAGCTACAGGCCTCTGCGTGTTCAAAAATGGAGGCTCTTAGCACCATGTGAGGGTGGAGTTTTCGGCCCTCTGATGTCGAAGGGTCTCTGTGTGAACACTTGCTAGTGCCCGGTTGGCTGAAACTAGACACAAGTGACTCCAAGTTCCTGGAAAACAACTCAGGAGGCAAACATCTTATCGCTTAGGCTAAACCCCGTTTGAAAGAAATGCAAGTTTTAAAATGACCTTGATTCATAAAGGCAGGAGACGTGGATTTGACTAATAATTCCCCACGGTTTCAAAAAGATTATTCACAAAAGAAAAATACAAAGCCATCATAAACGCATACAAGAAACCAACTTCACTGGTAAAGAAAAAAAAATGCGAAACAGAGCATGATATAATTTTTCATGTATCACACTGGCAAATTGCTTAAAATTCAAATCCTGAATACCAGAAAGGGTACAGAGAGAGACACTGGTTGAGTATAAATTGGTATAACATTTTGTAGTTTAATGGAATACGTGAAAAGCAATAAAAATGCTCTTAAACTTTGACCAAGAGTCTCTCCTGAAAAAACAAACCAGAAATCGGATAAAGGTGTTTATCACTGAGCTATTCACAGTTCATTGTGTCAGATGGATGTTCTTGAGTACCTAGTAGAATCCAGGCTTTGCTCTAGGTACCAGGGGGTCGGCAGTGGACAGAAGACCTCAAGCTCTGCCTTCCTGGGGCTCACATTCCAGTAGGGCCTCCTTTGGGCCACCTCACCTAGCAAAGACCACTTCATTCCTTCAGCCTTTATACCATGCCTGACTCAATATCCTATACCTTACATCGGATTGCATTTAAAATTGATTGTTAATACGGTTTTTTAAACCAAATGTGCTTTTTCTCTAAGTACTTTTTTTCCTTTCCCCCAATTTTTTATAAAGAAAGAAATTTAACATACAGAAAAATGGAAACAAAAGTACAACGAACTCCCATGTACGCTCAACCTAGATCCTCTAAATTATTAACACCTAGCATATTTGCATGCTCTTTCTCCCTCCTCTGTTTCCACTAAATCATGAGAAAGTAAATTGCAGGCATCAAACACTTCTCCCCTAAACATCCATCATAAAGCTTCTAGGAATAAGATTATTCTTCTACATAATCACAATGCCCTTCTCACGCCTAAGAACATTCACAATCATTCCATAATCTATCTAACAGCCAGTCGATATTCAATTTTCTTCCACTTTTCCCCAAAATGCCTTTTTTTGTTTTTGGCTTTGGGATATCAGTTCCCTGACCAAGGATTGAACCCAGGCCACCAAAGTGAAAGCTCTGAGCACTAACTGCTGGACTGCCAGGGAATTCTCCCCTAAAATGCCTTTTACAGCTGGGGTTCATGTTGTTCATTGGCTCAGTCGTGTCTGATTCTTCGCAACCTCATGGACTGCAGCCGCCCAGGCTTCCCTGTCCTTCACAATCTCCCGAAGTCGTCTCAAACTCGTGTCCATTGAATCGATGATGCCATCCAACCCTGTCATCCTCTGTTGCCCGCTTCTCCTCCTGCCCACAACCTTTCCCAGAACCAGGGTCTTTTCCAAACTTGTGAATCAAGGTCTAATCAAAATTTGAGCACTGCATTTGTCAGGTGCTCTCCTTAGAGTCCTATCATCTCAACAGTCTCCCCATTTTTTTCCATGACTGACTTTGTGAAAATCCAGGCTTATCAACTGCAGAATGGCCTCCATCGTGTCTTTGTCTGACTACATCCCTGTGCAGGGTTTTAACTTGTTCCTTTACTCCCTATATTCTCTAGCTCTGAAAGTCAGAGCTAGACACTTGGTTAGATTCATGTTAAACATTTTCAGCAAGAATGCACCCAGGTGGTGTGTACTTCAAACTGTACCCCATCCAGAGGCATTAATGTCAGCTGGCCTGCTATTCCTGATGCTAAATTTGAGCGTTTGGTTAATTCAGATGCTGCCAGATTGCTCCAAAGTAAAGCTATAATTTTTTTCCTTTTGCAACTAACAGGTTATCTGTAAAAGTGATAGTTTGAGACCATGTACTTACCCTCTTTCCTTCACTCAGTGGCTTTTAGCATCCATAATGATTCTTCCTAAATCAACCATTGCATTGGGAATTACAAAATGGGAATGTTCTTTTATTCCTCCTTCTTATATTAATCAGTATTCAGTGAAGAAGTCCTCTTCTCTGTCTTTTGTTTTATTTTGTTTTTGAGTTTTACTGTGAATTCATGTAGTTATTTGTTGTTGTGGTTTAATTCAATATATCCATTGAATCTATTAGTGTCTTATTCCCGTTGGTGTTCAAACTGTCACAAATTTGGCCAGTAAAAGCCCTTTAAGCTGACTTTTATGTCCCTTTGATATATTTCTTCATGTCCTTGAGCACTTCCTCATTATCTGACACAGGAAGATCTTAATATAATTTCTATATCCCAATCCTGGAGTCAGCCATTTCTCCAAGAAGTCCCAGTTCCTGAAAGGATTTTGAAAATGCAGAATAATATCTAGAAACCAAGATCTTTGGGCTCTATGTGCTCATTACTACTGGAAAGTCATTGCTACTACAGTAGACAGAGCTATGAAATGTGTGTGCATGTGTATACACACACGCACACATGTGAGTTCACATGGACACCTTCAATTCCAGTGCAACACACAGCATTCCTACCCTTCCTCCCTATTCCATATGAGGCCCTCGGTTCTCAACATCAGTGTATTTACTATAGGATAATGCTTTCTCCTATGAACACACAAAGAAGAATGTCACAGTTACCCTACCTGTACCATAACCAATAACGAACCTCCCATATTAGTCTCCCAGGGCAGCTGCAATAAAGCACCACAAAGGGTGGCTTAAGAGCAACAGAACTTTGTTCTCTCACAGTCTTGGAGATCACAAGTCCAAAATCAAGGCATGGCCACACTCTGAAGGCTGCTGGGGAGAACCCGTTCCATGCCTCTCCCCTAATTTCTTGGGGGTGCTCGCCACCCTTGGCATTCCTTAGCTTGTAGATGCATCGCTCCAGTTTCTGCCAGCATCTTCACACAGTGTTCTCCTGTCTACGTGTCTATGTCTCTGTGCCCAGATTTCCCTCTTCTTAAGACACCAGTTACTGGATTAGGGCTCATCAGTATATCATCTTAAGGCCATGACATCTGTAAAGACCCTGTTTCCAAATCAAGTCACATTCAAGGTACCAGGCATTGGGATCTCAATGTATCTTTTTAGGGTACACAGCTCAATCCAGAACACCTACCAAGTAAAGTTTAAAATGTCTTTGCTCTTTTTTATTCCTAGAATAGATCTCAGTAACAGCACAAAGACAGAACACGTTTTTAAAATTGCTTGAATTTTTTTCTCTCATTTCTCTCATTTTCTCTCATTTATTTCTCTCATTCTCTATCAATTTGATAATTATTAAGGCTCATTTGTTTCCATTTATTTTCAATTCTAGGATTTGATGCTCCCCCATACTTTTAATCTTTCGAAAACTATTTGAATATGTAAAACATCTACATGGTTATACATTCAAAACTACATAAAAAGTACATTCAGAAAGATCTTACTCTCTACCCTAACTCTGGAAATAACCATCTTTACTAGTTTCCCTTTTTTCCTTCCTGTGTTTCCTATTTGGGACAGGGGTGCAGTGGGGTGTACAATTATATGACTTCCTCTTCTTTAGTTCACAAACTGCATGCAGTCTTCCATACCTCGCTTCTTTCACCTAGCTTTGGAAATCACTCCATATCAGTTCAGAAACACCTTCCTCATTCTCAGTTCTGCCACACAGGACTTCATCCTGTGACTATACCATGGTGTATTCAACCAACCTTCTTTGCATGGGTATGTGGGTTGTTTCCAATATTTTGCTATCAAAATAATGCCATGGAGAGTGACCTTGTGCACATTTTGTTTCATATTTCAGGATGTGTCTTCAGGGTAATTCTGAGAAATGGAATTTCTGGGTCAAAGGGATAATGCCTGTTGTTTTAGTTCAACCAGGCCCTTCTAACAAAATAACATAGAATGGGTGGTTTGTAAGCTGCAAACATTTATTTCTTACAGTTCTCGAGGCTGGGAAAGCCAAGATCAAGACAAGGGATCTCTCTAGGGCCTCTTTTATAAAGGCACTAATCTCATTGATAAGGACCCCACCCTCATGACCTAATCATCCTCCAAAAGCCCCACCTCCATCACTTCAGGGGTTAGGATTTCAGCATACGAATTTGTTGCTGCTGTTCAGTCACCCAGGTGTGTCCGACTCTTTGCTACCCCATGGATGGCAGCACGCCAAGCCTCTCTGTCCCTCACCATCTCCTGAAGTTTGCCCGAGTTCATGTCCATTGCACTGGTGATGCCATCCAGCCATCTCATCCTCTGATGCCCTCTTCTCCTTCTGCCCTCAATCTTTCCCAGCATCAGGAACTTTTCCATGAGTCAGCTGTTCACATCAGATGACCAAAATACTGGAGTTTCAGCTTTAGCATCAGTCCTTCCAACGAGTATTCAGTGTTGATTTCCCTTAAGATTGACTGCTTTTATCTCCTTGCTCTCCAAGGGACTTTCAAGAGTCTTCTCCAGCACCACAGTTCAAAGGCATCAATTCTTCAATGCTCTGCCTTCTTTATGGTCCAGCTCTCACAACAGTAAGTGACCACTGGGAAGACCATAACCTTGACTATATGGACCTTTGTCAGCAGAGTAATGTCTCTGCGTTTCAACACACTGTCTAGGTTTGTCACAGATTTCCTGCCAAGAAGCAAACGTCTTCTGATCTCGTGGCTGCAGTCATCATCCACAGTGATTTTACAGCCCAAGAAGAGGAAATCTGTTACGACTTCCACGTTTTCCCCTCTATTTGCCATGAAGTAATGGGGCTGGATGCCATGATCTCAGTTTTTTTAATATTTAGTTTTAAGCCAGTTCTTTCACTCTCCTCCTTCACCCTCATCAAGAGGCTCTTTAGTTCCTTTTCACTTTCTGCCATTAGCGTGGTATCATCTGCATATCTGATGCTATCGATGTTTCTCCCGCCTATCTTGATTCCAGCTTCAGCTATTCGTAAGGCCTCCTCAGATAACCACTTTGCCTTCTTGCTTTTCCTTTTCTTTGGAGTGGTTTTGTTCGCTGCCTCCTGTACAATATTACAGACCTCCATCCATAGTTCTTCAGGCACATTGTTAACTAGATCTAATTCCTTGAATCTATTCATTACCTCCACTGCATATTCATAGGAGATTTGATTCAAGTCATGCCTGGCTTTCCCCACTTTCTCTAAGCCTGAATTTTGCTATGAGAAGCTGCTGATCCGAGTCACAGTCGGCTCCAGGTCTTGTTTTTGCTGACTATATACAGCTTCTCCATCTTCTCTGGGTGGGTCTGTGGGGGAACATAAACAGTCTGGGGCTTCCCTGGTGGCTCAGCAGTAAAAAAAAAATCTGCCTTCAATGCAAGAGACACAGGAGTCGTGGTTTTGATTCCTGGGTCAGGAAGATCCCCTGGAGTTGGGCATGGCAATCCACTCCAATATTCTTGCCAGGAAAATCCCATGGACAGAGGAGCCTGGCGGGCTACGGTTCATGGAGTTGCAAAGAGTCAGACACCACTGAAGCAGCTGAGCACACACGCACACACTTGGTCCATTGAACTTGTGTGGTTCTGTTAGTTATGGCAAGATCCCTTCCACATGAGGTGGGACAGTTTTGCTCTCCCATCAGCAATGCACAGCACCTGTTTCCCCTGAAGATTTTCAGGTTGGTCATAACAGAAAATTTAGTGCACTCCGTCTTTAAGACACACACACAGTCGATGGAGATTAACAGCCTGTGAAGGAAACGGAGGCCTTGGGTTAGGAAGGGACACGGCGTATGCTCAGGTGCCCTCAACAGGAAGGAATTTTCCGGTTCTGTTCTGTCATTTCTCTGACTCACAGTGTCAACGAGGCTTTTCTCTCTCCTGGTAAAAATCCATCACTTCTTACAGAAAACATTCAGCTGATGACAGGTTAGAGTCTCCTTCTTTTTAAAGAACAAATGCTAATTTCAAATGCAAGAATGCTGAGCTTAAGACCCTCCTTTGAGACTCCCTACAAAAGACCCTCTTTGTTAGGAAGAAAAGAGACAAATAAGGACCATCTTATCCTGAGCCTAATAAAGAAACCAGCCTCGAGATCCCGCTGACTCTGTGACAAATAAAAGCTACTCCAAGGGCTGAGCAACACTTTAGAAATAGCAATAATTTAGCATGCAATCTTCACTGCGTGGAAAAAATGAGACATGGGTTTAAAATTAGGAAAAGAAGCATCAACTGGTCAGCTCAGGGGAGGGGTGAACTACAAATAGGTAAAGAAACAAGAATGAAATTTCACTTCTCTGCTGGTAAGCTGCTGTTTCCCCCAGGAAATGATGGTATTTCAGCTACCAGTGCACTCACTTGCTTAGGGAGTAGCAAGGAGAGGAGGTTTGAGGAAAGGGTTTGTAAACATTTCTCTGACTGTAATTTACCGAGAAACACTGGGAAGAGACCAAAAGAACGCCTATACTTTCACACCTCCTCCACTTCACCTCCATCCGGCGACAATGTCTTGAATGTCCAGGATGCACAAGGTCTCTCCCAACATAGTGGCGGCAGGGGGTTGAGGGGGCGCGGGAAGGGAAACATTAGTCAGGCTGAGTCCTGTCTCCATGCACAGTCCAAGAGGACAGAGAACTCATTCTCCAAGAAAATGATCACACCTCCAGAGCAGCCCTGGTGAAGTGCTACAGGAGATCCTTAGCCATGGGATGGGATGCAGGGTGGGCTTCATGGGGCAGGTGGCGTTTAAGCCAGCACACGTGGGACAGAGCCATGCAGCTGGGCAGAGAAAGGCTTGTGGTGTGGGGAGAACCGCCTTTTACTGGAGACAGTCATTTCTTGGATGACTCCTTTAATGAGACCAGGACTACAGTGAAAAAAAATAAAGCAGCATTCTGGTTAGGAGTGTACACGTGGGTTTGTGGAAGGTAAAGGGGGATTTCTGGGGGAAAAAAGACTATTTATACAACCAGGCAGATCAGAATATCAGGTAAGTGCTTTAATTTTAGAGATGCCAGGAAGTAATCTACTGTAAAACTTGAATTCGTGAGTCTTTGGAAACTGAAGAGCTTTTAAAAGATAGGTTTATGTAATGAATTGAGTTGTTTTTCCCCAAGTAAATCTAGAGAATGTACCCTAATGAACTGTACTCAGCTCCCCCTTTTCAACTTCATCAAGACTCCCTATGGTCATATGAACACTTTAAACTCATGTTCTAAGTGTTTGCACACTAAGGGATTGATGTTTTCAAGTAATTTTTTCCCTTATTACATAAGTGACACATTTTTTGCAAAAAAAAAATTTTTTTTAAACACATATGAGTAAAAAGATGAAAATTCCCTCAGAATCTGACCAATCAACTACTAGTACTATGAAATGTTTTTGGTGATCATTCTTCCAGTCCTTTTCAAATGTATATGTATGCTTAAAAGTCTATAAAGTCTAACTCTATAAACAGAATAAGATTGTACTACCATCCAGTTTGGGAATCTACTTTTCTAGTCAGTATATTATGGGCATCTTTCCAGATTTTCAAAAAATCATTTTAGGGACTTCTCTGGTGGTCCACTGGTTAAGAATCCGCCTTGCATGCAGGGGACACAAGTTTGATCCCTGGTTGGGGAACTAAGATCCCACCTGCCAAAGAACAACTAAAGTGCACCTCACTGTGTGCTACAATGAAGACCTCGCCTGCCGCAGCTAAGACACGATGCAGCCAGATAAATGAATATTTTTAAATGAATAAATAAAAGTATGTTCCCTGCTCCAACCAAAAAAAAAAAGATCATTTTAATGATATTTTATTTTAGAGACATGTCATAATTTATTTTTTAACTTTTTATTTTATATAGGAATATAGCCAATGAACAATGTTGTGATAGTTTAAGGTGAACAGCAAAGGGACTCAGCCATACATATGTATGTATCCACTCTCCCCCACACTCCCCTCCCATCCAGGCAGCCACCTAACAATGAGCAGGGTTTCCTGTGCTGTACCGTTGGTCCTTGTTGATTATCCCTTTTAAATACTTCGGTGTGTACAGAGATGTCAAAATTTAAATAGTCAATCTCCTGTTATTGGACAGTTAGGCTACTCCAACTATTCCATTATGATAAATAACACCACAATAAACATTCTTGTTGCTAACTTTCCACATGGATTCCTACAGTTCATTAGGATACATTCCTAGAAATACAATCTCTTTGCCAAAGAGTATGAACATTTGCAGATTTACGAAATGAATGCCCTCTAAAAAGGTTGCATCAACTCGCATGCCCACCTCCAGAAGCAAACAGGAGTTCATAAGGCTTGGCTAACACTGGCTGATCAGTTTTTTAATTCTTTGACTGCTGTGTATCTGATATGATTTTGAAATATCGTGCTTTGTCTTTACAATAACATTCCTTTGTTTATTGTACACTGTGGTCACCAGTTCCCTTATTTCAGAAACTTCAAATAGATACTCCCAACAGTAGTCAAAAGCTTTGAATTCCTGGGATGAAACAAAAGGCATTTTTGTCATCATGGTGACGGGCAGTCAAGGGCCTGGAAGCAGGCACCCTGTTTGGTAGGACACCTCATTCGAGCCTGTAATAGCCCTTGTAAAGTGACCAGTCTCTACCAAAGACATCTTGGTCTTTTTATGAGACTCTAAATCCTTGAACGTTTAGTCCTGGTGACTCAACATAGAACATTCTTTCTAGTGGATGTTAAGGACGAGGTGGTTTGTTTCAGTAGGAAATAAGAAGTTTTTGCACTACTTACTTCTTGCTAAGGAAAGCATTTCTCTAAAATCCAATTAGATTTTAGAAAATTGCCATTTTCAAGGAACAACGTATGAATAACGTCTAGTTATTAATTTTGTCAACTATTAACACGTGCTTTTCCTTCAAGTCTATTTTATTCATGATGGACATCTTTTTCTTTCTGGTTTCATACCTTAAATAATTTTACTACATTTGGTTAATAGTTAAGGCAATGCATTCTCCATCACAATAAGTGCAGACTTCCAAATAATAATAATAGTATCACTTTCTATCTGTATAGTGTGCTATAGTTTACAAAATGGTCTAATTAATATAGGACTAAATTAGATCTAACTATTTAATTTGTAAAGTGATTTAAAATGAATAAATGTTTAAATGGGAGAAAGTAGGGTATTAATGCCTTCACAGTTTGAGTTCCAACTAAGAGTGTATAAATCCTAATGGCCACAACCTAACATGTAACTGATGTGTACAGAGGCAACTCAAAATCTCATTTTCTCCAAATTTCAAAATAACTGTATTTTCCCTTAGGCCCCTCTTATTTCCGAAATGCTCCTATTGGTCAAAGTATATGACATCACCCACAATCAAAATCCTCAGACCCCATGTGTTTCTGGCTCCCTGGTTAGTAATGTTCCAAACAAACCCATATTCCAGGCTCTCTTTTATTTTCTGCAGTTTCAGATAAAGACACAGCATTATAGCATCTTACCCATGAGTTATATTGGGGAGCCTGTTTTGAGAAATACATTTCCATCAAGGCCATACAATTGTCTGCATCTCATAATTGACTATATGGCCACTATTTGTCTCAGCCTTTGAAGGACGGTACCAGGGACACACAAACCATCAAAGTGTTTTGGAAATTTTGACATTTCACTAGCCACGTAACATCATCCAGGCCCCTCTCACGCCTGGAAGTGGAGCAAAGCTTGGCTGCCTATTTTTGATTCCAAAGATGTATTCAACAGAGCAATGTCAAATCTTCGGCAGCTAAGCCCTAAGACCACAATGCCTTCTTCCCGTGATCACTGAAACCTGTCCAACACTCACATATCTCCCTAAACCAGGCAAATATTTGCATGCATCTCTTCATCCCTCTAGGTTTTTCCCTGTTTAAGCAAAACTATAAACAATCGTCCACCCTAGCAACCACGTCAAAAAAGAACAAAAACAAAACGCTTCTCACTTCACCAAAACAGTGAATCCAGTTTTCATAGGTTTTTTTGATTCACCACAGCAGGTCAGTTACATCCTCAACACTTGGTGCATCAAACCCCAGAAGGCCTGCTAGTTCCCAAAGGGGTCGGTTAAAGAAATATCTTCATTAACCAAAGAAAGGCAAGATGTAATACCAAGGGCGTGCTAATGTTACACTCAATAACTGCAGAAGAGAGACTGAAACCCAGGACACGGCAACAGAACAGCTATCAACTTCCCCATATTTTTTTATTCACTCTTTCCCGATGCCTCCTGGATGGGCAGGATGCTGGAGATGCAGAGATAAATGACATCTTCAGAGCTGCCCCATCCCCACACCTCAGGTCACTGGGAAGAGGAACCGTGAAAGTGGGCAATAACAGGGCAGAGCAAGCAGAGCAAAGACAGAGCCGTGGGTGCTCTCGGGGTGACCCAGGTCCCTGGGTCAGAATGGATGCCATGATATCTCATTGTGACTTTTATTTGCATTTTTTTGACTAGTAAGAGGGTAAAAACACTGTTTCCCACCCTTTCGGCCTTTGGGATGTCTTCTTTTGAGAACTGACTATTCAGATCTCTTGCCAATATATGATTGAGTATTTCTGCTTGCTTTTTCCTTGCTGATTTTGGAGACCTTTGTCATAGGTATAGTGAATATCTTCTCTCATTTTGGGAGTGAGAAGCCACTGCAGGCTGTACCTTAACTCTGTTAGCAAGGAAGTACCGGCCAGGTGCTGGGGTGGGGGAGGTCACTGAAGACAGCAGATGGATGGAAACAGATGTGCTTGAGGAAAACTAACCCACCAGTTGTGTATGGGGCAGACTGAGGGAGAGAAAAAGAGATCAAGAAAACCGAAGGCTATAAGAGGAATATAGTCACCGTATTTTAGGCCGGATTCAAGGTTTGTAAAGTCGGGGACAGCGCACAAGACCTCCATCAGTTCCAAAATTCATGAGAAGGACTCAGAACTATTACTTAATGGTTATGGTTTATTACAGTGAAAAGCTACAGTTTTAAATCAGACAAGGGTAGAGATGCACAGGACAGCATCCGTAAAAGTTCCACTCGGAACTTTCAGTTATCTTGTCCCTATGAAACTGCAGACAGCCAACATCCCTGGGGAACAGGATGTGACCATACTGCCAGCCAGGAAGCTCCTCTGGGCCTGGGAACCCAGGGCTTTTACTGGGGCTCCATCAGCTAGGACTGACTGGCTACCCAGGTGACTGACCTCCGTCTTCAGCCCCTCTGGAGGTCAAGCTGTTGTCACATGGCCCAAAGCCTCCACCTTATCTGATGTGGCCCCAGCCCCTGGGTAAGCAAAGACACTCTGATCAGGTATTTCAGTGGCTTAGCTAGGTCACCTCCCAGGAGCCCAAGGAAAAGGCCAGACCTCTCTTTAGGTAAGATTAATAAACAGGGATAAACTGATTGTGTTTGAAACATTTCTATAACATGTGACAATCCCACATTTACAAATGAGCCTCATGGTAAAAATCAAGGAAAGATCTCCACCTCCACGTCACCAGTAAAATATTTCCAACTATGCAACAGAAGAATCTACTTCCAGGAGAGTCTTCTTGTGGGGAAATCTTCTTATCTCACCGACTTGTTGGACATGAGTTTGAGTCAGCTCCGGGAGCTGGTGATGGACAAGGAAGCCTGGTGTGCTGCAGTCCAAGGGGTTGCAAAGAGTCAGACACGACTGAGCAACTGGACTGAACTGAATGGCTTCTCTTGGAGCTGCAGAGAGAGAAACTACGTCTTGTCCTTTTCCTAACTGTCCTAATTTGGGAGGTCACTTAGCTTCTGTGGATTGACGGCTGGCACTGCCTCTCTGGTTTAAATGTGTTGATTTTCAAGGCAACTGAAAGGTATTTTAAGAATGACAAAAATAAATTGTGTTTATAGATTTAAAATATATACTTAATTAAGAGTTATCAAGTACCTGTTTCTAGAAGATTTTAAATGTATATTTGAGGATTTTCTTCTCACTACAAAGTCACTTTCCTACTAGATGTAAGCATACAGATACATTTTAATGTTTGGTAATCTGGTGGTATATCATACGGCCCTAAATTTTGAAAAGTATTTATTTATTCATTTCTTTTACTTGACTGTGTGGGATCTTTTCTTGCCATGCCCGGGCTCTCTAGCCGTGTCATGCAGGTTTAATTGCCCAGAGGCACGTGGGATTGCAACAAGTTCCCCAACAAGGGATCAAACTGGAGTCCCTGCATTGGAAGGCAGATTCTCAACTACTGGACCACCAGGGAAGTCTCCCTAAAAATATTCAGAATAAGAAAACAGAAATTTGCCACTCCTTATCCCACACAATGCAGTCTTGACTTACTAGCACATACTTCCAAAATTGACCATTAGCCAGCTTTGGGATCTTGGGCTTGTCATTTCAACCCTCTGGTTCTGCTGCTTCTTTTTCTAAATAAGAACTGGACCAGATCATTTCTAACTTCCTTCTGCTTCTAACAATTCTCCCTCAGAATAAAGTTGATGTTTTGTAAACATACATGGGAACTCCTGAAGACTGAGGTTGCTACACAAATAAGAATCCACTTCGTTTCTAATATTTACCTTTTATAACCCAAAGTAAGAAATAATCTTTAGATAAAATACATAAAAAATTAAATATTTTTTAAGAAACATATCATTAATTCCTTAACAAATACAGAGAAACAACTATGGACTAATGGAGCATAAATACTTAAAATATTTACCTGTACTTTATTTTGTGAATGATTCAGAATGAAATGTCAGTTAAATAGAGACTTTAATAATAGCCTGCCCAGTAAGCACCAAGTGTGATAGAAAATAGAACATGGGGAATGGAATGTAGCTTCAGGTGATATGCCTTCAGAACTCAGTGACTTTCTAAACTGATTTTATAATTAGAAGGATATTTTTAGCTTATTTTTCAATTGGAAGGTTTTATTATACTCATCTTAATATACGTAATTTCACTTGAATATTTTCTGATTTTAAAAAAAGGATCTTTCCTCCTTGGTGCAGCCCTGTGTTCCCAGCTTCCATTTAGTTTTATACCACGTTTCAGGGGTGCTGAAACCATGCAAAGCAGCAGGTCCCAGTGACTGCCCACCCACTGCACCTCCCGGGACCCCGAGGAAAGACATCAGGACAGCAGGGTGACCAGTCCATGTCTCGGTGTAGGGACAGCCCTATTCACCTCGAATACAGTGCCAGGCGGTGCTGCCGCTTACACAGAGTTAAAGGCCCAGTGGCGATGCCCTAGGGAGCCTCAGCCAGGAAGGGTGAGGACTTAGGGGGTGGATTGGGCAGAGTCCTAGCAGAGGAAGATGGCAAGGAGTGGGATACATGGTAAAGAGCCTGTTACAGAGCCAGGAGGTGATCTTCACCCACAGGGGTTGGGACACCAGCAGAGGTTTGTAAGCAGAGAAGAGACAAGAGCAGACCCATAGGTTAAAAGGGGGACAGAGAGAAGGCTGGACAGAAAGAGTGAAAGTGAAAGTGACTCAGTTGTGTCTGACTCTTTGCAACCCTGTGGACTATACAGTCCATGGAATTCTCCAGGCCAGAATACTGGAGTGGGTAGCCTTTCCCTTCTCCAGGGCATCTTCCCAACCCAGGGATCGAACCCAGGTCTCCCGCATTGCAGGCAGATTCTTTACCAGCTGAGCCACCAGGGAAGCCTGGGCAGAGAGAGAGAGAGGGGTCCAAATACCAAAGAGGGGACTGCTTTGAAAGCCTTAAAGGATTCAGGGGACAGTGAGGCTTTGACCTGGGGGGTGACAGGAGGTACAAGCGCACTTGAGGCTGGCTCTGGGTTCTGCCTGGTCTCCTGGTTGGCTGGGGGGCATCTGGCAAGGGGAATGTGAGCGCTAGTGGAGTGTTTAGCAGACATCCCAGTGGAGAAGGCCGGTTGACAGATGAAAGTGCAGAGCTCGAGAGAGGACTGTCTGGAGAGACTCAGAATGAGTCAAGGAAGGGAGGGGCTTGGATTGGAGATGATGACCAGATGGTTGTCGTGCAAATATCCTGGGGCCTTAAGGGCAAGAAGAGACCAGACCTGTGCGTTCTGGCCTTTCGGGGGGGAATGGGGCTAAGAGGCAGGTATAGGAACCGGTTTGTGTCAGCCTGAGCACCTGTTGAATGGAATGCGCCCAGATCGCCAGGGGTGCCCACTGTAGTCTGCGTAGGGGAGTTAGTTTCCTCCAGGCAAGAAAAACTGACTCATTTGAAAAGACCCCGATGCTGGGAAAGATTGAAGGAGTGAAGAGAAGGGGACAACAGAGGATGAGATGGTTGGATGGCATCAGCGACTCAATGGACATGAGTTTGAGTAAGCTCTGGCATTTGGTGAGGGACAGGGAGGCCTGGCGTGCAGCAGTCCATGGGGTCGTGAAGAGTCGGACACGACTGAGCGACTGAACTGAACTGAACTGAGGCAAGAAGGCCCCTTCCTAAAATGCTTTCTCACTGCTGCCGCGAGCTCTAGGCGGCTGGCTAAGTAAGTAAGTGTTAGGCGCTCAGTCACGCCAGACTCTGCGACCCCATGGACTGCAGCCCACCAGGCTCCTCTGTCCATGAGATTTTTCCAGGCAAGGATACTGGAGTGGGTTGCCATTTCCTTCTCCAAGGGATCTTCCCAACCCAGAGATCGAATCCGGGTCTCCTGCACTGCAGGGAGATAGGCGGCTGGCTAAAGATGTATTAAAGCCAAACAGCTAACTAGTTGGTGAACCCCTCCCACCAGGAGTATTTGCATCGGGAAAAAACGGGGAATTTGTTAATTTAAACAAATGCCCCGTGGGAGGACCGTGCAGGGGGAGATGCGGAGATTTCCCACGTTGGCCTAGTCTGTACTGCCCTGCACCCAGGTGCCCTCTGGAGAGCTGGGCTGGTCTTGGCCGGCAGAGACGGCTGTCCGGGGATCCGCACCGCCCAGGGTAGCGGCGAGGGGGATGGGCTGCGCGCAGAAAAGGACGCCAGGGATTGCAGCCACTTGTCTTGCTGGACTTGGAGTCGGATTTTGGAGCCGTCCCTCTAGATTTCTACTTCACACCCGACCACTCGCACTCCCCTCCGCTCCAGTTTCCCATGTTTGCTCTCTGTATCCCTAAGCGCGTTGAACTAGCTAACACAGAGGCGGTTGTTGTTGCTTAGTTGCTAAGTCTGACTCTGCGACCCCGTAGACTGTATGTAGCCTGCCAGGTTCCTCTGTCTATGGGATTCTCCAGGCAAGAATACTGGAATGGGCTGCCATTTCCTCCTCCAGGGGATCTTCCATAGCCAGGGATCGAACCCACCTCTCCTGCTTGGCGGGCAGTTTTCTTTGCCTTCCAAAAGTCAGTGTGAGTGGGCAGGGGGACTGAGGGTAGGATTGAAGACACTTTGTTTCTCCTCCTCTCTCCCCTGTACCCATCCCGGGCCGCCAAGGCCTCGGGGTACCTGGGGGCAGCCAGATTCCTCCGTGAGAGGCCTCGCCGCTGGCCCCCTCTCCACAGTCTGGTCAGGAGCGGACGCCCTCGAGGGTCCCTCTCGGGGCTGGACCCGGGGCGGCTGAGGCGGGGGTCTTCTGGCCGGTCCCTGTGAAGGACCGCAGGGGATGTGCGGCGTGGGCAAGGCGGGGGTTTGAGGGCGAACCGGGCAGAGGGTCGCCTCGCCCTTTCCTTCCAAGCTCGCCCCGCGATCTGGCGAGGTCTGGCCAGATGTCGAGCAAGGGCCCAGAAGACCAAGACCGCAGCGCGCCGGCCCCCACCCATCCTGCCCTCCAAGTCTCCTTTGGTGGGGCCAGGCCCGCGGCCGAGGAGCGAGGCGCGGATCGGCGGTGAGGTCCCGGGCCGCAGTCGGCGCCCTGTGGGCCCGGGTCGCGCCGGGTCCAGGCTCCCCCGCCCCGCTGCCGCCCGGCCTCGCCCCCGCCGCGCGCGCCCCTCCCGCCTCCCCCGTTGCCGTGGCAACCCCGGGAGCCTCCAGGCGCGCGCCCGCCCGCCCGCCTGCTGGAGCGCTCGGCGGCGGCGGCGGCGGCGGCGGCAGCTCCGGCTCCAGCCGAGCGCGCGGTGACCCCGCTCCGGAGCCCGTTCGTCGCCCCCGGCCCGGCTCGGGGCCCCCAGCGCGGCTCCCGACCCGGCCCCAGAGCCGGCCTGGCTGCCGGCCCTCATGGAGCTGCTGGCCGCAGCCTTCAACGCCGCCTGCGCCGTGGACCACGACAGCTCCACCTCGGAGAGCGACACGCGCGACTCAGCGGCGGGACACCTGCCCGGCAGGTGAGGACGAGCGGCCGTGCCGACCCCCGAGCGCCGCCGCTGCGCGTCCGTGGCCCCAACTGGCGTCTCCGGCCAGGGACGCCTACCCGAACGGCCTGTCCCCCGCACCCCTTCCCGCGGACCAGGCAGCCCCTCACTGCCCTCCGCGGCCCCTCGTCGTGCCGGCAAGCCGCCTGGGATCGGGGGTGCGCCCCAGCCGGACCGCCGACACCCCGGTCCCCGTCCTGGCCGCCTCCCGCGCCCTCTCCCGGGAACCCTGGGCGCACGCGTCCCGTTGGGCTCCCAGTCTCCGCGCCGCGTGGCCCTGGGGCGGTCGCTACCCGGAGGGGACAGGGGGCCGTGTGACGGCGCGCGGTGCAGGGTGCGCAGTGCGCGCAGGGCTCCTGGCCGCGGGACCCGTCGGGGCGGCCGCTCGGCGCCGCGGAGCGGACAGGGCGCGCCAAGTTTCCGACGCCTGCCCGCGAGCTCCGAAAACATGAAGGTCTGGGCGGGCTGGGGTGGGAATGAATCACCCGGTCGCGCCCTGGTGCGGTGACAAAAAGGGCCTGTGGGGCGCGCTCGGCCGGGAGGGGCGGCGGCGGCGGCGGCCGCTCGGCCTGGGCATCCCTGGGCAGAGTCCAGTTGGCCAGGGCCGCCCGTGCGAACGCCTCTCGCGGGCTGGCCGAGGTGGGTCGCTGCTTAAAAATAACCCGCCCTGCCCCTCCTACAGCGAGTCGTCCTCCACCCCAGGAAATGGGGCCACGCCCGAGGAGTTCCCAGCCCTCGCCGACAGCCCCACCACGCTCACCGAGGCCTTGCAGATGATCCACCCTATTCCCGCCGACTCCTGGAGAAACCTCATCGAACAAATAGGTGGGTGTCCCTGGCGGCGACGCGGCGTCCCTGGGGGGAAACGGGGGCTCCTGGTGGGCTCAGGGGAACCCTGCTCCTGGAATGCAGTTGCGTTTCACCTGGGCAAAACGCACCTGACAAGGAAGGTTCTTAACATATTTGGCTCTAATGGTTCCATAGGCAAAACTGCCGCACGTTACTAGTAAGCTGTATAATTGGGCTTGAGCGAATGTGTTTCTTTCCTGCTCCCTTGGACAGGTGTACTTGCCCAGCTCTTTCCTGGGCAAGGAGGGCTTTCTGTCCTCTTATCTTTTCTGCCAGGAAGTCCAGGGGCGAAGTGCTTCTGGGCCATGCAGGAGGGAGGGCTCCGTGAGCCACTCTGGCCATCCCAGGGGGCTGGGGTAGACCTGGAAAGGGAGAGGGGTCTGCAGAGAGTCAGGCTGACCCGAGCCATTCTGGAAGGAGAAGCAATGACCAACGTTGCTCCAGGGAGGAGAGGTACGGTAGAGAGAAGGCGGGAGCCCCAGAGGCCCTCACCCTCACTCCCCGGGTTAGGGAGAGAAGCCTGGATCCACCTGCCTGTTCCCATTGTGGCTGGAAGTCCAGCTGCCTCACAGCTGCAGCTGAGACTCTGAAAGCAGTCCGTGGAGTGGGAAGGTGTCCCAGGAACCCGAGCACTTGCAATTAAAATAATTGTTGATGACATCGAACTAGTTCTCATTGTCCTCACCAGAGGGGGCTGTGAGTGCCTAACATGGGGAATGGGACGGCCTCTAGATCTTTTCTGTTCAGTGTTGTCAGAGCAGCCGTTTATTCATTGAATTAAAATTTGACTTGAAAATGCCCTTCCCTAAGTTGATCATCATTGTCCTTCATCCCAAACACTCGGACAGACACAAAGTGTCTCTCGTAGAAGGGGGCTTCCTTTGCCCTGGGACACCGGTGTTTAGGAGACTTTTCAGGCAAGTTCTCTCTTCCCCTGGCTGGGGTTTTTCTGGACTGAACCCTGGGAGGAGCTGAGCCCCTGCAAAGCTGAGGGTGGAGCCCTACACAATTAAGCCTCGCCAGACTCCAGGATTTTGTTCCCAGCCCCCTGGATGTAGGGCTGGGTGGTAGCAGCTTTTCCCTTTGTTCGCTGGGGCAAATGGAGAGGGGCTGTTCTGAGGACAGGCACCCACGAAAATCCCTTTGTCCCACCTCGGTCACATTGCCCTTCATAGCGAGGAGGGCCAGTGTGGCCTCAGCATAAGCTGGGAGCCTTGACTCTCACCCTCTAGAAAGGGATACCTCTGGCTGGGATCAACGTCAGAACTAGGAAGGAAATCGGGGTGGGGGTGGGGAGATCCGTGCCTCAAATCACGGGGAGAGAGGCTCCCTTCTGCGGCGTGGGCATGTGGAGACCTCCTTCCTGCGGAGCCAGCGGCATCAGCTCAAGGCTGGGAGTTGGAAGCCCTGAACTGGGGTACAGCGCTCCTCCTGGCCCTCGTTTCCTCCTGTGGTGAACAGTGGAGACTGACATCCCCAGGCGTTTCTCCCACCATTGGCTGGTGGGAGAATATGTATTTCCGGCTTCTGGGCTGGATCCCGGGTAGGTGCTCAACAGATGTGCTGAACACGCAGGGCCGAGGCTGCCTCCTTCTCACATCCTTCGTCCTCGACTCGAGGCCTGTGCCAAGCAGATTCCTACAAGAGGCCAGCTGCTCCCACTTAGCTCAGTGAATGAAGGGGATTCTTTGCCAGGTATCAGGAGAGGACAACACGTTCCTAAAGACGCAGAGGAGTTAAGAGGGGAGGAAAGTGGGAAGACGCTGGGCATTTATGCACCACTGTGTTGGACTGCGGCGGCTCCCACTCAGGCCAGGAGAGAATGATGCCAGGACTGGGTGGCGTGGTGTACAATTGTCGTTGTTGCTGGTGGCCCTAGAGGTCACAGACCCCGAGGCCCTGTGATTGTGCGTGTGTGTGTTTGCGTGTGCACACGTGCGTGTGTGTCCTGTGGTTGTCTCTGGCACCTAGCAAATGCTTGGGGCCTAGGAGGTGCTCACTAAGAAACAAAATTCCCTGCCCTTTGGAAGTTTCTATCTGAAGAATTCAAAGGAAAAAGAAGAAAAAATTCTCTTCAAAAAGTAAGATTTTGAAGGACTCCAGGAGCCTTGCTTCTGCAGGGCAGCATGGCCAGCCTGATATAGATCATTTTAATTAAGAGAGATGAGAACTGAGCCTTCTAATTCTGCTTGGATATAATACCAGGTACAGGCTTTTACAGGGAAAGTTAATTTTGCTTAATGAATGTACAAAATTGAAAAACATGATACATCATCAGTATATCTCAAATACAAAACTTTAATCTGCTAATCTAGTTCCTCAGTTATAGCTACTTTGTTTCTATTGTAATCTGAATTTTAAGGCTAATAAAAATAAACACATTACCAAAAAAAAAAAAGGTTACCCAGTGTGTCAGATAATCCTTTGTAATCACAGTAACTCCAGGAAAACTGGTATTTAAATTCATATTCTGAAGGCTTCAGAAAGAAGTATGAAGTTTTAAGAAAATGCTAAAATTACTTGTATTGGAAGTCTTTGGCTTAGTCTAATAGAATATCCAGGTTTAAAAAAAAAAAATGACCTGAAAGAATGAATGTATTCTGTCAGTCCAGGAATGAGGAAGAAAGTTCTGGAGTTGGTTCAAGTCAAGCAGTCACCTAGCTCCCTTCCCTCCTCCATTCTCAGTGTTTGGGCTTCATGTCACCAGGTGGCTGCCACAGCTCCATGCCTCACATCCTCAAGCAGTCACATATAAAAACCAATAAGTAAATAAAAGCAGCTTGTCCAGGGATCAAACCCATGTCCTCTGCATTGGCAGGCAAATTCTTAACCTCTGGGCCACCAGGGAAGTTCCCCTGGTTTCTTTAAACCTCCATAAAAATAGTATTGAAATCACAGAAGATTAATTGATACAGAGTTGCCAACAATAGTTATATCTTATGCTTATCACTGAACCGGTTTGTGTACTGGCTTTAAACCTCTGCCATTACAGCTCAATCTGGGTTGCATTTAGCATAGATTTAGATTCTCTTTTTCGTTCCTTTGTCAAATTAACTCCATGATGTAATCTGCTAGATTCTAATGTAAAATCACATCACCTTTTTTTTTTTTAAGTAAAGCTATATTAATCATAAAGGATTTATAATTTAGCATTATGGAGCATAAGAAGCCAAGTAATTTAACCCACATGTAATTTATTGGGTTCCTATTATTTATAAACTATGAATATAATTTATCCAGCCATTTTTCAGGACTTAGAAGATGGTCTGTTTTTCCCTTCCTTTTCTCTTCAGGTTAGATGTACTTAGCAATTAAAGAAGGAATAATAGGTAATATTTATACTGCATTGCGTGAGAAAGTGCTTTACAAGTAGTACACTTATCCTTGTTAGAACTTTCCCAGGAAAATCATCTTTTGGGCGGGGGGGCGGGGGGCAGTTTGTGCCAGGTCTTACCTGTGGCACACAGGATCTTTGATCTGTGTTGCAGCACACGGTATCTAGTTCCCTGACCAGGAATTGAACCCTGGCCCCCTGCAATGAGAGCAAGGAGTCTTAGCCACTGGACCACCAGGGAGGTCCCCATCTTTGTTTTTATAGATAGAAATATCAAGGGCCCCAACTGCTCTCCCAGGCTCCAGACCAGTCCAGCTGCCCACCTGCGTAGCCATCAGGTGGACCCACATCTCTCCACCACCCTATCCCCAGTCAGACCCTCCTCCCATGTTCCCCATCTCCTGAATAGGGCCACCAGCCCTCCCCTGCCTACTGGTCACCCGAATATCAGTCGTCACCCAGCACCCGCCAATCACCAGGCCCCATCTTATACCATGTAACTATCCCTGAATCAGGCACACGGCCCCATCCTTCCCCCACCACGGTGTGCGGGCCTCCATCACCGCTCCCCTGGAGAGTGGCCATGGCCTCTTTCTTCCCGTCCGTGGGCCTCCTACAATGCAGACCAGAGCTGCTTGCCTGAGGGGCTTCCCCTGGGGCTTGCCTTTTGCCCGCAGGATGGGTAAGACCCCAGAGGTGACCCTCTTCTCTTCCCAGTCTCATCGCCAGCTGGGCAGCCCTGCCTCCCCTCTCCCTGGGCCGGGAGCCTTCTTGCCCCTGATCTTTTCCACTGCTCCTCTGTGGGGAGACCATCCCTCGCCCTGTGGCCAGGACATCTGAAAAGGAATTTTTCCCTGTGGAGGTGCTGCATTTTTACTGACTCCTCTGTACCCCCAAATCTCCTTGGAAACTCAGAAGGCACTTATTTCAGATCAGGGAAGTAAATCTAAAAGTACGAAAGAAAAAAAAGGAATGTTTCTCTTTTGAATCATAAGATTGATGAAATATTGGTTTTTTTCCTTCAAAATGAGAATTTACAACGACTCCCATTTTACCGATGAATAGACTTGAGTTTTAATATTGAAGCACTTAAGGCTTTGAGAAGCGTCCTGCTGGGATGCTGAAACATAATCGGGCCATTTCCATCAACTCTGCACATGTTGGTTATTAACATGACAAGTTCTGGATCCTTGTTGTTTGCTGATTATGTGTGTGAAAAGCATTTATTTGCACAACTGGGTTTTGATTCTATTCAGGGATTTCTTTATTCCTTGTTAGAAAAAAAAAATAAACTTATGCGTGCAGATCCTTCCCAAGAAATGAAGACAGTGGCAGTCCGTTCAGTGGCCCTTCCCTGAGACCTGTGGGGGTCTGGCTTCTTTGTGTTTTCATGGGCAAAGCATTTGCCCTTGATCCCTTGTGGCTCAGATGGTAAAGTATCTGCCTGCCATGCAGGAGTCCTGGGTTAAATCCTTGGGTCAGGAAGATCCCCTGGAGAAGGGCCTGGCAACCCCCTCCAGTATTCCTGCCTGGAGAATCCCAAGGACAGAGGAGCCTGGCGGGCTACAGTCCATGGGGTCACAAAGAGTTGGACAGGACTGAGCGACTGACACTTTGACTTTTTTGCTTTCAGGAGTCTAAAGCTGTGACTTAGTGATTTGGAAAGCTCCGCATCTGAAATCTCTATCGTGTCTTCAAAATGGTTTGATTTGATTTCAGGGCTCCTGTATCAGGAATACCGAGATAAGTCAACTCTCCAAGAGATTGAGACCAGGAGGCAGCAGGATGCAGAAATACAGGGCAGTGCTGACGGGTGCCCGTCCAGCGAGGAGGCTCCAGAGGAAGATGACAGGGAGGAGGAGGAGGAGCCAGCAAGCCCACCCGAGAGGAAGGCCCTGCCCCAGATCTGCCTGCTCAGCAACCCCCACTCGAGATTCAACCTCTGGCAGGATCTTCCAGAGATTCAGAGCAGCGGGGTGCTGGACATCCTCCAGCCGGAGGAGATCAGGCTGCAAGAGGTAACGGGCTGCCCGGGGTGAGAGCTTCTGGTCAGAATGAATGGGTGTTTTAACAGCTTGGGTGAGGCTTCCTCCCTGGGGTGAGGCTGGTTCACCAGAGGAGCTACTGGCAGGGTACCTCTACCCCCAACATGCAGGAAAATTCACATTATTTTACGTGCGTGGGTGCATGCCACGTCACTTCCATCGTGTCCAACTCTGCGACCCCAGGACGGGAGCCCAGCGGGCTCCTCTGTCCATGGGATTCTCCAGGCAAGAATACTGGAGTGGGTTGCCATTTCCTCCTCCAGGGGATCTTCCCAACCCAGGGATCAAACCCACGTCTCCTAAGTCTCCTGCATTGGCAGGTGGGCTCTTTACCCCTGGCACCACCAGGGAAGCACAGGCAACAAAAACTACCTTGTACCTCCTGAGGTAGCTCAACCCTGGTGTTGCGTGTTCTCCACATTGTTGTTTCTGTAGATAGTAAGACTGCATTCTCTAAACTCTTGCTTGTTATTGTGGAGACTCTCCGTGGCACGTGTGAGCACCGATACAGTTGGTGATGCTGAATTCGTTGTGACCGTGAACTGGCTCTGTTCCTCTGTGCTTTACTTTTCACTTGCACATCTTTATTTCTAATTTTCACCTGAACCCTGGGTGAGTGGGGCTCGGAAAGAAAGCCCTCAGTATGTCCACCCTTCCTGAAATGGTGTGGAAATCTAGGACTTGGTCTCTTCTTGCGCCTTCATCCGATGGTCCAGGCAGACCCTGCCTATCAGGTAGGCTAGGCAGGGTCACAGAGTCGCTTAATAGTTTGTGGCTAACAGGGAGAAATAACCTATAAAAAATGAACAGTAATAGAAGTGAGAAGCTAAGAAATGTAGGTGTTGGTGTATATATATATATATATAGTCATATATATATATATATGTAGCTTTATATACAGAGTCAAATCAGTTCTTTTAAGATTTTTTTTAATGTGGGCTATTTTTAAAGTCTTTAATGAATTTCTTACAATGCTGCTTCCATTTAATGTTTTGGGTTTTTGGCCATGAGGCCTGTGAGATCTTAGCTGCTCGACCAGGGATCGAACCCGCACCCCTTGCATTGGAAGGCGAAGTCTTAACCACTGGGCTGCCAGGGGTCCCTGTTCAATCCAATTCTGTCATCTCTAACCTCTCACGCCCCGTTTCCCCAGTCCCCCCACTCACATGCTCCTTCAAGTCCACCCTTGAGCTTGTTCCTAGTTGCAGTCCTGACTTTCTTTAGCTCTTGGCCCGCCTGTGCGAGATTCTGTAGAAACGTTCGTTCTTCTCATTTATTTAAAAGGCAAGACTGCAAACTGTGCACACACGTACTGACCAAGGCTGAGACTAGTTCCCGACCGGGTTCATCAAACACAGGCTTGGGTGGTATGATGCCTTTGCTCCTTGAGAAGCCTTGATGACACTCGATTTTTGAAGGGCCACCCAGGGTCCACTGCGTCCTGCCCAGCAGACTCAGAAGAGGTGGTTTTAGAGTCTGACACCACTTGTGACTCATGAGCGATGATTTGCAAGCAATGCCACAGGAATTTTTTTTTTTTTTTTAAATGAAACTGATGTCAGAAGTGTCGAGTCATCCTACGGGGCTCCTCCCAGCTTCTCACAGGATACTGGTGAGAGGACATAAAGAACCACATGCCCCACCTGAAGCAAAGATGTGTGGTCAGGAGATCTCCACGAGGCAGGTGGAGCTAGACTGAGGAAATCCCAGCAGGCTTTGCCACCCAAAGCAACCACGTGGAAGGTCTAGAACCCAGGGAGAAGCCCCACTGCAGGTGGCCATCCCTCCTACCTGAGAGACCCAGGGGCTCCACCACCTGCAGATAGAGCCACCATCACTCACCTTTTTTTCCTTCCAGTTTTATTTGAGATATAATCGACACACTTCACTGTATAAGTTTAAGATCTGTGATTTGCCTTCCATGCGTCATGAAATAATGACCACAGTAGTTGTTTTCATCGATAAGCTGTCTCTGACTCTTCGTGACCCCGTGGACTACAGCATGCCAGGCTTCCTTGTCCTTCACCATCTCCCATAGTTTACTCATATTCATGTCCATTGAGTCTGTGACGCTATCAAACCATCTCATCCTCTGCCACGCCCTTCTCCTTTTGCCTTCAACCTTTCCCAGCATCAGGGTCTATTCCAATTAGTCAGCTCTTCGCATCAGGTGGCCAAAGTATTGGAGCTTCAGCATCAGTCCTTCCAGTGTATATGCAGGGTTGGAAAATTCCGTTTAGGATTGACTGGTTTGACTTCCTTGCTGTCCAAGGGACTCTCAAGAGTCTTATCCAGCCCAATTCAAAAGCATCATTTCTTCAGCATTCAGCCTTCTTTATGTTCCAACTCTCACATCCATACATGAGTACTGGAAAACCATAGCTTTGACTCTGTATGGACTTTGGATAGCAAAGTGATAGCTTTGCTTTTTAACATGCTGTCTAGGTTTGTTTTACCTTTTCTTGCAAGGAGCAAGCATGTTTCAATTCCATGGCTGCAGTCACTGTCCACAGTGATTTTGGAGCCCAAGAAAATAAAATCTGCCACTGTTTCCACTTTTTCCCCATCTATATGC
Source organism: Dama dama (assembly GCF_033118175.1). Lineage (NCBI taxonomy): Eukaryota > Metazoa > Chordata > Mammalia > Artiodactyla > Cervidae > Dama > Dama dama. The sequence goes on along the minus strand of NC_083700.1, from coordinate 109,264,964 downwards.
CATGAAGTGATATGAATGGATGCCATGATCTTCGTTTTTTGAATGTTGAGTTTTAAGCCAACTTTTTCACTCTCCTCTTTCACCTTCATCAAGAAGCTCTTTAGTTCCTCTTTGCTTTCTGCCATAATGGTGGTGTCTTCTGTATATCTGAGGTTGTTATTTCTCCTGGCAATCTTGATTCTAGCTTGTGATTCATTCAGCTCGGCATTTCACATGATGTGCTCTACATATAAGCTAAATAAGCATGGTGACAATATATAGCCTGGACATACTCCTTTCCTGATTGTGAACTAGTCTGTTGTTCCATGTCGGATTCTAACTGTTGCTTCTTGACCTGCATACAGGTTTCTCAGGAGACAGGTGAGATGGTCTGTTAGTCCCATCTCTTTAAGAATTTTCCTTAGTTTGTTGCGATCCACACAATCAAAGGCTTTAGGGTAGTCAGTGAAGCAGTTTTTCTGGAATTCTCTTGATTTTTGTATGATCCAGCAAATGTTGGCAATTTGATCTCTGATTCCTCTGTCTTTTCTAAATTCAGCGAGTACAACTGGAAGTTCTTAGTTCTTGTACTGTCGGAGCCTAGCTTGAAGAATTTTGAGCATTACTTTGCTATCATGTGAGATGAGTGCAATTGTACAGCAGTTTGAACATTCTTTGGCATTGCCTTTCTTTGGGACTGGAATGAAAACTGACCTTTTCCAGTCCTGTGGCCAAATTTTGGTAAGTTTTGCAAATTTGCTGGCATGTTGAATGCAGCACTTTAATAGCATCATCTTTTAGGATTTGAAATACCTCAGCTGGAATTCCATCACCTCCACTAACTTTGTTTGTAAGTAATACTTCCTAAGGCCCACTTAACTTCACACTCCAGGATGTCTGGCTCTAGGTGAGTGACCACACCATCATGGTTAACAAGGTCATTAAGACCTTTTCTGTACAGTTCTTCTGTGTATTCTTGTCACTTCTTAATCTTTTCTGCTTCTGTTAGGTCCTTGCCATTTCTGCCCTTTATTGAGCCCATCTTTGCATGAAATGTTCCCTTGGTATCTCTGATTTTCTTGAAGAGATCTCTAGTCTTTCCCATTCTGTTGTTTTCCTCTATTTCTTTGCATTGATCGCTGAGGAAGGCTTTCTTATCTCTCCTTGCTATTTTCCAGAACTCTGCATTCAGTTGGGTGTATCTTTCCCTTTTCTCCTTTGCCTTTCACTTCATTTCTCAGCTATCTGTAAGGCCTCCTCAGACAGCCACTTTGCCTTCTTGCATTTTTTTCCCTTTGGGATTGTTTTAGTCACTGCCTCCTGTATGGTGTTACAAACCTCTGTCCATAGTTCTTCAGGCACTCGTCTATCAGATCTAATCCCTTGAATCTATTTGTCACTTCCACTGTATAATCATAAGGGATTTGATTTAGGTCATACTTGAATCATCTAGTGGTTTTCCCTACTTTCTCCAATTTAAGTCTGAATTTGTCAATAAGGAGTTCAGGATCTGGGCCACAGTCAGCTCCCAGTCTTGTTTTTGCTGACTGTATAGAGCTTCTCCATCTCTGGCTGGAAAGAACATAATCCATCTGATTTCAGTATGGACCATCTGGTGATGTCCATGTGTAGAGTCTTCTCTTGTGTTGTTGGAAGAGGGTGTTTGCTATGACCAGTGCGTTCTCTTGGCAGAACTCTATTAGCCTTGGCCCTGCTTCATTTTGTACTTCAAGGCCAAACTTGCCTGTTACTCCAGGTATCTCTTGACTTCTTAATTTTGCGTTCCAATCCCCTATGATGAAAAGGACATCTTTTTTTGTTGTTCATTCTAGAAGGTCTTATAGGTCTTCATAGCATCGTTCAGCTTCAGGTTCTTTGGCATCAGTCCTAGGGGCATAGACTTGGATTACTGTGATATTGAATGGTTTGCCTTAGAAACAAGATCATTCTGTAGTTTTTGAGATTGCACCCAAGTGCTGCATTTTGGACTCCTTTGTTGACTATGAGGGCTACTCCATTTCTTCTAAGGGATTCTTGTCCACACTAGTAGATATAATGGTCATCTGAATTAAATTCGCCCATTCCCATCCATTTTAGCTCACGGCGTTCCTAAGATGTCCATGTTCACTCTTGCCATCCCCTGCTTTACCACATCCAACTTACTTTGATTTATGGATCTAACATTCCAGGTTCCTATGCAGTATTGTTCTTTACAACGTCAGACTTGACTTTCGCCACCAGACACATCTGCAGCTGGGAGCTGTTTCTGCTTTGGCTCAGCCTTTTCTACCGTAGAGCCTGTAGACTCCAAGACTGGGCCGCCTCAGGCCAAACAAATAACAGGGAGGGAGCATGAACCCCACCATCAGCAGAATATTTGATTAAAGATTTGCTGAGCATGGCCCTGCACCAGAGCAAGACCCAGTGTTTCCCCACAGCCAGTCCCTCCCGCCAGGAAACTTGCACAAGCCCCTTCTCATCCGTCAGAGGGTAGACAGTAAGTTTAGTGATCCCCTGTCATCTCATTAGATACAACATTAAAGAAATAAAGGAAAAAAAAAGAAATAAAGAAAAAAATGTTTGTTTACGCTGAGAACTCAGGATTTACTCTCTTAACTTTCATATATAACATGTAACTAACAGTAGTGTTAATTATATTTATCATATTATACATTACATCTTATTACTGGAAGTGTGTACCTTTTGATTGCCTCAGTCAGTTTCCTTTCCCCATCCCCGTACTTCACCACACCCCACTCCCGCCTTGTTAACCATAGTCTGATCTCTTTTTCTATAAGTTTTTTGTTTTTGATATGTTATTAATCTGTAACACTGTATTAGTTCCCATTATACAACGTAGTGATTTGGTTCTTCTATACATTTCAAAATGGTCACCTAAGATGTTTTGACTTAGTCTAGTTACAGCATGCCACCATACAGAAGTGTTGCGTAGGTATTCACTATATTCTGATTTCCTGGTGGCTCCGACAGTAAAGAGTTTGCCTGCAATGCGGGAGACCCGAGTCTGATCCTTGGGTAGGGAAGATCCCCTGGAGAAGGAAATGGCAACCCACTCCAGTATTCTTGCCTGAAGAATCCCATGGATGGAGGAGCCGCACAGTCCCTGGGGTCACAAAGAGTGGAACAGGACTGAGCAACTTCACTTTCTTTCACTGTTCACTATATCCCCCACACTGTACGTTTCATACCCATGATGTTCACACCCCTGACTCACTTATTTTTCAGCTGGAAATTTGTACCTTTTAATCTCCCTTACCTATTTCTTTCCTTCCCCTACCCTTACCCACTCTGTTTTCTGCATGTTTCTATTTGGTTGTATTTGTTCATTTGTTTTGTTTTTTAGATTCCACATGTAAGTGAATCTTATACACTTACAGTATTTGTCTTTGTCTGACTCATTTCACTTAGCATGATACTCTCTAGTTCTATCCATGTTGTCTCAAATGGCAAGATTTCATTCTTTTTTATGGCAATTATTCCATAGCGTGTGTGTGTGTGTGTATAACATATCTCTTTATCTGTTCATCTGTTGATGAACACTTCAGTTGCTTCTGTATCTTGGCTGCTATAAATAATACTACAGTGAACACAGAGGTGGAGACATCTTTAGAATTAGTGTTTTTGTTCTCTTCAGATCAATACCCAGGAGTAGAATTGCTGGATCATATGGTAGTTCTATTATTAATTTTTTGAGTGATCTCTATACTGTTTTCTATAGTGACTGAATCAGTTTACAGTCCCACTAAGAGTGCATGAATGTTCCCTTTCCTCCACATCCTCTCCAACCCTTGTTATTTGTTGTCTTTTTGATAATAGCTATTTTAACCAGTGTGATGTGACAACTCCCTGTGGTTTTGATTTGCATGTCCCTAATGATCAGTGATGTGGAGCATCTTTTCATGTGTCTTTGGTCATCCGTGTGTCTTCTCTGGAAAAACATCTATTCAGATCCTCTTCTCATTCTTTAATCAAGTTAATGGTCAGTTGTATAAGTTCCTTGAATACTTTGGATTAATCCCTTATCAGATATATCGTGTGTAAATATCTTCTCCCATTCAGTAGCTGGCCTTTTCATTTGTTGATAGGTTCCTTCTCTGGGCAAAAGGTTTTTAGTTTGATGTAGTCCCGTGAGTTTGTTTTTGCTTTTGTTTCCCTTGCACCGTCCCTAAGTTTGACTTTCATATAAAAGGAATTATACAGTGCAATTTTGCATTTGGCTGTTTTTCACACAATATTACCATCATGGGCCTTTTTCCTAGTCCTCAAAATAAGAAAAAGTGTCTAGTTTTTTGAGAGAATTCTTGTTGTTGTTTTTTTTACCTTGATAATTAAATAAATAAATTTAAATTACTTTGGAAAGCTTAGAGATAAACCCCAGTGGGACTTAAAACATGGTATAAGTCCCTTACAACAACAAGCAAAAAGCAGAGAAAGCATGGTTCTTATAAGAAAAGGAAAGCAAACAGTGAAAGGTCAGCATAAAAAAAAAGTATAAAATAAGGTGGCAGAGTTCATAGCAAACATATGTGCTATAACCATAAGTGTAAATTGCTTAAATCCTCCATTGAAAGCCAGAAATTATCCAACTGATGAGAAAACGAAACCCACAATATTATCACACAGATTAGAATTCAGAGCAAGAAAAGTTACCAAAGAGAACAGTGATGTCATTTTGCACAGTTAAAGATTATCACTTTATTTTTGTTTTAAAATTAAATAAGCTACTCATTAATACATTTTCATTGTTTAAAAAAATGTACTTGTGTGCAAGCCTTTTCTTGGCTCCTGGCTGAAGGACCAACTGTTTTCACTTTCTCCTGATAAATTACAGTCATTACATGCTGTGTGATTTTGGACTTTAGACACTTGTGAAGACTCTTAAGTGCAAAATCCTTATCGATCCTTATGATGCTGTCCCCGTATTTTACACTTGTTTTATTCAAGAGCAGTTTGATTCTGGTTTTAGTTTTTAGCAACTTGACTTTCACTGATCTCTGAGAGCTTCCAGGTTACTTTCATAAAAACAACTCCCTTTGCACTGAAAATTCTTTCGTTTTTTTTCACTTAAGGACATAATTGCAGAACAAGTACAACTGGCTTGAATAAGTGTAAGGACAAGCACGGGGCTCACAGATGGGGAGAGACGCTTCAGGTGGCGGGGGGACGGTGGGGGACAGCCTGTGCCCGGCCCGCAATGGACCCTTGCAGGAGCATGGGTCACTCAGGGCTTGGCTAGGAGAACTTCTGTGGGCCTGCATCTTCATGCTCCCAGCAGACCACAGCTGTCCAATCCATCAGTCACTCAGTGCTCACTCAGTCGTGTCCGACTCTCTGCAACCCCTTGGACTGTAGCTCGCCGCCTCTGTCCATGGAATTTTTCCAGGCAAGAATATTGGAGTGGGTTGCCATTTCCTCCTCCAGGGGATCTTCCTGATCCAAGGATCAAACTCAGGTCTATTAAGTCTCCTGCATTGACAGGTGGAGTCTCTACCACTAGTACCACCTGGGTAGCCTCAGCTGTATGATAGATACCCGGAAATGGAATTGTGGATCGAAAGTGAAGTGCGTTTTAAGTGATGGAGGTGGTGGTGTGGTGGTTTAGTTAAGTTGTGTCTGACTCTTTGTGACCCCATGGACTGTAGCCTGCCAGGCTCCTCTGTCCATGGGATTTCTGGATACTCCCAGCTGACTAAAAAGATGCACAATGTGAGAGTTGCAAGTCATTTTATTTGGGGCAAAATGAGGATTGCAGCCTTAGGGACAGCACCTCAGATAGCTCTGAGAGCCTACTCCAAAGAGGCAGTGGGGCAAGGTCAATATATAAGATCCTGGTGAAGGAGGAGTTCAGTACAATCAAGCATTCCTTTTACAAAGGCTTTCTGCTAGTCGGGAGGAGCTGATGTCATCATGAAGGGATTTAGTGCTTTTCTAGATAGGAGGAGTTGCAAGGATTGGGGTCATGAAAGGAGTTCCTGAAAATATCTAACTATCTAAAGACTCGTTCCACCACATTCCCTGGAGCACAGAGTGCCTCACTCTCCACCCCAAACTCCCTCAGGGGGTGTTGAAGGTCAACAGCCGCAGCAGCACGGGGTTCAGTCTCCGCAGAGGCAGACGGCAGATGCCCTTGTGGTTCGTGCATGGGTGCGAGCTAAGTCGCTTCAGCTGTATCCGACTCTTTGTGACCCCACGGACTGTAGCCCGCCAGGCTCCTCTGTCCATGGGATCCTCTAGGCAAGAATACTGGAGTGGGTTGCCATGCCCTCCTCCAGGGGATCTTCCCGACCCAGGGATCAAACCCAGGTCTCCTACATTGCAGGTGGATTCTTTACCGTCTGAGCTACCAGGGAAGCCCATGAATACTGGAGTGGATAGCCTACCCCTTCTCCAAGGGATCTTCCCGACCCAGAAGTTGGACAAATTACTTAGCTTCTCTGTGCCTCTGCTTCCTTGTCTGTAAAACTGAGCTCATGCACAGGGTTGTGGAGATCAAATGAGTGAGCACAGATAAGGAGCCGGCTGACAATGCTCAAGCCTTCTTCAGTTGTATCTTTCTCTACTGAAAAATCTTTTTTCATTTTTATAGAAAATCCATCAGTCTTTTTCTTCATTTAAACCTACTCTTCTGGATGTTGTGTTGTATGATTAGGAAGTCCATTCCCAAGAGGTACAGTTTACAGGGATAGGTAACTGTGACAATGTCTTGAAATGGAAGCTTGGGTGGAGCAGTCAGGCAGAGACCTGCTCAGAAGCTGTCATGCCCACCCTACTGCTTCTGTAAGAATGGGGCACAGCAGGGGTGCAAGGAGCCTGCCCGAAGGAGTAAGGCGACTTTAGGTGTTTTCACTGGACTCTGTGCTCTCTAAAGCTGCACTGCCCACTTGGTTAGCCCCCGGTGACACATGGCTCTTCAACACTTGACATGTGACCAACCCTCATTGAAACGGGCTGAGTGTATAAAACACATACCAAGTCTTGCAGACTTGAGACACAGAAAAAGAAAGCAAACTGTCTCATCAATAGTTTTTGTATTACATGTTGACTTAATATCCTGGATATATTAGATTAAATAAAATGTATTAGAAATTCTTTTTACCTTTTTAAATATGATTACTAGAAAACCTTAAATTGTATATGAGACCCAGATTATATTTCTGTTGAACACAGTGCTCAAAAAAGAGGCAATGTTTTATTTCCCCATGTCCATAAACACCATCAAAAAGTGGCCATATATTAAGCCTTAAGAAAAAGCTCAATAAATATTTATTAAAATTGTATAGGTCCTACTCTCTCACTACAATGCAGCAAAACAAAAAAATAAATTTAAACAATGTAAAAACCTCAAATCAGAAATGTTGGGTTGCCATTTCCTTCTCCAGGGGATCTTCCCAACCCAGGGATCATACCCATGTTGCTTATGTCTCCTGCATTGGCAGGCGAGTTCTTTGTCACTAGCACCACCCATTTTCACATTAAAAATAAAATCCACAATTATAAAGACATCAGCACTCTTCTCAGTAATTAGGAGAACTAGGGAACATAAAATCAGTAAGGATATAAGAAGAATTGAATGCCCTCAAACCAACTGGAATGAATTAACATTTATAAGGCACTCAACAGTAGCAGAATACACTTTTTCAAGTGCACGTGGAATATTCACCAAGATAAACCACACCGCACTTTAATAAATTAAAAGAATTTAGATCACACAGAGTGTGACCTCACCATAATAGAATTAAACAGAAATCAACAACATAAAGATAACTGGATAACTCCTAGTGCTTGGAAATCAAGCGGCATGTTTCTATGTAATCTCTGAGTTAAAGAGGAAGTCTCCAGGGAAGTTAGCAACAAACGAACTACCCTTCTTCATGATGTGGACATAGAAAATCTCAAAGAATCTCCAAAAAAAAAAAAACCTCTTAGAACTAGTAATAAACACTAGGGCTTCCCTGGTGGTCCAGTGGTTACAAGTCTTCTTTGCAATGCAGGTGACGTGGGTTCAGTCCCTGCTCTGGGAACTAAGACCCCACGTACTGCAGGGCCGCTAAACCTGAGAGTCACAACTAGAGAAGCCCGCCCGCCACAGCTAAGACTCAACACAGGCAAATAAATAAATGAATATTTTTTTAAAAATAGTAAACACTGACTGAAAACACTTGAAATACAATGCCCAGTGCTGCTGTGGAACAACTGGAACTCTCACACACTGCTGATTTCAAAACGGTACAGCTGCTCTGGAGAATCATTGACAGCTTCCTATAAAGTGAAACATGCACTTCCCTCCAAGCCAGCGATCCCAATCCTGGGTATTTACCTACAGCGGTGTCTCCATAGCAACGCTACTGAGTTTGGGGCTGCTCCCTCCTTGGTTCAGGGAATGCTGTCCTTCCTGTTCTTTGCTGGTTTAGCACCATCCTGGCCTCTGCTGCTGGACGCCTTGTAGCACCCCTGCCCCCACATGTAACAACCCACAATGTCTCTCCACCTCGCTGAGTATCATCCAGGGAGCAAAAATAGTTTGTAGCTGAGAACCACTACCCCAGAGAAGCAAAAATCTGTGTTCATACAGAAATCTGTACACGGATGTTTATACTAAGTCTGTTCATAATTGTCAAAAGCTGGTAACAACTCAAGTGTCCTCTAACAGATGGATAAATAGACACAGGAACATTCATACAATGCATATTGTTGTTGTTGTTTAGTCGCTAAGTTATGTCCAACTCTTTGCGACCCCATGGGCTGTAGCCCGCCTGGCTTCTTTGTCCGTGGTCTTCTCCAGGCAAGAATACTAGAGTAGGTTGCCATTTCCTTTTCCAGGGGATCTTCCCGACCCAGGGATCGAACTCACGTTGCTTACATCTGGCAGGTGGGTTCTTTACCACTACTCAGTAATAAAAAAAAATGAACTGTTGGCACAACTCAGATGAATCTCAGAGGCATTTTGCTGAGTGAAAGAAGTCAGAAAGTTTCCATAGTGTGTGATTCCACTTAGATGACATTCTGAACAGGACAAGGCTATAGGGATAGAGAACAGATGAGTGGTTGCCAGGGGTGAGGGGTGGGGGGAGGCTGTGACTCAAGTGGAAAGCCCAGGAGTGTTTGAAGCGATGGAGCTCTTGTGTGTCCTGCTTGTAGTGTTGGTGACAAGAATCTATACAAAGGTCGAAATTCATACAACGGTATACACCAAAAAGTCAATTTTACTGTATGTTCATTTAAAAGCTGACACGTTGTAAAAAGAGATGTCCTCATTTAGGTTAAGTATTTTCTGCCCCCTCTCTCCAAATATAATAAAACAGTGATCTGTCTGGCTCTGAATTAAGGCAGACATTTACATACAGCATAAGAAAATCAAATCTGGAGATACTTTAGAAGAATAACATTGGGCACAGAAATTACTGCAAACACAGTGTAATGTTTGAAATAAAAATTTATCATATTAATAGGCCAGAGGAGAAAAATACCCCAATCTTCAAAGAGGTTGGAAAGGGAAGTGGTACATCAATTTCCATCTAAACAAAACTCAGAAGCATACTTGCTGAAATTTGTAAAGAGCATCTCAGATCTATAAAAGCATCCTATGTAATGAAGAATTGCTGGTGGCAATAAAGGCAAGACGATGATGCTTGATAACCTTGTGGTGGTTCTGGAAGCTGTGACTAGTGCAATGCAACGAGGAAAGAACAAGACATAAACCCATAGGGAAGGAAAGTCAGACCCACCGTTATCTGTCAGGGATGGCTGCCTACGTAAGATCCTGAGGGAATCAAAGATACTGGATCTAACAAGGCAGTTCAGGGAGGTGGTGGATTATAAAATAAGCATGCAAAAATTAGTCGTTTGGGAGATTTCCCTGGTGGTCCAGTGGTTAAGACTCTGCCTCCCAAAGCAGATGGCATTGGTTTGATCCCTGGTTGAGGTACTGAGGTCCCAAATGTCATGAGATGTGTCCAGAAAATGTATTATAAAGAACTGAAAATTAGTTCTTTTTGTGTACATTAGCAAAACGCAGGTTTTCCATCAATTAGAGAGCCCTGTTGATAAGAAAACAGTGAGCACCCTAAAGAAAAATAGGCTAAACAATTCTCTTAAGAACAGTGGCTGGTGATTAAATGAAAACAAGAAAAAAAACCCACCAAACTCACTGGTAATGACAGAAGTACAATTAAGCAACACTGAGGCACCGGGCATCTCAAAATAGCAGAGACTTTTGAATATAAATACAGTTAAAACCTCATGTTGGGCGTATTTTTAAATGAGCGCTCTTGAGCACAGCTGATGGGAAGAGAGAGAGCAATATTTGTACCAGTCTCCTTATAAGAATGTGTTCATATACTGTCTAGTGTTTCTGCTTCTGGAAATTTATCTTGAAGAATAATCAGAAAGGTACACAAATATTCATTAGGCTGTCCTTTCAAGAAAAATTTAGGGAGGGATGGAGGAAGAAGCCTAAATGCCCAACGATAGGGAATTTTTTATTTTAAAGACAGTGTACAGCTATGCAAAGATACAAACATTAAAAAGCATGTTTTCAAAGAATGGGTGAATATTCATGACATACTATTTTTAAAAGGCAAGATAGAGCATTACATGTATAGTAGAGTGGGCGTAGAAACTAAAGATATTTTTGTCATTTTCAATGTATTGGACCAAAAATATTTAAGTAAATTAGGATGACATAAGAGTAACCGTGGTCCCATGCAATGGTGAATAACACAGGCATGCAAGCTTCAGTGCATCTCGTTCTGAGTCTTTATGGACTAGTGACTTTTCATGTCTATGTTAAAGAACTTAATGTGAGTTTCTATTTAACATCTGGCAATGGACACAACACTGAGATCTTCATATTTTATGTTCCAAATCAGAGACTTTTGCATCAGGTTATCTTTTCATTTATCAAAGCAAGTCAGGCAACTTGTTCTGGCAGCTCAATCTGTTGTTGAAGCATCTCTTTCTTTAGCTACAAAAGCAGCAGATCCCAGCGAACTCCCGTTCACACGAGGAAAATACCCCCAAAAGGTGGCCTTTTGGTAGGTCTGAGTCTCAGTTGGTCACTGAAAGAATCAGGATTTAAGAATAAAATTGTCTGTTTCCCCTCCTCCTCTTTGAAGTATAAAAATTAGGCAGCTGACATTGGAACATGTTCTCTTAGATGTCATGTAGGATTTCCTGGGTTTACTTTTTGTTTTTTAACTTAACTCTGAAGCTCTTGGTTCCCACCCTCCTGTTTGGAATGTTTCTCAATTACTGATTGAGAACGTGATGGTTTGAGAAAATAACTAGACAAATACTCAAATCACAAACTTAAGAAGAAGGCCGCTGAGGAAGGGCTGGGTGTGCAAATGGGAGAGGTGGGGACAGTCACTGCATTGCTTGAGTTTCGCCACACCTGGCCCCAGTATCGTGAGAAATAAAGGAGAAGCTGGGGTCCTGCTCTAGCACCATCCCCTGGAGAAGTCGCCCCTGCCACTGGTGTGGGTTGTGTCCCCAGACCAGATAAAGACGAAGTCCCTGTGATCTTGGGGGACTGGCTGTACAGAGCTCAAAAAATTGAGCAGGGCATGATATTTCGAGCATCTCCATGGAGACAAGGATGCACGCACACGCCCCGGCTGGCACTGTGGTGACACGGCCCATACGTGTCTGAACTAATTTCCCAATTCCATTCCCCTGGGAACAAGGTGGAAGGGGACTTCCCAGGGCGCTAGCCAGTTTGGGTGGGACTTGCAGTCTGAGTCTGATCAGCCTCTGAAATCAGAGTTGTGTTTTTGTCGCTTTTCATCCTGTTTTTACAACTTAGAACTTAAATATACTTTCTTTCTTTTTTTTTTCCCCCCAAAAGAAGACTGTCCATTTGACTAGGAAACTGCTCGTGTTTTTTAATGATATACTTCTATCAGAAAATTAAGTCATGGTTGTTTTATTTACCAACCTTCATTGAGTCATATATTTGTCTCTGTAGGATAAATCCCAAATAATTCAGCAAATTAGTCCCCAGTTGTCCCATGCTTTAAGATGGACAGTAGCCATCACCCAAAACATCAGATATTGCAAGCATTTATACCTATTTTGGGCTTTCCAGGTGGTGCTAGTGGTAAAGAACCTGCCTGGCAATGCAGGAAACATTAGAAACACTGATTCAGTTTCTGGATTGGGAAGATCCCCTGGAGGAGGGCATGGCAACCCACTCCAGTATTCTTGCCTGAAGAATCCATGGACAGAGGAGCCTGGTGGGCTACAATGGGGTCACAAAGAGTTGGACATGACTGAAGTGGCTGAGCACGCACATACCTGTTTTAACAAAGTGATGTTACCATTTAGCATTTTTAAAATAAATCTGTTGGATACATAACTTACGCACTTGACATAAATTTCAAACAGAGCAAACAGAATTATGGTGAAAAAAGCCTCCCTGTCTAACCCCTGGCCGTTGGGGCCAGTATCTGTGTGTGTTACACAAATGATAAGCTATTTATATTTGGTTGTGCTGGGGTCTTCATTGCTCTTCACGGGCTTTCTCCAGTTGCAGCAAGCGGGGTCTACTGTCTAGTTGTGGAGCTTGGGCTTCTGTGATGGGTTCTCTGTTGCAAAGCACAGGCTCTGGGCACACGGGCTTAGTTACTCTGTGACATGTCGAATCTTCCCAGACCAGGGATCGAACCCATGTCCCCTGCTTTGACAGGCGGATTCTTATCCAATGTGCCAAAATGTTTTGACAGTTTTTCCAGATCAGCCCAAGGAGAGTTCCCAATTTTTTTTCTTTTCTCTCTCTCTTTTTCTAAACTTTATGGAGCTCCCCTGCTTATGATATTCCATTATCAATTCAACCAGTCCCCTGTTGATGGACATTTGCAACTAGAAATGTTGTGTATCCAGGATGTTCATTACAGTGTTATTTATAATAATAAAAGACAGATCTATACAATGGCGTACTGTAGGAATTGCTAAGTGAAACTGTTGGGTGAAAGGTTATATACTCTTGAAATTTTGAGACCTTATCACCAGGCTGTCTTCACACTTCAGCTGTGTGTGAAGGTGCTGGCTCACTCTGACCAGTGAGGTACAACATCCGACAAGTTTATCTTGTGAGCTGGACATAAATGATGCCGCGTTGTGGTTTTACTTTGCATTTCTCTTGTTGTGAATGAGGCTGAGCATTTTCTCTAGCATGTGTCTTTTCAAATCTTTATCTGTTTTGGTACCAAGCCATCTCGAGAAAAAACTAACAATCGGCTTGTGATGTGTGTGAGCTTGCCAAGACTTGGGTTTGGGCACACCAGGCTTGGTTAGTGTGGGGGCACACCAGGCCCCCTGGGGCCTGCAGGTTAACTCGCACTTAATGTGTGACCTCTAGTCCCACAGCGAGCGGGGGAGTAGCTGTCAGCTCCCAGGGTGACACCGAGGCCCCGTGGCCCCCATGGCGGCCCTCCCTGCGTTTCCCACACGGACTAGACACCACGCTGCAGCAGGACTCGGCCTGGGCTCTGAACTCCAACTGCATTGTCATTAATCAAGGATAAAGAGAGATGCTCTAAGGGCCGCTTCTTAACTGCAAGCCTTTTCGGAGTCACTTCTGTCCACCCTAGTGCCTGCGGGGTTTGAGTTACTCCTCTAGCCGCAGAAGTGGGCACAGCTTTGTGCCTGGACAGTCGTATCATGCGGGAAGCAAGGCCTGGCAGAGGGAGGACACGAATCCACCCAGAGTGGCCGCGGCTGGCGGCAGCAGGACTCAAGGCCTGGAGCAGAGGGCAGAGCTGGCCTCGGACAGCTTTCTCTCTGCCTTCCCCCACTCTCCAGGAAGCAGCACTGTGGGGAAGTTAGGTATTGGGCAGGTGCCCAGGGCTTAGCACTCAGGTGATACGTGAGAAAGAAAGGTATGCGGGGAGGTTCTGGAGCTGGGGAACACCCCAGCCCTGACACCGGGGTCTCAGACTCTGCCACGCCTCAGAACCGCCTGGGGATCTTCTTGAAGGACAGGTTTATGCGTGGGTCTGGGGAGGCGCCTGGGAATCTGCATTTTCACAAACGTGTCGTCATGGGGTCAGGCTGGGATATGTGGGACTTCCCCCTCTTTTTTTTTCTCTGCATCAAACTTGGACTGGTGATCTGTTTTGCATATGATAATATACATGTTTTAATGCTATTCTCTCAAATCATCCCACCCTCACCTTCTCCCAGGAAGGCCAAAAGTCTGTTCTTTATATCTGTTTCTCTTTTGCTGTCTCGCATATAGGGTCATTGTTACCATCTTACTAAATTCCATATATATGCGTTAATATAATGTACTGGTGTTTTTCTTTCTGACTTACTTCACTCTGTATAATAGACTCCAGTTTCATCCACCTCATTAGGACTGATTCAAATGCATTCTTTTTAATATCTGAGTAATATTCCATTGTGTATATGTACTACAGCTTTCTTATCCAGTCATCTGCTGATGGACATCTAGGTTGCTTCTATGTCCTGGCTGTTGTAAACAGTGCTGTGATGAACATTGGAGTACACGTGTCCCCCCTCCCTTTTTTGTCCGGCTAACTCATCGGTTCTTTGACTCTGACAGCCCCTTCTGGAAGCCTGCTGTCTCTGGCTGGCGGCCTTCCCCCTCGCCTGCCAAGGTGAAGCCCCCCCCACTCACTGTGGACATCCCTGCAGAGCTGTCGTTGGCTGTGCCCAATGTGTGGTCCCTCTGTGTCGCCAGCACTCAGCCCATACACTACCTGGAGGTGACTCTGGGCACATGTCTATGGAACGAGTGAGCTGGGGAGGGCAGACGGTGTCACCAACCCCAGCCCCCCAGCAGGTTGGTCTCCTGGGCTGGCCACCCTGCTGGGGGGCAGGGATCAGGTCTGGGTCATCTCAGGATCCCCAGAGCCCACAGCTCCTAGTAGGTGCTCAGCAAACACATGGAGTCTCCTGTGTGCTGACCGGGGCCACGCCTTTCAGGAAGCCAGCTGGTAGAGGAGATGGGACATCAGGCGTCCAGTCCAGCTGGAGCCAGGAAAGGAGGCCGAATGGCGGGCACCGCTAATGGCATCCTTGGGAAGAGAGAGCCACGGCCGCGAGGAGGAGGGGTCTGAGAGCCAAGGCTTCGGATGGAGGCTGTGAGCCATGGGCAGTACAGGAGTAGGCTCCATCCCTCGATGCCAGGCCTGGTTCCCATCTGAGAGCTGGTTTAGAGGTTCTCCCTTAACACACTGTCTCAAGCACCTACTTGAAAGGGATTCCCTGGTGGCTCAGTCGGTAAAGTGACTGATTTACCAGGTTCGCTCTCCAGGTTGGGAAGATCCCCTGGAAGAGGGCATGGCAACCCACTCCAGTATTCTTGCCTGGAGAATTAGACAAACAGGAGTCTGGCGGACTACAATCCATAGGGTTGCACAGAGTCGGACACGCCTGAAGCAACTTAGCACACACATGCATGCACCTACTTGAAAGCACCATGTAAAGCTAAAAAGACAATTAACCGGAAAGAGCCAATAATTGAGGGTGGGAAGGAGGGAGCATTTACACAAGTGACATCACGTCGACCTGCAAGGAGAGGGGGCCGTGGCCCCGCGCCACCACTGGCCTGTGGGCTCTCGGGAAGGCCTGGGCATGTGTGTGCGGAAGGGCATCCCTAGCAGGGCAGTCCAGGCACAGAGCCCTGAGATCAAAGGAGGAGGTGTGAACCTTGGTTTTGCTGCTCACAAGCTCTGTGACACCCTCATCCACACAGCAGGGAGCGTCGGGGGATCTCCAGGGCTGTAGTAAGGACTGAGGGAGGTGACACGTTGGGGGTACCCAGCAGGACACAGGCGCAGGGTGGGAGCTGGACAGGCAGCAGCTGTTACTGTCCTTCACTCACTGGTGTTTTGTCTCTGACAACGCTGCATAAACAAGGTGGAGAGAACAGGACATTTATGGTCAGTGTTTATCAGTGAAGTGTCACACCCGTTGACGTGTCTCAGACAGGACGGTGATGACTAAGAGAGAAGCACAGCCAAGAGTTTCCTGGGTTTGGACAGAAAGTGATGCCCGTACTGGCAAAGGGGCATCGGGGAGTGGTCAGCAGTTCTTGCAACTCAGTCTTTTTCTGCCCCCGTGCGATTTTTTTTTTTTAAAATCTGTTTGGCTGCTTTGGGTCTTAGTTGCAGCACTTGGATCTTCTTTGTGGCATGCAGGCTTCTCTAGTTGTGGTGCAGGCTTCTCTCTAGCTGTGGCATGCGGGCTCTAGAGCACACAGGCTCAGTAGTTGCCGCAAGGGCTTCGTTTCCCTGCGGCATGTGGGATCTTAGTTCCCCGACCAGGGATGGAACCCGTGTCCCCTGCATTGGAAGATGGAGACTTAACCACTGGGCCACCAGGGAGGTCCTGAGGAAGTGTGCGAGGCAGCAGGCGAGTCCGTGGGGTTCACAGAGGAGGAGTGCTGGGGGCCTGGGCCAGTTCATGGACTAGTGAGTGAATGAGTGGGTGGATGGATGAATGAATGAGTGGACAAATGAATGAGTGGACGATGATTGATCAAATGAGTGAATGAATGAATGGATAGATGAGAAGATGAATGGAAGATTGAATGAGTGAATGAATGAGTGAATGGTGAGTGAATGAATGATTGAATGAGTGGATGAATGATTGAATGAGTGGATGAATGAGTGAATGGATGAGTGGCTGGATGAATGAATGAATGAGTGGACAAACAAGTGGATGGATGAACGAATGAGTGGATGAATGATTGCTTGAATGAGTGGATGAATGAGAAGATGAATGGAAGATTGAATGGTGAATGAATGGATGAATGAGTAAGTGAATGAATGAATGAATGAGTGAGTGAATGAGTGGATGAGTGAATGAATGAATGAGTGGATGGATGAGTAAATAAATGAGCAGGGCCTGGATCCCTGTCAACTCCACACGCCCATTCAAAGGCTTGAATGAATGAGGATGAAAATAATATTGATGAGGAAAAGACAACCATATTGATGTGGCAAGTAATAAAGACAAACATCCTGGAAAACTAAAATCCACAGATGACTAATCACCCTATAAACGGAGAAAGAGGGGGTGAGCTTGCGGTGAATGGGCACAACCGGTATCAATTAGTGGTGATTCAGGCCCAACGCCTGCGGCGTGTCAGTGGCTGAGAGGCCCGCCTGCCTCTGCCCAGCAGCCTCTGGCCCCGTGTCCTCCAGGGGATCAGGATGAGATGCTGTCTGCAATCTGGGCACCTTTCCCACCTGCGACCCCAGCTGTGCCTCAGGGGCCTCCTCGGGGAGATGGGGTTCAGCAGACACACCTTATCTGAGGGGCTCACCCTGGGACCAGTGTCCTTTTCCTCTCTTGGTATCTGCAGCACTCATCCGTCTTGGTTTGGGGTGTTTTTTATTTTTGATTATATTTGCTTAGAACTAGCAAGCTCTGATGGCTTGACCTTTTCTTAAGAAACTTAAATTTAGCAGCAGGAAAAGTGATTTGTTTCAGCCCCTGTAACAGAGGCGCTTCCGGGAACTTCCTGCCCAGTGCAGCCTTGCCGGGCAGGGCTTGGTGAACACTGGCAGAGCAGAGGGTGGGGCCTTCCATGCCAGGGCCTCAGCTCAGACACAGGTGAGGCCAGCAGGACGTGCTGTCTGTGGTTTTGAGTCTTTCAGCAGACCAACCACGCGTGCCTTGGGGACAGAGAGGCCTCGGGCTCATTTCAGCGCCTCGTCACATTGTCTTGCATGAGGCACAGACACTGGTGGGGGGACAGGGTTCTCCTGGGCTGGTGGCCCACGGCCTGTCACTGGTGGGCCACCCGGCAGTGGTGTGTGTGTGTGCGTGGGAACTTTCTTATTGGTGCTGGGCAGGTTTAGGCTGTTGCTCTGCAATGCTGGGCTAAGTCGCTCCAGTCGTGTCCGACTCTGCAACCCTGTGGATTGTAGCCCACCAGGCCTCTCTGTCCATGGGATTCTCCAGGCACTGGAATGGGTTGCCATGCCCTCCTCCAGGGGATCTTCCCGAACCAGAGATCGAACCCTTGTCTCTTGCGTCCCCTGCACTGGCAGGCGGGTTCTTTACCACTAGTGCCATGGCCAGATCCCGTTTATGCTGTTAGGCATGCTCAACTTGCAGATATGCCGCTTATTTTAAAGCACTTTGCTAGGTCGGCTGTTTGAGCTCTGCATGGAGGCAGCAGAGTAGCTGCCCGGAAGGCTGCCTGCAGACCCCACTGGATCCCCAGCGTTGTCTGCATCTTAAGTCGTGAGGGGTGGGTAGTGGGGGACAGAGCCCAGAACTTGGAAAACCCTTGGGTTGAGTCTTGCACCCTGCAGCGGTAATTTCGGGGCATTACTTAACCTCTGCATCCATTTCCTTTTAGTAAAATGGGACCTTCCGTGTGTCCTTCCTGGGGGCCAGTGAGGATGAAGTGGGAAAGCGCCTTGTGTGTCTGGGGCACATGCTGGTCCTCCCTCCCTCTCCCTGCCCACCTCCCTTCCTTCCAGCGTCCCTCCCGGCCCTGGGAGCACTAGTGTTCATTACCAGAGTCTTGAACCCTGGATCAGGGTTCCAGCCAGTGGGGAGGATGGAGGCATTAGACATGGGGAGGGGGGTTCGGGACACTGGGAAGGGACCAGGGCCCCCAGCGTTCATTGCTCTCCTGGCTCCCAGCCCTCCTCTGTCTGTCTGTTTCTTTCCCTGGAGCCGCTGTAACAAATGACCACAAACTGGGTGGTAATTAATTCTCCCCCAGTTGCAGAGGCCAGAAGCCTGAAATCGAGGTGTCAGCAGGTTCCGCCTCTTCCGCTTCTGGTGGCTCTGAGTGTCCCTAGACTTGAGGCAGCATCGCTCCTGTCTCTGCCTGGGTCCTCACCTGGCCTTCTTCCCTGTGTCTCTCTCTCTGCATCTCTCCAAGGACACCTGTCATTGGATTTAGACCTCAATCCAGGATGGTCTCCTCACCTTGACATCCATCACTTAATGTGCAAAGACCCTTTTGCCAAACAGGTTCCCATTCGCAGGTGCTAGTGGGTGGGATGTAGACCCAGGTGTGGAGGAGTTGTTTAGTCGCTCAGTCATGTCCGACTCTGCAAACCCATGCACTGTATAGCCCGCCAGGCTCCTCTGTCCATGGAATTTCCTAGGTGAGAATACTGGAGTGGGTTGCCATTTCCTTCTCCAGGAGATCTTTCCAACCCAGGCATCAAATCCACGTCTGCTCCATTGGCAGGTGGATTCTTTACCACCAAACCACTGGGGAAACCCCACAGCTTTGGAGGGGCAGTCACAATTCACCCCACTAGACCATCCCTGCTGGGGGGCCACAGTGGGACCTGAACCCATCCTAGGTTGGGGAACAGCAGAGGGAGATGGGGGTGGGGAGGAAGGTAAGGCTGGCCCCAGGGTGGCCTCAGGAAGGCTCATGGGTTTGCTTGTGAGTGGCGAAGGAGGGTGAGCTGGCATTGCCACCCTGCTTCACAGACAACACATGAGGAACAGAGGTCCAGTGAGTTTGTTGTCTCAGAGGCTCAATAATCACACAATAAGCATGATAGAGAGGACGGTGCCTCCAAAAATTTTATTGGATTAAGGATTTCTCTTTTTTCTCTCTTCTTCAAAATGAAGTTTGCTTTATTGATTACATTATAAGATCAGACCGTGAAAGAAATAATCTATGCTCATTCTTCAGTGCTCAGACAGTTGAAAGGGTAAAAAGAAAAGAGTAGGGCTTCCCTGGTGGCTCAGTGGTAAAGAATTTGCCTGCCAATGCAGAAGACACGAGTTCGACCCCTGGCCTGGGAAGATCCCACGTGCCATGGAGCAGGTAAGCCCGTGCACCATAACTGTTGAGCCTGTGCTAGAGCCTGGGAATCACAACTACTGAGGCCCGCCTGCCTAGAGCCTGTGCTCTGCAACAAGAGAAGCCACTGCGGTGAGAAGGCTGGGCACCACAGCTAGAGAATAGCGCCCACTCGCTGCAACTAGAGAAAAGCCCGTGCAGCAGTGAAGACCCAGCACAGCCAAAAATAAAAAAATAAAGAAATTTTTTTTAAAAAGAAAGAGTGAAATTCACCCTCAAATTCCACCCCCTGTTGACACCTGTGGTCGACATCATGACCTGCTTCCTTCTAAACGTTTTTCTGGGTGTATAGAAGTGGGGCTCCCTCTCCCACCCATTCTGCACCAAGAAGCAGCCCTGAGTCACCCTTGGCAGCTGCCGGATCTCTGATGAATGGATGACCTCTCAGGTTTGACCTTGGACACGAGGGCGTCTCCAGCTTCACTACTGTGAGCAGGCGAGCGGTCTCTGAAAGGGTGCTGGCCACCTTTGCATCTGGGGAATTCCCTGGTGGTCCAGTGGATTCGATCCCTGCTTGGGGAACTAAGATCCTGCAAGTTGCACATTGCAGCCAAAAATAAAATAAAACCTTTGCATCTGTCTGAGGGGCCTCCCTGGTAGCTCAGCTGGTGAAGAATCCACCTGCAATGCAGGAGACCCTGGTTCAATTCCTGGGTCAGAAAGATCCTCTGGAGAAGGGATAGGCTACCCACTCCAGTATTCTTGGGCTTCCCTTGTGGCTCAGCTGGTAAAGAATCTGCCTGTGATGTGGGAGACCTGGGTTCGATGCCTAGGTTGGGAAGATCCCCTGGAGAAGGGAAAGGCTGCCCACTCCAGTATTCTGGCCTGGAGAATGCCATGGACTGTATAGTCCATGGGGTTGCAAACAGTCAGACACGACTCAGTGACTTTCACTTTCATCTGTCTGAGTGTGGGGAAAGGTGAGCCCTGGGTGCTGACCACTGGCCCTCCTCTCGTCCACTTTGCCCGGTGTCCCAGGCCATGTTCGAGCTCATCACTTCTGAGGCCTCCTACTATAAAAGCCTGAACCTGCTGGTGTCCCACTTCATGGAGAATGAGAGGCTGAAGAAGATCCTGCACCCATCCGAGGCCCACATCCTCTTCTCCAACGTGCTGGACGTCATGGCCGTCAGCGAGCGGTAAGCCAGCACCCCGGTCCTTGTGGGGCGCCTTGCAGTCCCTCCTTCTCACCTGGGGTGCAGCTGGGGTGCATGCCTGCTATAGTGGCTTCTCTGCTTTTGAATCTTTGGAGTTTTCTTTAATAAGCTATAACTAAATTGTTGTTGTTCAGTCGCTAAGTCACATCTGACTCTTTGTGACCCCATGGTCTGCAGCACACTAGGCTTCTCTGTCTTTCACTATCTCCCAGAGTTTGCTCAAACTCCTGTCCATTGAGTCGATGATGCCATCCAACTATCTCATCCTCTGTCATCCCCCTTTCCTCCTGCCCTCAATCTTTCCCAGCATCAGGGTCTTTTCCAGTGAGGTAGCTCTTCACATCAGGTGGCAAAGCATTGGAGCTTCAGCTTCAGCATCAGTCCTTCCAGTGAATATTCAGGGTTGATTTTCTTTAAGATTGATTGGTGTGATCTCCTTGCTGTCCAAGGGACTCTCGAGCGTCTTCTCCAACACCGCAGTTCGAAAGTGTCCGTTCTTCGGTGCTCAGCCTTCCTTATGGTCCAGCTCTCACATGAAAAGATGAAAAGGCAAAAGATATACCTAAATACATAAACCCAAAGACCTGCCCGCCTCCCAGCAACAAGGCCGGTTGCGTCCCCCGGACAGAACTGCTGCCTGCAGGTCCCTCCATCAGTGCAGGTGCTCTGTCTGTCCTGCGCCTACACTGGACGCAGGGGTGTCCAGGTGACATGCTCTTTATCCTGATGTCACAAGGCCCTGGCTTGGCGCCTGCAGGGTCCAAGATCCCCTGAGGGCAAGTCGGAGCGCAGTCCTGGAGTTACTTTCTCCTCTCCAGTTTTGTGGAAGTGGTGATTGGAACTGTGCTTGTATTTTGCCTCAAGAAGGATGGGATGTGCTTAAGTGGAGGAGGAATAGATATCTATTGACGGATCATCGCAAAGAAGAAAAGAGCTCCAGTCATTCTGTTAGGATGCTGCTGCTGCTGCTGCTAAGTCGCTTCATTTGTGTCCGACTCTGTGCGACCCCATAGACGGCAGCCCAGCAGGCTCCCCCGTCCCTGGGATTCTCCAGGCAAGAACACTGGAGTGGGTTGCCATTTCCTACTCCAATGCATGAAAAAGTGAAGTCGCTCAGTCGTGTCTGACTCTCAGCAATCCCATGGACTGCAGCCTGCCAGACTCCTCCGTCCATGGGATTTTCTAGGCAAAAGCAGTGGAGTGGGTTTCCATAAGAGATCCATTTACCATTTGCACCTTATTCTGTGGAGGTTTGCAGCTAAAACTCAGCTTTTATCAGCGGGTCCGACCGCGCCTGTTCCGATGAGAAATAGCACTTGGTCAGCAGAGCCCCCGCTCCCCATGTGGCTCTCCGTGGACCCTCCTGAGTGGGTCCTCCTGCACACGGACCGCCCACCTTCCTGTTTGCAGCCCCCAGATCCTATGGCAGTCCCCGCCAGGTGGGCTCAGGAAGGGGAGAGCTTTCTGAGACCAGAGCGATCTTGGGGACCCCTTTGGCCTCTGCTGCTCCACCCCCACGCTGGGAGAGGGGTATCTACTTGTTTACGGATTTGTTTATATGTTATTATGGAAAATCCCCAACATGCAGAAGTAGAGACAGCAGAACAAGTCCACGTTTCAGCATCTCGGTTCTCCCACGGCCCCATCCACCCCCTCCGCCGCCACCCACGGGAGGATTCCAAAGTGAATTCCCATCGTCATCTCACTTCATAAACACATCAGTACGCAGATACAGAGGAGGTCTCTTTAGCAAATGTTCCAAATGTTATCATTTACCAGGAAACCTGAACAAGTAATTCCTTGATGTGATAGAACACACCCGATCGCTGGGACACCCTCCTGTGGAGTTGGTTTGGTGAGGACGGGTCCTCAATCTCCCCCCCACCCCTAACCCAGACGCTGCCCCCCAGGTTCCTCTTGGAGCTGGAGCGCCGGATGGAGGAAAACATCGTTATCTCGGACGTGTGTGACATCGTGTACCACTACGCCGCTGACCACTTCTCCGTCTACATCACCTACGTCAGCAACCAGACCTACCAGGAGAGGACCTACAAGCAGCTGCTGTGAGTGTGGCCGGGGGGCGGGGTCATCGCAGAGGCGCGGCCAGGGCAGCCCCCTCCTCTGACACTGACTCTGAGCTGTGGTCCCTGGACCTCTGCTTTCCCAGGATGGCATCCAAGCCTGGCACGTGCTGGAGCTTTTGGTGCCCCCGGGGAAATGCTGGCCCCGGACCATCGGCCAGGGTGCCCATTGGACCTGTGTCCAGACGGCCGCTCAGGGCTCTGTGAGGTTTAGAAAAGGGAGCTTGAGGCCAAGAGGACAACTCAAGGCCCAAGACGACAGGAGAGTGGTTTGAATCAGAGACAAAGGCAAGGACTGGGGGAGAGAGTCTTTTTGGTGATTCTCCAGCATCTGGATTGTGTGTGTGCTCCGTCATGTCCGACTCTTTGTGACCCTATGGACTGTAGCCCGCCAGGCTCCTCTGTCCATGGGATTCTCCGGGCCAGTGTACTCGAGTGGGTTGCCATGCCCTTCTGCAGGGGATCTTCCCGACCCAGGGATCGAACCAGCGTCTCCTGCATTGGTAGATGGATTCTGTATCACTGCACCACCGGGGAAGCCCGCTCCAGCCAAAGCCCTTGAATTTTACTAATCTGCCCGCTCTGTAAACTTCCTTGGGATTTCCGTTGATGAGAGAAGTTTTTCATCAACTTGCCTCTTTTGAGTTCTTCACTATTCTGTGCCATGTTTCAACCACAGTTTAACGGATGATATGTTCTTAGCACACTCAACAGGCACCTTAGGACTCTCCGGGTGGTGACTCTGGACTTTATGCTTCGCTGGGCGTTTCCATCAGTGCAGTTCACTGGGGGTGTTTTAAAGGTTGAGCCCTCGGGGATTTAGGTGTTTGACATTTGGGGTTTGCAGGGGGATATGAGGGAATCTGGATGCCAGTTTTGAGGACAAGCATTGAGAAGACAGTCACACAGGAAGCGAGGACTCTGGATATTGCTGTGCCCCGGGGTCCACTGGTGTGGCCCGTGAGAGCAGACTCTCTGGGCTGACTGCCATGTCCCTGGTGACGGGCAGTCCCGGGCCTGCATCTGCCCTCCAGCTGTGGTTTCCGCTGCCCAACCCGTCTGCAGAAGAGACGTCCCCGCCAGGCTGGAGCAGCCCAGGTTCTCCGTGCAGCCATCTCCAGCCTGCTGCCTGCTCCTGTCACTACGTGGGTTTACCTTGCCACCGTTTCCTGCTGGGGAAATCGTCGAATTATGCATCTGATTCATACTCTTGGCCATGCGAGGAATTCTTGCCTTCCCACACAACAACATATTTTGCTAAGTTTTCATGGGCTGGGCATGTGAAGTCACTATTGTTATTTGACTCGTACATGAACAGTTTGCTTTGCAGAGAAAAAAAAAAGAGAGAGAATGGATGCATGGACACATTCTCTGTGCCCGTGGGCTGTCTGGTTCCTATGAGGCTGTGCATGGGGAGGAAGCCTCTCCAGCTCACGCCTCCTACAAGCCAGAGAGGGCTTCCCAGGTGGTGCTAGTGGTAAAGAACCCGCTTGCCAATGCAGGAGACATAAGAGATGCGGGTTCCATCACTGGGTGGGGAAGATCCCCTGGAGGAGGGCATGGCAACCCACTCCAGTATCCTTGCCTGGAGAATCCCCATAGACAGAGGAGCCTGGCGGGCTACCATCCATGGGTTCGCATAGAGTTGGACACGAGTGAGGCAGCTGAGCACGCACGCACGCACGAGCCCGAGACCGATGCTCTCATCCGTGTGCCCAGCCAGGAGAAGGCAGCCTTCCGGGAGCTGATCGCGCAGCTGGAGTTGGACCCCAAGTGCAGGGGGCTGCCCCTCTCCTCCTTCCTCATCCTGCCTTTCCAGAGGATCACGCGCCTCAAGCTGTTGGTCCAGGTACCCGACTCTCTCCCCCTGCCCACCCCCAACTCACACTTCAGCTACTGCCCGTTTCCTTTGGTCAGCCCAGGTCTCTGCTGGCTTTCTGAGAAGTCCATGTGCTCCACAGATCCTAATTAAGCTCCTACTGTGTGCCAGGCAGTGGGAGACTCGGCCCCTGCTGCCAGAGAGCCAGATCCTGGTGGGGAGAGACACACACAGCCAGGAAGTGGTCATGGCTGAGGACGGCGAAATGGGGTGACATGATGGGGTGACGGCCTGGGGGAAGGGCTCTCAGATGAGTGACATTTAAGCGAAGACTTGACTGACAGGGCGGAGCCATTCATCTGACAGGGAACTGCTTTCAGGCAGAGGTCCTGGGGCAGCAAGGTCCACAGAAGGGTCGGCCAGCCATGAGCTGGGGAACGTGATGGGCGTGAGTGTGGAGATGTGGGCAGAGGCTGGACAGGGGCCTGCAGGGCCAGCTGAGGCACCGGGTTCTATCCCCTGTGATGATGCGGGTCACTCCTTTTAGTGGACGTTGGTTAAGAGCAGCTGCCACGTGGAGAGTGCCAGGTAGGAGGGCAAGAGTGGAAGCGGGAGCAAAAGTTCCGGAGCGATTCGAGAGAAAAAGGTGGGTTGGCAGGCATCGGGGTGGGGCATCCTGGAGGGACATCAGTGAACTGAGCCCTGCACTTGCTACCGTGGAGAAAGAAGGAAGGAGAATCTTTGGTTTGAGCAGCTGGAGTGATAATGCTGTTTCCCGAGGTAGGGAAGCCGCCGTTCGGTGTTGGACCATTGGGAGGACTTTGAGCTGTTGAACATCCAAGTTTAGAGTCAAAGGGAGAAGTCAGGGTGGGTGCTCTTGGCACCCAGGTGGCATTCAAACCAGGTTTCAGCCCGATGAGAAAAGGTGGACTTGAGCCACACTGTCCGCTGGAAGATGGATTTGCGAGTCAGGATGGCTAAAGGCGGGGTTTGCTGAGCTCCACCCCTTGGTAAGGGAGGGGTAGGGCGGTGTCAGAGCTGACTGCGCATCTCTGGCTTGGCTACCGGCCAGAGACGGGGGCGGGGGGGTGGGGTGCAGGTGACCACAGAGCGGGCTGGGGCCTGCCGCTGAGGGAGGTCCAGGGGTGGATCTGGTCTGGAGCTCAGGAGACAGTGAAAAGGGTGCCCATCACCTTGGTGTCCAGCTGGTGGGGATGATCCTCCACTGTGTGGGGTGGCTGGAGACGTTTGTCCTGAGGCCGCCACGTTGGGGCAGCCTGGATGGGGCAGAAGGGAGGTGGACAGTGCTGAGACAGGCCTAACCCTCCTATGGGACAAGAGCAGGTCCAAACTACAGGCACGAGAAGACCTGGGAGACAGGAACCTCGTAAAATATGGAGAGAAATGCAAAAATTGTCATTTGTAGGCTAAATCCCCAAAAACCCAACTATTGGAAAAAAGACTTTTTTTTTTTTTCAATACAACCGGAGTGAACAAAACCTCCGGATCATTGCTACTTGGCTTCAAATGACAGGCCCGCTGTTGCTGCTGCAAATATTGAGCTTGATTCAGGACAGGCAACCCTGGGTGACCCCCCCTGGGCTGCTGGTCCTGCCTTCCTGCCTCCCCGCTGCCACGTGGTCAGTCCCTCTGCTTTGGTCTCTGCTCTAAGGAGACTGGGGCTCTGGCGTGGCCCTCGTAGTTAGTCCTGGGGGAGACCGTGACTCACCTTAGAGCTAGGCAAGGCTTGTGTGCAGTGCTGGGCCCCCGGGTCAGTGGAAGGTTCTCCCGCCCCATGTCCGCACTCTTCGTGGGGGGTGTCACAGCCACGTGAGGCTGTTGGGACCAGCAGGAAGGCCGCCACTCAGAGGGGGCGGGGAGCAGAGGAACGGCCATCCCTGATGAAACTAAGTGCGGACTCTCCCTGTGCCCAGAACATCCTGAAGAGGGTGGAGGAAAGGTCTGAGCGCGAAGGCACCGCCTTGGATGCCCACAAGGAACTGGAGCTGGTGAGTCGCGCTTCCTTTTTCCACCTTTCCCAGTAAACTGTCTTCTCTGGACCCATCTCCCCGTCCTGCTCCCTCCTGTCTTAGTATTGTCTCTGGACGATGCAAATTCACTTTCATATTTGCTCTGACAGTTCAGAAAAGTCACCAGGTCCAAAAATTAAGTCAGGTGGGGCCTGCACAGGCAGAGGGTTCCTTCTCACCCCAGGCTGCCACCGTGTGGGGTGGACCAGGCTCCCAGTGGGCCCCCTTTATCCACTGACGTGTTTGTGGACCCCTCCCGCCAACTCCACACAGCTGCCACCATCACGGCCCTCAGAGGCCCCGCGTTCATCCTTGCCCATTTCCAATGTCAAACGCTCCGGCTTTTCCCTCCCCGCCCACGTTCTGAGGACAGTGCTGGCTCTTCTTAGGCCCTGGTGCAGCTCTGCCCCAGGCTTCCTACTGCAGTCCCCTCCATCCCAGCTCTCCCCATCCCACCTCTCTCCCAGCTCTCAGCTATAGAGCTGCAGGAGATGTGCCCGCCCCGCCAAGCTTGGGCTCTTACTGCCCCAGAGTGGAGAGAAACCATCTCCGCTCTTCATCCTCAGACAGAAGAGCTCCCTCCTGGATGTTGTCAGCAGAGCAGACGCTGGGTGGGAGGGGCTGGTGGACGTTCAAGGATTTGTCTTAAAATGTTTGTCTTAAAGCACCATCACGTGTGTTTGGTTCTGGGTGTCCGCTGGAGCTGCGAGCCCACTCTTGGCATCTGTGCGGGGGGCCACTCTGTCGTGCTGGTGACCCCGTAACAGGGCCTGGTGTGGAGAATTCCTTTCTACTTCGTGTACCACCAGCAGCAGCTTAGTAAAAGGACTAGCCTCCATGGCTGCCAAGTGGTGGTTCTGAGCCATTTCTCAAAGGTTGTTGCTGAACCGTGAAAGACACCGGGATTCTTGGCCTCCGGAGGAGATGAATTCAGTCTGGGGCCTGTGACGAGGCTTGATCACTCAGAGCTTTTTGTGTGATAAAGTTTTATTAAAGTATAAAAGAGATAGACAAAGCTTCTGACATAGACATCAGAAGGGAGGAGAAAGAGTGCCCCCTTGCTAGTTTTTAGCAAACTGTTTTATGTCTGTTCAGTTCAGTTCAGTCACTCCGTCGTGTCCGACTCTTTGCGGCCCCATGGACTGCAACACGCTGGGCCTCCCTGTCCGTCACCAACTCCTGGAGTTTACTCAAACTCATGTCCATCGAGTCGATGATGCCATCCAACCATCTCATCCTCCGTCGTCCCCTTTTCCTCCCACTTTCAATCTTTCCCAGCATCAGGGTCTTTTCAAATGAGTCAGTTCTTTGCATCAGGTGGCCAAATTATTGGAGTGTCAGCTTCAGCATCAGTCCTTCCAATGAATATTCAGGACTTTGTCTGAAGGCTGAGGCAGTTTCACCAGGCCCCTCTCCCACAATACACATTTTTGAGATAGGATGGAATGAGGCCATAAAACAATTGGTATGAATACTGGTTTATTGAGCCATTATCAGACCAAGGTTTGAGAAAAGAAAAAAAAGTTAGTTGTAGGTGGAACCATTTTGAATAAAGGCAAATTCCAAAGCAAATACATAGTTTCATTACCATAGCTTAAGAAAAACGTTTCCTTAAGAAAACCACATTGGTTAGCTCAAAGTTTGAGAGAAGTTAAGTTGAGGTGGAACCAGGTGTCGTCATGGCAACACAGAACTTTTAGGAGAAAGCTCCTTTTAATTTTGTATAGAGGAGGAAAAAAAATCTGAGACTTGTAGCTTTGTTTCCTCCTGCCACTTAAGGGAGAGATAGAAAAATGTCTGACACTTACAGCCTGTCCTCCGTTTGGAGACCGCTGGCCTCCCTGCCTGTTACTGTCTCACTTTGAGCCACGAGGACTTTGTAACTGAATGCAGTTATTTCTCCCCAGGTCTCTCCTCGTGTCGTTCACTCCAGGCCAGGTATCCCTCTGGCGACTGTACCCTTTGAGTACTGGGGAAAATGGCACTCCCCTCCCAGCCTAGTTGGGGAAAGGCTGGCGCCCTGACCGGGCTGGTCAGGGAGGGTCAGTGACTCCCCAGCCTGGCTGCTTCTCCCAGGGTCCTCTGCCACGCCTGGAACACACGCACCCGGTCAGCTGGGAGCTTCCTCCCAGCTCCCAGTGGGCCCCAAGAGGTCTTGGGGTACCAGCAAGTATGTTCTGTTTTCAAGTTGTTTTCTGCTTTCCCCTCCCTTTTTTATTTTTCCTTGTAATGTAATGCTTCTCATTATTTATATTTGTTTCATAAAGGTGGGTTGTTTTCCCCCTAATGTATAAAATGGTGCTGAATACAGATTCACAAATTGTTGACAAGCAGAAAGGTGGCAAAGATCCACAGTTCTCCCACACCCCACTGCCAACATGCTGGAGCCCACCCTTCCAGACAGACGCCTGCACACACAGTGGTATTCCCTGCAGGAGAGGCTTATGGTTTATAAGCCGGCTTTGCCCTCCATTTCAGTGAACGGTGAATGTGGGCGTCCTGGTGGCTCAGCGGTAAATTCCGTCAGCCAATGAAAGAGACCCTGGTTCGATCCCTGGGTCAGGAAGATCGCCTGGAGAAGGGAATGGCTACCCACCCCAGTATTCTTGCCTGGAGAATCCCATGGACAGAAGAGCCTGGTGGGCTACAGTCCTTGCAGTCGCAAAGACTCGGACACAAGTGACTAACATATTCTCTCAGTGTGTGTAAAATTAGTGCATTTTTTTCATGACTTCAGAGTACAGGGTTATATGGATTTACAAGCACTAATCAATCCCAGTTGCCCCGCTGGTGGACATTTAGGTTGAGGACAGCTTTCCTCGTTCCAAACACCACTGCAGGGGATACGCCACACATGCACCTCTGGGCACTGTCTTCCTTCCCACGTGCTGAGTGCCAGGCCCTGTTCTCAACACCCGTGATCCTGAGCAGATATCATATCCTCGGAACAAGGTCACAGAAAATCTGCTTTCATTCAGCCTCTTGGTACCTGGGTCGCCTCCCAGGAAGCTTGGGGGGAACCTGTGTTCCCTTCATATGTGACAGGGCCCAAATCCCAGGCCTCCGGCATTTCCAGGCTGACAGATGAGAAAGGACGGCTTGCTGAAAACCATTCCCTTAGATGATGCAAGGGGTCGGCGCTGCTTTCTGTGTTCCCTGGAGTCCGCGTCCCGGTAGGGACAGGGCCCCAGCTTTCTCCACTGGAGCTGAGACCCCACTGAGACTGGCCAGTCAGTGTCTCAGCTGCGGCCTCAGTGCCTGAAGGATGTGGCCAGAGACCGCCGGCTGCTGGGGGGTGCCTGACGTGTCCGCCTTCCTGTTCCAGGTGGTGAAAGCATGCAACGAGGGTGTCAGGAAGATGAGCCGCACGGAGCAGATGATCAGCATCCAGAAGAAGATGGAGTTCAAGATCAAGGTCAGCCACGTGTCCCCAGCCCCGCCTGCCGGCCTGGAGCGCGGGCCACTGGCCAGGCCCGCTGAATGGCCACCCTTGGGTCTCAGCACGGTGCCACCCCTGCCGAGGCCCTCCCTGACCCCCCAGCGGAGGGCCCTCCCCTGCCCCCAGTCTCCAGGCCGTCACTTTGGCCTAGACTGTTTTCTTGCAGGGCAGTGCAGGGACCCGGAAGCGGCCTGCTCTCATTTATAGGCTGCGTGACCTTGAACAGTCAGCTTGCAGGAAGAACATGATATGAACCAGTCCAGGGATTGTTAAACCTGGGCAATTTGAACACCTGATGGAAGTTACTGACCTTCTTCCCCAACTTTGTGTAAAGCTTCAGGCATCAGTGACCCTAAGGGCCCCCAGGGTTTCTGGGGATGTGGGCACAAGGGCACAGTGCCCGCCGAAGGTCTGTGAGGTCACACTGGTTCTTTGGGCGCCGAGCCTCAGTTGAAGATGCAGACCTCGGGGTAGTGGGGAGGCCTCTCGTAGCTCCACTTGCCGGCCGAGTGCTGGGTGCTGAGTAACCGGCCCTGAGCCGTGGAGCGGGGAAGTGCAGGCCTGGCCTCCTTGCCCTGGGGGACCCAGTTCTCCCCTCTCCCCTGGGAACCTGAACCCTCCTCTGATTGTGCATCACGCAGGCTGAGCCTGGTGAGGGATGACAGCACACGGGCATCCACATGTACACACACACCCCCGTGAGTGCAGACGCATACAGGACACTCGGACACACTTGGACATGAGCATGTACGCACAGACGCACACGAGGACACACAAACAATAGACGGATACACACCTGCCCACTCAGGCACACACACACACACACCCTTCCCGCGTGCGCCCAGCACCTGCCTGTCCCTCCCACCAGTGCCCCGTGTCCTGGGCCCAGCGTGGTCCCCGACACCCATTACCATAGTTACCACCCCAGTCGGGGGTACCAGGGGAGCCAGGGCAGGGTGCAGAGGGCACAGACGTCCTGACATGGGCCCCCCCCCCCCCGCCCTCCAGTCGGTGCCCATCATCTCGCACTCCCGCTGGCTGCTGAAGCAGGGCGAGCTGCAGCAGATGTCTGGCCCCAAGACCTCGCGGACCCTGAGGACCAAGAAACTCTTCCGGGAGATTTACCTCTTTCTCTTCAACGACCTGCTGGTCATCTGCCGGCAGATTCCGGGGTGAGCGGCAGGCGGGAGGGGCGGGGAGTCACCGGGGCCTGGGGGCGATGCCCTGGGCCTCTGGGCAAGTTTATTTAAACCCCTGCCCTCGTGCCAACTGGGGGCGGTTCTCCTAAGTATGTGGGGGTGCAGCTCAGTGCCTGCCGCCCGGGGTGTGCCCAGCCGCTCCCGTGTCAGGGGTGCGGACCCTTGTCCACTGTCCACACCACGGGTGGGGGGGGACTAGGGGTGAGGGGGACAGGCGTTCAGGTGGGGGGCTTCCGGAAGTAGGTGAGGAACAGCTGCAGAGGGGCCAGTCCCGCTGGCCAGGGTTGCAGTGGAAGGTCTCCTGGTAATCCGAGCATCCTGGGGACCAACACGCCCCTCCTGCCACCTGGGTCCCCAGAGACAAGTACCAGGTGTTTGACTCGGCCCCGCGGGGCCTGCTGCGAGTGGAGGAGCTGGAGGACCAGGGCCAGACGCTGGCCAACGTCTTCATCCTGCGGCTGCTCGAGAACTCGGACGACCGGGAGGCCACCTACATGCTGAAGGCGTCCTCTCAGTGAGTGCCCAGGGCTGCCGACCCCTTCCCCGGGCTCTCTGCCCGCCCAGCTCCCGTGTTTCCTCCCCCAGGCCATGTCCAGAGGGTGTCCATCCCGTGTTAGTGTCGGGGTGGGGGGTGAGCGCGTTGCTGTCTGTGTCTGTGTGTGTGTCTCTGTGTGTGTGTGTGTTTGAGTGAGTGTTCCCTTGGGCCTCAGACTCTGATGAGCTGTTGTAGAACCCTTGGGCCAGGCCAACCAGTGAACCGCCGCTGCTGGGCAGCCTCGGGCCCACCTGTCACCCCTGAGCGGCCAGGCCGTCTCCCCTGCACCCCCAGGGCTCTGAGAGGAACGGCCAGGTCCACGCGGGGCGATTCTCTGTGAGCCCCGGAGCTGGGACGCCCAGTGCCCAGTGCCCTGCAGCCCGGAACTCACAGGTGTCGCCCAGCACATCAAGCCCAGTTCTGACTGCCTCGGGGGGACAGGGTGGCATCAGCCTCTCCGAGTCCACAATTGTGGCTCAGGGCAGCTGGCCACCCAGGGCTCACCTCTAGGTGGATGGATGTTGGGGTGTCGTGGGCTCACCCTCACCCACTGACTTGAAAGATGCCCCAGGGAGGTTCTGCAGAGCTCCACCTGGCCCGCTCCCCGCTGCCCTGCCGGGGCCCAGTGCCAAGCTCGGGACCCTGGGGCCAGCCTGCCGGGTGCCTGGCACCGAGGTTCCCCTCGGGTGGGCGCTGATGCTCTGTGGTGGCAGCATCTGCACTCTTCCTGACCCAGGAGCGAGATGAAGCGCTGGATGACCTCGCTGGCCCCCAACCGAAGAACCAAGTTTGTTTCCTTCACATCCCGGCTGCTCGGTAAGCGGCGCACTGGGGAGGGGGCACCCGCCAGGTGGGACAGGTGATGGTCAGGGAGGACCCTGCAGGTCAGCCTTGGACAGGGGCCTCTGCACTCCTCCTAAAAGGCCTGTGAGGCTGCTGAAAGTCTTCTTCGACTGCCCGGAGGTCCTTCACACTCCGATGCACGCTCAGTACCCCACGGAGGAGGACATGGCGTGCCTGAGTTTTGCAAACGTTTCCACGGTTAATGAAGACATAAAAGTCACTAGGTCTTAAGTGACCGGTGCTGCAAGGAAACCAGAAGGGATTTGGGCCCAGGAGGCAAACGCCAGTGTTCTCTGGGGCGGCCAGTCATCTGAAAACCTTCCAAAATAGGAAAGGGCTCAAGCACCATCCTGACCACGCTCACCGAGTCCTGGGCGTCCCCAGGCCGCTCCCAGGGCCCAGCCCAGGACCGTTCAAAGTCTAAGAGCCCCCCACAGCCTGTTCATCCCTGCACCCCTATGACTTGTTCAGAACTCCGGACTGTTTTGACGTCCTTTTCTTTGGAGCCACGCCCACCCCTCCCTCCAATGAGCCCTTTTCCAGAGGCTTCCTGCGGTCCGCCCTGTCTCCTGGATAGGGTGGGATGGGGGTGGAAGGGTGGGGGTGGGGGGCGGGGCTGGGTTCTGCGGGTGCCCGGCCAGGGCGGGTGCCACATGATGAAGACGGACCACCTCCTCCTCCCTTCAGACTGCCCCCAGGTCCAGTGTGTGCATCCGTACGTGGCCCAGCAGCCAGATGAGCTGACTCTGGAGCTGGCCGACATCCTCAACATCCTGGACAAGACAGAGGACGGTGAGGCCCGGGGCTGGTGGTGCCTTTGCCCGCGGGGCTTCCTGCGCCCACCCATGGGGCTCTGCTGGGGGGAGGGGGTGCCTCTCCCCATGTGGCTCCCCACGCCCACCCCGTGCCCAGCAGTCCCCTTCCCCTCATCTGGCCCTGGCATCAGCCTCCCCATCATGGTAGGAGGAGGGATGAAGACCAGGAACACCCCGATCCGTACCTGTATTTGCAGCAAGGTTCCAGATGAGCCTGTGAACACCAGGCTTGTGGCCCCACGTGGGCCAGGAAGCCACCCCCTGGGGCTCCTGCCCACTCCTGCTGTTAACACCAGCGCCAGAGGTTGGCTCCCCTCTCCTGGAAAACGGATCCCTTATTTCTACATCAGTTGTTCCTAATCTAAATCCCCAAAGTGCACAAAGCGTCTCTCCCCACCCCAGTTCCTCCGCTTTTTTGAGGTCCTGGCTGGAAGGTCTCAGGCTGATGACCTCTGGGGAAGACCATGTCCACCACCACAAATCCTAGGGGCTCACCCAGCACTGCACGAACTGTGGTTCCTGCCCTCTCCCCCCGCCCAGAATAGTAACAGCCTGACACCCCTCCCAGTGGCCTGCAGAAGACGTGCCCCTGCCCCTCCGACCCCAGGCCTCAGCCCCGCCCAAGGACCTGCCAGCAGGACCTGCAGTTTAGGCCACAGCCCCCCACCCGCCCCCCACAGGGACACCGTGATGTGGGGGTGGGGTGGAGTAGAGAGTCAGGGCACCTGGCCGGTTGGTGATCTGGCCGCCCTCAGCTCTCAGGAGCCTGAGGCTCAGGGAAGGGCTGCCCAACAAGAGGGTGACGGTGGCATCCTGGGCCAGCTGCCATCCCACCAGCCCCTTGATGCCTCTCACTTTTGGGGGTGGCGCCTGGGGTTTCCTGGCCACAGGTGAGGCAGCCTGAGATTGCTGAGGGCTTGGGAATGGGTCCCAGAGTCAATGTGTGTGGGACCCTCAATGGCATAGGGTGTGGCCGGCTCCTCCGCCTCCCTGGGCACAGGCGCCGTGCCCCCCAGGAGGGCCACCCCCCCCAAGCTTCTGGGGGTACCCCCGGTCTGAGCCTTTCCATCAGCGGGCGTGAGGGCAGGGAGCCCCTGGGAAGGCCAGCCGGACTTCGCAGTCTCCCTTCCGCCTGCTCCCCATGCACCAGAGGGAGGCCCAGCCCGAGCCACTTGGAGAGAGTTTGTGACCCTCCGTCTCCCATCCCTCCTAGGCTGGATCTTCGGCGAGCGTCTGCATGACCAGGAGCGAGGCTGGTTCCCCAGCAACATGACTGAGGAGATCTTGAACCCCAAGATCCGGTCCCAGAACCTCAAGGAGTGTTTCCGTGTCCACAAGATGGACGACCCTCAGCGCAGCCAGAATAAGGACCGCAGGAAGCTGGGCAGCCGGAATCGGCAATGACCCCTGACTGCCCCCCCACACCCCCCACCCCCCACCTGGTGGAGGGATGTAGGCAGGAAGGAGCGAGGCCTGGCAGGCAGACCCCACTGGACAGTGGAAGGGGCTCTGGGGGAAGGCCCCGCCTTCCCAGGCAGCAGGGTGTGACCTGACCTGGGTGGGAGTGGTCTTTGCCGGAGTCACCCCACCCCCTCCCTGCCACGTGGTTCGTGCTCATGTGTCCTGTCCCCTCGCTCACCCACTGGAGAGAGGGTGCCCACATCTCTCTGCTGCATTTGTAGATGAGAAAGTGTACTTTAAGCAGTATTACACCCCCTCTTCTTCTGTCTCTTGGAGGGCAGATGATGGGCAGGCTCCAGGGCCCGCCCCTGGTACTGAGAGGCCCCAGACCCCAGGGCGCCCTGGGCCCAGGGCAAGTGCAAAGGTGATGGTGTCATGACTTCCTGCACGTGTCCTCTCCCCCCGGAAGCTGTTAGACTTGGCCAGGCGCACACGTGGACCACCCTGGCCTGACGCGCTTGATGAGCGGTCCTTGGTCTCCGATTCAGAGGACCAGGAGACCATCCGTCCGCCTCTGTCCGCCTCTGCCCCTGAGCCTCCACCCACCTCTGGCTGCACGGCTGGCCTCTGCCTCATGGCAGGCCTGCCAGAGCTTGGCTGAGGGCCCATGCCACCTTTGGCTCCCTGACCGGCTGGAGGTAACTTGTTACCTGCCCCTTCAGGAGCCCGGGTGTCACAAAGGAATTACTTGGCCACTGCATCGTGTACGGGTTATGGTTCCGAGAAAAGCAAATATCATTTTTGGCTGCATTAAAAGAAGCATCATGTATAAAATAAAGGAGAGGAAGGTCTCCTTGTTTTATTTCCCTGGTGCACACAGGAATGCCGTGTTTGGGTCTGGGCAGGGACAGAAGAGCCCCCTTCGAGGCCGTGGAGTCAGCCTGTCCCAGGAGATGGCTGAGGAGGCTTCCCGTGGAGGAGGAAGCAGCCAGGATGGGGCCTCAGGATGGAAGTGGATCTGGACCTCCACTTGTGAGGGACTCCACAAACAGAAAAAGGTGTCTGAGGCGATGGGGGATACCCTCTTGCAGTGGGAGTGAGAAGGCAGGGTTGGAAGACCACTGTGGGACAGAGGTGTGTGTGGGGTGCGGTGGTCCCCTAGGGGATCCGACCACCAGGCTTGAGACTTCAGCTTCCAATCCAGCCAGCCACTGGCCCAGGGCACTTCTTCCCAACTTCAGAGGCGGTAGCCAGTTACCTGGAGGTTGCAGTGGGTCCTCGGAGCCACGCCCCTTCCCTGGTGGAGGGGGGGGCACCTGGAAACCAACCCTGCCCAGCCCTGCCTGGGGCCACGCCCTCCTTGTCAGGACGCTGATCAGAAGCCCAGGATTTAGATGGAGCATCTTCCCCAAAGTCACGATATAGTTGGGGTTCTTGGGACCTCAGACCCTTTGAGAAACAGATGAATCCCTGGAAGATTCAGACCCGTGCCACCTGCTGGTCCAACTGGGGAGGGACCCCCGGATCCCAGTGAGGGGCTGATACTCTTGGCACTTCCTTGCTGCAACCCCAGCAGGGGCAAGGGGCCTACCTGCACCTGAGTTTCCCAGGAGTTGGGGAAAGGGGAGAGGGGCCATTTCTGAGCCACATGCTGCTCTTGGGGGTAGGGGTAGGGGGCAGGTCGTTGGTCCTGGTCTTTATCCAGCTTTTGTTTTTGGAGCTGGGAGACGGCATAGTGACTTGTGTCATCTACTCTAACGAGGCTTTGGCTACTGGAGGTTACGTGTAATAACTTATAAACAGTTTCATGAAAACCGGTCAGCACCATAACAGTCTTTTATAGGCCGAAACTTTGAAGCCATGAGTGTGAATGGGTACCACGTGTGGTCATCTGGTGTATCCAAGTGGAGAACACTGATCTTAGCCAGAACAAGCTGGTCAGGGGCTCAGACAAACGAATGAGGTCAAGGTGGTTGCTAGAGATAATGGTGGGGGAAAAAAAGGGAAGAAGGACAGCTCCCCTTTCCAGCGCTCACTCAAAAGAATCCTCCTGTGGCCCAGGTGTTAAACCATCCCTGGGGTTTGCAGACAGCCCCCCTACCCCAGGCCTTAGGGTCCTCACTCCAAGACAGTTCTAGCTTCTTTCCTGCTGCATCCAGAGCAAGTAAGCCACTATTTCAAATCCCTCTCTAAATCACAAAGGTTAGGCTTCCTGGGAGGTATGGGAGACAGAGGGCCTGCGGGGTGTTCTCTGGGTGGTTCCTCATGCTTCATCCAGCCCCCAGGATTTCAGGGCTGAAGTGACGAGGGTCGAGCTTGAAAGCCCTTTTTGTTTTCTAACAAACAGCCATCCCGCGTGGGCTTGCCTGCTGGGCCAGAGGCTGGGCCCTGTCACCTGGAGCTCCACCCGGCCAGGCGTGGGAGGCCATCTGGGGCTTGGGTTGGGGAGCGGGGACCGGGGCCTACAGCACCCAGGCTTCACCGCGTGGCTCATTGGCTCCTGGGAGTCGAGGGGCCCCCAGGGGTCCGGAGGGTGCGGGTCTGGGACTCAGACCCCACAGACAAGCGCCCCGGTCGGCTGCCGGAGTCAGAAGACTCCACCAACAAAATCACCGCCCTGTGGTTGGAAGCCGGGACGCCCGCGAGTCACGCCGACCCCGCTGGGACCCAGCGAGGCCGCGAGAAGCAGGGCGGTGGGCACGGGGCTGGCCTTCCCTCTCCAGCCCTGGGGGCCTCCCGCCGGTCCGCGCTCCCTCGCAGCGCTCTCGGGCCCGCGGAGGGGCCGGCGGGAGGCAGGCGGCAGGCAGTCCGAAGTGGGGACGAGCAGGGGCCCCGCAGACTCTGGCCAGAGCGCACCCCGACGGCCCCCGCACGCACCCGCGCTCCCGCGGGGGGCCCGGCGCACGGGCGCTCCCGCACGCGCCCCGCGAGCACGGCGACAGCCCCGCGCGCCCCACGCCCCCGCTCGCCGACACACTCACGCGCGGACATAAGGAGACTCGGGGGGCGCGCACCTGGGGTGCCGCCGAGCCGCACCGCGGCCCCTTTATTCGCTTCAGGAGGCGGAAAACTTTCTCAACGCGACCACCACGAGCGCCAGCACCACGCAGGTGGCCAGCAGGGCGGCGATGACGATGGCGGCGATGGCGCCGGGCCCCAGCGAGCCTGCGGAGACGGTGGTGGGGGCCGGGTCAGCCAGAGGCCCGCCCTGCACCCGCCCCCCACCTCTCCTCCCGGGCCGCCCCCCACTCCTGCCCCCGCCCCCACCCCTTCCTCCCGCGCCCCCATCCCCAACTCCCCCGACCTCCCCCCCACCCTTCCCGCGATCTCCCGTCCCCCCAGCCCTCCCCCCAGCCCCTTCCCCCCAGTGTCCCGCCTCCGCACCGCTCCCCGCACCTCCCGCCCTCGCCTACCCCCGCCCTGGTCCAGGCGCTCCTGCGCGGTGCTGTCCTCGGGGCTCGGCGTGGCGGTGGGCGCGGGCGGGCCGCTGACCGCCGGCTCCCAGGCGGGGCTGGTGCTCTCCACCGGGTCTTCTCCCGACGGCAGCTCGGCGGGCTCGTTCCACAGGGTGGGCGCGGGCTCCTGCGGGCCCTCGGCTGCAAGGCCAAGGACAGATGTGGGGGGCCCCGGCGGTAGGTCCGACGGGAACCTCGTCCCCGCCGTTGAACGACTGGGAAGGGGCGCTTCTTGGTGCTTTGCGGGAGGCCGGGGCGGGTTGCCACGTGTGGCCCTGGACCCTCTACTGGGGCCAGGCTGCCCCCACCCAGGACGGGACAGGTTGATGGGGGCGGGGCCCACCCGCAGGAGGAGCTTCAGGGCAGTAGGGACCCAGGAGGGGGGACCACAGTGGAGGGGGCACTACATTCCCCAGCAGGCCCTGCAGACCCAAGCTGAACTTAGCCTCGGGCAGTGACTCTTTACGCGTTCTCTCCCCACACAGGGCAGCCTTCACCCTGGAGAGGGCGCCAGGACGGGGAGGCAATGTCCTCTCCAGGAACCAGGGACTCTGCCCAGCGGGCGGTGAGGGGCAGCTGTCGTGGGAAGTGGAGAGGAGAGGCCCACCCCACCCCTGGGCGGCCAGCCCTGCTTCTCCCAGGGCCTGGGGTCCTGCGCGGGCACATGCCTCCACACGCCCCCCAGTGTCTGAGGCTTAAAGCCTAAGAGCCTCTGTAGCCCGAGAAAGCGTGATGCCTGCACTTTGCTCCCTCCAGACCGGACAGGGCCAGAGGGCTGGGCAGGCGGAGCTTGTTCGGGAAGCTCCAGGAGCCCCTCACCCCCACCCTGGGATCAGCAGGGCAGCCTCTGGGCAGCGTTTATTTTGCAGGACCCTTCCTCTGCTGGTAGGTTGGCAGGTTCAGGGTACACAGGGGCCCCCGAGGGCAGGATGAGAATCTGGCTTGGGAACCCCAGCCCCACCCCCATCCCCACTGTGGCCCCAGACACCCCAGTCTTGCTCCGCCTTCAAGAATCCTAGCCTGGGGAGCTACACAGCAACACCCCAGCCATGGGCCCATCCAGCCTTCTCAGACTCCCAGTCAAGTTCAAGACCAGGCTCCAGGCTTCCCACCCCAGCTGCTGAGTGATCTGGGTGTGATCCAGGGATGCTGGAATGGGCTGAGTGGGCATCACAACATAGCGTCTCAATGACGCCAGCAGGGAACCATGTGTTCCTGCTTCTGAGAAGACCGGGGCTAAGGGTAAACTTAGGTGGGCGCTGGCAGTTAAGTGCTCCTGGGGGTTGAAGCCCCGGCCAACAGTCACAGGTTGTGCCTTCCCAGAAACTTCCCTGGAAGGTGGGGTTCAATCAGTACAGCCCTGGTGCTGGTGGTAAACAATCCGCCCGCCAGTGCAGCAGATGCAAGAGACCTGGGTTTGATCCCTGGGTTGGGAGGATCTGCTGGAGAAGGAAATGGCAACCCATTCCAGTATTCTTGCCTGGAGAATCCCATGGACAGAGGAGCCTGGTGGGCTAAAGTCTATGGGGTTGCAAAAGAGTTGGACACGACTGAGCACGTAGCAGCAATACAGCCCCGGCCAGCCTCCCTGCCGGTTCCTGGGGCACCTTTCACTCTTGGGGCCTCCACTCCCAAGAGCCCCACCCCCCAACCCCGGCTCCTGGGCACAGACAAGCCAGACCCACACCCTGCTTCCAGGCTCAGCACCTCTTGGAGAGGGGGTGCTCTGGGAAGACACAAAAGTATTTCCAGGGGTCTTCTGCCAACAGTTTCCACTTGGGGCAAATCATGAGTGAACAGCCAAACCCAAATTCCAGGACAGTCTTCAAATAACTAGGCTTTCAAAAATATTAAGGTCGCGGGAGACAGAGAGTGAGGGGCTGTTCCGGATTAGAGACCGAGGAGTTGTGAGAACACAACGCAGCGTGAGTTCCTAGAGGGGACACTGTGGGGTCCACTGGTGAACGGTGAACTCGACCGCAGGTTAGGTAAGAGTACCGCATCCTTGTTCATTTCCTGATTTGGACAACTGACTCTGCTGGGTAAGAGAATATCCTTGTTCTCAGAAGTATTTAGGGGCAAACGGGCATGGTGTCTGTAGCTTAACTGTCAGATGGTTCAGCAGTTGGACGGGTGAGTGAGTAGACAGAGATGGGAAAACAGATGAGAAAATACAGCAAAAAGTTGGTGGTCGGTGAATCCGAGAGAAGAGTCTACTGGAATTGATTGGATTATTCCTGTAACTTTCCTATAAACTTAAAAGATCTTTTCATGATGAAACCTCACGGGGTCCCCAGCTCCCCAGGCCCTGTCCCTGGCCGCCTTTCTCAGGCCTTGGCTGGATCATTGGCGAGGCTCAGCTTGCAGGCAGGGACCACTATCACACTCCCAAGGCTTGCCCCGGCCTGGGCCCCTTTTCCAAAACATCCCTGGCCGAGGAGACCTCCCAGAGGTGGAAGGTCCCTGCACCCAGTGGGTGGAAGCTCCTCTCTGCAGGGCCCCAGCTGAGCTGCAGTGCTGGGGTCTGGGGGCCACCCTGCTGCAGCACCCACTTCGGTGACTTCCCTGTGACTCTGTCAGGCCTCACTTGTCGCTGCTTGGGAGGGCTGAGGTCTGCCACTGGCAGCTGCCTACAGAGGGCTGCATGCCCTCTGCATGCTTGCCTCGGGCTCCCCGGGGCTGAGCAGAAAGAAAGGCCTGGGTCTGAGATGGTTGGATAGCATCACCGATACAGTGG
The DNA here is from genome assembly GCF_033118175.1 of Dama dama. NCBI lineage: Eukaryota > Metazoa > Chordata > Mammalia > Artiodactyla > Cervidae > Dama > Dama dama. Next base: position 109,223,637 of record NC_083700.1, on the reverse strand, counting down.
ATGTGAACTTGGGGCAAACTCTGGAAGACAGTGAGGGACAGGGAGGCCTGGCGTGCTGCAGTCCGTGGGGTTGCAAAGAGTCGGACAGGACTGAACGACGGAACAGCTACCACCCGCCGCTGGGCAGGCCCTGGGGTCTGGGGCTCGCAGACTGTGAGTCTCCCAGATAAACGGACAGGCCCCCGGGTCCCCACTTGCTCACCACTCACCCAAGCTAGAGCAGCAGCCAGGCACCTCCCTATCCCACCTCCAGCCAAAGCTCACCCCAGCTGCCAGGCATCTGGCCAGGGAAGCCTCCAAAGGCTACTGGGTACCAGGCCCTGACAAAATGGGTGGCATCAGAGGAACCAGCCCCTAGCTAAGGGAGAGGGGTGACAGGCCCCTCAGCGCCTGGAGAGCCGGGGCTCTCTCCCAGGAGCCGGCTGTCACCCTCTGCCCTCCGCCAGAGCCTGGGGGGCCATCTCTGGGGGAGAAGGGGGCCCTCTGAGCAGGGTACTTGGCAGGCCCAGCCAGCCCTTCTCCCTGTCTGTCCCCAGTGCCCCGGCCCCGTTCTGTCCCTCCCCCGCAAAAGCCTGACCCTCCCTGCCAGACACACCAGCCCAGGCCTAACACACACACTGCCCCCCAACACACACACACCCTCCAAAACTCAGCCAGTCTCTGAAACTTGAGGGGCTGCCCCACTGGTTTCCAAATCAGAGAAAGAAAAGAAAATGAAGTCTCTCAGTCATGTCCGACTCTTTGTGACTCCATGGACTGTAGCCCACCAGGCTTCTCCATCCATGGGGTTTTCCAGGCCAGAATACCGGAGTGGGTTACCATTTCCTTCTCCAGGGAATCTTCCCCACCCAGAGATCAAACCCAGGTCTCCTGCATTGCAGACAGATTCTTTACCAACTGAGCTATAAGCCAAACCAGAGCAAACTGAAAATGAAAGTCGCTCAGTCGTGTCTGACTCTTTGATGGAACTCTCCAGGCCAGAATACTGGAGTGGGTAGTCTTTCCCTTTTCCAGGGGATCTTCCCAACCCAGGGATCAAACCCAGGTCTCCCGCATTGCAGGCAGACGCTTTACCCTATGAGCCACCAGGGAAGCCAAATCAGAGGGCTGGGTCCAAATCCGACTCCATCGCCCCAGGACCACAGCAGACTGGCTCGGCCGCCGGCCTGCCCTCCGCGACCTGTGAAACGGGCGTTGGGCTGTGCCTCTCCCAGTCCTCCAAGTTGGTGACTGTGCTGTCACGGCCACCATCAGCTGCTGCCTCTGCGCCCCCACCCCAGGCCTTTGAGGCCTGGACAGCATGGCCCTGGACACTCTGCAGGCTCCGCGCCTGCCACAGCTGACCATCACAGGAGACCCCCGCGCCCCCACAAGACTGATCCGGGCTGCACGGACTCATCAGGACCCCAGGCTCCCGGCCAGCCCGGGGGGCCTCCCCAAGGCATGCGTGGGCCAGAACCAGAGCCTGAACTGGAGTCCCCAGCACTCCCGCCAAGGAGGTGCAGCTGCCAGGGAGAGGGGGCGGGTATTTTCCTGTCCTCGTCTGCTTGCCTCCGTGTCTGCTGTTTGCTGGGGTTCCCCAAACCTACCCTTGTGGGGAGCCGGGAACAGGAGCACTTCTCCGGGGGGTTCCCCACTGCAGGCCCCTTCCGGGGAGGGGGGAAGGTGGGGAGCAGAAGTGCCAGGCAGAGAGGGGCTGGCGTGGAGGCAGGCGTGGAGGCTGGGACCCAGGAGTAGAAGGTGTGGGACCCAGGTGTGGAAGGCAGGCAGAGATGCGACGTGAGGATGGAAGACGGTGGGGGGGACAAGGACTGGGGTGAGCACGTCCTGTGACTCCACCGCTCTGACTGGAGAAGCGAGAAGTGGGGTCCTTGTGACCTCGCCACGGGCCTGGGCACTGTGGGCTCCCGGCTCCGTCCCCCAGCCCCACCGCCCCCAGCCGCCCTGCCTTTCGGTAAATAAGTTTGTTTAACGCTCACCCTGACCACTGGGCCCCGAGGCCAGGCGCCCAAGCTCACAGACGGCCTTTGTGCAGCCATGAAGGGCCTTTTCATCGGAGCCCTGGCCTCCCGCCCATTCAACCTGGCTTGCTCCCTCCGCCGCAGTAGCTGTGGCCACAGGCGACCGGCAGGGAGGGCGGCAGGCCAGGCCTGGGTCTCAGCCACGGGGGCCACCCCGGCCTCCCTGCTCGGGACCGACCCCAGCCCAGTGAGCAGCACGCCAGGGGCCTGTGGGGCCGGGCGCACACCTGCTCTGAGCCTCTAGCCCGGGACAGGACAGTCAAGAGGCTCCCCGACATGCTCCCGCCCCGAACAGCAGGAGGAACAGCAGTCCTGCCGGAGCCCAGAGGTGCTGGGGTGGGGCTGGCCCGCCTGCCCCCCAGTTGGACCCGTGGAGGGGAGTCGGGAGGTGAGGCCAGGTGAGGTCCCCATGCCACCCACCACGAGGCCATGCCCGGCATTCCTGTGGCGGCAGAGGAAACCCACCCACCTGTGTACACCCCGTCTGACCTGGCACCTCTGGCTGGCAGCCTCGGCTGGAAGAGCTTGGCTGCGTGGGCACCCAGGAATGGCACAGAAGCTGCCCACATGGGCCCTCAGACCCCGGGGCAGACGGGGCGCCAGCATCTTCGCCTCCACCCGCTTTGACCACCGGGCGGGAGAAGCCGTGTCCCTGGGGTGGGTGGGGCCCACAGGAGCCACGGAAGATGCCACCCTACTTTGGATCACTTCCCCAGGGCCCTGGGCACCACGCCAGGCCCCTGGCTCGCCCAGCAGACGCCTTTCCCACCCAAAGGCAGGCGAGGCAAGGAGGGGGTTCTGCCCTGAGACTCCCCTGCGCCCAGCAGAGGAGCTGGAGATGTTTCCACATGTTCTCCCAACCTGTACTGAGGGCCGCCAGCCGCCTGGCCCGTCCCGCGAGCCTGTGCGCCCGGGAGACCTACAGAGACTCTCCCGCCAGGGAGGCAGAGACCCTGCGGTTATCACGGTCACGCGGAAGAGGAGAGGCGCAGAGCGCCTGAGGGACAGCAAGGAGGACAGAACCAGCAGAGCCAGCCTGCGAGCTGCTTCTGGGGCTTCTGGAGAGAGCCCGGGGGCCCACGGGCTCCTCACCGCCCCCACCCCGTTCCTCCAGGTCTGTGTCTCCATGCGTGGCTGTGGGAGTCACCCCAGGCCTCACCTCTTCTAGCAGCTCTGCCCAGCACATATCCACACAACACCCAGATCCACAGACACCCCCAAAGTCCATGCTGCAGAGAGGGTCTCTCGGGGCCCCCCCCACTGGTTTCTCCAGCCCCAGGACTCTCCACAGGAGCCCTGACACCGCCCTCCTGGCCACAGGAGATGGCTTTCTTCCAGGAAAGAGACCACCTGGGAAGTGTGTGCCTTTTAGCAGCCGGCCTGGGCCAGCCCCTCCCGGCGCAGGGCCCCACAGCAGTGTCCAGACTGGGGCTCGGGTCCCTAGGAACCCGCCACTTCGAGGTTGGCGGGACTCTTCCCGCCAGACCCCAGACCTGGCCGTTTTCAAGCCTCAGCGCGGGAGCATCTGGCCAGCATCCTCCTTGTTTTCCAGAGGGGTCTCAGGTCCTGTGCTCCCCCCTGGAGGTTTTTTCCCAGGATGGAAATAGTACCCGAGTCTTCCTTTTCAAAGGACATTTGAGAAAAACAGAGGGGAAGGGTTTGTAGGGCTTCAAAACATAGACGGCAGAGCTCTGTGGACCTCACATCTGGGGCCTCTGCCCGTCAGCTGCTTGCCCCCTGCCTGGTGCCCCCTCCCGACTCCCACCCAGATTCTCAAGGCCTTCCTTCAGATTTTAGGGTGCTGGAGTAGCCCCCACCTCCCCTGGGCAGCTAAGGTCCCTGGCCCTGCTCCCCAAGCCACTGTCCTGCTTCAGAGGTCACTGTCTCTGTGACGAACGACTCCCTGAGGCCTCTGATGCGTCGGTGCCAGCCTGTGTCCCAGGGGAGCCCTTCCCGGAATCACCCCAAATGGTCACCCCACCCGGCAGGCCTCAGAGAGATCCCGACCTCGAGGCGCTTCTTCGCCTCGGGAGGCCGGTGGCAGGGAGCACCCTTACCTGTGAGCACCGCAGGGGCCAGCACCCCACAGAGGAGCAGCAGCGCCATGCGCAGGGCCAGACAGCACGCCATCCTGGCCGGGGGGCGAGCGTGGCCGGCGAGCGGGAGGCACCGGGGACTGAGCTGCTCAAACTTCAGGGCAGAGGGAACGAGGCATCAAAGGGCTGGGGAGGGTTTTCATCAATGCAAACTCTGTCCTCCTGGGACACCGTGCCCGCCCCCCACACATGAACACACACACACACACACACACAGCCAAGCTCAGAGCTGACTGCTTCCCTGAACCCTGTAGCAGCCCCACCCTCAGAGAGGGAAAGAGGAAATCGCTCTTTCCCTCCTCCTTCTCTCTCTCTGTCTCTCTCTCTCACACACACACATATGCACACACACACGGGTGCACCTGGGCCACTGAAAGAGATTCTCAAACCTCCACGTGCAAAAGACTCACCCAGGGCGACTGATAAATGCAATGGCTCTAGCACTGTCTCCCAGTGGGTCACGGGTGAGCCCAGGAATCTGCATTTTAGTGCTCAAGGCCCAGGCCTGAGTGACTCCAGCCGTGGGCTGGCAGCACGGACCAGGGCCAGGCTCTGCTCACATCTGGGTTCTTGACACCTGGCAGGGAGCTGGTGCTCAACAGAGTTGGTGCAGCTGCGCTTCTAAAGCCGATTCCATCCAGCCTTCTAGCAGCTCTCCTCTCTCCGGAAAAACCCACGGCATTAAACGCCCTGTGTCCCTTCCTCCTGCTCTCTGTTCTCCCCGGTACCTGGGACTTGAAATACCGCTCGTGTGTTCGTGACACTTGTGTCCAGCCTGGGTCTGGCCCCACCACCCACTGCCTCCCGGAAGGCCCCAAGGGCATCTAATGAGCGTCTCCAACTTAGCATTGCCAAAACAAACCTGATGCCACTGCCTCCCCTGCCCTGCTCAGTTAAATTCCAGCTCCCCACCTTCCAGACGTCCCAGCCACATAAAATTCATTAACAATCTTTTTCACTTACTCCCCACGTCTAATCTCTCAGAAAGTACACCCTCCTACATCAAACCCTTCATGGTTCCCCACTGCTTTTAGAATAAAAAGTCAAACTAAGGACTTATGTTCAGTCTGATAGCCTAGACGAAGTTCCTCCAATACACCAAAGTCCGCGCTGCCTCAGGGCCTTTGCACTTGCTGTCCTGTCTCCCAGAAGGCAGTCTCTCAGCTCAGGACATAGCTACCTCCTTATCACCACTCAGGTCTCAGCTCTGAGCAGTCAGTCCCCCACCCACTCATCACACTTCTTTAAGTTTTTTCTTAGCATTTACATTTATGTAAAACTTTGCTGTCTCTTACTTTTGGGGGTGGGTAATTTTCTGAAGTGAAGTGAAAGTCACTCAGTCGTGTCCAACTCTTTGTGACCCTGTGGACTATACAATCCCCGGAGTTCTCCAGGCCAGAATACTGGAGTGGGTAGCCTTTCCCTTCTTCAGGGGAATCTTCCCAACCCTGGGATCAAACCCAGGTCTCATGCATTGCAGGTGGATTCTTTACCAGCTGAGCCGCAAGGGAAGCCCAACAGTACTGGAGAGGGTAGCCTATCCCTTCTCCATCAGATCTTCCCAAACCAGGAATTGAACCAGGGTCTCCTGAATTGCAGGCAGATTCTTTACCAACTGAGCTATCAGGGAAGCCCAGTGTCCCACAGCAATTATTTGAGGAATGACCTAAATATTGTAAAGTACACAAATTTTATGCTTACAGCTTGATGGACTTTCATACACATATGCTGCTGCTGCTGCTGCTAAGTCGCTTCAGTCGTGTCCGGCTCTGTGCGACCCTATAGACGGCAGCCCACCAGGCTCCCCCGTCCCTGGGATTCTCCAGGCAAGAACACTGGAGTGGGTTGCCATTTCCTTCTCCAGTGCATGAAACCAAAAAGTGAAAGTGAAGTCCCTCAGTCGTGTCCAATTCTTAGCTACCCCATGGACTGCAGCCTACCAGGCTCCCCCGTCCCTGGGATTCTCCAGGCAAGAGTACTAGAGTGGGTTGCCGTTGCCTTCTCCATCATACACATTACACTTGTGTAAATACCACCCAAAGAGACAGAGAATGAGCAGGACTCCTCCTGCCTCTCCCTATCAGTGCCCCCAAAGTGCTGATCTGTCTTCTCTCATCATAGATTAGCTTTCAGATCAATGGAATCATGTGACATGTACCCTTATGTCTGGCTTTTGTTCAGCCTTCTGTGAGATTCATCCATATCATTGCGTGTAGCAGTGACTCATTCTTTTTCATTGCTGAATATGGCATTACCAACTCAATGGACATGAGTTTGAGCAAGCTCTGGGAGATGGTGGGGTTGCAAAGAATCGGACACAACTGAGCAATGGAACAACAATTCAGTTGCCACAATTTACCTCTTCTTTTATCCATTTATTTCTGTCAGTTTGGGGTATTTCCAAGACTGAACTCCTATGAATATAGCTCCTATGGGCATTCTTATACCTACCTTTGGTGAACACGTACACTCATTTTTCTCGGTTATGTATCTAAAGATAGAATTGGAAAGTTGGCTTTGACATATATACGCTACTATGTGCAAACTAGACAGCTAGTGGGAACCTGCTGTAAGCCACGGGGAGGCCAGCTCGGTGCTCTGTGATGACCTAGAGGGGTGGGAGAGAGGTTCAAGACAGAGGGAATATATGGAAGTGTATGGCTGGTTTACTTCATTGTGCAGCAGAAACTAACACAACATTGTAAAGTAATTATATTCCAATTAAGAAAAAGAAAGAATTGCTAGGCTAGAGTATAATATTTAGATTCCATGGAGGCTGCCAAGCCACTTTCCAACATATCCTCATTTATACTCATCAACAGTCTGAGTTCCGGTTCCCCACATGCTCACCCACACCTGGCATTGCCAGTCTTGTTCTGGTAGGTACGTTGTGGTGTCTCAAGTGTGGCTGCATTTTCATGACTAATAAAATTGAATACATTTTTATATTAATATTTATTGACCACAGGAATATACTCCTTTGTGAAGAGCTATTCAATTTTTTTTTGGGGGGGTGCTGATATATTTATTAGGGAGGCCTACCACTTTGAATTTATTTTTAGGGTTTTTTTTTTTTTTTGGTGTGTGCACCCAGATAAAAACCCTTTGTCAGACATATGTAATGGTGCCTTTAAGTGACGTGTCCATTGGATGCCCGTCCTTACTCTGTGACTCTTAAGTCCCAGATAGCAAGGACTGGTTAGTTCACCAATGCAAATGCAAGAACTGACATGCTTTGGTGCAAAAGTAATTGCGGTTTTGCGTTGTTGAACTTTGCCATCTGATGTGGGAATACATTCTTAAATAAATGTGGTTATATTATACATCATTTTAATACAAGTTTCTTTATGTTTTTTGCTAATGAATTATTACTTGCTGTCTATTTTATTTGCATTTTAGACTATGGAAACGATGTTAGGCAAAAAGCAAATTCGAGCAATTTTCTTAATCTCGTTCAAAATAGGTCACAAAGCAGTGGAGACAACTCACAACATCAGCAACACATTTGGCCCAGGAACTGCTAATGAACGTACAGTACAGTGGTGGTTCAAGAAGCTTTGCAAAGGAGATGAGATCCCTGAAGGTGAGCAGCCTAGTGGCGGGTCATCGGAAGTTGACACCAGCCGAGAGCAGTCATCGGAAGCTGATCCTCTTACAACCACGTGAGAAATTGCTGAAGAAGTCAACATTGACCCTTCTGTGGTCATTAGCATTTGAAGCAAGTTAGAAAGGTGGAAAAACTCGATAAGCGGGTGCCTCATAAGCCGACCACAAACCAAAAAAATCATCTGAAGTGTCATCGTCTCTTATTCTACACAAGAATGAACCATTTTTTGATTGGATTGTGATGGGCAATGATTTTAATACAACAAGCAGCGACAACCAGCTCAGTGGTCAGACCAAGAAGAAGCTCCAAAGCACTTCCTAAAGCCACACTTGCATCAAAAAAAAGGGTCATGGTCACCGTTTGGTGGCCTGCTGCTGGTCTGATCCACTATAGCTTTCTGAATCCTGGTGAAACCGTTACACCTGAGAAGTATGCTCAGCAAAGTACTGGTGAGATGCACCAAAAACTGCAACGCCTCCAGCCAGCACTGATCAACAGAAAGGGCCCAGTTCTTCTCTGTGACAATGCCTGGCTGCACGTCACACAACCAACATTTCAAAAGTTGAATGAATTGGGCTACAAAGTTTTGCCTCATCTGCCATATTCACCTGACCTCTCACCAACTGACTACCACTTCTTCCAGCATCTCAACAACTTTTTGCAGGGAAAATGCTTCCACAACCAGCAGGACATAGAAAATGCTTTCCAAGAGTTCACTGAATCCTGAAGCATGGATTTTTATTTTTTATTTATTTATTTTTTTTGCTACAGGAGTAAACAAATTTATTTCTCATTGGCCAAACTATGTTGATTGTAATGGTTCCTATTTCGATTAATAAAGTTTGAGCCTAGTTATAATAATTTAAAATCTAGGACCCGAAATGGCAAATCCTTTTGCACCAACCTAATAGAACCTAGTGAGGCTCCCAGGTGGTGCTACTAGTGGTAAAGAACCTGCCAACATAGGAGACACTGGTTCGATCCCTGGGTTGGGAATATCCCCTGGAGGAAGAAATGGTAACCCACTCCAGTATTCTTGCCTGGAGAATCACATGGACAAAGGAGCCTGGTGGGCTACCGTCTGTGGGGTCACAAAGAGTCAGACATGACCGAAGTGACTGAGCAACAGAACCTAGTACTACCATGCCCAGCACATGACTGGAATATTGAAATTCAGTGAGCTGAGATTTCTTGGATAGAATTAATATCCACCTCTCACTTGTTCTCACTTGGCAGCCCACTTCAGTATTCTTGCCTGGAGAATCCCGTGGACAGAGGAGCCTGGTGGGCTACAATCCATGGGGTCGCAAGAGTCGGACACGACTTAGCGACTAAACCACCTCCACCGTCTCACTTGCTCACTCATTTGTTTGTGCTGCTCATTTGCTCTATCTCCTGTCCTCACCTTTCTGTGCCATATACCAGAGCCAGGTCCCCAGATCACACTCCTGAGAGATTCTTGCCAGCTGACTCCCTGTGAGCATCTCCAGTGGAGGCACTGGTGGGAGATGAAAGATGGGAGCAGAGAAGTGACTCTCTGCTTCAGATTTCTCAGAGTGTCTGGCGGCAGCAGCACTGGCTGCAGAAATGTCAGTAACCCACAGGTGCTGAGGACTGCAGGGGTAACCTCGGAAGCCTGGAAGCGCCGGCTCCAGGATCCCTGTCAGTCGGCTGCATCCAGACCCATAGCGGACAGTGCTCTGGCCTGTGATCATTCTTTCTGCTCCTCCAGCCCAGGCTGCTGTCAGTTTCTGAGTTGAGTTACTAATTTGGGTTGCCTTACCTTCCCTCTTTTGTTCCTTCAACAGTTCTTTCAATATCTTTGTGACAAATTCCTGTATTAAGTCTCTTCTGTTTGAAATACCTACAGTGAACTCTGTGTCCTAGTCAGACTCAGACCAGAGCTTGGCACTTGACATGATTCCCCAGAAACTGACCCTTAAAGATATGCTTTCCAATTTGACTTGCCACCCTGTTTGAGCTTGAGCTCACTGCCAGTGGAAAATGAGATCTGATAACACATGGCATATCCTATATTAAGACCTGGGGCTGTTTAGCATGAAGCACCTATTCAAGACAAGGCTTGAAGGACCAGGTAGATGCTCTTTAGTGATGATGATCAAGAGGATAATGAAATGAACTGGCTACTTTTTACTGCCTTGGGTGCTTAAAGAAAAGTTCATGGCTTTAAGTTTGAAAGTCAAGGCATGATCAAAGACCTGGAGCACTTCTATGACAGTCTTTCAAAACTCTCTTATTTCTTGTAGATACAGAGCTTAATTGGCAGCAGCCCAGGCCCTGAATTTGTGTGGCTTGCAGTATCACAATCCTGAATTCACAACTGTGTCAGTTTTTTCAGGTGAAATTACTGATTGGGAAGGAGCTAGCCCTTGAGATCTGGAATGTGGAGGGGGCGGTAATTTGGGTAGACTCAAATCGGAGAATCTTCCACCCACCAGTCCTCAGGCCTCCCCTGCAGAAGCAGCGGGCTCCTTAGAGAAATGGCTAATTCCAAATCTAGAGACACCAAGGGAGGAGCCTAGAATATATCATGCCAAAGTAAGGAGGTGCTCAAAGGATGATAGGGATATAGCAAAAGGACAAAAAAGTCAACTTGGAGGGTCTCCAAATAGGCGGCTTGTGCACAAGAAATAGTGTCAGATTATAACCTACAGTGTATGCATGTGTGGGTGTGTAAAGTTCTTCCTTATAGTAGAATGTTAATCAGTTCAGTCGCTCAGTCGTGTCTAACTCTTTGCAACCCCATGGACTGCATGCAGCACGCCAGGCTTCCCTGTCCATCACCAACTCCCAGAGTTTACTCAAACTCATGTCCAATGCTAACAAATTACAAGAAACCTTGACAAGCACTAATTGTTCAAGCCAGGAATCACCAATGACTGCTAAAACTAGTGGATCAAAGTTTGATGAGAACTGGATATTTAGTCTCAAAGTATCTCCCATAAAGAGAAAAATCATTACAGTGGAGAAACCTGGCAGATATCATCTTTAAGTAATTAAAGTTACCATCACCAATAATGGTTCAAACTGATATCAGGTACCTTCTGATATGATACATCAAGGACAGACATAATATCACTTCTGTTGTAATACTGCCCAACTGCATAATACGAATTAAATCATGAGAAAGTACCAAATGAAATTTAAGTGCCAAATGAATTTAAAGGCCCCACCAATTTAAGTACCAAGTGAATTTAATAATTCATTTAAATTTAAATGAAATTTAAATTTAAGGTCTTTGATCATGCCCTGACTTTCAAATTTAAAGCCATGAACTTTTCTTTAAACACCCAAGGCAGTAAAAAGTAGCCAGTTCATTTCATTATCCTCTACAAAATAATTGTCCTTTAAAAAATTCCAAGGTATGAAAGAGAAACTGCTCCAGGTTGGAGGAGACTCAAGAAATGAAGTCCCATGGACAGAGGAGCCTGGTGGGCTACAGTCCATGGGGTCGCAAGTCAGACATGACTTAGCGACTAAACCACCACCAAGAAATATGACATCTAAATACAAAAACCAATCATGATGGCCTTCTGACCTTTTCATATTTTTCCTTACAGAAGACATTAGCGGAGCAATTGGTGAAATACGAAGGAAGCCTTGATATTAACTGATAGTATGAAATACTCTATTTCCTAATTTTATTCATTGTATTGTGGTTATGTAACAAAATGTCCTTGTTTCAAGGAAACACAGTCTGAAATGTTTAGGGATAAGGGACATAATGTCTACAAGTTTGCTTTCGTGAAATAGTTACCGAGAGTCATTATTGAGGGTGTAGCTCTAGAGGTGTGGGTAAATGTTAGCAACTGGAGAATCTGGATGAAAGATATGTGGGAGTTCTTTTTACTGTTCTTACAAGTTTTAAGCCTGAAATTATTCAAAATAAAAATGCCCCCTCTCCTCAAAAAGAATCGCTTTATTTCAACAACTGATGAAATAATAGACCTAGGCAATGATCATCAATGAATGCTAAAACTGCTACATAAAAGAACAATAGAACTTTTACAGTGGATCATAGCAACAGGACTAACTGATAAAATCTGACACAAGTAAAACTGGGACAACGAGACAATGCTGCCTGTGATATCACAGGACGAATGCCAATTAACTATTCTTGGAGGGGGAGAGGAGACTCTGAAGCTAGTCAAGTTTCTAGACCTACCAGTTTACAGAAAATGTGGGGGAGATTAACAAATTGACACCATAAGGACGCTCCTTGCTGGATCCATATTATGGACTGTTGTGTGGGTAAATGATCTTGTTTTTTCAATTTTTTTTTTTTTGGATGGGAAGCTGGTTAGACTAAAAGAGACTTAAAACTTAGCAACCAAATGTGATCCATGAACCTCATTTTGATTTTGATTCAAATTTTTGTAAAAAGACACTTCTGAGATAATCTGAAGAATAATATACAGACTGCGTTTAGATATTAAGAATTATTCATACCATTAATGTGGTACTGGCCTGTGCTTTTCTAAAGGTATGTTACAATGTGCACTGAAACACGTTATGGGTGACTCAATATAACTAGGATTTGTTTTAAAATATTCTAAGGGGAAAAGAAAAAGTGAGATTAAAAAATAATTGGTATTTTACCTGCCATTTTGGCAGGAGTTTGTTACATTAGTTGTTAGGACAATGTTTGTGCCCTCTCAGATTTATATGCTGGAAGCCGTAATCCCAGTGTGATGGTATTCAGAGGTGGGGCCTTTGGGAGGTGGTTAGGTTAGGTCATGAGGGTGGGATCCTCGTGTTGGGGTAAAAAGATGATTTTTAAGAGATAGAAAGGTGAGATAGAGAAACATGAGATCTCTCTCTGCCACGTGAGGACATAGCAAGAAGACGGCCACGTGTAAACCAGGAAGATTTTTAGCGGACGCTGGCTGTCAGCACCAAGCCTGTGGGACTTCCCAGTCCAGACCAAGACATGCGTCTCCTTCAAGGCCTCCTTACATTTTTTCCAATTAAAAAGAAAAAGGATGAACTTAGGCAAGAGTTATGCATCTACGTTCCAGTTGACAGAGACTTAGCAGTGTTCCCAAGAGCTCCTCAAGGGGGGTGACCGAGCAGGGAGGTGCGCGCCTGTCTACCTCACCCACTCTCTCCTGCCTGCAAGATGGGCATGATGGTTTTGGGGCTCCAGAGGTCACCTTGGACCATGAGTGACCTTGAGAAGGGAAGCCACAATCTGGATGGCGAAACAGAAAGAACCTGGGTCACTGAGCTATAGCAGCCTTGGGATGACCACCTCCGGGTTTCACTTGAGACATCACCTCGATAAGTCCTTGTTACCTTGTGGCCGCTGTTGTTCAGTCGCTAAGTCGTGTCCAACTCTTCGACCCCATGGACTGCAGCACTCCAGGCTTCTCTGTCCTTCACCGTCTCTGGGACTTTGTTCAAACTCATGTCCATTGCGTTGGTGATGCCATCTTACCATCTCATCCTCTGTCTCTCCCTTGTCCTGCCCTCAATCTTTCTCAGCATCAGGGTCTTTTCCAATAGGTCCAAACCTAATAGTGACCTACTGACCTTCAGGGCTATGTTTCATGTTAAAGGAGACCCTTCAAAGGAAAAACGAATCTGCTATCAAGGCAAACTAACTTTCCACTCATAGATTTAGAGGGACAGGTAAACAACCTTTAAGAAATGAGGTCTCTGCTTAAGACCAGCTGAACTAAGTGTTAGAACTGTGGTGAGTCCCATCCCTGTGACATCATCCCTTTGCCACCAATGAAAGGGGAAGCGAGGGCAGCTGTGAGGCTGCAGTTAGGAAGAGCCTGCTTCTCTCATTTCCCAACATCTGAGTGCTGTTTCTCCCACAGGCTGAACCCATAACCTTGTTACTTTAGCTGCAAGACATTGCCACCGATGAATCCTTGGAGGGAAACTCTTCTCTCAGAGGCTCCAGGTTTCCCTGCCCAGAACCAACACTACCAAAAGCTGTGCAGGTCCATCACACTCAGGGCATCTGATATCTGCCAAACGACCACCACCCGCCTGGCTGCCTCCAGGTTCCCAGGCTCTCCACACTTCCAGCAAGCACTGCAGCTGCTTCACCTGGAACTGCCTGCACTGAAGCAGGGTCAGTCACGCTCTAGAGCTGGACTTATATTCGTTCCCAAAAAACTCATCCATTCTGAGGACAACTTCCATTTGGAAGGTGCTCTCAGCTGCACCTACTTGATTAAGAATGTGCATGCCTATCGCTCTTTTAATGAAGCTCAACTTACCTCATGCGAAGCACAGAAGAGAACCAGCTTCACCTCACAGTAGAACCATACAGACTTTTTAATAAATAATGGAGAGGGGGCATTTTGTACAAAATACATTTCAAATTCTTCAACTGATCAATGTAAGACAGTGTGTATAAAATGGCACACACACTGTACATGTGTGTGTATACATGTACACGAGTTGTATGTATAGCGCCCCTAAAAGAGAAATGAGCTTCCCTGGTGGCTCAGACGGTAAAGAATCTGCCTGCAATGTAAGCGGCCCGTGTTCAATGCCTGGGTCAGGAAGATTCCCTGGAGAAGGAAATGGCAACCCACTCCAGTATTCCTGCCTAGAGAATCCATCAAGGACAGAGGAGCCTGGTGGGCTACAGTCTATGAGCTCACAAAGAGTCAGACACAACTGAGCAACGAACACACACACACACACACGAGAAATAATTATTTAAAATAAAGCCTAAAGTTAGCCTGGGTGGGAAGAGAGTTTGGGGGAGAATGGATACATGCACACAAAAGGCTGAGTTCCATTGCTGTCCACTGAAATTATCACAACATGTTAATAGCCTACATTCCAATATAAAATAAAAAGTTAAATAAAACCTTAGGCAAACCATTCAATATCACAGTAATCCAAGTCTATGCCCCAACCACTAATGCCAAAGAAGCTGGAATTGAACGGCTCTATGATGACCTCAAGACCTTCTAGAACTAACATAAAAAAAAAAAAGATGCCCTTTTCATCATATGGGACCGGAATGCAAAAGTAGGAAGTCAAAAGATCCCTGGGCTAATAGCAAGTTTGGCCTTGGAGAACAAAGTGAAGCAGAGCAAAGTTAATAAGAGTTTTGCCAGGAGAATGCACTAGTCGTAGCAAACACCCTCTTCCAACAACACAACATGGACATCACCAGATGGGTCAATACTGAAATCTGATTACATTCTTTGCAGTCGAAGATGGAGAAGCTCTATACAGTCAGCAAAAACAAGACCAGGAGCTGACTGTGGCTCAGATCATGAACTCCTTACTGCAAAATTCATATTTAAATTGAAGTGGGGAAAACCACTAGACCATTCAGGTATGACCTAAAAATCAAATCCCTTATGATTATACAGTGGAAGTGATAAACAGATTCAAGGGATTAGATCTGACAGAGTGCCTGAAGAACTATGAATGGAGATTTATGACATTGTACTGGAGACCATTCCCAAGAAAAAGAAATGCAAAAAGTCAAAAATGGTTGTCTGAGGAGGCTTTACAAATAGAAGAGAAGCTAAAGGCAAAGGATAAAAGGAAAGATATACCCATCTGAATGCAGAGTTTCAAAAGAATAGCAAGAAGAGATGAGAAAGCCTTCCTCAGTGTCCCTCACTCAGTCGTGTCCGACTCTTTGCGACCCCATGGACTACACAGTCCATGGAATTCTCCAGGCCAGAATACTGGAGTGGGTAGCCTTTCCCTCCTCCAGGGGATCTTCCCAACCCAGGAATTGAACTGGGGTCTCCTGCACTGCATGTGGATTCTTTACCAGCTGGGCTATCAGGAAAGCCCTTCCTTAGTGATCAATGCAAAGAAATAAGAGGAAAATGATAAAATGGGAAAGACTAGCAATCTCTTCAAGAAAATTAGAGATACCAAGGGAACATTTCATGCAAAGACGGGCACAATAAAGGAAAGAAGTGGTAGGGACCCAACAGAAGTGAAAGATATTAAGAAGAGGTGGCAAGAATACACAGAACTAAACAAAAAAGATCTTCATGACCCAAATAAGCACAATGCTGTGATCACTTACCTAGAGCCAGACATCCTGGAGTGTGAAGTGGGCCCTAGGAAGCATCACTATGAACAAAGCTAGTGGAGGTGATGTAATTCCAGTTGAGCTATTTCAAATCCTAAAAGATGATGCTATGAAAGTGCTGCACTCAATATGCCAGCAAATTTGGAAAACTCAGCAGTGGCCACAGGACTGGAAAAGGTCAGTTTTCATTCCAATCCCTAAGAAAGGCAATGCCAAAGAATGTTCAAACTACTGCACAATTGCACTCATCTCACACGCTAGCAAAATTCTCCAAACCAGGCTTCAACAGTGCTTGAACCCAGGACTTGCAGATGTTCAAGCTGGTTTTAGAAAAGGCAGAGGATCAAATTGCCAACATTCGCTGGATCATCAAAAAAGCAAGAGAGTTCCAGAAAAACATCTACTTCTGCCTTACTGACCAGGCCAAAGCCTTTGACTGTGTGGATCACAACTAACTGTGGAAAATTCTTAGAGACAGGAATACCAGAGCACCTGACCTGCCTTCTGAGAAATCTGTATGCAGGTTAAGAAGTAACAGTTACAACCAGACATGGAACAATGGATGGGTCCAAATTGGGAAAGGCTGTATATTGTCACTGTTTAATTTATATGCAGAGTACATTATACAAAATGCTGGGCTGGATGAAGCACAACCTAGAATCAAGATGGCTGGGAGAAGTACCAATGACCTCAGATATGCAGATGACACCACCCTTATGACAGAAAGCAAAGAGCCTCTTGATGAAAGTGCAAGAGGAAAGTGAAAAAGCTGGCTAAAAATTCAACGTTCAGAAAATGAAGATCCGGTCCCATCACTTCATGGCAAATAGATGGGGAAACAGTGGAAAGTGAGAGACTTTATTTTCTTGGGCTCCAAAATCACTGCAGATGGTGACTGCAGCCATGAAATTAAAAGATGCTTGCTCCTTGAAAGAAAAGCTATGACTAACCTAGACAGCATATTAAAAAGCAGACATTACTTTGCCGAAAAAAGTCCGTCTAGTCAAGGCTATGGTTTTTCCAGTAGTCATGTATAGATGTGAGTTGGACCATAAAGAAAGCTGAGCGTCAAAGAATTGATGCTTTTAAACTGCGGTGTTGGAGGAGACTCTTGAGAGTGTCCCTTGGACTGCAAGGAGATCCAACCAGTCCATCCTAAAGGAGATCAGTCCTGGGTGTTCATTGGAAGGACTGATGCTGAAGCTAAAACTCCAATACTTTGGCCACCTGAGGCAAAGAGCTGACTCATTTGAAAAGACCCTGATGCTGGGAAAGATTGAAGGCAGGAGAAGGGGACGACAGAGGATGAGATGGTTAGATGGTATCACTGACTAAATGGACATGAGTTTGAGCAAGCTCCAGGAGTTGGTGATGGACAGGGAAGCCTGGCATGCTGCAATCCATGGGGTCGCAAAGGGTCAGATAGAACTGAGCGACTGAACTGACCATTATCTTGAAATTAAGAAAAGACCCCTAAACTCAGAGCCAATGAAGAGTTCAAGCTCCTTGGTGTATACACAGAACCTCGTCTCATGAAGATAAATCCCATCCACTTGCTCTTCTAGAATGACCTGACCACTCACTCTAGTTCCCAAACCCCTGAATCTGAATGGCTTGTGACTACCTTGAGAGAATAAGTGTCAGAGAAAGTCAGAAGGGATGAGGCAGCCTCTGCCTCAGGGGTGGGAGTCAGCAGCCGAACAAGCAGCCCACCTACCCGCAGCCACCACCCACACTGGAGAGGCACAGACAGCTCCTCCAGCCACCGACCCAGCAGAGTGCGCAGCTGACAATGGCCAGCGCCAGTCACCCACTGTTCACAAGTGAGAGCCATCATGCTGGCCAACCCAAAGGAACCTTCCCAAGATCACAGCCCCTGCTGACATCTGAATAAGACCAGAAAACTGTGGAAGAACTGCCCAGCTGAGCCCTTCCTACGAGGTCCTGACTCACAAAATTACCAATAAAATGAAAGGGTTGTTGTCAGCCAATTTGGGGGCATCATGTAGCAACAGTAACCAGGACACCAACACCCTTGGGGAAAGTGTCCATAATCAAATTATCCTGTCTGGGTATGTTTTTGAAATCTCTGACTTATGACAACTAGAAGCAAACAGTGTACAAAACAAGTACTTTAAAACTCAGGAAGAGCTTAGATAATTTGCCACTATGTTCACAGAAAGGGGCTTCCCTGATAGCTCAGTTGGTAAAGAATCCACCTGCAATGCAGGATACCCTGGTTCGATTCCTGGGTCGGGAAGATCCGCTGGAGAAGGGATAGGCTACCCACTCCAGTATTATTGAGCTTCCCTTGTGGCTCAGCTGGTAAGAATCCACCTGCAATGCAGGAGACCTGGGTTCGATCCCTGGGTTGAGATGATCCCTTGGAGACGGGAAAGGCTACCCACTCCAGTATTCTCACCTGGAGAACTCCACGGACTATATAGTCCATAGGGTCTCAAAGAGTCGGACACGACTGAGGGACTTTCACTTCACTTCACGTTCACAGAAAGAGGTAAGAACATGGTCACTGGAAGTCAAAGAGTGAGTAAATGAGACTGAAAAACTGATAGAACTGCAACAGAAACAAACATTCCTAGGAAAGAATGGTTTCTTTCCAAGATGTGGGAAATTTCTCAGGTAGAAGCAGTGCTCCTGGTTAAGCAAGTGTAATGTTCCATGACTAAAGCGACTTTGCTTCCCCCAAATCTGCCGACCCTCTCCCAAACGCTTATGTTTTTCTTTTTCTTTTTTTTTTTTTTTTAAAAATATGGAACGCTTCATGAATTTGCGTGTCATACTTGCGCAGGGGCCATGCTAATCTTCTCTGTATCGTTCCAATTTTAGTTTATGTGCTGCTGAAGCGAGCACTTATGTTTTTATTTTTAACTTTCCCCCTAACAAGCAGAGACGAGTCTAGTCTGGAAGGTGTGGGCAGGCTCTGGAGGGGATCTTCAGGGGTGTGTATGTGTGGTGAGGGAAGGAGACGAGCCACAGGTCAGCAGAGAGAGACCAAGGAGGATGGACGCTGAATCAACTTACCCTGTTTACCTTGACCTCTACGCTCTCCAACTAAACAACCAGGCGTCACCTCAGAGCCTGCCAGAGAAAGCCATGGCTGCCTCCACGTCCCGGGTACTCACGTGTCTGCAGCTTTTCCATGGTGTCAAGAACATGGCTTAGTACAAAACTCACCTCGACAAGCGTGAGTACAAGTGATGTACCCAGACAGAATACCACCAGGTTTTATTTAAGGTCTTTTTTATTTTCCTCCACACTGGCAAAAGTTCCGAGGGAGCTTAAAGTTCTGTAAACATCTTAACTGTCCCTCTTCCCCACCCCCACTTGTGAATTTACAAAGCAAAGGAGAGCAGGAGTCCCAGTTTTTAATGGTTCCCCATCTCCTCATGCTGTTTGATCCAAAAACTATATACAAGTTTGTAGCAGTCTCTGTATAGTTATTGTACATGTTTAGGAGGGAGGGTGGCCAAAAGGGATAGGGAGAATGCTGATCCAAAAGAATAAAAACAGAAACCAAATAGAATCATCCCAAACCAAACTGCTCTCAGAGCAACTCCAGCCTTCCTCGGGCCATGATGTCAGAAAGGAAAGGCGCTCGACCAGGAGCCGCCCAAACCACAGCACTTCTTGCGCGGGGATGGATGGTCCGGTGGCTGCAGACCAAAGTGTGATTGGCAATTTCAGGTGATGCTCTGTTGGGGGTTGGCGGAGGCAGGAAGAGTATTTGCTTATAAATAGGGCTTGAATACATTTATATTTGCAGTGAAGGGGTATTAGGAGGCCACGACTGAAGCCAGAACCAGGCTTCTCTCTCTCATCCCCTCCATCCCACAGGAATCTCCTGTTTAGTGGTTTCCATGGATGAAGGTCTTAAAAGATGGTCAGGTTTTGCATGTTCTCTTTTCAGAAAAGGCAAGCCAGCAACTTGCCGTTCCAGAATCTTTAGACAAAACCTTTCAGGGCCACAGCAAGACACACACGCAATGCTCTGAGGAACCAGATGAAATTCCGGGCTTTTATCAGAAGCAGAAGTTTATCCCTATCCAAAATGAAATTATACAAATTCATACATATGGTAAAGATCCTAACTGCCTCTTAAACGAGACAAATTTTCAGCAGAAAGGCCCAAAACAAACTGGTCCTAGTCCTCTGAAGTAAAAATATTTATGGGAAAAAATCCGTTTTTGTAAGAAAGAAAAATTAAAAATAAGTTCCTCTCCCAGGCCATAGGGCTTCCTTTGTCCAATCAGGTTGGAGTATGCCAGGGGAGAAGTCAGCTTGCTTGGAAGTCACTATCTAATGAAGAAAAAACAAGAATCCTTTCTCTGAAAGGATCCTCAGAAAGAACGAGGGTGAGGGGTGTGCAGCATCAAACCAACCAATCTAAACACCACCCCACTCAGGGCCTCTTGAATGCAATCCCGAAGTTAGCTGTGGCGATGCCACCTGCAGACTGGAAGAGCTGACTGCCTCTGTCGGACACTCAAGTCACAGTCCATGGGCGCTTTGTTGCTGGCCAATGTCTGTCACCATTAACTCTCTTCATGATTGCACCAGTCAGACCCCTTGCCCGTTTTGGGGGTGGGGTGGGGAAAAAGAAGAAAAAGAAAAATCAAACAGAAGGAAAAAAGTGACAAGAGAAAGTAAATTGCTATTGGCAGATCCCAACACACTTTCTGGGAGACAGGAGGTGAAATCACGGCACAGTAAACACGTGCTGCCCAAAATCAGCCTTGTTGGGGAGGAATCCCCACTGCCACCCCCGAGACACAGCGTCCGGTCCACTCATCTACAGTCTGAGATGTGCACCAACAAAAACGGTTTAAAGAATCTTGGACACAAGAGGGCTAGAAGAAAAAGCCTGAGATGATCGGTTCTGTGATTTCTTGCAGTGACAGAGAGTATATGGTGAGTGAGTGTTGTGTCCGAAGCTGGAGAATCCATGGTCGGCAGAGAGGAGAGGGAAGGCCAGTCTGCTCTGGCAGGTGCTCAGTAGTCATCCAGAGTTTCGATCTCACCCATATTGAGTCGCTCCGAGGAAGCATTGACTGAAAACCCTGCAGGGAAAAATCAGCAATGAGTGACCGACCACCCCCAGACAACCCTGTGGCTGAAACTCAGGCAGGGGGCTGGAATTTCGGTCTCCCGTTTTTGAGCACACCAACAGGGATACGAAAAGGAGGAGGATAAAAGAAGAAAGGATGAAGGTCAGTGCAGTGGTTTTCTTGCCCTTCCAATGAGAGATTCTATTTTTATATGTTTTATTTCTTAAGGTTCTGATATAATTTAATTAGGGAAGAAACACACACACCCCAGCATCACTGATTAAAAAGAACTGCAAACCACTGCCCTAGGGAGCCCTGAATCCAGGCGCGCGCGCACGCGCGCGTGTGTGTATGTGTCAAAGCCAAGGCGTGTGTGCCCTAGGGAGCCCTGAATCCAGGCCTGGGTGTGTGTGTGTGTGTGTGTGTGTGTGTCAAAGCCAAGGCGTGTGTGTGTGTGTGTGTGTGTGTCAAAGCCAAGGCGTGTGTGCCCTAGGGAGCCCTGAATCCAGGCCTGGGTGTGTGTGTGTGTGTGTGTGTGTGTGTGTGTGTGTGTGTGTCTCAGAGCCAAGGCATGTGTGTGTGTGTCAAAGCCAAGGTGCGCGTGTGTGTGTGTCAAAGCCAAGGCGTGTGTGTGTGTCAAACCCAAGGCGTGTGTGCCCTAGGGAGCCCTGAATCCAGGCCTGGGGGTGTGTGTGTGTGTGTGTGTGTCAAAGCCAAGGCATGTGTGTGTGTGTGTGTGTGTGTGTGTGTGTCAAAGCCAAGGCGCGTGTGTGTGTGTGTGTGAAAGCCAGGGCACGTGTGTGTGTGTGTGTGTGTGTGTCAAAGCCAGGGCGTGCATGTGTGTGCGTCAAAGCCAAGGCGCGCGCATGTGTGTGTGTCAAAGCCAAGGCATGTGTGTGTGTGTGAAAGCCAAGGCGTGTGTGTGTGTGTGTCAAAGCCAAGGCGTGTGTGCCCTAGGGAGCCCTGAATCCAGGCCTGGGTGTGTGTGTGTGTGTGTGTGTGTCAAAGCCAAGGCGTGTGTGTGTGTGTGTGTGTGTGTCAAAGCCAAGGCGTGTGTGCCCTAGGGAGCCCTGAATCCAGGCCTGGGTGTGTGTGTGTGTGTGTGTGTGTGTGTGTGTCAAAGCCAAGGCGTGTGTGCCCTAGGGAGCCCTAAATCCAGGCCTGGGGGTGTGTGTGTGTGTGTGTGTGTGTGTGTGTGTGTCTCAGAGCCAAGGCATGTGTGTGTGTGTCAAAGCCAAGGTGCGCGTGTGTGTGTGTCAAAGCCAAGGCGTGTGTGTGTGTGTCAAACCCAAGGCGTGTGTGCCCTAGGGAGCCCTGAATCCAGGCCTGGGGGGGTGTGTGTGTGTGTCAAAGCCAAGGCATGTGTGTGTGTGTGTGTGTGTGTGTGTGTGTGTCAAAGCCAAGGCGTGTGTGTGTGTGTGTGTGTGTCAAAGCCAAGGTGTGTGTGTGTGTATCAAAGCCAAGGCGTGTGTGCCCTAGGGAGCCCTGAATCCAGGCCTGGGTGTGTGTGTGTGTGTGTGTGTGCGCGTCAAAGCCAAGGCGTGTGTGTGTGTGTGTCAAAGCCAAGGCGTGTGTGCCCTAGGGAGCCCTGAATCCAGGCCTGGGTGTGTGTGTGTGTGTGTGTGTGTGTGTGTGTGTGTGAAAGCCAAGGCGTGTGTGTGTCAAAGCCAAGGCGTGTGTTTGTGTGTGTGTGTGTGTCAAAGCCAGGGCGTGCACGTGTGTGTGTCAAAGCCAAGGCGCGCGCATGTGTGTGTGTCAAAGCCAAGGCATATGTGTGTGTGTGTGTGAAAGCCAAGGCGTGTGTGTGTGTGTCAAAGCCAAGGCGCGCGTGTGTGTCAAGCCAAGGCGTGTGTGTGTGTGTATCAAAGCCAAGGTGTGTGTGCCCTAGGGAGCCCTGAATCCAGGCCTGGGTGGGTGTGTGTGTGTGTGTGTGTGTGTGTGTGTGTGTGTGTGTACATGTGCGTGCGTGCTGGGTGTGTGTGTGTCAAAGCCAGGCCTGGGTGTGTGTGTGTGTGCTGGGTGTGTGTGTGTCAAAGCCAGGCCACACTGGCTAGGGGGAGAAGTTCATTCAGAAGGTGTAGCTACCTTAGAAGAATGGGGCAGGGGGAGGACAAGAATAACACACTAAGTACTTTATAACCACTCAACCAAATGACTCTGAAATATGAGTGAGAATCATCACTACTTCAGCCCCATTCACTAACTGGGAATATTCTGGGTCCAAAACACTGCCAAAGTTCTGGTTGAGAGGTTCTGCTTTGCGGCAGGAGGCTCCAAGGAAGGCTGGCTACAAGATCCTGAGAGCTCTCAGCTGCTCTTCCTATCGCACAGAAGATGGCACAGAAATGAAAAAACTCCCTTATTCACCTCAACCTACTGTAAGTAGACCAGCAAAGGCAAGGACCTCACTGGGCAGCACTGATTAACCAAAATGCTACCTGGTTTAGAAAAAGCAATACTAGCACAGCTGAGCTTACAAACACTACTGAGGTCTGAAAACCCAATGCCATCAGTCATGTGTAAGTTTTCAATAAACTTCACATAATCAGAGACTGATAAAAGGTACTATTAACAGGGCCTTTCTGGAACGAGTGAGTCTCAAAACGCTTTCAGTTCAACCACCCTAAATGAAACCCCAAACTGTCTCAGTTGCTGTTTGAGTATCAAAAAGTAAACAGGCGAAGTTCTCCAGTCTAAAAGCAGCTCTGTTAATATTACTTTGAGCTACTGCCCCCTCCTTTTTGTCCTTTAACAGTCAAGTTTTCAAACAAATACACACTTTAAATGTACCAATAATACACAAAAATGTCTTACATAATAAAAATAGTTGAATTATATTACATTTTGACTCCAAAATATCCTGATTTGAAAACATAAACATGCCTATTTTTTAATCAAGGAAGCTGTGGTACAAGCTGTTTCCAAGGCCTCCTATTGGAAGAGGTTAGGATTCCAAACCCCAACCTGAGTTCTACCCCTCAACTGTGTTCCCATAACCTGCAGGACTTTTTTCCCGTCAAAATAATGAAAGCCTTAGTGTGTTCGTACTTGAAAGTAAGTTATTTAGGTAAACGAAAACCCTAAAGAACAAACAGTCTATGAAATGAACTACTACTCGGCTCTAAAGCAGGTTTTTCTTTGACTTCACATGTATCTCGAAAACAAATGTGATAAAAACAAAATGAGCTACATGCAATAAAAGCGGGAATGCAAAAAAACACAAAATATTTTAGTCATGCAGACACAGGACTGGGAAAAGAAGCCTGGGGCCAAAAAACGGTGAAGTATCCATTGCTCTAATAGAATGATTACTGGACTGGCTTTAGCAGATGTGGTCTCATTTACTTGTCAAGAAAAGCAGTGAGGAGGGCACTCTTCCCCACCTGACAGAAGCGGGACACTCTGGGGTGTCATAAGACCCCAAGCAATACCAACAGGGACTGAGCCCCGGTATGCCCAGCTCTAACGACCACACTCTTAGGTTTAGAACAACAGACACTCACTCACATGACTTTAAGGT
Organism: Dama dama; assembly: GCF_033118175.1. Classification (NCBI taxonomy): domain Eukaryota; kingdom Metazoa; phylum Chordata; class Mammalia; order Artiodactyla; family Cervidae; genus Dama; species Dama dama. The sequence continues at coordinate 109,199,274 of NC_083700.1, read as the reverse complement.
TTGGGGGACTGTTTCTGTAAGAAAACTATGACTGATGAAAAATGGTACTTTGTGTGTATATTCCTCATATCCAAGCACAGGATGCTGGCTCACAATGGCACTTGCCAGCTTGAAAAACTAGAAAACACAAGTACAGTGGAGGACATGAGCATTAAGATTAGGCTGAGCTCGTTCTGAAGGTTTGTTTTAGAAGCGAAATGCAATTTTGGTCAGTGATCACTTTCTCAATGGATATGATGGGGTCAAATTTGAATTTGTTTTCCTATTATGTGCATGGGTAACTTGTGACTGATGTATATTTGTTAATTTTTCTTAATCTGCAAGTCAATAAGGCATATATCAATTAGAAACAATAATAAATGGTTAGTAGGTATGGGGCAGAAATTATCAGAGGAATCTCCAGAAGGTTTACTTGAGCAAAAATTCTCATTATAGGGTATATAAGCAAGAGCCCACCCAAGTGAGTTTCTTCAGTATTTTCCGAATAGTTTTACTTCCCTTATATTTAATTTTTCTCATTCCTTTTCAAGATATATAATCCTTAAAACTCTAGTCCTAGAACGACCTCCCTCTCATTCCCCTGAAGGGGGATTTTAAGTCCCTTTCTTTCTTACATCTATAATAAACAATGGGGTCAGATCAAATATTTAATCCAAAAACATTTACACCTCATTTTCAGAAGAACCTACCCCTACTGCCCTAGCCAAGTACCACCGTTAAATAGTGGGAGATTCTTAGCTAGAACTCACAACCAGAACTGAAAAACACTCTAAAGTCTACATTCATCTATTTCTGTCAAAACTGGACAAAATTTTGGACTGATCCATCCATCCTTAACATAACCTTCCAAGACAGGCAGAAGAAAACAAAACTGCGCCAGACCTCTAGGTTTCCAAAGCCCGCTTGCAGAGCACAGTTCCAAGGGGTGATGCTCAAAGCTAGGTTTGTTACTGGTATATTGATTTCTCCGGGGCAGGAAACCTCTGCAGCATGGATCCCAGCAAGGGCGAGCAGTCTACCTCTCACTGTGCTGTCAGCTCGTTCACCTCCGTATGATGCCTCCCTGTCACTTCACACTCGGTCCATCAACACTGAAACATCATGTCCTCTCCCCATAAGCCTGGTGCGCTTTCCAGTGCTCATCATTTGATCAAAAGGGCGACTCTTTCCATCCTGCTGCCCCAAACCTTTCCTTTCTCCTTGTCCAAGCCTATCCCTTAACGTTCCGAAATCCATCTAACTCCTCTCCATCTTCACTGCCAAAGCCCTACCCTAGGCTACCAGTATCTTTCACCTGGTCTATACTGCACCCTCCAGCAGGTTTGCCTGACTTCCCAACCTGCTATCTTTGCCAATATAACCATTCTATTCCAGACAACACAGTTTTATAACAGCTCGTGAATACATTTATGAACAGAGAATAATTTTAATTTCATCCTTGCTGGTGAGGTTGTTAGGCCCAGTTTAAGAAACAAAGGCAGCCCATCAACTTTGCCTATGCTGTTTGTTATTCCAGAAACACCATACCCTATCCTTCCTGCTTTTTCAAAGCCCCAATTCAGGTGTCACCTTTTCCACAGAGCTGACCTGTATGAGGACACTGGTCCCTAACATTGGGTAAGAACAGTCATGGGAAAAAAAGAAAGAATAGCTATGGGTAACACAGAAGAGTGAAGAGAAAACAGACCTGCTCTGAGATCCCAGCTGCACTGCTAAATGCTGAGTGACTCTGGGAAGCGTCCTCAATCCTGTAGGCCTTGGTTTACTATTGTTACCCCTGGAACACTGCCTCATAATGCAGTGCACCTCAATATGCACTGAGCATATTATACAGTGAATATCAACAAATATCAGTTCTTTTTTGAGCATCTGCTTCGATTATGGTCTGCTTCCATGCAAATCAGCATTTTACATTTTAAACAACATTTACTGTTCTCCATTAGCATTATTTTCCAACTAAACTGGAAGTTTTTTTAGGAAAATTCATGTTACATATAAAAAGTCTTTAAAATATAAGACACCATACAATGTATTTTTTTCTTACTCCCTATAGTAGATGAGGCATAGCTCTTGCAGAGATGCCCAGTAAATACTATTTATTTTGAACTGGCTAAAAAAACTTTTGTAAGAAAAATTTCCCTTCATGAAAAACCCTCCACCATAGTACTTGCATATACTCCACCCCCAACACCCAGCTAAGACTTCAGGCCTGTGCTCACCTAATAGACTAGGATCTGCTCGGACCATCTTCTGCTTTTTCTTCTTCTTGCCACTTTGTACAGCTTCAAAATTGGATTGTTGGTTGTTGGTCTGATTGGTCTGAAATACTGAATGGAGTGCACTGTGGTTCATCCCCCACACAGAGTCCTGTAACACAAGATGGCACTGCTGAGATTACACAGTGGACACAAGCCTGGCCCACCCTCAGAAAATGGCTGACCTGGCCTCACCTTACCAAGGAGGAGTTTAAAGACAGAAAGCCTACCGTGGATTCTGGTAACAAGAAACTGGGAGCAGTCCACTGAGCCACCTTCTTCCCTTCACTGAGATTCAGGCAGCCCACTTAGGCCGTGTGTCTCCACAGGCCCATCCTGGGGACTCCAGGTGTCCACACTGCTGGGACACACAGCGGTCAAAACCTCTCCAGGGGCTTCCCTGGTGGCTCAGTGGTAAAGCATCCGCCTGCCAGTACAAGGGTCACAGGCTCAATCCCTGATCTGGGAAGATCCCACCTGCTGTGGAAGGACTGAGCCTGGGCTCTGGAACCTGGGACCCACAAGTGCTGAGCCCGCACGCCCTAGAGCCTGTGCTCCCTAAGAGAAGCCACTGCAATGAGAAAGCCTGTGCATCGCGATGGAGATGGGCCCCGCTCACTGCAACTAGAGAACAGACCACAACCCAGCACAGCAAAAAATGAAACAAAATTAAAAAAACCAAACAACTCTCCAGACATACATGGAATCTGTACCATCCACCAGGAATTCGCTCTCTGGCAATTTATACCCCTCACCTACTCAAAGTGGAAGGTTCCTTTATTCTCCGGGCCCCGGAACAGAGAGGAGAGCCTACAGACCGGCCGACGGCCCATCACCAAACAATATTCCTATCAGCAATCCCAGAAGGGATCTGTTCCCAAAATATTCTTCACATACTTTATACCAACTGGTTAAACTATGAAACAGTCTACCAGCCATTCATACTACATGCTGCTCTTATGAGAGCAACTCATTTTAAACTGGGATCAGGTTCCCGAGCTAGGTGACGGAACGGGGTGGGGGGGTGCAGACTGGAGCGAGCACGTGGGGAGGACAAGCCTGGCTGTGCGCACAGAAGTGGCCCTCTCACAGACGGAGAGACTTCTGTACTGCTGCATGGTGTCTTCTGATTCCTTAAAATATTTTTCCTGGGGCTGTTTGTGTTCACGTATTTCATTTTCCTTCAGTTGATCCATTAGCCCCATCTATCCAAACGGATTTTAAATGCCCTATACTTCTCTGTACCTTACACACTCCTAAAGGTGCGCTATGACAAACATTCTGGTAGAAGAACTACGAGATTAAAAATATTCTTAAGCCTGTCTGTGAGTTCTGACAGACTGTTTTTCAGAAAACTTGTAAAGACAATCCTTATCATTCATGGATTCCATTATCTGTGAATTTGCTTACTTATAGTGTTTCTGTCCTCATTTGGAACATGCATGTCTATAGAGCAATGAAAAACTGAGCTGCCCAAGATACATGTTCCTAGTTGAGGCAGAACTGGGCAATACTTTCTGCCTTCTTGTCCCAGCTCTCATACTGCAAAGGGGCATCTTTCTCGGTCTATTTTGGGTCATGTTTTGCACACTGCTGTTGGTGATTTCATTGTTTAAAATGGCTCCCGAGCGTCAAGTGCTGTCTAGTGTTTCTAAAGGGCCCAAAGACTGTGATGTGCCTCAGAAAATGTGTGTGTTAGGTAAGCTTTATTCAAGCATGCATCATAGTGACAGTGGCTGTGAGTTCGGTATTAAGGAAGCAGCAATGTATTTAAATAAGGTATCCTTAAACAGAAACACACACAGAACAAGGTTATCAGTATTAACAGTTATCAGTTGACAAAAATGCTGTAACACAGGTCCACAGAAACCTAACCCCGCTAGGAGCAATGGTTCAGCACTTGCTAATTCTGTGTTGGCAGCAAGTCCACAGAACAGAACTCCCGAGAATAACAAGAACTGATTATGCCTTTACATTCTCATCAACAGTGTATGAGATATTTGGCAGGTACAGTATTGTCAATACTGGGAACAAATGATCTGAAGCTTCAGAGAGTTAACACTGGTGAGTTTTAACTATTAAAACCAAATTTATGCACCTATGACAAGTTGGCATTTGCAATTGGACAGAGGCACTTATATGAACCAAGAAAAATGGGGCTGGCATGCCTATCAGTGAATGAATGGTTATATAGTTGGTATTTGGGAAATTCACAAAGGTCTCAGGACATGTAACTTGAAAACGTCAAGTCTACCTGGTTTTAAAAGGTTCCAGTCATGTGATGTACAAAAATGGTAGTAGTATTTTAAATTTTCATTTCTCTGGCTGCTCCACTTTCAAGACGCTAACACTGACCAGGGCGTCACATTCTGCTGCCTCATACCTGCTGCTGCTGCTGCTGCTGCTGCTGCTGCTGCTGCTGCCGCTGGTTGGCTTTCTGTTTGGCACGGCGCTCAAGGAACTGCTTGGCAAACTCCTTGGCCTCTGAGGTATCTCCTAAATAGGCCCTAATGTAATCATGGACCTCATATGGAGATTCTACTTCCTTCAGGAAAGAAACAAATGTGGGCACTGTATCATGAGAGGGGAGAAGACATAAAAAGTAACAATGAAATACCACACAGCAGAGATCAGGTTCAGTCTTCAATATATTTTAACACCTAACAGGGACATGAATGATGGAAACTGGAAAGGCATGCAGCTATTACGCTAAGTATTCTTTAACCTACTCTGTAGTCATGGGTGGGGAACCCCAATCTCATTGTAACACCCCAAATCATCTGAAATATCACAGAGATGAAGATATCATGCGTTTGTTTCACTAAATGTTATTTTGCTAGAAACTAAGTTATGTTGATGAAACAACTGCTTGCCTAAGACTAAAGTAATCTGGGGATTCCTTTCTTTTCTTCTTTAAATTCAGTCAATATGTTTTAAGTGCCATGGTGTATGCCAGGCACCGTGACAGATACTGAAGATACAGCTGCAGCCTCCTTTCGCTTCACTGAGATAACCTCTGTTTACACAGAAAAATTCAATATGAAGCAGTGTGGTGCAGGAGAAAAGTGCAAGTATCAGAGTTAGACAGACATGGGTTTAAAACTTGACTCTGAAATTTGCTCACTGTGTGACCTTGATGAGCTACTTAACCATCCTGAGCCTCCGTTTCCTAATTTATAAAATGGGGATAACATCACCGACATTGTAAAGGTAAGTTATGGCAAAAATTAAGATAACTAGGATAACACATATTAACCCCTAGAAAGTGCCTAGTACATGGTAGGTGCTTAATGGATGGTAGTCATTACTCTTTTTCACTCTTGCTTTCTCTGACTCGTTCTGACCATCAGCTATTGTCACACTGCTGCAAAGGAACCCTTCTTTTCCTGCTCTGTTTTTTTAAAAAAAAAGGTTTCCGGCTTTAGAAAAGACATCAGAGATGGACTAGCTCAGCAAAGCTCACGAGTTATGGGAATGCCATCCACACCGAGCTGACTGGTCTCTGTTCGAACATTTGCGAGTGAGGGAAGTACTCGCTTCCATCTCAGGCAGACACTTCTCTTTGTGAACAATCAACAAGCAGCAAGTTTTTCTTCAAATTGCACCGAAACCTTTTCATTTGCACATTATAGGCCTCAGCTTTATCCCATACAAAGCACGTCTACCTGCTCTGTCACGACTCCCACCCCTGCCCCCAAAGGCAGGAACGGAACAATTCTCACATCACCTCAGTCTTCTCTCATGTAGGCTGACCTATGTCCTCAGTGTAACAGTTACTCTCCTTTGTCCATCTGGCGATGCCCCCCATAAATGAGCAGGACGGAACTATCATCTCTTCCGCCCTGTCCATCATAGGACAGCCTGCAACAGCAGCTACGTTTTGGCATCCACTGGTAACCTAGTTCAGTATAGTATTACAGAACTTTTCTCACAAGTAATGCTGTAAAAGAGTCAAGTCCTTACAGTAGGTGCAGGACTTGACCTCCATCAAACTTCACCTCCTCAAGGCTGGCCCATCATTTCAACTTCCTAACTCTTTGTAGGGCCTGCTCTGCCATTCCACATGCTGGGTTTCCCTCCCCAGTTCTTACCATCCAAGTTATTTGCCGTATTAAGGGCATGAAGCATCTGTTCACACCACTGGGTAAATCCATCTTGGGCTTTATTTACTCCCTGAAAGAGCTTCAGCAATTTTTCTTCTTCTTCTACTTTCTTATTCTGCCGGTTAGACACACCTACAGATTTACTAAAGCAAAACAATAGGGTGGTATTATATTCCCAGGAACTGTTACTATTATGATCATACTCTAACACCATACATAGATAATGTCTTGGCAACATTGGATGGCTGTCCAGCAATCCAATTCTTGGCTCCAAAAATGAAAACAAACAGACAAACAAACAAAAGCCCAAAAACAAAAAAAGTGAAATACTGGGGTTGGGGGTTGGGGAGTTTACTCAATACCTATTAAAATCTAGCCTCGGTTAGTACATTTTAGTTTGTGAATACAGGGCTTCTTTTCAGAGAAATTATTAAGTTCTTATGTGTCCGTCAGTAAGATTTTAAAATCTTGCTAAGCCTCAGTTTCCTCATCTGTAAAATGACACTAATACTTCTTTGGGTTATTAAAAAGAACAAAAATATTATATGCAAAGGCCTAGAGCACAGTGCCTGGCAAAGATGCTCAACATGTTATTCAGTGTCCTATTCATCACACATTAAGCCCTCAATTAATCGAGAAGAAACAGTCTGACAACACTACCATTTATTAAGTGGTTACTATGTGCCAGGCACTTTACTAACTACTTCACATGTATTCACTTAACCTTTACAACCACACCCATGAAGTTGCTATTGCTATCTTCATTTTACAGATGAGGGAACTGAGGCTCAAAGAGGTTCCCTCCTGCCCAAGGTCACACAGCTCATAAGTGCTAGTGCTGGGATCTGAGTTCATGACTTAACATTAAAACCCATGCTTGTTCAACAAAAGAAAGATGAATGTAAGATGTAACAAATTTATCATAAAAATAAAACAGGTTAAGTGTTTATAATATTCTAACTTAAAATTTTAGAGAAAATGCTACACTCTTTTAGAGACTACCTTGGAGAAATATTCAACAGCAGTAACAAAAAATATTAAGTGGTTACCACGTGACAGGCAATGGACTCCATGTCCAGCAACCAAAGGAGCCGCTAGTAATAATACCGATGTGTTTCCATAGGGAAGAAAAACAATCATCAAACTATCACCTCACATGCCAGGAAATAGGTGAAAGTAAGTAAAAACTAAATAACTACCTTTCTCTGGCCACCCAGTATCATACTCCTCACGTGCCCTTCCTCCCCCAATCCACCAAGGAACACAGGTTGATCGCTTTGAGCCCTACCTGAGACCGGCGTTTTTATTTTTGTTTGTTGAGTTCCTAGGTCCCACCTCTTTCACTGCATCATCCCAGAATCCCATGTTGGAGTTTTTAGTGTCAGCATTGCTCCAGATACTACTGACTAGGTCAGAGGCCCACTGGTTAGGGGGACCAGTATTTATAGAGCCCCAAACAGAATTCCCAATGCTGGTGTGCAGGTTGGAATGCTGTTAAAGAAAGAGACAGGAATAACTAGTTGACAATATGAAAAGGGCACAAAGAGCGCCCACCGCAGTCAGAGCAGGTCGCTCACACCGCCAGCCCACACGCCTGCGTGGGAAGGCGGACCCACCGTGTTACTCCGGGCTCTGTTTGGCTGCTGGTGTTGCTGCTGCTGCTGCTGCTGCTTCTGCATCTGCCTGGCTTCTTCCTGTTGGATCTCCAGCAGAGACTTCGCAGTGCCTGCAGGTTTGCTGACGTTCCCCCAGCCCGAGAGTTTCTGCTGTTGCTGCTGCTGCTGCTGCTGGAGAGCTTTCATCAGTTCCCTCTGCTGGCGCCTCTGCTGCAGGCACAACAGAAGCTACCTCAGGATTCCAGTTTTTAAAATAAAAGTTACAAATGTCCAGTATACCAAATGGAATATAAATACATAGTGTGTGTGCTGAGATGCTTCAGTTGTGCCTGACTCTGTGACCCTACGGACTGTACCCACCAGGCTCCTCTGTCCATGGGACTCTCCAGGCAAGAATACTGGAGTGCATTGCCATGCCCTCCTCTAGGGGATCTTGCCAACCCAGGGATCAAACCTGTGTCTCTTACGTCTCTTGTACTGGCAGGTGGGTTCTTTATCACTAATGCCACCTGGGAAGCAACTATATAAAATTAAACGCCTAACAGTTAACTCCTCTGCTGCAAATAAAGATGTAAACTGTCAGAAGTACTAAGAGAAGAATAAAAAGAAATTAAGAATTACTTCTTAAAAATTAAATAGGACTTCTATTTAAGCATAAGAATGTAATATGCTTATTTCCAAAGTCCTATCAAAATAACAAAAATAATTTTTTTCTACAACATAAACTTTAAGGACAAAGAGAATGAAAAAGTTTTTAAAAGCTGGAAAGCAGGCAAATAAAGACAGCCAATACAACAGACCCAGTAAGTTGAAACCTAAGTAAAGAAAGCTCAGAAACAGGTCAATTCATACAGAAAGCTCAGGAATTACAGGCATGGGTATCTCAAACAAAGGAAGACAGGCTGAAAGTCTGTAAAAAGCAACATTAAGACCCTGAATTACCCTCCCCACCCAATGCAGTTGGCAACTTTCCCTCACCTCTCCCCAGCAGAAAATTAAAACTTTCCTTTTTAAAGAGGCTGAACCAGCTAAGTGGATTATTCTATAGGAAAACTGACCTACCACAAGAGAATACACCCACAGATGCCAACAGATGGTAGGATTTGAACAGGAGAGACCACCACAAACACCATCACATCAAACCCCAGCAAGGCGCCACATGTCCCAGAGCCTCCCAACAGCACCTCAGTGTCTCCTTCCTAAATAAGAACAAATAGCCCAGGATGCAGACATCTGACACAGCCTGTAAGATGAAAGCCAGAGCCCAAATCAAACAAGCAAAGTTCTGCTGTAACAGAAACAAGACAAGGGAAATAGAAGTGACGAGTAAGTATTACTCTTAGAGGTAAGATGCTGTATTCAGTGAAACAAGAGTAAGAGACTATAAACACAAATACTTAAGAGGGAACAATATATGGACTCAGAACTTTAAGAGAGCATATGTTAAAAGTTCAATAGAAGGACTGAAAGAAAAGATACTGTGTGATCCCATGGACTGTAGCCCACCAGGATTCTCTGTCTATGGGATTCTCCCAAGCAAGAATACTAGAGGCAGCTGACACTTCCTCCTTCAGGGGATCTTCCCAACCCAGGGACTGAACCCTCCTCCCTTATATCTCCTGCATTGGCAGGTGGATTCTTTACCACTAATGCCACCTGGGACAATATGCAGATGACAAAATTTTGAGAAACAGCACATGTGTGCAGCAAGCCAAGCATGTTCAGATCTGAACAAATTAGAGGGTCCTGGAAAGGACACCTCCAGGGAAAGAATGAAATAGAACTGTCAGATACTATCTGCTGGGTGGCACTTTATACATTTTGAAGCGTGCAGACTTAACTGTTCAAAGAAAATCAAATGAAAACACAAGGCAATTATTAACTTCTAACAGACAAAAATATGAACAAGAAAAAACCTGTGATTCCAACTCTGATGACCATTATTATTTTTTCATTTTGCAGAGACCGAAATTAGTGGAACAATTTCTAGCCTTGGAGGCAGAAGCTACACTCTGCTCTGCATCCAGCTGGTAACGTTTGAGAAAAGAGAGATGATTTCAGAGAAAGCTCAGCCTTTTTTCTTTCGAAAGAGGGTAGGAAATATGGTAAATTTTAAGGCGAAGAAAGCTTTTAACCTACTGGGTGATGTCATGCACACTACACGGTGAACATGCACAGACAATTTTCACAGCCTTTAGTGAACCACACCACCCAGATCCAGAATGACAGCTTGCATTCTCGAACAAATTGACTGCTCTGCCTCAAATCATACCCACGTACAGTACTTCCTTTAAGACTCAGTTACCTCATGCCACCTTCTCAGAGAGGCCTTCCCAGTCAGTACTATCTCAAATAAAACTAGACAGTCAATTGCTACCCACCACCGATACTATTCCCAAGTCCCAACCTTCTCCCTATGCCCCTTCCCACTTTATTTTTCTTTCTGACAGATACTGCCTTCTAGAACTCCGTATGTCTTTTCCTGTCCTTGTTCCCTCAACTAAAGGTAAGCTTTATGAAGGGAGAGACTTGTCTGTTTTAGATTCAACTATATCCCCACGAGCAGCAAATACACAATGGACGGATGGCACTCAGCTAGTGGTATGCTGAGCCAAACCATTTCACTTACTCATTTTTTCCTTTCTGTCAAGAACTATGTTCTACCGCCCCCCATCCCTTTCTCTTTTTCGTATCCTCTCTATCCTAATGAGGAACTACAGGATACAGATGAACAAACAGAGAGACTGTATTTGTCATATTTTAAGGTTTTATAGGTTAGTCAGAACCCAGTACCCTTTAGAGAAAAAAATTTCTGCATTGTAAGCATTAAATTTATAAGAGGCTATCTGCACAAAACTCACCCCTAATTCTGAAACACCCATGTAACTTTTATTTCTGAGCTATTCTCTCAAGAGCTATGGTAAAATGTTTAAGGTAATCGAATATTTTTGTACCCAATCTTAATGTTATTTCTGTTAGATCCTTCATATTTGCTAGTGACCATTGTACAGGCTAAAGAGCTGAAAAATAAATATCTAACTCGGATACACAGCAACTCTGACAACAATATTTATCTTTAGTAGCCACTAATCCAGAATGCACACTGGCTATTCTTAATCACCGATTGTCTAGATCACTTTTAAAATTTACCTCCTCTCGAAGCTGCCGTTCTCGTTCCTCTTCTAGTTTTTGGATTTCAGCCAATGATAGTGTTGCCTGAGACTGACATGCTGTCGTGTTGGACTGCTGGCCCCACGTTGAAGAAGAGGGAAGCTAGCAAAAAAGGAAGGCAGAAGAGTTCATGAGGACACACGGATAGGAAACGGAGGGCAATAATGCATTGTGTACAGCCAGAATATTCATGCTTCCCTCAATATCATTTATAACAGTCAATTCAAATTTCCTTCTTTGATCCTTTTACATGACTATTCTACCAATCAGTTTTGCTTCTTTTACTTAATTTTCTTTTGTCACAAGATAATTTTAAAACAACTTAAAACATATCAATATTATTGCTGTTTTAGTTGCTAAGTGGTGTCTGACTATTTTGCAACCCCACAGACTGTAGCCCACCAGGCTTCTGCATGGGAGTCCCCAGGCAAAGAATACTGGAGTGGGTTGCCACATCCTCTTCCAGGGGTTTTTCCTGACCCAGGGATTGAAACACTGCATCTCCTGCACTGTCAGGCAAGTTCTTTACCACTGAGCCACCAGGGAAGCCCAAAATACATCAATACACTTTTATTTGATTTACTCTTACGAAACTGCAAATTTGTTACACCTGTCACTGATATACAGCCATAAAGGGAGAGAATGAAACAAAAGAATCACAAAGTTTTTAATCCAAGGAGTTAATAAGGACATGATACCCTGTTTTCCAGTGAAAGGGTTAAGGACAAGATTTCTGAAGGGAAAGCTGAGGTGGGTAGCTAATGCCAGGCAGTTTTCAATCAGTCTTTCACAAAAGAGAATTAACCAGGCTGTGGCTTCTAGTCATGAGCACTAAATTGGTTTTAATCGATTATTCTGTTTTTCCTAGCCCTTAAAATTTTCGACTAAAATAAAGTGTAAACATGAGTCCTGTATACTTTAGTGTTCTCAAAAGTTTGATTGTTTCTAAGGGAATCCCTTGGTCTTTCTGAGCCAGAAAAAGATTCACTCAATTTTCACACATCTTATGGCTCTTAAAAACTAAAACCAAATCTAAACCAGATAGTAAAAACAGTACGTGTGTGTGGATCAAAACAAAATGCCAAAATAGAAAGGTTCTTCAGTAGGGATCTCTAAAATTGGAACTGATGGGATAAGGGTCTGCTGCTGCTGCTAAGTCACTTCAGTCGTGTCCGACTCTGTGTGACCCCACAGACATCAGCCCACCAGGCTCCCCCGTCCCTGGGATTCTCCAGGCAAGAACACTGGAGTGGGTTGCCATTTCCTTCTCCAATGCATGAAAGTGAAAAGTGAAAGTGAAGTTGCTCAGTCGTGTCCAACTCTTAGCGATACCATGGACTGCAGCCTACCAGGCTCCTCTGTCCATGGGATTTTCCAGGCAAGAGTACTGGAGTGGGTTGCCATTGCCTTCTCCTGGGATAAGGGTAAAAGCAGGTTAAACTGTCACTGATGTTACCAGACAGCTCTCCAAACGAGTGCCCTCAACACTACTGAACATCCTCAACATAATGAGCAACCCTCAACATTTTCTGCCCAGTGGTGGGTAGTATGAACACTTCTCTTATATGCACCTTTGCTCCGGGAGGAGAGGGTACAGAAGGGAGCTAAGAGAGAAAGACGGGGGTACCAAAGTAGGAAAAGTGGGGCACAAATGAACTCTTCCGCTTCATAGGAAATGACACATTTGGAAAGTCCTATCAAACCTGCAGCATCACTTGGAAGACCCATAAAAACAGAGATGCCCTGGCTCCCATGTTCAATGAACAGCCAACGGTAAAGCCAGAGAATTTGCATATTTTTGTAATTCTGATGCAATCAACCAGCAACTACTGTTGTTGTCTAAAATCCCAGTGGCTATATCACCCCACCGTACCAAGGAACCAACTGCCAGTCCTCTGCAGCAGAAACTCAGCCAGTACCAAGAATAGATTCACTGCCTCCTGAAATGGCCTGTTCCCCTTACAGGCACCTCTGAAATCCTCCTTTATTTGTGCCAAAATATACTTCACTGTACTTTCTGCTCGTGATTCACGAGTCTGTTCTCTGGAGCAATGCAGAACAAATCTAAGTCTCCTTCACATGACAGATCTATATCATTTCCCTTAAGTCTTATTTGTACGTAAGAAATACTATCCCATCACTCCATCAACACTGCCTCAGGGCATTTTCCAGTTCAACCAACATCCTGTACTGCCCAGAGAAGTGAAGGTTGTCAATCACGTTTTTTAGAACAACTCTTTCCCAAATGAGAAGTAAACAGTAGGGAATTTGGGACATTTTCGGACCCCTGAATGTCCTTCACTGGTATTTAAAAATCTGCATTTTCCCCCTGCTCTGATACTGCTACCTTAGTTTTTCAACACCATTTTTAAGTAACATTTCTTTAAGAAGTATTAAGAACAATCCTTAAGAAAACACAGAGTCTGTAGGACTTGTGCCCTGACCTACTCTCTCCCAACCCTCAGCTCAGCCAGCACTTCAGATGAGGGAGTGGGAGCCAAGAACACAGGCCTCCCTCTCTCCCCTCGGCTGCCAGACAGAGGGCTGGCTTCCCGGAAAGAGCCCAGTGTTAGCAATTCTCATTCTGGCTCCAGCTACCTGTTGCAAAGGCTAAGTTAGAGACAAGCACTGCTGAGAGATGGGAGCTCACTTCTTATATCTAGCTTACACTTATGGAATGGAAACTACATAGAGCTACTGAGTTTGCTGTTGTTTAGCTGCAAAGTCATGTCTGACTCGTTTGCTACCCCATGGACTGCATGGTATTTCCCAGGCAAGAATACTGGAGTGGGTTGCCATTTCCTTCTCCAGGGGATCTTTCCGAGCCAGGGATTGAACCCGGGTCTCCTGAGACCACTAGGGCCCTGACTGCCACTGCCCTACAGTTTGAAAGGCAGAGGTTCCACTCCACCAGGAGAGGTAAGCCAAGGAGACCTGAGGCTACTGTCCCTCCCCCAAGGGCTCAACTGAAAAAGCGGGTGCCACTGTTCCCAAAGCAATTCCCTCTTAGCTCAGTAGGTAAAGAGTCTGCCTGCAACAATTAAACAGAGACCCGGGTTTGATTCCTGGGTCGGAAAGATCCCAGGACTTAGTGACCAAACCACCACCACCATTGTTCCCAGCTCCAGAGCTGTGACTCGAAGAACTCTGGCCTTGAGGTTGAGGTAGGAGGAACAGATTGGAATAGGGAGAGCTCCAGATCTCTTCTCAAAGGAAACTGACTTCATCTGCAACAGAGTGTGGAGAATGAGGAGTTCAAGCCTAAGGGCACTTTCAAAATCAGTGGATGTTGGGGTACAAGGCAGTTAGGGGGTAACTGGCAGATTCACTGGAGATACAGGCTAAACTGTAGGCTGCTTCTTGGTCTCAGCATTTGCAGATAACATGATATAAAAAATCCTAATGAATTCACTAAGAAACTATTAATAAATCAGTCCAGCAATCAGGATATAAGCTCAGTATACAAAAATCAATCGCACATCTATACACTTACAAAGAACAATCTGAAAATGAAATTTTGAAAATTTCATTTACGATGAAAGCAAGACAAGATACTTAAAAATAAATTTAACAAAAAAGTACAAAAACTATATTCTTAAAAACTATAAAACAGCGAAAGAAATTCAAGATCTAAAGGAACATAAAAATATCTTATGTTTACAGATCAGAAGACTAAGTATTGTTAAAATACCAAAACTCCTCAAACTGATCTACAGTCAATGCAATTCCTATCAGAATCCCAGTTGGCTTCTTTACAGAAACTGACAAACTCATTCTAAAATCCACATGGAATTTAAAGAAACACAGAAGAGCCAATAAACTATGAGAAAAAGGAACAAAGTGGGAGGACTGACTCACTTTCTGATTTCAAACTTAATGACAAAGCAATAGTAACGTCGATACAGTGTATTACTAGCACAGTGATCATACAGATCACCTGAAAAGAATTCAGAGTGCAGAAACGAATCCACATGTCCAATTTTTTAAGGAGAATGCCGCAGCCATTCAATGGACAAACAATAATCTTTTCAACAAATGGTGCTAGGACAACCAGATAAATGACATGCAAAAGAATGAAGTCAAACCCTCACCTCACATAATTTACAAAAATTCACTCAAAATAGATTAGGGAGCTAAAACTACAAAGTCTTAGAAGAAAACATAGGATTCTGTAAAACTATGACCTCAGATTTAGTAATTCTTAGATATAACAAAAGCACAAGCAAGAGAAGAAAAAACAGGTAATTCGGACTTCATCATAATGTAAAACTTTTGTGCAGCAAAGGATACTGTCAAGGAAGAGGGAAAAAAACAAATAAGAGAAAATATTTTTAAATCATGTGATATGGAACTCAAATATCTAAGACATATAAAGAACCCTTAAAAAACTTAGTAATAAAAAGAACCCAGTTTAAAAATAGGCAAAGGACTCACACAGACATTTCTCCAAAGAAGATTTACAAATTGTCAATAAACACATAAAGAGATACTCAACATCATCAGTCATCTGGGAAATTCAAACCAAAATCACTACAAGTTATCATTTCACACCTAGGATGGCTACAATCAAAAAGTCAGATAATACAGATGGATGAGGAAGCGAAGAAACTTGAACCCTCAGCCACTGAACATAAAATGGTGCAGCCAATTCAGAAAACAATCTGGCAGTTCCTTAAACCGTTAAAGACACTGGCATCATGTGACCTAGCAATTCAAGTTCTAGATATGAAGCCTAGATAGGAACCTCGTGGCTCACTCTCCAGCAACTTCTACTGCTCTCACAAACCCCCTCCATTCTCCAAACTGGCTATTTGACCTTTATTTTTTTCTTTAAATTTAAATTTTCACTCCCTTCATGCCTCAGTTTGGAAGTTATCTTCTTTCAGCAAAGCTTCCCCAATGCCTCAGATGGGCAGTGGGTCTCACATATTAGTGAGCATCAGAAGCCCTGGAAGGCTTATTCAAACACAATTGTTGGGTTCCATTTCCAAGAGGTTCTCATTCAGTAAGTCTGGGTAGGACCCAAGAATGTGCCTGCCAGGCTGGATGAATTTCAAGTTGGAATCAAGACTGCTGGGAGAACTATCAATAGCCTCAGATATGTGGTGTGGCTCACATGATAAAAATCTGCCTACAATCCAGGAGACCCCAGTTCAATTCCAGGGTCAGGAAGATCCCCTGCAGAAGGGAATGGCTACCCACTCCAGTAGTCTTGTTTGGAGAATTCCATGGACAGAGGAGCCTGGGGGAGCTACAGTCCATGGGGTTGCAAAAGTCGGACACGACTGAGTGACTCACACTTTTCACCTTCAAATATGGAGATGATATCACTTTAATGGCAGAAAGTGAAAAGGAACTAAAGAGCTTCTTGATGAGCATGAAAGAGGAGTAAAAAAGCTGGCTTAAAACTCAACATTCAAAATACTAAGATCATAGCATCCAGTCTCATCACTTCATGGCAAACAGATGGGGAAAAAGTAGAAATATAGACAGACTTTTTTTTCTTGGGCTCCAAAATCACTGTAGACAGTGACTACACCCATGAAATTCAGACACTTGCTCCTTAAAACAAAAGCTATGACAAACCAAACCTACACTGCATATTAAAAAGCAGAGACATCACTTTGCCGACAAAGGTCCATATAGTCAAACGTGTGGTTTTTCCAGTAGTTGTGTACAGATGCTCAAGAGTTTGATCATAAAAAAGGCTGAATGGCAAAGAATTGATGCTTTTGAACTTCAGTGCTGGAGAGGACTCCTCAGAGTCCCTTGGACAGCAAGGAGATTAAACTAGTCAATCCTAAAGGAAACCAACCATGAATATTCATTGGAAGGACTGATGCTGAAGCTGAAGCTCCAATACTTCGGCCACCTGATGCGAAGTGGTGACTCACTGGAAAAGACTCTGATGCTGGGAAAGACTGAGGGCAGGAGGAGGTGGAGGTGACAGAAGATGAGACAGTTAAATGGCATCATCAACTCAATGGACATGAGTTTGATCAAACTGTGGGAGATAGTGAAGGACAGAGAAGCCTGGTATGCTGCAGTCCATGGGGTCACAGAGTCAGACACAATTCGGCAACTGAACAGCATCAACAAATTCCCAGCTGATCACACCTTAAGAACTACTGCTTCGTGCTCCCTCTCTCACTACACCTACCCCACTGTATTCCAATTTTCTGTTTATGTCTTTATCCTACGAGCTCCTTGAAGATAGGGGATACTAAGCCTCACGACCAGCCATACACTCCATAAGAAGTTTTGTAGACCCTACCATAAATCTGCTCCTCCCTCTCCAATTACTTCTATTTCATCAACAGTTCCACCACTTTCCCAGTCATGGAAGGCCTACTATCTAAGAGCCATTCCAACTTCTGCCCTCACCCCTCAGATTTAGAGCATCACTAAGTCTTGCTTATTAATGTTAGCCAGGTCTCATCTTGGCCCTCTTCATTCTCACTACCACCATCACACTCTCTACTGGTTTCCCAGTCTTACTTTCTACTATTTCAAATAAGGCTTTGAACCCTCCTAAAACAACACTTGGCATACATCACCTCAATCCACCTTTCAATAACCCCCACAGTCAGCTATATTTCAAGCCCTGTATGATGGTTCCTACTTACACACCCAAATGTTTGAGTTTCCTGTACTCATGAGTCTATGGGCTCTTTGAGGAAAGTCGCCTTGTCTCGTTTATCCTTGCCTTAGCACTGTTGAACTGATAGAGTAGGCACACCAATGTTTAAATTTATGAACCACATAGATCTACTTGGTTTTTGCCTATGTTGCTGCTCACGTCCTAGACTCTTTTACTTATTCTTCCCTTCTTTAAATGTCTAACACAAAGTACAATGCATCTTGTTACATTTTGCTGATCAAAAAACGGGAAGTCGCAATACTTAACATAAAGAACAGTTTATGCTTCCGCACCGCCAGCACCCACCCAACCACAAAAGCGGGCAGGCAGCTCCTCCAGCGGGTGGCCTGCCCGGCGCCCGGCTTTACCTTCATCTGCGCCAGCTGCTGCTGCTGCTGCTGCTGCTGCAGCCTCCGGAGAGCCTCCTGCTGCTGCTGCCTCTGCCGCAGCAGCTCCTTCTGCCGCTGGAGCTCCAGCTCTTTCCGCTTCCGCTCCTCCTCCTCGTGCCGCAGCCTGGCTGCCTCCTCTTCCATCCGTAGCCGGTTCTCCTCTAACCTACGCTGGGCTTCCTCTTCTTCCCGGGCCCATTTTGCAGCCTCCTCTTCCTTCCCAGAAGGAAAAGAAAATAATAAAATTTAATTATGTTTTAAAACAAATCTGAGTCACTTTTCAAGGCTTCGGTCAGAGGTGTGCTTACCGGATAACATCATATTTCATTTATTTGCTAATTTCTACATAAAAGGAACATCACTTTGGACATCTGTGGTAATACTGATCTCTAAGAGATTGCCACAACCTCAGGCAAGAACCCTTGAATCTGCTCCAACCCTGAGGCAGAGTCAGTGCGTGACGGATGCTGGGTGCAGAGAGCTGCTAGGACCTGCAAGGAAACTGACTCTCAGGAAAGCCTCAGCCAGGGCCAGACCCAAAGCAGCTTTACAAGACCTCCATCCGAGGGTCTCGCCCCTGGTGGCTCACAGGCCCCTGGGAGAGCTCCCCTTCACACATCCTCTATCCCTCTACTACTTTCGGTAGTACCCTGGATCATTCTCTTCCTGCTTCTCTCCCTCAAAACCACTCCATGTGCCCCCTGGAGTTCTCCTGGCCTTCCTCTGTGAAGGCTGGTTACAGCACTTGCAATGCTCTATCTTATCCGGATAGCACACGCCCCTCCACTCTCCAGAACTCAGGGCAGACATCGGCTACTCTACGAGGACTTTCTTTGCCTTCAGAAGGTAGATGTCCCCTCTGTCTTTCGCTTACACTCAACTATCCTTTGTTCTCCTCTCTCTGGATGCTCTTAGCCAACTGGTGACAGCAACTATTCTTAGCTATCCAGCACCCATTCCTTTCCGTCGTCTTCTTTGTAGAGAGAGCCTCCTGTCACATTCAAGGTTTAAAATGCCAAGCTTCGCTTTTTAAGCTTCCAGTGTAAACTGGGACACCCATGTAATCTAATTTAGGCCAAAGGGCTGATTCTAGAAAAGATATTCTTCCCAGAGGAGAGGAAAGAAGCACGAGAGAAGGGCCACTCCCTTTCTGGGTACAGTATGGTATCCAACACTACTAACCATCAGGTAAAAAACATGAACTTAAAAGTCAACACACCAAGACCTGGTAGAGCAGAGTATGAACCGTGAGCGAAGACGTCAACACACCAGGACATGACAGAGAAGCATGGGGAGCACCTGGAGTCTTAATGACATCACTGAGTCACCAAAGTTCATGTTTAGCTGCCTTATCTCCAGAACACCTTGACAGGTGAGGCAATAATGTTATCTGCTGTTTTAGCCAATTTTAGGTCAGTATTTTGATTTTTCAGCTGAAAGATCTACAATGTGGTATTTATTTCTTATAAAATCATTACCTACATAGTCTGTGAGCTTCTTGAGGGCAGAAACAATTTCTCAGAAAGTTTAGGACTTGAGCAGGAAATAATCACAGTAACTAGCATATGGTATATTAACAGAATATATATTAACTGTTGAATAAATAAGCCAAATAATGCATTAACATACAACCTAACCTGGAAATTATCTACCTCTAAAGAATTTAGATTTCTCTAAAGAGTTTTAATCAAGAACTTAAGCAAAAGCAGGTAATCTCCAGTTTTGTGTCAATCTAATCAACAAACAAAAACCTACATCCGTAAGTGTGGACTGCTGCACATGGTGACTTCCTTCCAAAGAACACAGTAAAGGGGAAAAGTATGGCGGAGAACCCGATAAGCACTACTGCAGCCAGGAGATCAATGTCACCGTTAATAACCACACATCATGGTGCTAATATACAGCCTTGGTATGTGATGAAAATGGTACTTTACTGCTGTGATCTTCTTCCCCAAACACCCCTAACACCAGTTTAATTGTGAGAAAAACTTCAAAAGAACTCTAATAGAGGGTTACCCTTCAATATACTGACCAGTATTCCTTAAAGTGGTTTAACTCAAAAAAAAAAAAAAAAAAAAAAATTCTGAGAAACTGTCATGGCCAAGAACAAGCTAAGGAGACATGACAACTTAATGCAATATTCTGAATGAAATCCTAAAACTGAAAAGAGACATGAGGGGAAAACTTAAGAAATGTTAATAAACTACAGCCTTTAGTTAATAAAAATGCATCAATACTGATTTAGTCATGTGTCAGCATTGGTTTATCACAATTAATGTACCATACTAATGTAAACTAGTAATATAGCAAACTGTACTACCATCCCAATTTTTCTGAAAATCTTTGTACTACCATCCCAATTTTTCTGAAAATCTAACACTGTTCTAAAAATAGAATCCACTAATAAAAAATCTATTACTGTTCTTAAACATTAAAGCAAAATGCTGCAGGGGTCCTGGCTGCACTGGAGTTAGGTAACAGCACTGCTGTGTGATCTCACGGCTACACTAGGCAGCAGAGAACTACACGCTCTAACGGTGCGGACAGGGGAGAACCCTAAGGCAACAAGGCATCAACCTCCATGCCGCACGTTTGGTTTTTTAAGAGGAGCCCTTCTTTGATTCCTGTGGTGCTGTTTTTTGTTTGTTTTGATTCCTTGACATTTTGTTCAGCTTTTATAATTACACGTGGGATGGCTATTACAGAAGTATTAAGAGCCACTCAGATCTCCTTTGGTAACTTTCAGCAACCTGAAAAAGCTTTAGATGGGCTCTCCTAATATCCTAAGACTTTCTAGATCACTAATTCCTAGCTTCAAAGAAGAAATGAGGAGAACAAGTGCTCTGATCACCTGCTTGCGTAACAATTCTTCTTGCTTCCGCCTCTCCTCCTCTTCTCGCCTTCTCTCCTCCAGTCTCCTAAGAGCTTCTTCCTGCTGCTGTCTCTCTTCCTCTTCTCGCTGCCGCCTTAACGCGATTTCTTGCTCCCTCTGGCGTCGCAGAGCCTCTTCCTGAATTAAAGAGGGTATGTGTGAGTGTCTGCATATCCTTCTGTGCGTCTCAACTAGTATGTTATCAATACATTATAATTTGAAAAGACACAGGCTATGTGCTGCTAAGATTCTGTTAACAGCAAATAGAAAAAGTATCTAACCAACGTCTAGAGTAAAAAGTGTTCAAGTGAGCTGGGGAATAGGTATATTAAGAGTCAAAATAATTTGTACTTAAAATATTGATCGTTAAACAGCACTGCATGTGTTAAGTTCACCCTGGTTTCAGTGTTAGCACCATCATTTCCTGATTAACACTAGTAAGGACTCAAGCTTTCGTTTCTCTTGCTACCAATAGTCCCAATTTTTTTAATCAACTGAGAACCTAAGTCAGCAGCAAATACACCTGGTGAGTAGAGAGAAGTTCTCCAGTCAGAAGGATGGAATAAAGCCACGTGTCGCAGAACATGTTCTCAAGAACTGAAGTCCTATGGATATTAAATATACAGAAAAGGGTCCCACTGTCAAAATAACTCAGGAAGAAATCCTCAGCAAACAGATGCCTTTACTGTAACACTTCTTAAAGTCGTTACACACTAGTGTAGAGTGTGACTCTAAGAAATATTAGTAGTTCTAATCTAATCTCAGCATGGGCTTCCCTTGTGGCTCAACTGGTAAAGAATCCACCTGCAATGCGGCAGACCTGGGTTTGATCTGTGGGTTGGGAAGATCCCCTGGAGAAAGCAAAGGCTACCCACTCCAGTATTTTGGCCTGGAAAATTCCATGGAGGACACGGATGCTTTTTGTTTTTCAGTTCTTATGGCAAAAGACAAGGAAATATGTAATAAAGGCTAGACACGCTGGGCTGTTAAGAGTTGATTCTTTCAAATGGGATCTTTAAAAATCCAAGGAGAAAATGGTCCAAGCACATAATAAAGAATTCCCCAAAAAGAAATACAAATGGTTGTGAAACATGAAAAACTTTTAGTGTCACTGGTTATAAATACTTCAAGATTTCATTACTTTTCAAATCTAACTGGTTTATAATACTCCAGGAGATATGTGAAAGCAATCAATTCTAATGATATACTAGAACTGATGAACATCCCTCCAGTAGCTGTTAATGGATAACAGACATTTCTACTGAAGGAAGTGAGTGTCCTAACATTCTAACCCCCGTCCTGCTGAGAACTCCCCAATGCCTTAGGGAAGTCCCCTCCAGGAGAACTAGGACCTGTGAGATGATGGGAGAGTAGGTATCCGGAGGCCCTCCCTCTTTCAGCACTGATCCTTCAGGCAGAGTTCTCAGAGACACACCTGTTTCCTTCGGGCAAGCTCTTCTTCCTCCCGCCTTTTCCTTTCTTCCTCCTGCTGTCTCCGAAGAATTTCCTCCTGTTGTCTCCGGAGTTCTTCTTGCCTCTTTCGCTCCTCCTCTTCCCGTTTCGCCCTCATTTCTGCCTCTCTCCTCTCCTGCTCCAGCTGAGGTTACACAAGGGTACTCTTAGAAACTTGAAGCCAAACACAGGAACACTCCACATCACGACAAATACTGTCAGGAGCTGGTCCATGCAGACACGACCATTCACACAGTTACATGTGGAGCGACTGGGAAACGAGAGAGCTCTGAGCGCTCCACGCTCTGCGGTCACAGCAATCGCGGGGCTTCATGCTCTTCCCCCCTGAACGCTCTTCGCCCTACCCTCACCCACGCCTTCGCTCCATGCTGGCACTACATCCCACCTCCCACCTGTGGGGAGAGCAGCAGGCCTAACAGTAACACCAGAATGCTCTTGGCTTGGCATTTCTTTGTTCATCCCTACAAAGGATTTTCTGATTGAAGATCTAACAGTGTGTCCAACGAGGTTTCAACTGAAATGTCACAAAAGCTGCTAGTGTGATAAATTACAGAATTCTTTAAAAATCTGAGGACCAACCACTTCACAAACTCCATCCTGTAGAGCTCCCGAGTACTGGTCAAATCCGGCCCTCAGACTCCAGTTCTATTGCCACACATACAACTCAGGCCTTTACTTTCTCGTCCACATGCCTAAGAATCTATTACCTAGCTGCCCATCGTCCAGTTTTGCCCAGGGTCCCCAGCTCTACATCTGACTCTCCCAGGCTTATATTTAACACCATCCTTCACCTCGAAAAGAAATCCTAAGTCTTTAACGTGACACAGGCAAGTTATTGGCCTGCCTCATCTTCTTTAATCTCTGTCATCGTTTATTCTTCAGACACACCAGCTCCCGGCTAGACCAAATTATTTAACTGTTTCCTGTGCCAAGATGTTCACACATACTCCTAGCCTTTACAGGTCTTGCTTCCTTCAACTGCAGTTTAATTTTCACTTCCTTTCACTGTCAACCCCAAATCCTGCAACTGAGCTAACTCCTACTATCCTTTAAGTGACTAGCTCAGGAATCACTGTCTATCCAAGTGTCATCCACTTCCTGGTCCCCACCTCCCCTACTAGGTAGCTGGCCCGTCTGCTTTCCTGTGCTCCTTGTCTGTGCCAGCATCCTCCCTATCCCTGACACACATGTGCACACAGACAAGAATGCAAGGTTTCATCAGCTATGTGTTCAAAGCACAAAGCAGGGAAGGAACAAGAACAGACTCAAAAACTGTTGGAACTCTGGTCTGTCAACGCATATGGAGACAGATCTTGACCACGAACTCTTTTCATATTCTGGGCACTCTAAAGATACTGTCACTACCTCAGGGGATAAGAATGCACTAAATATAAAATAGGAACAAGATTCTCTCGGAGACATGAGAACCCAGAAATCATTACAATGACACCAGGCATTGACAAGCAACCTCTTCTGACAAGTATTAAAATCAAAATTCAAGATTGCTAGCTCCTCCAAAATATGCAAATGATAATGTTAACGCTGAGATTTTTAGCTGTGTGTCTTGGACTCTAGAGTGCAAATAACCACCACCATGAAGATTCAATGTGGTGAACTCAAGCCTCAGATCAAGGGTCGAATAAGCAATGTAGTGGATATTTTCTTATGGTCTTATAATAAGCAATTATCATGAACAGTGCTATGTATGACCGTGATTGTTAATGTGTCAACAAACCCATATTGACTGATTTAATTTAAACTTGTTGGTTTTAACTGTTTTGAGGCTTTTTGGGGGAGAAGAAGGCACAATAAGGAGAGTGTGTGAAATGTGCTTATACCAGCTACAAAGCTGTGAATTTAAAGGAAAGATGTGTGAGCAGCTAGAGTGATACCAATAACAATAAGCAAATGTCTATGTCCTGCAGCTGGAAAGCAGGCACTGCTATGGAAGAATGAGTTGCCGACCTTTGCAGCTTTGGCCTTCTCCATCTGCTGAAGCTGTTCAAGGGCAGGTCCTGGAGTCGCGGGGTCAAGGGGAAGATCCCATACACTACCACCTTCCCAAACTGGAAGACAGGAAGGAACAGAAGTGAGGGGTATGAGAGCTGACACATACAGCTAAATACCCAGAAGCATAAAGAAGCTGCTCTCCTGTCCCAGAGCGAGCTTCATCACAAGTGTCTGCTTTGCTTCCAAATAGACTGAACTACCAGCGGGTTCTAGTTTATAACAATACTCATCAACATATCCAGAAGGAAAGAGAGCACCAGGCAGAAAGATGAGAAAATGAGGTAACAGCAGCCTTTTCCATTTCCCAAATTTCTGGGTACTTACAGAGGTTAAGTTACACATCAGTCCTTGACTCAAAAGCATAGGTCATCATTACTTATGTCTTTATTTATGTTTTCTCTCAAGTGATTAAAGACAATTTAAAAGACTTTTCTACAATGGGTTAGGACAATGTTTAAAAAAAAAAAAAAGAGGAGGCTCAAGTTCAGAAAATCTATCTACTAAAGAATTTCCAGGAACTCCTTAACAGCTATTTTCAATCCTTTGCTGGGGCCTATTAAAAAAATAAAAATTTTCTTTAAAAACTACTTTTCATTAATATTCACTACAAAGCAGGTCCCAAAACTGATTAAAAAAAAAAAAAACTGAATTATAAAAGTTATTAGAAAGCTATATCCTTGAAGCTATACTAAAGGCCAATCTAAGTTTTTACCTGTAGGCTGTGAGGGTGCTGGCTGGAGTTCCCAGATAGAACCAGTATCTGGCACTGACACAGACCTAGTTACTGAGGGAATGATGTTCTGATCAGATATTCTGCAAAAGGGAAATTAGAAAATTAACAAAATTAACTTGTTCTTGTCATTCAAGAAAACAGATAAAGAGGTATTTTCAGAGATTTGTAGGTTTTCAAGGTTACTTAGCCAAAAAACATCACTGTTTTAACTACAATATAACACTACCAAAACATTTAGGAAAGAAAAAAGGATAGAGGCAAAGTAATCACACTTCTGGACTCCTCAAGGTACTGGCAAATTTTGATTTCCAAATAATAGATATGCCTACTGTCTTTTAAAAATTCAGTAAGAGTCGCAGAGGCAGCATTTCTCATGAAAAAAACTCACCGATCATAAGTCAAAAGGTGTGCATTTTAGTTCAGTCTCTGACGTTTTCTGCGTATGTCAACTAAGTCCTTTAGCCACTCTGAGACATAGTTTGCTCATCTTTAAAACTAAGACCTTAACATGATTTAACCTCCCTATCTCACAGAATGGGTTACGGCTCAAGGGAGAAATGTAAAAGGTTTTGGTTAAATTGGACAATAAAGTTTTTAAGAGCAATGAAATGACTAAAACCTTTGTGGGAGATAAAACAAATACTACCCTGAAAGATAATCTGAAACAGCAGGAACTTAAGACTTTTAGCATAGTTTCCATGTCTTTAGACTCACTTTAATGGCTTTTGGGTCTGGAAAAGTATAACTCTGTGTGGCACCATTAATATCATTCTTGAAATATTACAGGTAAAAATGAGATTAAATTTCTCAACCACAAATTTTTGTCTTGCTGAGTTCATGAGACTACACTGCTTTTCAAGTGTTCTTAGAATTCTTTGGTTATTATGCAAATTTTATCCTCTGAGTAAAAAGACAAAATAAATGCTCTATTTATTAGTTATTTTTTAAAACTATGTTCTTACACAAAACACAAAGATATGTGTTTTGTGTGGGTATTTTGATACTAAACTTCACAGATTAAAAATTTCCTTTTCTCTCTTTCTTTAAAACACATATATACACACACAATGTGACACATCACGCAAAATAGCACCAACCTCATCTTCAGTGCCTGGAACTGCTGGAGAAGAAGAGCCAACTGCTGCTGCTGCTGGGAAGACAGTGCTGCTTTCTGCTGCTGGGCCAGAACTTGTGCATACTGTTGTCTTCAAAAAGTAAAACATGGTATAACCTGTCTATCCACATTCAGTTCACTTTACAGAGACATTACAAGACAAAGTTCAGTCCCCACACAAACAAAAGAAAATCCCATTAGAAATAGCTATCAAATATATTTTTACAATACTTCACAACAGTCACACAAACAATTCTATACATTATTCTAGAAAGAACTAAACTAACAGATGACATGCTGCAGAGTGAAAACAGAAAAAAAAAAATTTAAAGAAATGTCAAAAACTGGAAAACTCCCTTAAGATGTTAATAACCTTTTATCAGAAAATAAAACAGATTCAAACTAACAGCTATTTCCACATGAAGAACTCTTTGCAAAAATAAAATCCCACTTGTATAAAAATCCTCAAATTTATACATTTCAGCTTGGAAAATTTTAGGTTAACATTTTTTTCACTAGAACAGAGGTGGACAATTTTTTCCTGTAAAGGGCCAGACAG
Organism: Dama dama; assembly: GCF_033118175.1. NCBI lineage: Eukaryota > Metazoa > Chordata > Mammalia > Artiodactyla > Cervidae > Dama > Dama dama. The sequence goes on along the minus strand of NC_083700.1, from coordinate 109,172,339 downwards.
TAAATATTTTTGCCTTTGCAGGCCATTCACAACTACTCAATTCTACCTCTGTAGTGCAAAAGCAGTCATAGATAATACACAAACAAATGCATGTGACTCAGTTTCAATAAAACTCTGCTTAGGAAAATAGGCAGCCAGTCAGTCCGCCAACCTCTGCACCAGATGATAGCAAATCTTACTTCTTCCACGAAAGGGACTCACAAATCTAAGTGACTCCATGCCACTACTAATAGCATAAACTTTTACTTCTTTCCTGCCTTCTCATCTGCTTTTTCTCTGTGGCAAAGCTGACCCATGCAGAAGGCAATTAATTCTTAAAATCACTGATTCTTGCTTTAGCAGCTAAATATCTTGCAAAATTATAGTTATGTGTCACCTTCTGCAAACTTCCAATATTTAAGAAACCAGCTAAGACCAGACTTAGGATGTGGAGTGGCACTATGCCACTAGCTGGATGACTGACGTATCCCACAAGCTTAGTTTTCTGCTGGAAAAGGTGAAATCTGGGAGCAGACTGCATCTGAAGGCCCTCCTGGTGCTGCAGCGCACCCTACCACATTACTGTCCTTACTGTATTAGGAACTGCTGATACTGAAGGTGCTGCATCTGGTACAAGGCTGTGAGCTCCTGCTGCCTGGTCAGTCGTTCCTGGTCCAGCTCTCCCTGGGAGTGAAGGGATGGGGGAAAGAAATACCAGTAAATAAACTGAAAAGAGTCTAAAAGCCATTTAGTACTTACACTTGAAAGGAAAAGGACTCCTAGACCTCTTTTTGCCCCCAAACACTTTAACTATTAAAAAAAAAAAGTCAGGAACCTTTAGAAACGAAGCAGTGCCATCTAGTGGAAGAATGTGGTGTTGGTACGTAAGAGATACCCTGAGGTGGGAAATGGCCCCTATTTTATCTTAGCTTGTCTTCTCTCTTGCCCTTGAAGCTGAACATTGTTCTGTAATCCAGAGTTCATACTATAACTAAAACATAACAACCAGGGACCTCCCTGCTGGTCTAGTGGTTAAGACTCCGCGTTCCAAGGCAGGGGACCAAGGTTTGATCCCTGGCCAGGGAACTAGATCCCACATGCCGCAACTGAAGATCCTGAGTGCCACAACTAAGACTGGGCACAGCCAAACAAATAATTTAAACGAACAAAAGAAATCGTTCTCCCAATCTTAAAAGTGATTTATAAACTTGAAGATTATGTAAAAATTAGAGAAGTAGGACAAAACAGAATGGAGTAAAATTAAATGCTATGGTAAGAATTTTACAGTAGCTCGTAACAGATACAGGGAGCCAGTATATGTCGTCTTAAAGAGGATGAGACATTTAAAATTAAGTGGAATATAAAAGAGCTTTCACAACTGTTTAACTCTCTATCCAAAAATTAGAGGTGATTCTATTGCTTTTAATACATCACAAATTTAAAAATAAGGGGTAGTAAAAACTTTTTTAGCTTACATATCAAATTACATGGCTGGAATTTAAATTTTGGAAGACAAATAAAAGTGAGGGGAAAAATGAAAAGTGAAAAATAAGGTAGCTGAAATAAAAGCATAAGGGTGACATAGACTAAAATTAGACAAATCATTAATGAACAGTTTATATCTTTATCGCACACTTGATTACAGTTCAGAAAAACACATTTGATGTATGACTCCTTTGAGTGAGGTTCACCTGAAACTCAAGGACATTTTTCTTTCTCATTTAACTATTCATGGATAAAAGCTACAGTAGGTTAGTTGACAATTAAGGGCAAAGGCAATACCCGACAAGAAGCAGAGCTTCCCACGGTCTTTCCCCTGAAGTGGGTCTGACTGAGGCTCATCCCCTATAACTGGAAGTCAGGAAATGGATTAGAGCTAGCATGCCAAGCTCCAAGTGGCTGTCAGCTCTCAAACATGCAAGATAAAAACGCATCCCAATTTCTGAGTAGATGGTAAAAGTACAATTTACATACAATAATATAACAATTTCTCTGGATTTACAACAGAAATGTCAGGGTAATTCCCTAGGACTCTTCACTGCTCTCCAAACTTATAGGAGGTCTCAACCCATCAGTGGACAGTGAAATTAACTATCAGGTCAAGATAAACTTTTACATATTGGGGGAAAAAAGAAGAAACAGAAAGAATATATGTACATGGCGCCAAATGTTTCGTGGTACTTGCTTCAGATATATCCGCAAGTTAATGAATATATGAAGTAGTGATATGAAAATCTTTTGTTTTTTACTATCTGCTATGGTCAAAAAAATGTGATAGCTACTGTTCTCACTTATGAACTCTCTTGGCTACAGATGTTGCAAATGACTTACTGATCTTTATCTCATAAGAACCTAACATAGCCCTGGCACAGATCCTCAATACATAATTGGTGAGTAAATCCATGGATCTTACTGTAGAAATCCAGTGTTCAGACTAAAGATTTCTGACTATGGTCACTTAAAGACTATGGCCAGCAATCAGATAGTCCAACCTGGAAAACGGAAAGGTGAGGCCCAGAGCCAAAGGAACTCAACAGGGAGAGGCCCAGGAGCATCTGCAAAAAAGACTTCCCCTTCAAAGGTCTCCAGTGTCAGCATACTAAAAGGGTTACGTTATGATCCAATTTTTAGTTAGATATCAGTAACATATTTTAAAAGGGCTTCCCTGGGGGCTTAGATGGTAAAGAATCTGCCTAAAATGCAGGAGACTGGGGTTGGATCCCTGGGTTGGGAAGATCCCCTGCAGAAAGAAACAGCAAGCTATTCCACTATTCAACCCACTCTGTCCATGGAGAATCCCATGGACAGCGGAGCCTGGCGGGCTACAGTCCACGGGGTCGTAAAGAGGCACGTATTTTTTAAAAAGGTAAATAAATGGAGAGAAGAATGGGCATTCTAACTAGAAGCAATGAGAAACTCTAAGTCAGTTGTATTGAAACACAGTAGATAAAGGTAAAAGCTCTGAAATGAATTTGGAAAGGTCAAGAGCCAAAACATGCATGAACTGGTAGGGAGGCCAAGACAAAATATTCTTCCTTGAACACATGCTATAAAGCTACCGGAGGATTCTATTTCTTTAGAATGAGTGTGGGGTATGTGTGAGTGTGTGTGTATATATATATACACACACACACACACGTATATATATATGTGTGTGTGTGTGTGTTGAGAGGAGGAGGAGGACAGGTTGTGTGTGTGTGTGTGTGTGTGTGTGTGTGTGTGTGTGTTGAGAAAGAGACAAAAAAGAAGAGGAGGACAAGCACAGACATCTGAGTAAGATCATTGTAGCTACATATGTAGTCTGGGTCAGACTTCCCACTGTTATCTGATCAATTACTTTCAAGGAACTACTGTTTCTTCTTCGTGAGATGTAACATCTTGGGCAAGTGCTTCTGGGGCTACTGTGTTCCGAGTGAGGCATAAGTTACTTACCATATGCGGAGGGGGAGCTGGTCCGGGAGAGAAAGGAACCCTTCCCCACATTTTCATGATATCACCAAGAGGCTGGAAGCTTTCATCACATGCTCTCTTCACCAACAAAGACATAGTGAAATAGCCCGCCTGAAACCATTCTGCCATCTCCTGATTATTGAAGGGACCTACAATAACAAATATTAAACAGAAGAGCAATAAAAATCCTTTCAAGCTAAAAAGAAAAAAAGTATTTCCTGGGTCTGATCCTTACCCAGATAAAGGTAACAACTTGTTTCAGGTGGCTCCTGATCTTAATTTATCAAAAAAAGTGGTGAACAGACTTCAAACTAATAAAATACTACAGAAACAATTTAGAAATAAGCCTTATGTATACACATCCTAATTTCTGCAGTGCTTTAACTATTTTAAAGAGCATAATTGTCTCCAACTTGCTCAGTCTCTCAGAGCTCAGAAGCTCATCTAAGCTCAAATGGGCTCAGAAGCTCATTTCAGAAAAGCAATCACACTGAAAAGAGTGAGTGTTTGTTAGACCTGGTATCACACAGGCATAGAGAACATAAACATGCATGGCAAGAATATGCTCTTCTCCAATTTTCATTTCCCGTCAGAGCTTGTTGGAAGTTAGGCAAACTATAAACACAATAATTAATTAAATTAAGAAAGATGACCAATTTTTTTTATTATTTATCTGAGGTAAGACTAATTCAGGCCTTGGGAAGGGGAAAAAAACAGACATTTTCTGGATCTTTTACAATAAGAAATAATCAAATATTTTATACATAAAATTAATGAACACACTCTGATCAATAACTAGTGATTCAGGAAGTATTTGCTGCCGTTGTTCAGTTGCCAAGTCATGTCCACTCTTTGCGAGCCCGTGGACTGCAGCACACCAGGGTTCCCTGTCCTTCACTATCTCCCTGGGTTTGATCAATTTCATGTCCAGTGAGTCGGTGATGCTACCTGTCTCATCCTCTGCTGCCCCCTTCTCCTCCTGCCTTCAATCGTTCCCAGCATCAAGGTCTTTTCCAATGAGTCGGTTCTTCACATCAGGTGGCCAAAGTATTAGAGCTTCAGCATCAGTCCTTCCAATGAATATTCAGTGTTGATTTCCTTTAAGACTGACTGGTTTGATCTCTTTGCTATCCCAGGGATCTCAAGAGTTTTCTCCAACACCGCAATTCAAAAACAGCATTCTTCAGTGCTCAGCCTTCTTTATGGTCCAACTCTCATATCTGTACAAGACTTCTGGAAAAACCATAGTTTTAACTATATAGACCTTTGTCAGCAAAGTGATGTCTCTGCTTTTTAATATGCTGTGTAGGTTTGTCTTAACTTTCCTTCCAAGGAGCAGCAACTTGCATTTCTTTTTCTTTGGGATGGTTTTGGTCACTGCTTCCTGTACAATGTTACGATCCTCTGTCGTCCATAGTTCTTCTGGCATTCTGTCTACCAGGTTTAATCCCTTGAATCTATTCATCACTTGCACTGTAAAATCATAAGGGATTTGATTTAAGTCATACCTGAATGGCCTGGTTGTTTTCCCTATTTTATTCAATTTAAGCCTGAATTTTGCAATAAGGAGCTCATGATCTGAGCCAGTCAGCTCCAGATCTTGTTTTTGCTGACTGTATACAGCTTCTCCACCTTTGGCTACAAAGAATATAATCAATCTGATTTTGGTATTGACCGTCTGACAATGTCCATGTGCACAGTTGTCTCTTTGTGTTGTTGGAAAAGGGTGTTTGCTATAACCGGTGTGTTCTCTTGACAAAACTCTGTTAGCCTTTGCCCCACTTCATTTTGCACTCCAAGGCCAAATTTGCCTGTTACTCCAGGTATCTCTTGACTTGCTTTTGCATTCCAATACCCTGTGATGAAAAGGACATCTATTTTTTTGCTGTTAGTTCTAGAAGGTCCTGTAGAACCGGTCAATTTTAGCTTCTTCTGCATCAGGGGTTGGGGCACAGATTCAGATTACTGTGATGTTGAACGGTTTGCCTTGGACATGAACCAAGATCATACTGTCGTTTTTGAGAAGTGCACCCAGGCACTGAATTTCAAACTCAGGAAATATTTACTGAACACCAATCATATAGGTCCAGGCAGGAATCTACAGCAGTAAACAAACAAACAAAAGCCCTGGAATTTCCACATCTGGAAAGGTGGAGTAGATGTACTTTCCCCTGCTCCTGCCAGATGCAACTAAAAACCCTGGACATTAGATATAAAACAAACAAAAAAGACTCTGTAAGGTAGAGACAAGGCAAGAGGCTGACTAGAAGCCTTTAGCAAGACTGACAGAGATTAAAAAAGAAATGAACAAGTTAAAGTTACGAACTTAAAGAATGAAACTGGAGATTAGCACAGAACCTGCACATATTAAACACGTAACAGAACTCACATAAACTATCACAGTTCACTCACTTGACTCAAATAGATAACTTAATAAACTGTCCTTTGACTATCAAGATTTTTGAATTTGTAGTTTTTATATTCCAAATGGAAAATTTTACCAAACATTTAAACAATTAACACCCTGTGGCAAACATATGGATGTTTCTCAAAAAAAAAAAAAAAACAAAACCTAAGAACAGAACTACCATACAACCCAGCAATTCCATTCCTGGGTATACATATCTGAAATAAAACAAAAACACTAATTCAAAAAAATATATGCATTCCAATGTTTACAGCAGCATAATTTACAATTGCCAAGATATGGAAGCCACCTAAGAGTCTGTCAACAGATAAATGTATAAGGAGGATGTGGTATATACATATACAAAGGCATGCTCTGCTGTGTGCTAACTTGCTTTAGTTATGCTCAACTCTGTGCAACCCAATGGACTGTGGCTTGCCAGGCTCCTCTGTCCATGGGATTCTCCAGGCAAGAAAACTGAAGTGGGTTGCCATGCCCTCCTCCAGGGGATCTTCCCGACCCAGGGACTGAATCCATGTCTCTTGCATCTACCTGCACTGACAGGTGGGTTCTTTGCCAACAGCACCACCTGGGAAGTCCACAATGGCATGTTACTCACTCATTAAAAAAAAGAATGGAATTTTGCTATTTGCAAAAACATAGATGGACTGGTAAAATCAAAGACAAACAAATACTATATAATATCACTTATATGTAGAATCTAAAAAATATAACTAATTAGTAAAAACAGCCAAAAAGAAACAGACTCAGACACAAAGAACAAATTAGTCGTTAGTAGTGGGAAGGAAGGTGGGAAGGAACAAACAAGAGTAGGAGGTTAAGAAGTACAAACTACTAAAGCAAAAATCACACACCAAGAACTAACACCAACTCTAAACAATGTTTTCCATAAAACAGAAGGGGAGGAAGTAATTGCCAGTTCATTTTATGAAGCTAGTATTATCCTGATACCAAAACCAGATAATAAGAGTACAAAAAAAAAAAAAAAAAAAAAAAAACTACAAAATATTCTTTAGGAATAGAGATACAAAAATCCCAAACAATTTGTCACTAAGATTCAGCAATATATAAAATGAATTACATACCATGACCAAATAGTTTATTCCAAGGATGAAAACCTAATTCAATATTCAAAAACCAGTCAATGTAATCTACTATATTTAACTGGGTAAAAGAAAAATCACATAATCGTTATCAAGGGATGCTGAAAAAGCATTTGACAAAACCCAATATCCAATCATGATAAAAAGCTCTCAAAATAAAGGGTACTTCCTTAACCAGATAAACAGCACCTAAAAAACTCAACAGTTAACATGACCACTTAATTATTATTTAAAGTTCCCCCTAAGGCAGAAAAGTAGGATAAACAAAGCAAGTATGTCTGCTCTCACCCCTCTTACCTAACAGTTTGGAATATACAGTAAAGCAACAAAAGGAAACAGGCTTACAGATTGGAAATGAAAAAAAGAAAACCATCTCTATTTGCAGATGACAATAGTCTACAGAGAAAATCTATGCAATCTAACAAAACAACTCCTAGCACTAATAAAAGAGCTCAGTAAGGTACACAAACATCTAAAATTCAATTCTGCATAGTAGCAATAAACACACTGAAATACGGCTAGATTTATAACTGCTCAAAAAATCATACACTTAGGTAAAAATTTAATAAAATATGTACAGAATCTATACTGAAAATTACACAGTGCTGAGGAAAGAAATTAAAGATCTAAAAAAACTGACAGACATACCACATTCATGGATTGGAAGACTCAACATGGTAAAGATGTCAATTCTCTTCAAAATGATAGAAGTTTAACATTTAATCCCTATATGGCAACCCAGTCCAGTATCCTCGCCTGGAGAACCCCATGGACAGAGGAACCTGGCAGGTTCCAGTCCACAGGGTCGAGAAGACTTGGACACGACTGAAGCAACTCAGCACACACATGCACTAGTAAATCTCAACAAGACTCCTGGTGTGCATAAACAGGGTTATTCAGAAACTTATATGGAGAAGCAAACCAGGAAAAAGGAGCCAGGAGGAACCAGCACACCCAACTTCAGGACTCACTTTATACCTCTGATAATCAAGACCACACAGTATTGGCTGGAGGGACAAGCACAAAGATCAAATAAAGAAACCAGGGAATTTCAGGGAGTCCAGTGGTTAGGGCTCTGTGCTACTACTGCAGGGGCAGAGGTTCAATCCCAGGTTGGGAAACTAAGACCTCATAACCCACGCAAGCATGGCCAAGAGAAAAGAAAAAAGAACCCAGAATAAATCAACACAAATAAATATGTTCAACGAAATCTTGAAGAAAGTACAAAACAATTCAGGGAGGAAAAGTCAGATAGAAAAAAGACAGAGGAAAAGGTACCAGTACAACTGGATATTCATAGGGAAAAAACATTAAAATCTTGACGTAAGTCACATACCTTATATAAAAATTAACTCAAAATGGAATACCAACTTAAGTACATAAAGCTATAATGTAGAGGGAGGAGGGGGAAAGGGATAAAACCTTGAGATGTGTTCAGCAAAGAGTTCTTAATTAAACCAAAGCACAATCCATAAAAGAAAAAAGGTATTCATAATCAACTGTACTTCATCAAAATTTAAAACTTTTGTTCTGTTCAAGACTGTTCAGAGTCTGCTCTGAATCTTGACTGTATAAGTGTCAATATCCTGGATGTGATATTGTTAGTTTTGTAAGAGGTTACCACTGGAGTAAACTGTATAAAAGGTGCATGGAATCTCTGTATTATTTCTCACAACTGTCTGTGAAGCTATAATTACCTCAAAATAAATATAATTAAAATACACACCTGTACATGTTTTAATTAAAACATTCTACAGGCATGTAAATTCAGATAATCAAAAAATATACAGAGTGCCATGTAGTGATAGATACTATAAGGAAGAATAAAGCAGGGGAGGGGGACTGAGGATAGAAAAGGAATCACGATGTTAAAGAAAGGTAACGGTCAACAACGAAATTCAGGTTACAAGCAAAAATTCCAAAATGCAGAAATGAAAAATCAACAGATGTTCTTCACAACATTCTCTCCCCATTCTAATCTAACTTACATACCATACACATATTTTAAGCAATTAGTTTAAAATATGGTACTCTTCTCAAATATTTTAAATATTTCTTTTGTAATTTAGGATATCAACTCCACTTCAGTGAAACATTCAAACAAGCTTTTCCAAGATGATTGCCATCATCTTTTTTTACAAGGTGACTAAAACACAGTGAATGTATGAAATTCAACTGCCCAGTCAATAGCCAGCATGCCAGAAATGAGGGGGTCTTAAGCATACTGACTACTCCCCCCATCATATTACTAATCACAATCTGCCTTGTATTCAAATTATTTTCACTAGACTCCTTCCCATCATTGAAATATAAAGTACTATGGAGGGAACCTATTAACGAGACGTCTATACAAAAGAAGAAAGCCTGTAGCACTGACTTTTGTTCTACTATTACACAAATTAACGTTAAATAATCACCATGCTTTTGTTCTGTGGTACTGAAGACCCTTGAGAGTCCCCTGGACTGCAAGGAGATCCAACCAGTCCATCCTAAAGGAAATCAGTCCTGAATATTCACTGGAAGGACTGATGCTGAGAAAGACTGAAGCCGGGAGGAGAAGGGGATGACAGAGGATAAGATGGTGGGATGGCATCACCAACTCAATGGACATGAGTATGAGCAAGCTCTGGGAGTTGGTGATGGACAGGGAAGCCTGGCATGCTGCAGTCCACAGGGTTGCAAAGAGTCAGACATGACTGAGTGACTGAATGACTGAATCACCATCTTAGAGAATCTGGAGGTAATGGCATACTTCTCTACTTAGAGCAGAATGGAACAATCTACCTTGAATTTCTCCCTGAGGATCTTTGTAATACCACTTCTGCATTGCTTCGTGTATCAATGGAATTGAGACTCCCTTAGCTCTGTGTTCTTGCAGTTTTGATGCCAGTCTCTCATCATCTAGTGCACTGTCTTGGAGATAAGCCACCATTTTCTCAGCTTGCTAAAAGAAAAAATTAAATAATGAATTGTGGAAACAAATGATCCTAAATTAATACTTGTACACATAACTGTCTGTCTCTTTTGGACTACATGATCTGTGAGAGGCACTCTGCAAAGGACACAGCAGGCAACAATTTAATTCATCCAATAATGCCATGAAATAGGTACTATCCTCATTTCACAAAGGGGGAAACTCTGTGAACTAAGGCAGGTTCAGGGGTATCAAGTCTTGCTTAAGGTTTCAAAATTATCAAGCAAACTCAAATGAGACTAGAACTGGAACAGATCAAAGTCCAAGCATCTTATCAATACAATATTGTAAAGTAATTAGCCTCCAACTAATAAAAATAAATGGGGGAAAAAAAAAAGAGTGCCATTTAAACAAATAGTCCTATATTATATAAACTAAATCTGTAAAAACATGTTAATAGATCAAAAAGCTCAATTATAATACAATTACAAATAAAATCTTTTACAAGTTTTTATTCCTTTCTGCAATACTTCCTTGCCACCAATGACTATACCCTGAAGGAAAAAGAATTTCCTCTGTAGAAAGCAAGCTATCATTTACCTTACATACAAGCAACAGTATATAAAAATGTTAGGGAACTCTAGAGACATGAATATGATGGTATTTCTGTTTTCCCTGTTACACTTTAGGTGAAAAATATAGAAGACACAGTGCCTCTCCACAGCTGCTTGTATTTGCCATTTCTGGCATTCCATTAATTTCCAAAAGAAAAAAGAAAACAGCTCAGGGCAACCTCAGAAGAGCAAAAAATAATCGGACTTAATGACTACTACATAGCAGAAACTTAAAAGCATGAAATGATTTGAAAGACAATTACTCATACAAATAAATACTAGACATAAAAACAACTTTTTCAGTACACAAAATCTAGTGCACAAAAGTTCCATTTCTGAATATTCATTTAATGCTTTTCAATTTTTATGGCAGTTCGAGAGGCAAGAAAAAAGAAATATGTTGATTTGTACCTGCTCCAAGTGTTTGAGACCCTCTTCATCATCTGGCTCTGTGGAAACACTACCCATTCCAGGAGCACCTACAACTGGCGTTTCAACTGGCCGGAGGACAGGACTAGGATTGGGAACAGGAGGTGGGAGGATGAGAAGAGGAGAGGCTGTATCTGAAGGGATCTGTGACAGGGGCTGCTGGACATCAGGAACCATTTCTAGAGAGAAAAAAAAATGTAGACAGATGAAAATCCTCTAAAATAGACTCTTAGAAAGAATAACTATAACCAAGTTGAGCAGCTTGCTAACTGGGCTCAACAGATTTGTGAACCATGTCATGAACACTGCTGCTACTTCTTACGTAGAAGTGTGTATTCCTCCCCAGAATGACGAAGTACCTCCACAGGGTGACAACAAATAAGATTAAAAGGTATCCAGAAAGGGCTTCTACAGTGCCATGCTGTGTCACGAGAGTATCTACCCAATAATTATAGGTCTACCTCTTGAAAACAAACAGAATTAGTCCAATCCCTTCTTCACATCATGTCTCTGAGTTGCAAAGACAGTAAAAAGCACTGCAAATCTCCTCAAATACACCATATCTCAGCATGTGAAAGTGAAAGTCGCTCAGTCGTGTCTAATTCTTAATGACCCTAGGGACTACACAGTCCCTGAATTCTCCAGGCCAGAATATTGGAGTGGGTAGCCTTTCCCTTCTCCAGGGGATCTTCCCAACCTAGGGATGGAAACCAGGTCTCCCACATTGCAGGCGGGTTCTTTACCAGCTGAGCTCCAAGGGAAGCATAAAAACCTTCACCTCAGCATAAAAACCTTTATTAAAAACATCTGCAATTACTTTGAATAATTACCTATTTCAACTTATAATTAACATAATTCAATACAATACATTCTGCAGGGTAGCAACAAGTTCATTGGGTCTACCTGTACAGAGCAGGAGGTTCTTCACAGTAACAGTAAAGACTACAAAAGAGGTTCTGTCTTGGTTCCTATTTCTAACTTCAGTATTCAGGCTCTTGAGGAGGAAAGGGGGATGGAAGTAATTAGATACAATTGTAGCTTCCCCTTTGAAATCTTGTTTGTTCAATTACAGCAAGCTTCTCCAAATTCCCATTCCTCTCCACCCTTTGCCAGACTTCTTAAAAGGACAGTGTGACCTCTATACAACTTTCTCTACTTCATCACCACCCATACCAGCTATAAGGTAACTTCTACTTCCAACAACCCCAGTAAAGCTTCTCTCCCAAAGATAAGCATTCACCCAAAGTGCTCAAACACAATGGTTTTTCCTAGTCCCCATCACTTAACCTTAGGTCCGACATTATCTTCCCAATTCTAAACTGGAACATTCTCCTTCCTTCCTTTTCCTGCACTCTTCTTCTTGCCTTGCCAAGGTTTTTCTCTGGCTCCTCTATCTACCCTCTAAAATAGGGATTACCCAGGTTCTGTTCTCAGTCCACTTCTTCTCACTCCTAACAGTGTATGTAATCTTTTAAATGTTCATTCTCTCTGTGGCCCAGAACTCCTCCCAATGAGCTACAGTCCCCTCACTCTCAACTGCTCTCTGGCTATCTCTATATCTAATTTCTCACCACACCTCCTTGTTCATAACCTGAATGTGTTCTCTCCCCTCCCAAATGTGCTCCTCAAAACTTCCACTCTTTCTCTATTAAGGATACCCTAAATCCTCTCACACACCGAATTCATCTTTGACTCTTCCTTCCCCTAATAAACAACAAGCAGTAACTATGTCCTGTCAGCTTTTACTTTGAAATCTCATCTGCCACTACTTCCCTTCACAAGTGCACTGCTCAGGACACCAACAGGTCACAGAGCAGCCCGTCTGTCAACACAATCTACTCTTCACACACAGCTTTCAAATATATGATCCAACTGTTTCCCACCAGCCTCCTTTCCACATCTCATACTTCATCTAAATAAAAACAGAAACTGATTTCCTGCCCATGCTTGGATCAGCCCCATTTCCTTGCTGTAGCTTTCATTGCAACCTACTACTGCAATACCCTCTCCTAATTCATCCTGCTATACCTAACTCCAAATTCTACTTATTATTTTAAGACAAGTTCAAAGGCACTTGCTTCCTGATCATTCCAACAGTGTGCCAATCATGAATTCGTATCATTTTTTTTGTCCTAGGTTACTGATATGCACATGCTTTATTTCCCCTATAAATTGTTAAGTCCAGAGTTAAGTCCAATGCACATTTAAGCAGCTTTTCCAAAAGATACGTGTCTAGACCCTACCCTAAAACCTCCTAGAATAAGGCCGTAGATGTGGACATTTAAAAGTATGAACTACAAATAATCTGAGGGCACAGCATAGCTGAAAAATTACTACTACAAATGAAAGAGGTCTCAAAATGTACAAGTCTCATGGTACCTGATATATACAGTTGAGATTCAAATACTTGCTGAATTCATTCATCTAGCTTTGTTACAAACAAAAAAAAAATGGAAGGAAAAAAATTCTTGGTTCAAGCTCTCAAAATAGTATTTACTGGGCAAGAAAAAGAACAGTTCTTCATAATGCTGTTTTTTAGAAACAGTGCTGGCTGTTTAAGGAGAAGACACCTAACCTAGCTTGGGACCTTGGGGTGGCCGAGTTTCAGCCCAGAGAACAGCGTATGCTGAGGCACAAAGGCAAGAGAACAAGGCCCATTCCAGGACCTAGCAGGCTGTGAAGCAGACGAGCGGAGTGCAAAGTGCAGAGAGCTTAGTGCTGAAACTGCAGAGGCAGCGCAGGCGCCAGACCACGCAAGGCTCTCACAGGCCAAGGCGACAGGCGTGAATTTTCATGGTGAGAGTCAAAGTTGCTCAGTCGTGTCTGACCCTTTGTACCCACAGTCCATGGAATTCTCCAGGCGAGAATACTGGAGAGTAGCCTTTCCCTTCTCCAGGGGATCCTCCCAAACCAGGGATCAAACCCAGGTCTCCCTCATTGCAGGCGGATTCTTTACCAGCTGAGCTACAAGGGAAGCCCAAGAATACTAGAGTGGGTAGCCTATCCCTTCTCCAGGGGATCTTCCCGACCCAGGAATTGAATCAGGGTCTCCTGCCTTGCAGGCAGATTCTTTACCAACTGAGCTATCAGGGAAGCTCTAATTTTCATTGTGAATAAATCAATTTACCTTTCAATATCAGGCATAACACTGCCATTTTTTAGTACATACAAGAAGAAACATGGAAATGAACATTAATACTGCCTGTTAAGGTGTATGAGCAACTTAAAATCAATACAGTAACACTGGAAAAGGAGATATAACTTTAAGCTTATTCCCTAGTAAAGGTGATGGGTCTTCCTCAGAGTTATATTGGCCTCTTTGAAACAATGGCATTATGGTCTGTCATCTGGACACATACACAGCCATTACATAAAAGGAATCTGATATGGAAATCAAACTACTGCAGAAGTTCCCAAATCCAGTTTGCTTGACTGATACCAGGGTGGCTGTACCCCTAGGAAGTGATAGTTACCTTGCTGTTTCTAATTCTGTTTTGATGAATTCTGGGATAGATACACAGGGGAAGCAGTGTTTGAGTAGGCAGACTGATAAAATGGGCTTCCCCTGTGACTCAGTGGTAAAGAATCTGCCTGCAAAGCAGGAGATGCAGGAGAGTCCCATTTGATTCCTGGGTCAGGAAGATCCCCGGGAGTACGGCATGACAACCCACTGCAGTATTCTTACCTGGAGAATCCCATGGACAAAGGAGCCTGGCAGGCTATAGTCCATAGGGTATCACAGAATTGGACACAATTGAAGTGACTGAGCATGCGCATACACAGGTAAAATAACCTATTCCAATAATTCACCACTAGAAGCAGCTCAAGGAGGCATAAATGAAGCCTATCATATCATTTAATCACTGGTCCCAGCAAAATCCAAGTCTGGCTTGCTGATTCTCATAAATACATACCATCCCCCCTGCTGGATACTTTGGTTGATAGACTATTATCTGTCCGACTCTCTTCTTCAGCTTTTTCCATTTGCTCAGTTTTGGATTCCTCTTTCCTCTCAAACTGTGGTGCTTCCTGAGGTTGGTCTGAAGGAGAACCTGGTCTAGCAGATGAAGAGGAGGTCTGGGGTGTTTCCTCACTAGCTTCTGCAATAGAAAGCAATCTTAAATTAACAACTTAGGAAACTTAGTTTGATTAAAAATAAAGGGCAAAATGAGCCTTACCAACTCCTACTCTATCTGGCTTCTCTGCCTCCTTCTTATTTGTCTTATCGGGTTCTTTGGCTTCTTCATTATGGCTGCCCTCAGAGTCAGAGCACTCCTCCCCTTCCTCTACAGGCCGGAAGTCCATCTCCTGCTCTTCTGGAATAGGCTCTTTCTGTACTTTCTGTGGGGAGAAAATAAAGCCAAAGATGAACAGCATATTTGGATTTGGAAGAAGGTCAGTACCTGTGATTAACATTTAAAATAAATTTCTTACCTTCAGAGAGAGGAACGCTCCAGATGAGTCAAATGTGCCCATTTCCTCTTCCGCGTCCTCCAAGCACCATTCAGGCAAGCTATCCCTGTCATCATCTATGCTTCCACTGCCGGAGCGCACCCTTCGGTAACCCCGTTCATCATCCCGGTCTCGAAAATCAAACTCAAATCTTCGCCGTCGTTCCATGTGTTCCCGCCAGCCTGCAGAACGAGGGCCATCTGGGATGAGGAGGAGGACACAAACCTTAGAGAAGTTTTGTGACAGTATTCGAAAGAGAAAACCATGGACAGGAAACAAAGGAGAAAATTACAACTGACAGCTAATGCAAATGGATCAACCTATAAAGAAAAAAGTAGGAAATGAAGCAAATGAAGCTCAAAGTTCACAATTATATTCTATGCACCGTCAGTAAGTGACAACAGTAGTTATCGTCATAAACTACTATCACAACATACTAAGTTTTTAAAGATAAACTTAAAAAATTGAAAAAAAAAAGATAAACTTAAAAGAAACCACTTTTAAAGGACAGTTCTTCAAAGTATCTACTTTTAATAATCTCTAGAACTGAATGTCTGACTGAAATGATGATCAGTCACTCATGTGGCCCACTCCTAGACTAGACTGAGGCACTGGATATCCTTCCATCCTGAGTTCATGCCCTCCCGCTGGCAAGTCTTAAAGCATTTTCTTTCTTCTGATGAAAATATCATTCTTTATGGATAAGACCAGCCCCCTTGATAATGTAACAATATCCACGACATGATGCTATTGTGTCAGTTCTTAATACCAGGCTCATCATCTCCACCTACTAGTGTCAGGATCCCATTGGTAATACCGATTCCTCCCCACTTCCCAAAACAGTCATGAAATTATAGCACTGACAGGTCATATCTGGCCCACTATCCCAATTATATAGTTTATGAAACAAAACCTCTGACAGCAGAAGTAACGTGCATAACAAAGGAACTGGAATCCAATCCTGCATCCTCTACTGCTTTTTCCACAGTAATAGGCTTGCTTTCCTTTCCCTTTTCTCTTAACTCTCTCTAGGGAGTTTTAATTTCCGTGGAATACCCCCAGGGACATTCCTAAATCCACCCTTGCATATTACTTAGAACATCTACTTTCCAACAGAAACCAACTGCCCAAGAAGAAAAGATCTAAGTAAAAAAACAAAACAAAACAAAAAACAGGTGGGGGGAGTCCTCTTGTTAATACTGACAAATCTGAATCTAAGAGTCTTAAAAAGAGATGCAAGTTTTATCCTATTATGATTTTATATCCTTGACTGCTCTCTCCGAGGGAGATATGCAGGAAAAAAAAAAAAAAATGAGGTCAAAGTTAAATGTTACTGTACTCTTGAGGCCCAATTTGCTAAAACCTGTGATCTAAAAATCAAACTGAAAACCAAAGGGCAAAATTGTTAAAACATCAAATACAGGTAGCATCTTATAAGCCTCTTAAAGTGAAAGGGTGACTCACTGAGGCATGTCTGACTCTTTGTGACCCCATGGACTGTAGCCCACCAGGCCCCTCTGTTTCATGGAATTCTCTAGGCAAGAATACTGGACTGGGTTGCCATTTCCTTCTCCAGGGGATTTTCTGCACCCAGGTATTGAACCCAGGTCTTCTGCACTTCAGGCAGATTGTTTTTTTCACTGTCTGAGCCACCAGGCAAGTCTCATAAGTCACTTACAAAAAGGGAAGAAAACTTTATTCTCCCTTTTCCCACACTTTACTTACAACAAAACACAATTTATTGCCTCCTATGAAAATGAAGGAGTTTTATAACGAGACTGTCTAAATGTAAACCTAGAGCCATTATCCCAAAGAAGTATTCATGATCAAAAGCTGAATTCCAGACTGCTCTGTCTGCTGCTCTCATTTCTAAGTATGCACTGTGATAGGAATCTATCCTTCTAGGCATGTGGCTCATGTTTCCCTCTGAGTTTCCTAAGTTCACCTCCCAGAGTGGGTGCTCTGCTGTCCTTAATGCTCCCAACTCCATATGTACCCAGTTGTGAGATGTACTTTAATAAAACTACACCCTATAATTGTTTTGTTGTCTTAAATAGTTAATAAAATTTTATTCATGGAACTAAATGTACCAGATAAGGCACATCTATAGCTTATTAAGACTGACCACTGCTTTATAGACCTTAAATCTGAACTAAATTATGATACTGTTTTCTTAAGTCAAGATCACTGTATTTAAAATTTTAATCAAATCTAATAAAAGATTAACTAAAATGTTAAGATAGTAACTAATAATAACTGATATAATCAGACTTGCTTTTAATATGCTGGGTTTAAAAAGTAGTTTTTTTAAATGCATATTTACACTGTTCAGCCCCCATGTATCTTTATGTCCCACAAACTGTCTTTTTAAAATAAATGGATTAAAAAAACTGGAAAATTGCCAAGCTGATAACAAAACTGACGTGAAAGTCAAATTTCACTGGAAAGAAAGATTTACAAAAGATAGGGGGACAAAAAAAGAGACAATATATATCCAAAATCTAAGCTCTTGGGTAAGGTGGTAAGTGGCAGAATATAACACTAATGTTTTACTTTTAACTCACTTTAATAGAATGAACGTTAGACGTTCGGGCTCAGAAACACTGTTCATCTTCCAAAACATTCACCTTGTTTGTTTTTGATCAGCTGGAATTTTCCCCACTCAGCCCAGATCCTATCCATTCTTTCACTGAATGCTTGTTGGGAACATAGTCTATAAGCCCCTCTGCTTACAGGCAAGCTCAGCACAAAATCCCATAATGCCCTGAAGAGAACTGTAAGATCTGGTTGCCCAGGACACAGATTGATAAGAACTGCCTAGATAACTGTGATGCAAACAATGTCCACTAATGACAGAAATCTCTCCCAAGAGGCAGCCAGTGAGGAGTTGAGGTAAAAGGATTATGACTCTATCCGGGCATCACCGACTTGATGGGCATGAGTTTGAGTAAACTCTGGGAGTTGGTGATGGACAGGGAGGCCTGGCGTGCTGCAATTCATGGGGTCGCAAAGAGTCGGATACGACTGAGAGACTTCACTAATTGAATGATTAACTTCACTAAGTGTCCACCTATCCACAACTCCATAAAGGACCCTAAAGGCCAGTTATAATGTTTACTCAGGCCAATGACTTGTTAATAACTTGATTCTTTTAAGTAAATGAAAACAGTTTACATTATTATCAGTTCAGTCACTCAGTCGTGTCCGACTCTTTGCGACTCCATGGACTGCAGCATGCCAGGCTTCCCTGTCCATCACCAACTCCTGGAGCTTACTCAGACTCACGTCCATCCAGTCGGTGATGCCATCTAACCCATCTAATCCTCTGTCGTCCACTTCTCCTGCCTTCAATCTTTCCCAGCATTACATTATTATATCTTCCTGTATTAAAGTAAGCTTCCTTGGCATAGAGTCAGTACATAAAATAATGTTATGCATGTGAAATTCAAAAGACATGTACACACTCTTTGTATGCTTCAGTTCTGCACGACCCAAGATTCAAACTGCAGGGGCATCTGATGATCATGAGGCATGGAATCAGCACTTGGGTAGGGAACGAACTTTGACACAAAGCACCAGTGTCTTCAATTACCAGCATATCTAATGTCAGGAAGAACAGTTTGAAACCTTCTTAAGAGTCAAACAGAAGAACTTACAAAACCACTAATCATGACTATTCTCTCTCCTTTTTCTAAAGTTAGAGAGACAAAAGGATAAAGTTATGATTATGCTTCTGACCTAGGTCTAAAGTTTATTCTTCAAATAAGAAGAAATCACATTTTCAAGAGACAAAAAAGGAATAAATCCTTTCTTATGCAGGGGGGAAAAAAAAAACTCACTTCAGGGAGAGCACATATTCCTAAGCATAAAATTACCACATAAAAAAGCATGCTGAAGAAAGATTCAGAGACTTAGAAAAACCAAATGAAATCCTCTCTCATTTTTACAGTTAAGGGCAGGTGCTTCCCATTAAACCACACTGCCCCAGAAAAAGAAAAGTGAGTTTTTCTAATCAACTGAACAGGTGTGGGGAATTTTTATGTTAAATTTTTTTGTGGTAACAAGACTGTGTGTGACAACATAAATATGACTCCTCTCTTTTTTCTTTATCAGTTTAGGTTTTCCACTTTATTCTTAAGAATTCCTGCAAAATCCTCGCTTCCTTGGGTCCCTGCGTGCTTCTGCTCAACAGGGTTCTTACCAGGGCTATGGGGCCGCCACCTTTCTCCATCCCTTCTTGATCCAGCTAGTCGCCAGCCTCCATCTTCATCTTCTCCATTCTGTTCCTCTCTAAAAATACGCCAATTTTCACTCTCTGATCGTATAAATTCATGCTTTCTTCCCACTGACACTGGTCCGCCTTCCTCAAAATTTGGTCTCCCTGTAAAGAAATTGAGTAACCATAAGCCTCAGCCAGCAAGGATTTTGAAAACAGACTTAATTGCTCAAATCAAGCTTTTCTGCAAATATATCCCTCTCAATGTTCAGGCAGTATAAATAACTGTGGATATATGAGTATATTATTAGACACATTTCTTAGAGCTGAATGTTCAAAGACTGAGCAATTATTTTTTCAAACACAACTAATACGTGCTTTTTTTTTTTTAAAGTCATGCAGTGAAAAGTAAATCAACCGTCCCCTACACAAGATCCCCCAGAGTAAAACCACCATCAACAGTTTCGTACAAAGCCTTTCAAAAATTGACCGTGGCTATACTTACGCATGTATACAGACTCCCCATTCACGCTCCCACTCTCCCCTCAGACTGCTACACGGGCTGCTTTGTGCCCTTCCCGTTTTCACCTGGCAATCCTTCCTTACCAGCATATCCCTTTTTTTTTCTAAGTCATACAATTCTTTTAACTATCTGATTTAGTAAATCAGTGTATTTAATATCAACTTCTACCAGTGATTCTGTCCAAAAGGGTATTGGTAAACTTCAACCTCTTTTATTCCAAACAGATTGTAAACTCAGAAATAGGAAGTATAAGCTACAACTTGTCCTTTACTCTGGCACCCAGGACATTATAGGCAGACAACAAATTGCTTTTGAACAAATCCAAAGCTAAGTTATGTCTAACCGGATACAACTCAAGAGTTACATTAACAGTAAAAGAGAGACTGTTATACCTAAAAAACTAAATTGGTACTTTCAAAAGACAAGAGAAATCTAAACCATGCAAATTTGTTAGTCACTATAACTATACCACATGTGCTAACATATGTAATTCATAACGAACTATAGAAAATTTCACATTAAAGTATGTGGTTGAAAATCTAAAACATACACTGGAATCCTCAGTTTATAAAAGTTACATAGTCTCTCAGTGATAATCTCAATTCTTTTCAATAAACTGTATTAAAGTGAAAAAAAATTGTATATTTGAAAATGAGGAAATTCTACTCATCCTTTTATATTCCATTTCACACATATTAAGAGTCCCTAACCTGTTTACCCAAACAGTTATTAGGTTGTTATCAAGTACTGGGTTGGCCAAAAAGTTCGTTTGGGTTGTTCTATTACACAATAAAATATCTTGGAATTGGGGTGGGGGGGGCAGGGTACAATTATTTGCTGGGCAAAATCTTATTACTATAGGCAGCCTCTAAGACAACTCTCAACAATCCCTGCCTTCTGATCTTTGTGTAATTACCTCACCTTAAGTGTGGGCTGGACTTACTGACTTGGCCTAACAAACAGAATCCAGTAGACCTGATTGAGATGTCACTTCTGATACTGAGTTAAAAACTTCCATCTTGGATGCTCTCTCTGAGGGAATCCAGCAGCCCTGTTGTGAGGCAGCCGTGTGAGAAGCCCACATGGCAGAGAACTAAGGCTTGCCAACAGCCTCGTGAGTGGGTGTGGAAGTGGATCCAACCCCAATCGAGCCCTGAAATGACTGAAACCGCACGGAAGACCCAGGCCAGACCTCAGCTAAGAGACGGAGCTAAGCTGCTTCCTTCCTGGCCCACAGAAACTGAGAGAATAAATGCTTGCTATTTTCAGCCACTAAGTTTTGGAGTAACTTATTACATGGCCATAGTTAACAAAAACACTCATTTAACCAATTTAATCTTTGTAACAATCCTCAGTATTAGAAATTATTTTTCCAATTTTACAGCTGAGACTGTTGAGGGTCAAAAAGATAACCCATGGGAACTGTCCAAAATCACACACCACTGTTTAAATGACATAACTACAATTCTCATGTTAATCTTCTGATTCATTTAACAAATATTTATTGCACAGCAAGTACCAAGTTTTATGAATTTAACTATAGGTACATTCCACATCTGCCCTTGGGATAGAAAGGTTAGACGTTCCAAGCTCTCCTGCTCAAAGTAAGAAGGGACAAGACATTTTAAAAAGCCCACATCTATTTATATGATTTGATGAAAAATACAGCTATATATACAGAAGAAAAATTTAAAACAAAGAAATCCCTAATGTGTATAAACTGGTAAGTGATAGGAAATAACTTTTAACCCATGTAATTTTTCAGTCGCAAGTAATACTTGCCAGGCACATTGGGAATACAAATACCTGATGGATGAGCTGATCAAAACACTCATTTCCATCTACTTTTACACTAAGGCTCTGAGAAGTAATGAAGGCACCAAAATAAGCACCCTCCCCCCCCAAAAAAAAAAAACACCCACTAATGACTATGCCAAAGCCTTTGACTGTGGATCACAATAAACTGTGGAAAATTCTGAGAGATGGGAATACCAGACCACCTGACCTGTCTCTTGAGAAACCTGTATGCAGGTCAGGAAGCAACAGTTAGAACTGGACATGGAACAACAGACTGGTTCCAAATAGGAAAAGGAGTACGTCAAGGCTGTATATTGTCACCCTGCTTATTTAACGTATATGCAGGGTACATCATGAGAAATGCTGGGCTGGAGGAAGCACAAACTGGAATCAAGATTGCCGGGAGAAACATCAATAACCTCAGATATGCAGGGAGTTCCCTGGTGGCTCAGACAGTAAAACGTCTGCCTACAATGCAGGAGACCCGGGTTCGACCCTGGTGGCTCAGATGGTAAAGCGTCTGCCTACAATGCAGGAGACCCGGGTTCGATCCCTGGGTCAGGAAAATCCCCTGGAGAAGTAAATGGCAACCCACTCCAGTACTCTTGCCTGGAAAATCCCATGGTTGGAGAAGCGTGATAGGCTACTGTCCATGGGGTTGCAAAGAGTCGGACACGACTGAGCCACTTCCCTTTCCTTTCCGGTACTCTTGCCTGGAAAATCCCACTGACGGAGGAGCATGGTAGGCTATACAGTCCGTGGGGTTGCAAAGGGTCGGACACGACTGAGTGACTTCATTTCACTTCAGATATGCAGATGACACCACCCTTATGGCAGAAAGTGAAGAAGAACTAAAGAAACTCTTGATGAAAGTGAAAGAGGAGAGTGAAAAGAGTTGGCTTAAAGTTCAACATTCAGAAAACCAAGATCATGGCATCCGGTCCCATCACTTCATGGGAAACAGATGGAGAAACAGTGGCTGACTTTATTTTTCTGGGCTCCAAAATCACTGCAGATGGTGACTGCAGCCATGAAATTAAAAAGACACTTACTCCTTGGAAGGGAAGTTATGACCAACCTAGACAGCATATTAAAAAGCAGAGACACTACTTTGTCAACAAAGGTCCGTCTAGTCAAGGCTATGGTTTTTCCAGTGGTCATGTATGGATGTGAGAGTTGGACTATAAAGAAAGCTGAGCGCCAAAGAATTGATGCTTTTGAACTGTGGTGTTGGAGAAGACCCTTGAGAGTCCCTTGGACTGCAAGGAGATCCAACCAGTCCATCCTAAAGGAGATCAGTCCTGGGTGTTCACTGGAAGGACTGATATGGAAGCTGAAACTCCAATACTTTGGCCACCTGATGTGAAGAGCTGACTCATTTGAAAAGACCCTGATGCTGGGAAAGATTGAGGGCAGCAGGACAAGGGGATGACGGAGGATGAGATGGTTGGATGGCATCATCGATACAATGGACATGGGTTTGTGTGGACTCCAGGAGTTGGTGATAGACAGGGAGGCCTGGCGTGCTGCAGTTCATGGGGTCGCAAAGAGTCGGACACGACTGAGTGACTGAACTGAATGGCAAAATGCTTAACTCATCAGAAATTGGTCATTATAATTTTTTCTAACAGATGGTAAGTTGCAAAAAAAAATTAAAGATACTAAAAATAAAAATACAAATTCCTCAATCTTAGAAATAAAACTGTACACACTTACAGCTAGCTTTTACATAACATTTTTAAAACGTAGTTTCAATCAGTATACCCACTATTTCAAAATCTACTTTTCATTTAAACAGCAAATATTTCTCTGTGATTATGTATCTTTGTTGTTGTTCAGTTGCTAGGTCATGCCCAACTTATCGTAATAATAATAATATGAATGGATATATACTAGGTTTACCCTGCTGCTGTTGCAAACTGCTACGTAATTCCCCACTGGACACTTGCTTCATAACTAATTTATTGAGAACTAGATAACTTAGGAACAGATATCTGTGTGATATGCGTTTTGCTTTTCTGAACCACTTCTTCTGAAAAAAGCTTCAAAGAGCAAAATTACTAGGTCAAATGACAGACTTCATATAGTGACATACCTTTTTCTCCTCCTCAAAAAAAGGTGTAGGTAAGACCACCAGATCACTTAAGATTATCAAAGCTAAGCGCTGTTACCTCTTTGAAGCTTTTCAACGTTAATGGTTGTAACACAGTATACTAATGTGGCTCAAATATGAATTTCCAAATCAAAGATTTTTCATATTATTTGCTGTTTTCAGCAGCCTGAATTTACATAAACACTAGCCCATTCCAGTGAGGGGTGGTACCTAGTTGTGGTTTTGATTTGAATTTCTCTAACAATTAGAGACATTTAGCATCTTTCCATGTCCTACAAGCCATTTCTATTTCTTCTTAGGAGAAATGTCTATTTAGATCTGCCCATTTTTCACTTAGGTTGTCTAGTTTTTTTTTTTTTTTGGTTGTCTAGTTTTTGTTGCTGATTGTGTGAGCTGTTTGTACTGTTTGCAAATATTTTCTCCCATTCTGTAATGCGTCTGGCTTCTTTCACTAAACATTATAGGAAATTCACCCACATAGTTACAGAGAACATAAGCTTGTTCCTTTGCACTGTGATATGGGATCTCATTGTATGAACAGAAATAGTACTAAATAGTACTACTTTATCATTTTTTGTTTGTTTGTTTACTCAAACCTCTAGCACATTAAGATGAGGGCTTTCTCCATGGACAAATATTAGTATTAAAAACACAGGATTAAAACTAAAGAAGAGACTCAAGACACAACACTTACCCTCCTGTCCACTGCCCAGGGATACACACATAAACAAATGAGTTCACAGCTTACAGACTGACAAACTGTACTGAAATGGCTCGTACAATCCTCACAATTACCACAAGGGCTGACTCAGACTTGGTCACCTCCATTATCCCTGTGGGCAAACGGATGCCCTAGGGGGACCCTCTCAGCCACACGGCCGTGCTGCGCTGTGCTGAGTCACTCAGTCCTGTCTGACTCTTTGAGACCCCAAGGCCTGCAGCCCACCAGGCTCCTCTGTCCATGGGACTCTTCAGGCAAGAATACTAGAGTGGGTTGCCATGACCTCCTCCAGGGGATCTTCCCAACCCAGGGATGGAACCCAGGTCTCTCGCATTGCAGGTGGATTCTTTACCATCTGAGCTACCAGAGAAGCCCATCACCCAGCTGAGTAGTCACTAAATCAGAAAGAGAACACAGATGTTCAAACTCCTAATCCAGGGTTTACTCACAAACTAAACCCATCAGAAGCAGCCAGAAATGCTGCAGAAACTAAAGAAGAAAGAGGAAGTTCTAGGATCTAAGTCTAAAGTCCTCTTAAGGAAAAAAAAGATACCATGCACAGAAAAGCTTGGGGCCAGAGACTGCCAAGATTCCTAAAGGGAACTAAATTTGTTAATCTTCCAGCAGACAAACATGTCAAAATGTGTACCCCTAAAATAATGTTAAGATCAACTTGTATATTAACAATATAACAATTTTACTCGAAATAAGTATCTTGAGGGGGAAAAATGACTTTAAGTACCATCTAATAAAATACACATTTCCAAAATTATCCCATATGCAAATAATTGCTCTAAAACATGAAAATAAATCCTTTACAACCTAAATGATTACAGCAGATTTATATTTGTGTAAATATGAGTGGGAAGTGGGGGGGTTCCAAAGAGAACTTCAAGTCTATAATGAGTTAAATAAATACATATTTGTGTATTACTGATACAATTAAATGATAAAGTTGTTCACAGGCAACTCAAAAAGGAACTAAAGTTCCTTTAAGGTCTAAAAATTATAGGGCTCCACAGTGACCAGGGCTAAAATGAATGAGGGATACCCACATGGCCTTTCTCAGCACTTAAGTCTTTCTCCTTCTATAACATCTGCAATATGACAAAGCTGAGTAACCAAATGTTTTAGCTGACTTTAAAAAAAAATCTTAACAGATTAACTTGTAAACTTGTAAACAAGATGATTAAAACCACACATAATTAAATAACTTAAAAATTGATGCCTGAACCAAATATTCCTAACCACAGTCAACAAGAGAGCTTGTGGGTAGTGAATCCTTAAACTGGAAGCACACAGCACGTGGGCATGCCCGTCTTTTTTCAGGAAAAAGGGTCTAATGTTTCTGCCAGAGTCTCAAAGGTTTCTATGACCCCTAAAAGGTAAAAAAATATAAGTGGCATTCAATATGGCAAACATGACAGTTTTATGAGCAAACTGTACTACCTGTAAAACTGTAATTTTATATTCATATATCTTCAAGATATACAGGAAGTGATAAAATACAGTGTACTACATATATAAATACTTTCCCCAATGGCAGTAGACACCTGGTTGTTTCTGCCTTAATGTATTAAGTCTAAATAGGACTCTTCTAAAAATAATATAAAATTAAAATGCAATATTGGTTTTAGTCTGGTCTAACTAAGTGGACTTCCTAAGGAGAAAGAGCAGTAAAAGGGCACCTGTGTGCATGTTTGACTTGCAGCCAGAAATGGTGTTTATGGAAAACTTCAGATGGAGCAAAAGGGCACTCAGCCAACAAAATCTACAGCTGTGAGACTTGGAACTTACAAGTGCCCAAACTCCAAAAGCAAAAGTGGAATTATGGGACAGACTTTGAAGCTTGTTTATGTGCAAATTTTTCTAACAAGTAACTTTGTATTCCTGTATTCAGATACAGATTCTTTGATTAACACTAAAAATATTTCCTAATACCAAAAAAACAGTGAAAGGGAATCCCATCCAGGTACTGATATTTTCTTTTCCCCCTCAATTGTACACAAAACTCAGGGTAGCTAGGATGGAGTAGTTTAAAGTCTATATCCAGAGATTTGCCATTTTTCTCCCATCCTAACCCCTGAGGGGGTCACAATCTGCTCCAGTGGTTAACATGGTTCTGCAAACACAGCAGTTCCTGGTTGGAAGACAGAGACGGGAGGGGCTGCAGTGTATGAGACTCTGAAAAAGACCTCATGTGGTCTGAATATGCTCCACAGTCCTATAACCCTTGAGCTCAGTCATCTGCTAGTATATATCCAGACGCTGCCTGAAATCTCTGGGGAGGATGATCAGTAGTGGGCTTCAAGGCAGAACTGGAAAGAGACCAGGCCTCTTCTAAAGAAAGCAAAGTACACTATGGAAGAAAGAGCACTGGGGACCATGGCTAAAGTTTAAAACTTGTGAAATGACGTTATGTACACAGGCAAAACATTGCACTCCGACTAAAGATTTTGTTGCTTGCAGGTTCAGTGTGGTACAAATATGGATTACACACTGGAATGGTTTAGCCAGAAAGCAAAGCAAACATTTTAGGGATACAGAATTTAATTTATTTAATAAAGAATAATGTACCTGATCTTGGTATCTTTCTTAATCATTATAATTTGGGGGGGAAAAATTCATTGATAGATAACTAGCACTTATGTTCCTTTATAGAATGTTTTAGAGCCATCTCCAATTTAAATCATTAATTCTGTTTCAATAGGAGGGCCCACTTATTTTAGGGTGAAGTTGGTCTAACATCAGTATCAATATCAGTTTCAACTCAGCTAACCTCATTTCAGTGCTATTAAATTCAAACAGCAATGAATTTAACTGCTCAGGCTATTAAAAGGGGAGTGCTAAGCCCCTGAGGAAGCACTCCTGAACAGGTCTACGACTTCCATTCAGTTAGCAATTAAGAATGACTGTTTACAGACCATAGCCGACTTTCAAAGTGCAAAATTCAGAAACCAGAATACTTCTTCATTTGATATGTTTCTTGACAATCATCTTGTAAATAACTTGTCTCAATATATTATGGAAAAAGGCTTCTAATTTTGGTAAAATCTTTATTATTTTCCTTATTATAACACCTATTCAGGACACACGGCAGGTACACTTTCAGCACCTCTCTATGAAAGGCAGCGTTGCACTGTATTAGCTCTGGTTTCCCTCTGCCACCCCAAGCAGTTACCTGGCAATTGATGCAAAGCCTAATTCCTACCAGAACATACAGAGAAGGTGCATCGCATCACAAGTCCCTCCTCGATGCTTTTACCTTCTCTAGTCTGAAGGTCAAAGTCTCCAGTGCTGTGTCTGAACTTGTACTGAAATGCTTGGCATTAATAAAACAAAGACGGAATTAAGTTATTTTTTTAATTGTGGTGGGGGCAAGGAGGAGGAATCTACAAAGGCGGATTTCACTTTCTAAGTAGCATTATATTGGTCTACATTAATAATTTCCCCAGCAGGTTGTCCATGACTTCACTTTGCACAATCGGAGCCTTTATACCCCAGATCCCCTTACATGTGACATTTGATCAAAGTTTTAAAATGAACAGCTAACGGAGGTGGAGAAAAGTGTTGCTCAGTAAGTCATTATACAAAGCCAGGCCACAGCTCATTTGGAGGTTGCTGAATGCTGGATCACAGATGTTTCCCAGCTAAACATTATATTTAGACATCAAGTTAAATTTTCTGTATACTGAACACTGTATTTATTGCATGTCATCATACTTTTTCTTAAGTCATGCTTCAATGATCACTGAAGCATGACTTAAGAAACTTTTTCGGTTCTTTTACACCAGTGTGTTTTTAAAGATAAATGCAAGGAACCAACAATTAAATGTATTCTTATTCAAGCTCTCTGTATACACCCATAAAAAAAATTAAAAAGTCTGCCTCCTTACCCCCCCCCAAAAAGATTTCAGGTAACGGAATTAACCTATATTACTAGTTTCACAATTAGTGGTAGTCATTCTGATGAGATGGGATATGAAAAGAATACTAATAAAATCAATTCATTAACTTATACCTAAAAGTCCTTATCCAAGGAAATGTTCCCCAAAGAAATGGAGGAAAAAAAGATTAGTAAAGGAAACATCTCACACTTCAACATGCTATATAAGGAAAGACGGCTGAAAGGAAATCTTGCAGGGAATTTTATCCCTTTGAACTTTTAAATAAACTCTTAAGTAAGATTATGCAAACTTACTAAAGACCGGTCCTGATTAGAGGGAAAAAAATGCACCCCTTCTCCAAGTCAGTTCTGGAGGCTTTCTCCAGAGTTGTACAGAGTAAAGAAAGACCTCCTAACAAACCAGCATTCTTTTCCACATGATCAGAGCTAATTGGCCCCCCTGCAGACTAAGTGACCAATCACATCAGCTTCAGCTGAAACCAGCCCCCACGACATTATAAACAGAGGAATGTGAACTGTAAACCCAGTCCAAGAAGAGAACCTACAAACTGGACTTGTAGATTAAAATTACCTTATCAAAAAGACAGACTGAGAGTTTCCTCAAGACCTGCCTCTGTGTATAGGCTGACCCAGCAAAAGAACTGGTGAGTACCTGAGATAATACTCAATCCTATTTCTTTCCTTAAGGGAAACAGAGAAAAAAACTGACTGACAAATAGGGACAGAACTAGATATTGCCAATAGAGTTTCAAAACAAAGATATTACCTATAGGGTCATACATTCCTTATTCTTTTTCCTGAAATTTTAGAAACAGAGTAACAGTCTTATTGAAAGCATTATTGAATATTTTCTTGTGTTACTAAATGTGTTCTAATTCTGCATTATAATACAGAAATGAGAAAAGAAAAATCCTAGAAAAAAATTCAGTGGCTTTCAAAAAAAAAATATCTTTTTCTTCTGGACAGGATTAAAGAAACCAAAAGCGAGCATTAAAAAAAACCACCAAAAAAAATTTGTTTTTATCTTTTTAACCACATAGGAAAAATAATGAGTGTCCTAATTTCTTTTTAAGCATGAAATTATTGCTGAAATTATGTACCTTTACAAATAAGAAATTAAAATATAAAAGAATCTCTGAGCTTATATAACAGAATTAGAACTCACACTGTTTGTCCCAATTATGGGAGGGCAGGAGAGATGATTAGGACTCTCTACAGTCTTAAAAGTGTTTTCACCAGAAGTGAGCAAATATACGGTAATACTTTAATCACGTAACAACTGTAGTTATTATAACTTGTATCTAACTGTTTAATATGAGCTGCACTACTACAGTACAACATGACAATAAAAGACATAATTTTGAGTGCTACAACCTAATGAGTAGAATGAGTTCATTATTTTGATGACCAATGAAGCAGCCAAAATATCATTTTTATAAAGTACAATTTTTTTCCATCAAATGATTTATATGTGGGCAAATATCTTTTGGCCCACACAGAGAAATACAAGCAAACCATACCGAGCTTCTATTCTACGTTCTACTGGGACCAGTTTACAAGAATCACACAAATACAGACTAAGATGAAAACATTCAAAAAGCACTTGTGTGCCTGTAGGGATATAAAAATTACCTTGAAATACAATAGCATAATGTCTGTCCCTCAAACACTTTTAAATTTGATGGAGAGAAAATCTACATATATTAGGCAACAATAATTTAATGCTTTAAATGTCATATAGCAGATGTAAAATCATATAGAAAACAATCATACAAGAAACCTGTAAAAGTTGAGGGAAATGGTAGTAAGTTTACAAACATGCAGGATTTTAAAGGAGCATGTTATTTAATTCCCTCTTTTCTTTCTCTACTATAAGGAAACCTGGCCAAGGGGATTGGCTGGCTTGCCCAAACTGACACAGCTATGTAACCAACAGAGCCAGAGCCCCGTCAGCTACATGTCCCACCCTGTCTTCATTATGCTAAACCACACTGACCACACGAGTCCAGAGAACGGAATTATTCAGAGTAATCTGTTAAGTGGGGATCAAAATCTTACTTCTCTCAACTACTCTACTTTCCAACACCATCTAAACAAGATCTAGGACTGTTTTATATATAAAAAGGATAATGCTCCACTGTTTTTGCTATTAGCCTTCTGTTCACAGGCTTTTCCTTGTATTTATTCAGTTCCAAGAGGAAAAAAAAAATTGAAAAAACCTAGAACAAAATCTGTGCTACAAAATCTGTAAGGAAGAAATTACAATCCTGAAAAAAGGCCCAGATTAGAACAATTAATTTTATTAGCTATAGTATGTATACAAAGGCTATCTCTTCAGGTAATGAATTTTATAACTTAATGAAGCAGGTTGAAATCAAGAAGAACCATGGACCTTTCCTCTCACAATGACTGTGACACAATACGCAATCAGTGGTTCCGTAAGTGGAACAGCACCAGTGTACAGGTCCACAATGGGCATTTGCCAAAATAGGCAGAAAGCAACAAACAATAAAGGTCAAAGTCACGGATAATGCAAAACCACACAGCAGTTCATCAACTTGGTGCAGGCAGCCAGTTACCCTTTACTGTCAGAATGTCTTTTCTTTCATAAAATTACGATGAAAGTAGTAATCTTTAAAATTATTTTCTCCATCTGGTAAAATACAAATTTGGCAATGTTTTATAAGAACTCTCTTCTCCACATTTTAACTCTACTGTTCTGCAGAATCCAAGACTAGACTGTAATAATTCTGATTTTACTCATCTTCAAACCATGCAAGATGTCTTCCTTAATTGAAATTCAATATATTTCTTGTCTACAAATCACAGGTCTTAGCCTAAGCATTTTTGAAGAATACTCGGAAGGGTTCTTGGACAAACTAGTCAAATGGAACACTGTTATTCACAAAGGCTAATAACTAGGTCAAAATGTCTATTTTTGAGGCAATATAGCACTGACTCTGGTCTGGTCTACGGACTAAGCAGAAACTCACTAACACTACTTTTATGATCTTAGGAAACGTACTGTGCCTCAGCTTCATTACGTATAAAATGTCATTAATAATGGTAATAGTAGGAAAGTTAAGAAACATTGGGCTTCCCAGGTGGCTCAATGGTAAAGAACCTGCCAGCCAATGCAGGAGACATAAGAGACACTGGTTTGATCCCTGGGTCAAAAAGATCCCCTGGAGAAGGAAATGGTAACCCACTCCAGTATTTCTGCCTAAAGAATCCCACTGACAGAGGAGCCTGGCAGGCAACAGTCCATGGGATCACCAAGTGTCGGACACAACCGAGCACACATGCATGCATAAGAAACAAGATTAATACTAATAAAGCAACAAATAGCCCAAGAGGTTACTCTGTGAAGCTACTGGCTTCACATGAGTCAATACATGTGAAGTGTTTGGTATGATTCCTGGCACATAATCAACAATCTATATTAGCTAATCCAATTAATCATTATTGACACAAAAATCATGCATAAAGCTAACAATGATTTAAAATGGATACTAGAGACATTTATGCCGACAGGAAGAATATCTACTAAAGGTGCTAAAAATTAGGCTGTCAAAGATGATCTTGTGAATGTTGTATCAATTATCTTGAGAAGATTTTTATCTCGCCAAACTCTCTAAATAAGGCAGCTTCTTGGAGTTTAAAAAAAAAAACAAAAATTCAACTGTAAAGTTAGCCAGACTTGGAAAATAATCCATATGCCCTGTGAAAATTTTGATCCTCAGTGATCTCACCAGAAGAATGGGATATGAATGTCTATCTTGCTGATTCCAAAGAATTAGAGACAATGCAATATGAAATATTTATGAATATTTTGTTATTATTACTAAAGGGTAGAGATCAGGTCTTCTAAAACATCAACAAATCTAATAAAATGAGTCATTAGTGTGCCAAGAAAAAAAAATAAAAACTAAATAAAACAATAATGACAACTTGTTAGGATAATAAATTATAAGACATTAAGGTCCTAAGACTTTTTAAATTTATAATATGAAACTGAAATGACCATCTAATCTAAATAAACTTAACAGTCATCCCAGTGTTCCATCAGCAACTCAAATCTGAAGAAAATATAAGAGAATGTCTCTAGTATCAGCAATAAATATTAAATCAGCCTTAGGACAAAAGGGAAAGTATCTACCCAGCTGCTAAGATCCAATTCCAACATGGGAAGGCAGTGTCCAAAACCCCAAAGTTCCTAAACAGAGGAGGGTCCAGCAAACTCAAGCAATAGCCTAGCTCCACACGCCTCCAGTTACCTTCTTAAACATCGCTGTCACTCAAAAGGGAGGAAGGTGATACGCAACACTTCCAAGGGCATCTACTTCTGAAGGAAGAAGCCTCAAAAAAGAGAGTCACTAACACATATATATGGAATTTAGAAAGATGGTAATGATAACCCTATATGCAAAACAGAAAAAGAGACACAGATGTACAGAACAGACTTTTGGACTCTGTGGGAGAAGGCGAGGGTGGGAAGTTTCGAGAGAACAGCATCAAAACATGTATATTATCTATAGTGAAACAGATCACCAGACCAGGTTGGATGCATGAGACAAGTGCTCGGGCCTGGTGCACTGGGAAGTCCCAGAGGGATCGGGTAGAGAGGGAGGTGGGAGGGGGGATCGGGATGGGGAATACATGTAAATCCGTGGCTGATTCATGTCAATGTATGACAAAACCACTACAGTGTTGTAAAGTAATTAGCCTCCAACTAATAAAAATAAATGGAAAAAAAAAAAAAAGTAAAAAAAAAAAACAAAACAAAAAGAGTCACACACAAACCCCAAGTACTGGACTGAGGCAGAGAAGAAAGGAGCACTCAAGGGAAGCAAAGCCGCATCTCCCGGTCTGTTCCTGGCTGCCTCTGCCTAAGTTCTCTGCACCTCTGTCATATGCAAGGACGGTCACATGGAAAGTACATGTTCGACTTCCATGTACCACACAGAGAAAACAGAAACATAGACGAAAACTGACTACAGCTAAAAACTAGTTTTACTAATATGTTCTAAAAACTGAAAAAAAATAAATAAATAAATAAAAAATAAAAACTGCCATTTGATGCCTTAATGATTATTTTAGTTCATTGAACTTGAAACTTTTTCTAATGGTTCATTTACTTCCAAAATTAATACTACCTTGGAATCTCTACCTGGAGATTCTTATTTTGGGTAGAGAGAAAATTCCTTACTATCTAGTCAGAATCTAGAATATTCAAAAGGGTGGCAATCCACCAGCCACAGAAGGAAAGCCTCCATGAAAATGGCCACAAAGTAACAAAAACAAATAAAATCTAATTACAAAACTTTCAATAGGCTAATTATAAAGCATACAATAGAACTACAGATCTCTAAAAGCTTAATCTTATCCTAGCACTAAGTTTGGCTTCAAAACATTTTCAGTCAGCTAAACACTACACTTCTAAATGATTTCTATTTTAAAAAGGAACAGATATTTAACATTCCATTCCATTATTCAGTTATAAGCTATTAATTATGAAAAGTTATTTACACATAATGTTTAGTCAAATCAATACATACTTGAAGACTGGACTTGTGCAAGAAAAATACAAAAGTGTCAAGACATGAATGGTAACCCCAGCCCTCAGAAATTTTTTAAAATGCCAAACAAAACTTTAACAGTCCTTGAAAGAACCAGTAAGAGATATCTCAAGGCAATCCACAATGAGCTATCAAATGAATGACTGAGTAAATGCTCCCTTATGTGAAAACAGAAAGAGCTATCAGACTGGGAAAGCCTGCCTGGTAGTTGAGGAAGCATTCCAAAAATAATTACAAAACTAAGTCTCAGGATATAAGTAATATTAACTCTGAAACAGTTTAGGGTTTACTAATACACTCTCGATTTCAGAGCATTACAGCCTGAGATGGATGGCAGTCACTGCAAAGTTATTGCTCCTCTCCTGACTCAGAGACGCCGGAGGATGGTTACCAAGGATGGGCATAGCACGCTTCAAATGGATGGCGCGCAAACAGGTCTTGCGTATCTTCGAGACGCCTGGGGAACCCTAATGGACATGCGCTGGCGCTGGATGATGCTGGTCTTCGCCGCCTCTTTTGTCATCCACTGGCTTGTCTTTGCAGTGCTCTGGTATGTTCTAGCTGAGATGAATGGTGACCTGGGACTAGATCATGACGCCCCACCTGAAAACCACACTATCTGTGTCAAGTACATCACCAGTTTCGCAGCGGCATTCTCCTTCTCCCTGGAGACACAGCTCACCATTGGTTACGGCACCATGTTCCCCAGCGGCGACTGTCCGAGTGCAATTGCACTGCTTGCCATACAAATGCTCCTGGGCCTCATGCTAGAGGCTTTTATCACAGGTAATGGTTTCTGCTCTTTAACAAAGCACAGGAATGTTTTGGAATGGGTATAGTCAGTTATAAGCAATCGTATTCCAGAACAATTCATTTGCATTATTGACAAGTAATTCCTGAGACTAGAAAAGAGTCTTGGGTCAAACAATTGTAGAAATTTCTTAAAATTTGACTCTATATTTAAATTTTACCCAACTTAAAAAAAAAGGTATCATTACGACAGTAGCCAAAAACATATGAACAAAAAAATCTAAAAGAATTTTTCAAAGGTACTAAATATTTTCTTAAGTGAATAAATGTGTTCAATGCATATTATGACAGTCATTTTACCTAACAGAGGAATTTCATTTTTTTTGTTGTTAACCTTTACTGGGCTAGAATTTTCTCCTGAATTCATCTTTTCAACATTTACTCAATACTAGTGAGCCCAGAGTACCACAGTCAGTACTGCATGATAAAGAATAAGAATACACATCCTTAGCAAGAAAAAAAGAAAAACTACACACACACACACATATATATATTTGGCTTCCTTTTTATGTATTTTACTTTAATGCATTTAAAGCATAATTTTGATAAGAGGTCCACAGACCTCACCAGCCTGCCAACATCTGAGGCACAGTAATACTTAAGAAACCCTGATCTAGAGGTGGGGGGGGGGGGGGGGGGTGGCGGGGAGAAGGGGTGGCTAGGAAGAGGATGCACTTGAAGCATACACTCAAATCACCTGAGAGCCAGAGCCTTTTTAAAAGAAAAAAGGCTTTGTATAAATTTCAAAGTTAAAAATTCTTCAATGGGCCACTTGTTCTACTGGTCCCTTCCCTACCCCAAATCATTCTACTATGAATCTAATCTCTATTTCAACTTGAAGTAATCTGGTGGCAACAAAATTGCATTTACTTTCTGTTGCCTTTCTTTTTAAAGCAGGGGTAGGAATATAGGAAATGACCACTCTGACTTCCTAACAAACTTAAAATGTTTTACATTTCTATGTGACAAATGAATTTTCCTTATCCATTTTGAAATCAGTTTTAAAATAAGAATATATGTACTGTTTTGAAAAAAGCTTCAGGCTAATGAGAAATCAGTAAGTTGAATTTCTGAAATATTTGGCAGGCACGACACTAAGAAATGTATAACAATTTGCTAGATCCTTGTCATTCAGAAAAGGTAATGACATTTCTAGTGTTCATTCTAAAAAAAAACCTCAATGGTTTCTAATTTAGGTGCCTTTGTGGCGAAGATTGCCCGGCCAAAAAATCGAGCTTTCTCAATTCGCTTTACTGACTTAGCAGTAGTAGCTCACATAGATGGCAAACCTAATCTCATTTTCCAAGTGGCCAACACTCGACCTAGCCCTCTAACCAATGTTCGGGTCTCAGCTATACTCTATCAGGAACAAGAAAACGGCAAACTCTACCAGACCAGTGTGGACTTCCACCTTGACGGCATCAGTTCTGAGGAGTGTCCATTCTTTATCTTTCCACTCACCTACTACCACTCTATTACACCATCAAGTCCTCTGGCTACTCTGCTCCAGCATGAAAATCCTCCCCACTTTGAACTAGTCGTGTTCCTTTCAGCAACGCAGGAAGGCACTGGAGAAACGTGCCAGAGGAGGACATCCTACCTGCCCTCCGAGATCATGTTACGTCACTGTTTTGCATCTCTGTTGACCCGAGGCTCCAAAGGGGAGTATCAAATCAAGATGGAGAATTTTGACAAGACCATTCCTGAATTTCAAACTCCTCTGGTCTCCAAGAGCCCAAACAGGACTGACCTGGACATCCACATCAATGGACAAAGCATTGACAGTTTTCAGATCTCTGAAACAGGACTGATAGAGTAAGAAGTATCTATTTTAGCACCCTATTTTCTAATGTATTAAATACACTCAGCCACTTATGCAGCTATTTTTCCTTCATCGTATCTCATGTTTTCTTTTTCCAATGCTGATTACATCTTACTGATTACATCATGGTGATCAAGCCTCCACCCATTAAAAAAAAATGGCTGAGCTAACAATACATGTTGTGGAAATATAACATTATACAAAGTTTCTCTCTGTGGTTATCTGCTGAAATCAATGCACATGAAGGTAACAGATTATATGTAACAACAGAAATGCTGTTGGTGAGTTTGTATGAATGTGCTATGATACCAGTACATGGCCACACTTTACACAGCTGAATTCTAGGTAAATCAATCATCAATTTTTCATTTTCATCTGCCAATTGGAGCAACAGTCTAGTTTCAAACCTAGCTCCCTGGGTAGAATGATGATTTCATAATATTTAGTGAACATCCTTTTAAAACTGCTACTTTCGTCAAGACAACAAAGATCATTCCTTTGGTTCCTTATAAAACCAAACTGGGGTAAATATTACCCCCTTAATTTTTAACAGCTAAGAACAAATATTCACAAGAAAACAGCAAAAATAACTGAAAAATCATTTGGGCCTGACACTCAGACACACTCACATATTCATATATTTGTGGCAGAAAGTGATCAGGGCAAGTAAAGTACTAGCCTGACGGAAACTGTAGGGTGGTATTAGGCAAAATTAGGTATTAGATGCAAAATTTTATCCACTTTAAAGCTATTGTGCACATTAATCAAATAGTGATTTAAAAATTACAACTATTCACCTGAATGACTTCCAACCAAAGTAAAAACTTTACCTTTCTACTTAGGATCCATTGAATGGTATAAACACTTCATAGATGCAAATATATTTATGTTTTTGTAGATATAAAGGTTTACATATAATGTAACTCAGGGAAAAAACCTCCACTAGAAAAAGCAAAAAATAATTAGGCAATGAAGCATTTTCAAACCCAAATTCCTGTTTCAAACTTCAAATAGTTTTTTCTATAAACACAAAATGAGTGTTTATTCACCAGTAGGAGGTTGGACGAGATGAACTCTATTATTTCTTTCCAAATCTAATACTCCATGAAAATTATGCTTTCTCTGCTATTTTAATTTTACATGTACGAGGATGAACCCTTTCCCTTACCTCTGGTTTAACTTAAGACTATTTTTGTATACTTGTCACTTCCATTTTAAAAAAAATCAAACTGTCCTCAACCAAAACAAGGCCCAAAAATGTCACCCTATCAGATTTCAAAAAGATTTGTTGCTGCTCCTTTGAAATCTCCCTTATCCATTCCTATGCGGGCAAAGGGAAAGATGAACCCTCCCCACTGGTGATGACCCACGCAGGAATCATTTCCTGAAATAAATACTAGACAGTAAAGGCAAGCAGTTGTGAAAAGCCGGGCACGGCAGCAAGTCACATTTTCCTATTCTTTGACCAAAAGGAGAAGAAAATAAAGAACTCTGGAGTGGTCTAAGACTGATAATAGCAAAGTATATCAAGGACACAGAAACTTAATTATTGAGAACTTTTGCAGTTTAAAAATCTTAGACATTCTTAAATACTAGCTAGAACAGATTTTTTTTCCAACCCAAGACTGCTGTTACACAGATAAGACAGCAGGAATTCTTATTTCTATAATAAGGTAACAAAATTCACCTAACCTGTGAAAATAAAACAGTACTGAAGATTTACATGGTATGTTTTTTCCTAAGAGCTTCACATCACTTACACAGGTCACACAGAGAGGATGCCCAAAGTGGCATAACTTGGACGTGGACAGGTCTGTCTGGGCTCTCAGTCTCAATACAGATGCAGGGCCTTCTCCATTCAGGCCAGAAGAATCTCCTATCATACTATTTATACATAAACTTTGCATCTGAAAATTAGATATGACTTTTCCAAGACACATACGCACTGCACCGCCCCCCCCCCCCCCTCACAAACACTCTGTTGGTATACTAATGCTATTTAATAACAGACAGCTAAAAAATTCAATCAAATACTTTTGTCTAGGAGATCGAAAGCTTCTGAGAGAATGAGTCTTTCACTTCAAAGAATCACACCTTCTGTGTTGAGGGGACTAAGTTTTCTGCAAAGGCCCCATTATCCATTCAGGTGAATGGAGTGCAAACTGAAAGAGGGGACATTTACTAGAAAGTGAGACCAGCAGCTCTAACTCTTGGCTCTATCGCTCATTTACCTGGGCCACCTGGGAAATTACTGACAGTATCTCAGATACATGATCCAGGAGACCACAATGTCTCAGGTAGATGATCAAGGAGACCACAATGGAATGATGTTAAAAATGCTTGTGGAAACCAATACAGATAGCATAACAGTCCCAATAAACTGAAGACAGTTCAGTTCAGTTCAGTTGCTCAGTCGTGTCCGACTCTTTGCAACCCCATGAATCGCAGCATGCCAGGCCTCCCTGTCCATCACAAACTCCTGGAGTTTACTCAAACTCATGCCCATCGAGTTGGTGATGCCCATCGAATTGGTGATGCCATCCAACCATCTCATCCTCTGTCATCCCCTTCTCCTCCTGCCCCCAATCCCTCCCAGCATCAGGGTCTTTTCCAATGAGTCAACTCTTCGAATGAGGTGGTCAAAGTATTGGAGTTTCAGCTTCAACATCAGT
Source organism: Dama dama (assembly GCF_033118175.1). NCBI lineage: Eukaryota > Metazoa > Chordata > Mammalia > Artiodactyla > Cervidae > Dama > Dama dama. The sequence continues at coordinate 109,132,810 of NC_083700.1, read as the reverse complement.
CCTTCCAATGAACACCCAGGACTGATCTCCTTCAGGATGGACTGGTTGGATCTCCTTGCAGTCCAAGGGACTCTCAAGAGTCTTCTCCAACACCACATCAATTTCAAAAGCATCAATTTTTCGGCACTCAGCTTTCTTCACAGTCCAACTCTCACATCCATACATGACCACTGGAAAAACCATAGCCTTGACTAGACGGACCTTTGTTGGCAAACTAATGTCTCTGCTTTTTAATATGCTATCTAGGTTGGTCATAACTTTCCTTCCAAGGAGTAAGCGTCTTTTAATTTCATGGCTGCAGTCACCATCCGCAGTGATTTTGGAGCCCAAAAAAATAAAGTCTGACACTGTTTCCACTGTCTCCCCATCTATTTCCCATGAGGTGATGGGACCAGATGCCATGATCTTAGTTTTCTGAATGTTGAGCTTTAAACCAACTTTTTCACTCTCCTCTTTCACTTTCATCAAGAGGCTTTTTAGTTCCTCTTCACTTTCTGCCTTAAGGGTGGTGTCATCTGCATATCTGAGGTTATTGATATTTCTCCCGGCAATCTTAATTCCAGCTTGTGCTTCTTCCAGCCCAGCATTTCTCATGATGTACTCTGCATATAAGTTAAATAAGCAGGGTGACAATATATAGCCTTCACGTACTCCTTTTCCTATTTGGAACCAGTCTGTTGTTCCATGTCCAGTTCTAACTGTTGCTTCCTGACCTGCATACAAGTTTCTCAAGAAGCAGGTCAGGTGGTCTGGTATTCCCATCTCTTTCAGAATTTTCCACAGTTTATTGTGATCCACACAGTCGAAGACTTTGGCATAGTCAATAAAGCAGAAATAGATGTTTTTCTAGAACTCTCTTGCTTTTTCGACGATCCAGCGGATACTTGCAATTTGATCTCTGGTTCCTCTGCCTTTTCTAAAACCAGCTTGAACATCTAGAAGTTCTTGGTTCACGTATTGCTGAAGCCTGACTTGGAGATATTTGAGCATTACTTTACTAGCGTGTGAGATGAGTGCAATTGTGCAGTAGTTTGAGCATTCTTTGGGATTGCCTTTCTTAGGGATTGGAATGAAAACGGACCTTTTCCAGTCCTGTGGCCACTGCTGAGTTTTCCAAATTTGCTGGCATATTGAGTGCAGCACTTTCACAGCGTCATCTTTCAGGATTTGAAATAGCTCAACTGGAATTCCATCACATCCATTAGCTTTGTTCGTAGTGATGCTTTCTAAGGCCCTCTTGGCTTCACATTCCAGGATGTCTGGCTCTAGGTGAGTGATCACCCCATTGTGATTATCGGAGCATGAAGATCTTTTTTTGTACAGTTCTTCTGTGTATTCTTGCCACCTCTTCTTAATATCTTCTGCTTCTGTTAGGTCCATACCATTTCTGTCCTTTATTGAGCCCATTTTTGCATGATATGTTCCCTTGGTATCTCTAATTTTCTTGAAGAGATCTCTAGTCTTTCCCATTCTGTTGTTTTCCTCTATTTCTTTGCATTGATCACTGAGGAAGGCTTTCTTATCTCTCCTGGCTATTCTTTGGAACTCTACATTCAAATGGGAATATCTTTCCTGTTCTTTGCTTTTTACTTCTCTTCTTTTCACAGCTATTTGTAAGGCCTCCTCAGACAACCATTTTGCCTTTTTGCATTTCTTTTCCATGGGGATGGTCTTGATCCCTGTCTCCTGTACAATGGCACGAACCTCCATCCATAGTTCATCAGGCTCTCTGTCTATCAGATCTAGTCCCTTAAATCTATTTCTCACTTCCACTGTATATTCATAAGGGATTTGATTTAGGTCATACCTGAATGGTCTAGTGGTTAAACTGAAGACAAGTCGATACCAAAAACCATAAAGCCCACTTATATGTATGTGTGTTGTTGTTGCTATGTTAGTTGCTCAGTTGCGTCCTACTCTTTTGACCCCATGGACTATAGCCCACCAGGCTCCTCTTTTAATGGAATTCTCAAGGCAAGAATACTGGGGTGGGTAAGCCATTTCCTTCAACAGGGGATATTCCCAACCCAGGGATCAAACCTGGGTATCCTGCCTTGCAGGTGGATTCTTTACATCTGAGCCACAAGAGAAGCACCCTACACATGTACAGGCCCTTATTACCAACTGCCAGCAGCAACCTAACAGCCAAAAACTGCCACGCCTGCTTCAAAGCATTTCAAAATGCACTGAGCTGAACTTTTCTGTACCACCTAGATTTACTTTAATCATCTTTTAATTCCATCCTTACAGAATCATTACTGTAAGATGATTCCTAATGAACAGAAATTATAATCTGAGTATTACAGGGCTTTTTCTGCCTCTACATTCTCCTGTGGGTATTCACAAAGATCATGCACAATTCTTACCCACATGTTTCTAATTCCACCCATTTCTCCACACATAAGAAGCAAATACATGATAAGAACAGTCTCTAATTTATTAAAAAGAACAAATCATTCTGGAACTTTCAGTATTTAAATTATCTTAATTTGCTGTCAAAGGGTATCTCACAATTGATCAGTATGTCAGTGTGTCTCAACAAACTAATCAAGTGCTGCTATTCTGGTAGACTGTAAGACATAGCAGGAGCAACTTTTTTTTTAATGTACAACATTTTCAACAAAAGTGGATTACTTATAAAAGTTCAGAATCATTAGCATGGTTTAATAAGCCAAAGTGAAAATCTCATTAAAAAGCAGTCAATAAAAGCCATTATAAAATATTTTTGTAGATCTAATGTGAAAATTGCCCCTTAAGAAAGACTGTCATTTATCAAAAAGACCAGATGAATAAATGACTAAAGTAAAAAGTCATAGTTTTAGACTTTGCTCTCAGATATAAAAGCAAGCTTTCTAGCATTTTTTCTATTTCTTCTCAGCTGTGAGAGGCACTGGAAAAGGAGTTAATAGGCTGCTTCCTAACTTGAAATTTCAGTTCACAAGGTAGCCTTAATAAAGAATATGTCTTGCAGAGAACACACAGACTTAAAAAATTAAACCAAGTAAATCCTAATGGTTGTATTTATTATCCTTGGTTTCATGCAATACAGCCCTCATATAACCATGGAACTCTAAATGCAAGCAATGTTACAACCCCATCTACTGGAGAGAGGCAAGTAACTGAGTCAATTTTTAATAAAGGTATCCTTTGTAAGCCTTGTTAAGAACTAATGCCATGGAAATCCAGATAAAAATACTTCAAAAAAGTAAGAAAGTCTTACCTACATCTTTTCGTCCTGGTTTTTCAAAACGTCTGTCACCCCTAGAAAAGGTAAAATGAAGTTTCAAAAAAAACATGAGTAATACAAAGATTTCCCATCCATGACACCCACTTTCCTATCTTTAACAGCATTTCCTTTTCAAATTATAAAACAAATACATGTACTAACACATATATATGGAATTTAGAAAGATGGTAACGACAACCCTATATGCAAAACAGAAAAAGAGACACAGATGTACAGAACAGACTTTTGAACTCTGTGGGAGAAGGTGAGGGTGGGATGTTTCGAAAGAACAGCATGTATATTATCTATGGTGAAACAGGTCACCAGCCCAAGTTGGATGCATGAGACAAGTGCTCGGGCCTGGTGCACCGGGAAGACCCAGAGGAATCGGGTGGAGAGGGAGGTGGGAGGGGGGATCGGGATGGGGAATACGTGTAAATCTATTGCTGATTCATGTCAATGTATGACAAAACCCACTGAAAAAATAAATAAATTAAAAAAAAAAATACATGGTTTTTGCCTAACATTTGGGAAACACAGAAAAGCACAAATATGAAAGCAAAAATATCCAATGTCTCACCTACCAATAGTTAGCTTCTATAGACCCAGTAACTTTTTTAATTAGGTACATTTTTAATTAAATTCATGTTTTATTTTAGGTATCTGCTGTATAGAGCTTTATATACTGCTTTCACAATGTGTTTTTACACATGAGTAAATATTTTCAAACTCTTCCTAACTTTTGTGGACAAGGATTCCTTGGTGACTCAGAGGTAAAGAATCCGCCTGCCAATGCAGCAGACGTGGGTTTGATCCCTGGGTTCAGACGATCCCCTGGAGGAGAAAATGGCAACCCACTCCGGTATTTTTGCCTGGGAACTCCCATGGACAAAGGAGCCTGGTTGGGCCACAGTTCATCAGGTCAGGAAAGAGTCAGACATGACTTAGTGACCAAATAACAACTGTGTGGATATGCCATTATATAAGAAACCACACTGAAATTAAGTTGTTTGGCTTATTTCCCATTGTTTTATATTATAAATATTATCACATGGACATCTTTGTATATTATCTGTGCAGCTGCTTTTGCTCATGTTGAAAGACTTCATATAAAGTCACAAGCAATATAGAGAAGATGCTTTGATTAACAGCAACAAACAATAATATGAAAATGCTTGTCACTGAGTACTAATCAAACAGCACATCTAATTAACTATTAAATATCCATGCAGGGACAAAAATATTAATGTATTTATCTAGAATGCTTCTTCCTTTAAATAAGGATCATTTAAACACTTCTAACATAACTCTTATTTAATTAGTAGCATTTTTTGAAAAATAAAACTTTGTAACTATACAAAGAGCATTCTCCTCTGCAGAAAGCAGAGAAATGCTTTTACACCAAGAATCTTTATCCCAGGAGGTTAACTCCTTCAGTTACCTTTCCTCCCAGCTCTGTGACCTGTGCATTTCCCTGCCGCCTCCTCGGCCAAACACCCCTTCTACTTCATCAAAGCTTCTTTGGTAGAAACCACATTCGCCTCTGCCTCTGCCTGAAAACAACAACACAGAGAAAATGGTCAGATGTCAACATCTGGCACAAGCTGAACACCAAACATTCATCTCCAAAGTGCTGTCTATACACAAAGCAGAATGTCCACATTTAAATATTCAGCAAGGCCCACTGACTCTTCACCAGCGAGACCAGTAACAGCAGTGACAGCAGGGAAGCAGCGAGACCAGAGGGGGATGTTTAAAAAAATAACCGTGTCAGAGTCCCAGCTCCAATCCTGAACAAGAAACAGTACCGACATCAAGCTCCTCAACAGAGAAGTCATTAGTGAAATTCTAAAATCAGTAAACCATTATGACAAATCAAACCTTCTGTTGGACTATTTTCAATAAAAATGGAAAATGTGAGGAGTTTGAGAAGAGAGCAGACAAAGTACAAAAACCAGGCATAAATGTTAATTTCTTTAACTCCAGAAAAAGGATAATTTAAAAGTGTCAACTCTATAAACTATCAATTTCGTGAACTAACTTCTTAAAGAATATTCCACACCAATCAAAGGCACTGTTTCCCATTTGCACACATCTTGGGGAAAACTATCAGGCAGCACTAAATTCAAACCAATGAGCCAGTAAAAAAGTGTGCATGTAGGAATTCATAGAGGCTCCAGTGGCTCAAATGTACACTGGCCTTTACTGAAGGCAATCTGATTAGATTTATCAAATCTGACTCAACATTCTAATTATAATTTATCCTAATAGAAATACTTGCATAAATATGCAAATACATATATATATATATATGGAGATTTTTGTTGCAAATTTTTGAAAAACAGAAACATAATCAGTAAAGGACTGGCTAAGTAAATTTTGATAAAACAGTTCAGTAGAATACTAGGAAGCCATAAAAGATAAAGTACTGCCATTAAAAGAAATCTACACACACACACACACACACAAAAGAAATCTACGTTATTCTGGTGAATGACTAAAGTATGCCCAAGAGCAATACATTTATAAAAAAATTACAATGTATACAAATGATATGATTGCATGGTTAGGATCAAGAAGGACATAAACCCAAATGCTCCATCTGGGGGCAGAAGGCAATATGCACTTTCAGCTTTATATTTTCTGTGTACTGTGAGGATTTCCCAACTAATGTACACCACTTGTATCCAACACACAAGCTGAAAACTGGGCGGGGGGGGGGGGGCGCGGCGGCGGTGGGGAGAACGCGGTAAAAATTATGCCTAGGCATGTATTTATATCTAGATAAAATCTTAGCCATTATCCCCAACTCACTTCTCCAACAGTAAAAAAAACCACCCAAGGAAAAATGATGAATCTTGAATAAAAGAATGAATCCATTCCAAAGCTAAATACAACTGAGTTAAATAATTGTTTCAAATATTCATACAGTATTTTTATTTTCTAGCATCACTTATCAAGAATTGACTCAGAATACAATTATACTTCTATATGATCTTATGATGGAATACAAGAATAATGCATAATTGTATGTATGTAATCATAAAACAATGATACCTTCTTTAGTCTAAGTATCAATATCTTCACCTGTAAAATGGAAGTGAGGACTAGAGTTGAACTATAATAATCCTAAAGTTACCTTCCAGTTCTATCAACTTAACTTCCACTTAATGTACAGTTTTGTACCTCTATCCTTAGGAAATACAGATGTATTATTTAAGATCTATCTTAAAAGAGTTTAATACAAACTGTTAAATAACACTGTGGTGATATTTACAAAGATATTTTTAGGATGAAAGAAAAAAGTCCCCTGTCCTTTTAGAGAACAATTTTCTCAAGAAAACCATTAAGCACATAGCACCTTGAAAAAGCCTTTTATTCTGGAAACATGTGAATATGAAAAACAGCGTTCAAAACCTGCCAGAAAAATAAGCAAACCACAAAATATTTCCTGCCAGTTATAACTAGCATTGGCACTGGTCCTCCTTATGAGCCCAAAGCTTTGTAAGTGGGCACAAAAAAAGAAGCTGATTCTAGAGCTTTCCAGCTTGCAAAACGTGAGGAACACTCTTCAAAGTGCAAGGCCCATAATCATCTATAAAAGTAGCTCCCATATGAGGAGAAGCAAGTAAATATAACATGGAGAATCTTTCATAAAGTTAAATTTAAATGACTGTCCTAATCTATGAGATTTCACCCTCTTCTTTGGGGGGATTAAAATATACTTCCTTTAAAAAAAAATAAAATATACTTCCTTTAATAATGAGGAAGGCAATGGCTGACAACTGTATAGATACGCTTTATTTTTAAACATCTTCACCAGATAAAATAAAAAGATGACAAATTCATATTGTTTCCCTGTTCATTTATTTAAATTTTACTGCTTCATGATATTCAGAAGTATGAAAGTCAGCTGATTTTCACAACAAACTTCTCTCAAGTTGGAAAGAGGCAGGGCAATCATCTGATGTCAGGTCTGATCATGCCAAAAAAAAAAAAAAAACCCAGCTACACTAATCACTATTTATTTAACCAACAGGTTAAAATTAAGCAGTAACTGAAGAAAACAAAACCACAGATTAAAGGTCTCATGGAACCAATAAGAATCACAGTTGGGACAATGGTATCAGAAGTATTTCTCACTAAGTCAGTTCATTCATTTAACTAGTTTCATGTCATCCATTCATATCAATGTTAATTAAGTCACTGCTTTTATTACAGTATCTTTCATACAAGTCCCATTTAAATTCTGAATGTAAGAGTCCTATTCCTATGTAATAGCAATACGCACTTCAAACCAGAAGGTAGAAAGAAAGTAATCAATGGTTCATCAGTTTCTAGACCTGGAATTTGTTTTAACAAGTATTTAGAGATTGGTTGGTATTTGCAACACACAACACTAGTGGTCACTTGAGGAACAAAAGACTTGTGGGCCTCACTTCTTAATAAATAAGACCTCTCACAGTCATGCCCTGAAAAGCACTAGAGGAAAAGCTCCCCAAGGGCAACCTCTTCTCAGTGCGAGCCCACTGCAGAAAAACCCAGGCAACATCCAAGGAGCAGGCCACAGTCACCCTCAAAACACCATTATCACATCCCCAAGCAGCACAGATCTCAGACGATTTCTGGACCAACAGAACCTAACTATGTTTGGGAATCTAAATGGCCTGTGGACCTTCTGAAACACACATGCTTAAATCTCACCTACCAGTATATTCTGCTGCAGATATTTTTTCCTGTTGAGTTTTATAGATGATTCTAACAACTCCCCAGGTTAAAAACCACCATTCTAGAGACTGACAAATTCAGAAGGAAAACACATGGACAACCTGGTAACAGCACTTGATCTACAAGTAGAGTTTTAGTTAACCTTTTCATTATTCAGAACAGTTGCCTTCCCACATTCTGAATGAAACCCCTTCACAGGAATACACAATTTAATACAATCTCTATAAAGAATGGATATAAATCACTCTATTCATAAAGCATAACTTTAAGAAAAAAGAATTTAGATACTCCACATTCATGATCATGCCAACCTGGACGGTGCAATGTGTGGAGGCAATGGCTTCTTTTTTTGCAGACATCCAATTCTTCCAAAAGCACCTTTTAAAACTGCAAGGTGTGTTGAGACTTCTGCTATGATTTAGCCAACTTAGAAGTAAAAGCTCAAGTAAATATTTATATTACAAACATTAAGAATGCCTTTAAGCAGCAGAAGATCAACAAACTCCAAGTAGGGAGCAGATATCAAAGAACAAGTAATATCAATTATTCTTCTAAGAAAAGACAAATCTATGAAATATAAAACTACAGATTATATAAAGGATTGTTGCATAATGTTTTCTTTCTTCTGCACCCTAAAAAGGTCTCGTACTGAGGAGATGGCTTTTACAAAAGCCTCTCTCTGGCTGGGGACACTCCTGGCACATGGCCTTATATGGAGACCCGAGTCCCAGAGGCCTGCAGGGACCTGGGTGCCACTCCTGCAGCCAAGGCACTTCAGGGAGCTCCGGCTCTCACAGTGTAAGGTCCCGGGGGGTGAGGAATATGGATCACAAATACTTGCCAAAGAGAATGAGGACCATCTAAAATCATTCACACTCAAGTCTCTAGGCTCAAAAAACCTTCTTCTACTCCAAACCAGGGGTTGTGGACCAGATACACTGAGAAATGGTTCCAAAAACAAATGGTCAGGACATTTATTATGCAGTTAATGTCAAAAAGCAGTTTTCAAAAATCAAATATCAAAATATTCTTAAAGTGATTTATTTATTTCCCTGTTCTCTTTCTCCACCGTTCCATTATTACTTTTTTTTCACATGAAAGCTCACCTCGCCCTCGTGAAGAACTTCGACCTCTAGGAGCCCCCACCACTGTTCCTCCTCCTCCTCGTCCTGTCAATCGCAGGACAGCAGCACTATTTACGGACATGGAAAAGTTTCTCTGCCAAAAAAAGAAAAGAAAGGAAAAAAATGGATAAAACAGATAAAACCACATGTTGCTCCTCACCATCTCCCACAGCATCTATAAACCGGCATCTGATGACTACCAGCGATGAGAGACGATCACCACGTGGCACACTAAGATGTTACAAATTTTGGGTTTAGCTGAAAATTTTAAACTAACATTTCAGATCAACAAACATGAACCAACAATGCCTTACACCATGTTAGGTTCTGTATGTACCCAAGAGGAGGCAAGATATGTACGCATCATCATGATAGACAGAGAATACACAGTAAAAGAGATCTGGTTTGAAAGGGTCCTTTAACTACTGAAAGGTGGAAATGAGCAGGAGTCACAAAAGGTCTGAATCAATAGTAACAGGATTAAAAAAAAAAATGGATCATTTTGCCTCATTCTGCTCATCAGTGTGAATGAGCAACTCCAACTAGGGTTTAATAGAATGACAGCTATCAGGGATGAATGGGGGAAGGCAAAGAAAGAAGAGGGGAGGGGAAGAGAATGCTTGAGAAGAATAAACAAAATCCCACTCACTTAGTCATTAGCTTACATCTGCATCCACAGTCAATGTGGAAAAGGGTCAAACATGACAAGACCAGTAGTGGGTGGGCATCCTTCAAACACGAAGAGGGGACACAGGAAGACAGGAGGTCTGGGATTCAAAAATATGTTTAGTCGATACTTCTGGATAAATGGAACAGACATGGCTTAGGAAAAGGTAAAGCAGGAAGCAATTATAGAAATACTGGAAAATGATCTATGAAATATCAAAATCCTAGGCATATGAAACAATTTAATAAGAGAGTTTTAAACTCAAAAACTGTTGGAATACATCTTTACCTGAATTCTTTCTAAACACTTGGGCTTCTCTGATAGCTCAGTTGGTAAAGAATCCACCTGCAATGCAGGAGACCCCAGTTTGGTTCCTGGGATGGGAAGATCCACTAGATAAGGGATAGGCTACCCACTCCAGTATTCCTGGGCTTCCCTTGTGGCTCAGCTGGTAAAGAATCCGCCTGCAATGCAGGAGGCCTGAGTTCGATCCCTGGGTCGGGAAGATGCCCTGAAGGAAAAGGCTACCCACTCCAGTATCCTGGCCTGGAGAATTCCATGGACTGTACGTAAAGAGTCGGACACGACTGAGCAACCAAGCACAGCACAGAACCTAACAGACATCTGTGCAAAAATGCACTGGTATGGGAGTGTGGGAAAGCTGACTTCAGCAGGGCTGCAGCAACGGTCCTCGGGACAGAGAGGCAACAAGTGAGGCTTAGAGTACACAAGTTTGGTAGCAGCTAACTAAATTTCAGGGAAATAAAATTCTGCAATTCAACTACTTAAGTCCAAATTGTTTCCACTGTGTTTGGATTCAAAATCAAATGAAATATGATATTCCTATCTTAAAGAAATCAACATGTAATTTTGGTTTGAAAAACTTCTACTTTCATTACTAAATTTTTCTTGTTTTAATATATGGGTGATTTTCTCCTCATTAACTGTCACTACTTGTCTTTATCAGAACTGTATTCAATAGAATTTGTTCAGGTAAACTTTAGAAACTTATTTTTTCCTTTGACTTTTATAGGCATATAATAATACAATCAAGTAACTTCAAAACTGAAGACCAAGATATAATTAATAATGGAAAACTAGAGGCAGATACCAAACTTAATCAATACTTACTTCAAACTGTATTTTAATAAAAATTATTTTTAAGAAAAGCTAGTTGAAACAAATGCATTAATTTATCTTGGGGCATACAGTAAACAGCAGTGTTACTGAATAACTCTTCTGGGATCACAATTAAACAAGACTGTGAAATCCCAAAATCTAGATTCATGTATTCTAATACTGGAAAAATAGAAGTCAGTGTTAAATGTACTGTCCATGCCAGAATCTGACACTGTTGAATACCTCATAACCAAAGTATTACATGTATGAAACTCAAACACACCCATCTACAGGGTTCAGGGAAACTCTCATATGCTTTCTTTCACACTTCCTAACACACTGCAGCTGAACGTGAAAGTTGGTATAATCTCTGGAAGGCAATATATATACTTATCAGATACATTTGTCAAAGTATATTTCAATGTCCACCCCTTTTGACATAACACTTTCTCTTTTTACACATGTGAAAAATAACATAAGCAGAACGATCTTAACTGCAGTACTGTTTGTAAAAGCAAAAATGGCAACTGGCTAAGTATCAATCAAAAGGAGCTGATCTAAAAATCATGATTCTACACAATTTTTTAAAAACATAAGGCAACTCTTACTTATTAGGGTTAACCATACAAAACTGGGCTTCCCTGGTGGCTCACTCAGTAAAGAATCCACCTACAAGACAGGAGATTGCATGCAACAGAGGAGACTTGGGTGAAAGCCGAGTCAGGAAGATCCCCTGGAGGAGGAAATGGCAACTTAACTCTAGTAGTCTTTTTTTTTTTCCACTCTGGTAACCATTCTTGCGTGGGAAATCCCATGGACAGAGGAGCCTGCCAGGCTACAGTTCATGGGGTCGCAAGAGTTGGACATGACTTAGCAACTACACCACCACCATCATCATACAAAACTGTTAATATTCAATCATTTCTGATCCAGAAAACCACATTTCCTACAGTCCGCCTAATCAGGCTCCAGCCTAATAGCTGGAGTGAAGTGCACGGAGAGGCTAGACTGCCTGAGAGTGAACTGCGGCTCCTTTACTCAACTCTGTGCCTCCTTTTCCTCATGCATATAATGTGAAAAGCAATCTACTTCATGGGCTGTTGTAAGCACTTAATACATTAAGCAACAAATAGTTAGAACAGGGACACATCTTAAAAGTTCAATAAATATGTCATTACCTCCCAAATAGATGCTTAGGTAGAAACAGTGTAGAATTGTATGCCTAACAGGCGTGCGAGTGTGTGTGTGTTTTAAAGAACAGATCCAAAAGTAGCTGCAGTTGTACTAAATAGCAGCCGTGTGTGTGTGTGTGTGTGTGTGTGTGTGCGCGCGTGCGCGTGTTTTAAAGAACAGACACAAAAGTAGCTGCAGTTGTATTAAATACCCTAGAAAGGGAACACAAGAAAATGGAAATAACAGTTAATCCTGAGGGAGAAAAAAACCTAGGTCACTCATAGACTTGTTTTTCACTGTATGTGCTTTGTGAATTTTGCATGTATACACATGTATTGTCTAATAAAAAAATGCATAAATGAAGTGCCTTTCTTTCATGTCAAATAAATAAAATACGCCAATCTGGTAGCAGTTACTTAAATTACAAGTGTAATATATGGAGCTTTATTGATTATGCCAAAGCCTTTGACTGTGTGGATCACAATAAACTCTGGAAAATTCTGAAAGAGATGGGAATACCAGACCACCTGACCTGCCTCTTGAAAAATCTGTATGCAGGTCAGGAAGCAACAGTTAGAACTGGACATGGACTGGTTCCAACAGGAAAAGGATATGTCGAGGCTGTACATTGTCATCCTGCTTATTTAACTTATAGGCAGAGTACATCATGAGAAATGCTGGGCTGGAGGAAGCACAAGCTAGAGTCAAGATTGCCGGGAGAAATATCAATAACCTCAGATATGCAGATGACACCACCCTTAAGGCAGAAAGTGAAGAAGAACTAAAGAGCCCCTTGATGAAAGTGAAAGAGGAGAGTGAAAAAGTTGGCTTAAAGCTTAACATTCACAAAACTAAGATCATGGCATCTGGTCCCATCACTTCATGGCAGGCAGATGGGGAAACAGTGGCAGACTTTATTATTTTGGACTCCAAAATCACTGCAGATGGTGACTGAAGCCATGAAATTAAAAGACGCTTGCTCCTTGGAAGGCAAGTTATGACCCAACCTAGACAGCTTATTAGGAAGCAGAGACATTACTTTGCCAACAAAGGTCCGTCTAGTCAAGGTTATGGTTTTCCAGTAGACATGTATGGATGTGGGAGTTGAACTATAAAGAAAGCTGAGTGCCGAAGAATTGATGCTTTTTAACTGTGGTGTTGGAGAAGACTCTTGAGAGTCCCTTGGACAGCAAGGAGATCCAACCAGTCCATCCTAAAGGAGATCAGTCCTGGGTGTTCATTGGAAGGACTGATGTTGAAGCTGAAACTCCAATACTTACCCACCTGATGCTAAGAACTGACTCACTGGAAAAGACCCTGATGCTGGGAAAGACTGAAGGCAGGAGGAGAAGGGGATGACAGAGGATGAGATGATTGGATGGCATCACCGACTCAATGGACATGAGTTTGGGTAGACTCCGAGAGTTGGTGATGGACAGGGAGGCCTGGCGTGCTGCAGTCCATGGGGTCACAAAGAGTCGGACACGGCTGAGCAATTGAACTGAATGCTTTTCAAACTTGAGAAGGACAAACAGGGCAATGTCAAATCAAACAGCAACCAGAAGATCTTATCTGAGCATTAATTTTGTTCAAAGAAAACCTTTTATGTAGTTATATTTTACACATGCGTGCATTCATGTATGTGTGTACATCTATGTGTCAGAGTATATGTGGTGGGGAGGGTGTGGGCAAGAAGTGTGCACACTCAGTTAACTTGCATTTTAAAGATAAAATACCCTCTTTAGGTAACATCAGGAAACAAGATATATAGCAAGAAGCTATTTTAGGTTATTAGAGTTATTTACCTCCCGGATAGGAGTAACAGGGTGAATAGGTATGCAAAACTCTAGCCTAGCAAGGCCTAAGCAATTCCTGAACAGGTAACCATCCAAAATATTAATTTCAAAATATTAATGAATCTTTCGCCAGCTCTAAGTACTGTCCTATTCCAACATATATTATAAAAAAAAGGATAGCAAGTGTCAAGAATTCCTAAATTTTGCATTTTTGTGCTGTGCTATGCTTAATCGCTCAGTTGTGTCCAACTCTGCGACTCCATGGACTGCAGTACACCAGGCTCCTCTGTCCATGGAATTCTCCAGGCAAGATTACTGGAATGGGTTGCCATTTCTTTCACCAGGGGATGTTCTCCACCCAAGGATCAAACTCCAGGTCTCCACATTGTGAGCGGATTCTTTACTGTCTCAGTCACCATGGAAGCCAATCTTTATATTAAGCCCTGGTAATTACAGCATTCAAATCTTAACACCTCAAGATAAACTTTTCCATTATAAAAACAAAATGAAGAGCTACTTCTTTAGTCATTCTAGAACTAATTTTCATGTGAAGGTATACTGCACATCTAACTTTATTCCTTTTTAAAAAACCAACAGTTTTCAGCATTTATTGAATAATTTTTGATTGTTCAAGTAATCAGTGTAGCCCTTAAACTGTATCACATGTTAGTAACTAGTACCAAGTCCTTCCGCCTACTTACTAAAAAGCTTTTCTAACCCATGTTGTCTCTAAGAAAACTAGGCATTTAATGAAAAATAAAAAATAATTATTAAAAATATTCATAAACAATTGGAAAACTAATTACTAAAGACTGAAACTGGTATATTGAGCTATATAAAAATAAGCTTCTGTATTAAAAAATATCATAATTGAAAACAAATGCAATTTTAAATTTAGAAAAATGAACAAGTTAGTAGATGGGTAGGATGAGGGGTGGGAGGGAGTTTCAAGAGGGGATACATGTACACATACAGGTAATTCACTTTATTGTACAGCAGAAACTAACACAGCACTGTAAAAATTATACTCCAATAGAAAAGAAACTGAAAAAAAAAAAAGAAAATTTAACAGGTTAGGTTTAGGACTAGCTCAAGAAAAAGATTACTATCCACCCCCCTCCTCCCCCAAAATGGCGAAGAACAAAAAATTAAAAGAAATATAAATGCAAGTATCTGAGAAACTCTGCACCAGGGAAGGAAATGCAAACTAAAAGAAAGAATACTTTTTCCAAATATGCGGAGAATATTTTTCAATAAAAATACTGTAAATATAGAACAAAGTTTAGTATATACACCACCATCTGCACAAAAAGGAGGAAATATATTCAATATTTACTTGGAAAAATACACAAGAAACTGCTAATACAGGCTGCCTTTCAGAAAAGGAGACAGACGGCTGGTGGAAAGGATGGGAGAGAGATCTTCTATTATGCACTGTTCTGTAAATTTTGATTTCTAAACCATATGATTTGGGCTTCCCTGACAGCTCAGTTGGTAAAGAATCTGCCTGCAATGCAGGAGACCCCAGTTCAATTCCTGGGCTGGGAAGATCCGCTGGAGAAGCGACAGGATACCCACTCCAGTATTCTTGGGCTTCCCTTGTGGCTCAGCTGGTAAAGAATCTGCCTGCAATGTGGGAGACCTGGGTTTGATCCCAGGGTTGGGAAAATTCCCCTGGAGAAGAGAAAGGCTACCCACTCCAGTATTCTGGCCTGGAGAATTCCACATGATTTACTGCTCATGAAAAAAACAATGAAATCATGGAAGAGCAAGGGTAAAACACTACAGGTATGGCAACAGTAAAACAAAAGTAATATATACCCTCATACACAATGATTCTTTAAAGTGATCCAGCAGTATGGAGTGATTTGGTTTTATTTCCTAACTTTCAATTATAATCAGCTGGTAGGTGCAACTATCCTTAAGCCAATTTTTTGTTTTTGTTTTGCAATTTTTTAATTTTTTTGCCACAAGGGATGTAGGATCTTAGTTCCCTTAGTCCAGGAATCAAACCCATGCCCCCTAAATTGGAAGCACAAAATCTTAACCACTGGACCACCAGGGAAGTTAAAACCAGTTTTGATTCCTGTAGCTTTGCAGTTAAATTCTAAAACTGGAAGTATAGGTCTTATTTCTTCGCAAAACTGTTTTGACAACTTGGGGTCCTCTGTATTTCTATATAAATTTTAAGATTAGCTTCTACCCAAAAAGCCACTGGGATTTTGGTGGGGATTGCACTGGCAGCAAATCATTAATAATATTAAGTCTTTCAAGGCTTAATAAAATGCTAATGCCTTTCCATTTATTGAGATCTTAATTTCTTTCAATAGTGTTTCTTTTTTCTTTTAATTGTACGAAGTTTCATACTCCTTAGTTAAATTTATTTTCTTTTTTTTTTCCTCTTTTTTTTTCCATTTATTTTTATTAGTTGGAGGCTAATTACTTTGCACGGAATTTTCTTAATTTCCTTTGCAAATTGTCCATTGCTAGTATATGGAAATGCTTCCCTGGTGGCTCAGTCAGTAAAGAATCCACCTGCAATGCAGGAGACCTGGGTTCAATATCTGAGTTGGGAAGATCCCCTGGAGGAGGGCATGGCGGCCCACTCCAGTATTCTTGCCTGGAGAATTCCCATGGACAGAGGAGCCTGGCAGGCTACAGGGCATGGGGTCACAGAGTCGGACACGACTGAGCGACTAAGTACACAGTAATGGAAACACAACTGACTTTTGTGTACTGATTCTGTAGCATACAACTGTGCTATATTCACTTACTGGTGTTAATAGTTATTCTGTGGATTCTTTAAGATTTTCTATATGTAGGATCATGTCATCTTCAAACAGAGATAATTTTACTTCTTCCCTTCCAATCAGGATCCTTTTTATTTCCTTTTCTAGCCTAAGAGCTCAGCTAAAACTTCCAACACAAGGTTCAATATCAGTAGTGAGAGCAGATATACTATCTTGTTCCCAATCCAAGAAGAAAAGCTTTCAGTCTTTCATCACAGAGTATAATGTTGGTTGTGGATTTTTCATAAAAGCCCTTAATTAAGTTCACTTCCATTCCCAGTTCGTTAAGTTTGCTTTCACAAAAGGGTGTTGAATTTTGTCAAATGCTTTTTCTGTGGAAACTGAGGTGATCAAGTGTTTTTCTTTTCTTCAATCTATTAATAGGGTATATTATATTGGTTTATGTTGCACCACCCTGGAATTCTGGGGATAAACCCCACTTAGCCATGGTGTATAATCCTTTTGATACACTGTTGGATTCAGTCTGCATTACCAGCGTATTCTGACAACTGAAGATACACAAAAATAAACTACTTAAACATACTAAATGTTAACAAGTAATTATTTCTACATGGTGATTTTATAGGTAAGATTTACTTCTTCATATCTTTCTGTATTTTCTATAATCAAATATGAATATCTTTTACAGCAAAAAAAAATAAGTATTTTATTGATTTTTCTCACTTATGAAAATATTATAAAGCAGAGATGAACAAACTGATGCCATATGTATGAATGTGAAATCTAAAAATCATTACTCAAAGAAAAAAACAAGCTGCAGAATATAATTATACAGTGGTGCTGTCACTTCAATCATGTCCGACTCTTTGTGACCCCGCAGACTGTAGCCTGCCAGGCTCCTCTGTCCATGAGATTCTCCAGGCAAAGATACTGGAGTGGTTGCCAGTTCCTCCTCCATTATATACAGTACACTATATTCAATATAGACTTCCCTGGTGGTTCAGATGGTAAAGAATCTGCCTGCAATTTGGAGACCTGGGTTCAATCCCTGGGTCAGGAAGATCCCCTGAAGAAGGAAATGGCTACCCACTCCAGCATGGTTGGTTGGAGCATTTCATGAACTGAGGAGCCTGGGAGGCTACAGTCCATGTAAAATTTATAACCCTATAAGATGGAACTCTTATGGGTATATGGACACACAAAAATGTAATGACAATATCAAAACATGAATGATGAAAATAATCTGATTCATAGTAATCCCTGGAAATGCAGAGAGGGCTACACCCCAGGCAGTCTCAACTGTGGTGAAGAAGAAATTTTGTTTCTTAAAACAAAGGTATACACAAATTATTTTAAGATTAGATGTATCTGAGTTGAAAATATTCAGGTCATTGTAATAATATTCTCTATACCATTTGAAATGCTTCATAATAAAAATATTTTTGAGAAAAATTAAACCAAAATATAACCAGATGTGCAATTTTTTTTTAAAGGAAATTTACCACTTTTGAAAAGAAACTTTTCAGCAATTACTAGAGACAGGACCCTTCCTTTCCCATGCATTCTTTATAACAATAACAACTTTTCATCAATGAAAATATTTGTTGATGACCCTAGATGATATTGGGTTTCATGAATAAAGAAGGAACTATTAGCCTGATTTTGGACCTCCCTGGTAGCTCAGCTGGTAAAGAATCTGCCTGCAATGAAGAAGACCCTGGTTAGATTCCAGGGTCGGGAAGATCCCCTGGAGAAGGGATAGGATACCCACTCCAGTATTCTTGGGCTTTCATGGTGGCTCAGACGGTAAAGAATCCGCCTGCAAAGCAGGAGACCTGGCTTCGATCCTGGGTTGGGAAGATCCCCTGGAGGAGGGCCTGGCAACCCACTCCAGTATTCTTGCCTGGAGAATCCCCACTGACAGAGGAGCTCGGCGGGCTACAGTCCATGGGGTGGCAAAGAGTCGAACACGCCTGAGCAGCTAAGCACACAGCACAGCCTGATTTAGGAGAGACCACAAACGAAACAAAGCTGCTTACAGGAGCATGGTGCTCAAAGGCTCCAAACACACACCACACCTTTCTTAAAACAACGCGGGGTAACGGAAGTCTAATTTTTATTTGGCCATGCCTCGTGGCTTGTGAGATCTTAGTTCCCCATCAGTTCTGAACCACCAAGGAAGTTTCAGTAAGTTCTCTTAATAGGCTTTTCCCTCTGAATAGACTGATTTCACCATGCACAGCATGGCAAGAGTGCAGAAAAAACACCCAGAGCTGTCACAAAAAATAATGAAAAATGTTCTGGAATTAGATAGTGGTGATGGGTTACACAATGCTGCATCTACTAAAAACTATAAAAATGTTTAATTTTATGGCATGTAACTTAGGTCTCAATAAAAGTTTTCTTAAAAAGTAATGATGATTCTTCATTTAAAGTGGTATTCCAACAAAGCTCTTTCTTTCTCCATTTTACTATAATCACCATGGTGGTGGTGGTTTAGTTGCTAAGTTGTGTCCAACTCTTGCGACCCCGTGGATTGTAGCCCACCAGGCTCCTCTGTCCATGGGATGCTTCAGGGAAGAATATTGGAGTGGGCTGCCTTTTCCTTCGCCAGTGGATCTTCCCGTCCCAGGGACTGAACCCAGGTCTCCTGCATTGCAGGCAGATTCTTTACCAACTGAGCTATGAGGGAAGCCCAATAATCACCATAGTTCGTTGAAATCAGAAACTCCATTATTTATCTATGGACATCGTACACTGTAACACAGAATCTGTTACTTTACAGCCCAAAACTCTTTCTCACAATTATCACTTTAAAAAATTTGTGACAGAAAAGCACCGTTTTAAGCACACTGTGAGCTGATTATTTACATTTTCCTTTAGTGGTAAAAACTGGTGGGAATTCAGGTTTAGCAGATTACTTTTGAAAAACGACAAGTTTCTGAAAAGAAGGCCCTCTCCCCTGAAAAGTACCTTTTTCTCTCTAACCTAACACACATCCTTATCTCTACATAATATTCAACAGCCTCAGATCTAAAGCAGAATCTAGTCAACTCAGAGAGGCATCATACTCCAAGAAGAGTAGAAGGAAGCAGGCCCTGGGGAAGGAGGACACTCCTGAGAGCCTAAGGGGGAACTTCCTGTTTTCATGCCTCAGTGAGAAGGAACAAGGGTGGGGCCTGAGGCTCAAAGCTACGCACACACCTGCTCTTCTTCCGTGAAGGGCACAAGAGCCAGTGGCAGCAGGGGCTCTTCCTGTAGGATGGGCAGAAATTCTTTATCCAGAAGGTCTGAAGGGATCTGTTTGACCAAACACATGACCATGAGATTAATACTCTCCCTGCAATTCTAAGAAGCCAAAGCAAGAAAATATTGTTTGGTTTACCTGTTGCTGATTATCAAAGATACGGATTAAAAGCTTATTCAGTCACAATGAATATTCTGACAGGGTCAAACATTAAGAAGCCCAGTCACACACCCCGTCCTCCCATCAGACTACCACACTCAGATTTGATACACAGCACTGACCTTGATACTCCAGAGTGCACATTTAACTCAAACCACAGGTGGTGAGGAGAATTTTACAAGCAACTGTATCTGTTCTTAGCAATGATCATTAAAATTTGATCCTTAATCCATTAATAAAATTAAAAGCAAAGTACACTTAAGTAGAAAATGTTATTTCTCACTAGTTACGTAACAGAAGTGTACTTTATACTGTTTGAGTTTTGATCATTTATAAGTAACACAAATGAAGTACTATATTTTAAGATTTTCTCCCCACTAAAAATTTTACATTTAACTCAAAAGGAAGAACAAGAGAAGCATCTGCCCTTCTGGCTCCTAACATCTAACTGGAAAGAATGACAGATGCAATAAAGAGAAGAGAAAACTTTCTCAGCCATCACAGAGGGATAAAAATAAAGGTTGTGGTGCTCGCTTCGGCAGCACATATACTGGGGTTGGAACGATACAGAGAAGATTAGCATGGCCCCTGCGCAAGGATGACACGCAAATTCGTGAAGCGTTCCATATTTTAAAAAATAAATAAATAAATAAAGGTTGTGAGGAAATCAGTTAAACAAAGCATTAAGTCCTGCCCACTCTCCTGCTTCCATGAAGCTTTCTACTTCTGTGATGAAATCTTAGGTTTTCTTTTCTAAAACATAAAGTGTGCATCATTTAGAAGAGCCTCTGTGAACTACTGAAGGTTTCAACACAAGAAGAAAAGAGAGAAAAACCATAGCTATTTCATATATCAACACATAACTGTACACACTCAGAAATCGCATTTGCAATTTTGAACTCTTTCCTACGTTCTTACCTTGTTGTCTTTAAGGAAAAGTGCTAACATTTCTTCTCTCCCATAACGATAGTCTGCTAACTTATACTTAGGCAACGCTGGCGAAAGAGGGGGGGATGTAATACTCCCACCGCTGGACAGAGCTCGGAGCCTAAAACAGTAGACAGAATAGAAAAACAAAGTGTCAAATGTGCTGGCAGTAAGGACTTTTTATTTCCATATAATGTAATATTTTCATTTTAGTTCTTCAAAAGAACAGAAAGGAAAAGCCATTATCTCAAGGTATCCAAGATTTTAGCTCTAATGCAATCTGCTGCTCACTAAGAAAACAGTTCATTGAGTTCATTGACAAATAAGTAGACAACTTCCTTAAGTATTGTGCCATATCCCTGAGAAGTTTAGGGAGTGAGGAGGAGACACCTTTTTCCAAACTATAAAAGTAACATATAATTAAAACAAAAATGAGACATCACCTCACACGGGATTAATAAAAATTAATAACTCTAACAATACCAGCTATTGGCAAGGATGTAAAACGACGCAACATTCTCAAGTAGTACTTGTGGAGTTAAAAACTAGAACAGTCACTTCAAAGAATGATTTTCTAATATTTAACAAAATATTTTAAAAAATATTTTTGCTCCCAAAGAGAAAATGCAAAATACAGATACCTGTAAAAAAGATACTTCTAAATATGCCCACATTTCATAATTCACTTTTAATAAAAGCAATTAATGATCAGTGTAGAGAATTTGAAAATGCAGTGGGAAAAAAAAGATGAAGTACAAGGAGGAAAAAACATAAAAGCCATATTTACTGCTAAGGAAAGAAAGAAAGGTAAAAATACACTTCAAGCTGATAACAGAAATTACCTCAAAGGAAGAAAACGGGGAAAAGGGGAACAATTTTATAAGGTGTTATTATTTTAAAAAGGAGTTGAACCTCAGCAAAAAATGGCAAGTTTTCCTCCAGGGAAAACTTTCATCAGGAGTAGCCCAAAGTTCTACAAAGTAGTAGATTACAAGGGTAAAAGGGACCAAAGTACTGCAAGTCAGTAGTTTAGCCCAAAGAAAATTCAACAGAAGCACTGAAATATATCCCCAAATTGCTAAGCTGTATTGACAAAAAAAAGAGGGGACCAGTCTACAACTTGTACGTTAAAAAGTATGAAGGTCAAGCAGAATAAATACTTGCACATTATTCAAGAATGGCAGAGAAAGTAGCAGGTACATAGTAAATATACAGAATGTGTTCACATGTAGAAAGCAATACCAAGAAAAAAAGAAAAGGAGAATGAATCAGTACAGTAAGACTAATAAAGTTTTGTTTTTTATTTCACTGTTTCTATCTTATTTTTTAATGTTTTATTACAGATAATTTTGAACATATATACAAGCATCAAGAAGAAACTCTCCTGTACCCACTGACCCAGTACCCAGGCCATCCAACTCCTTCAACAGCCCCATTTAAACCTCTTTTAATATTATTCTGAAGGAACTCTTTTGCTTTCAAAATTTTTAAAGGAAGTTATTTTCAAGTTTGGAGACAATTCTTTTAAGAAAAGTTATCATTTCATCTGTAAATATTTCAAAATGTTGTCTCTAAAAGATACGGATTTTTCTTTAAGTGTGAATTTTGCTAACTTTATCCCTGTGATATAGTTTAATACATTTCTCTGCTCTCTGCATTTCATGTAAACAGGTGACTGGATGTAGACTTGGCAAGACTGATGTAGACTGATCAGACTTGGCAAGACCACATCCATGTGGTGGTTATGTAACTCCACCAGGAGGAACATACTGCCTGGTTGGTTTTGCAAGGCTAAGCAGTCCTTCAGGAGCGAAAGCTTAGATCCCCAAATTCACTAGGGTTACAGACTGAGTTTATTCTATCATTTCTTCTTTATTTACTAGGTAGAGTAGTTGTACAAAGAGAAACTTTCCTCTTATACTATCTGGTATGACCTAATAGAATATAGCTCATACAAGAAAACAAACAGCTTTCGTTCTTCCATTTCATTTATTAGTTTCCATAATAATGACTTTATTCACTAACAATCCTCCAACAGTAAAATTATTTTCATTAATGCATTTCATTTCACTGCAATTATTCTTAACAATAATCAAACTGTCTCATCTTTGCCTAGTGGGAGAGGCTTCAGGTTAGCTTCCAAGTCCTTCTGACCCAACCCTAGTAGTTTTTGAGAGCGTCACTTCTATCTGGTATGTCAAATGTTCCAAAATCAGCTTATTTCTTGCCTCAGATGTGGAATCAACCGTTTCACCAGGGAGCCTGATTCTCTTTGGTAATAAACAGGTTAAGACTACAGTCTGGGTGGTCAAAGTGTTCATTGTTATTGGGTTGGTTTTTTGTTTTCTTTCCAATTATTCACAGACTTAGAGGTCACCTCAGTGACTCATCCAACTCCTATAAGACAGGCTAAACAAGTCAGTAAGAAAACAACGTGCCCAACGTGCCCACAAAGGAGGACCCAACCACTGCTGAAGGACCTGCCAGCATGGCGGTTCACATCACATTCATGAACATTTGGGCTCTTCCCTGGAAACGTGGGATTAAAATCCACTGAGAACTGAAGCTGGGAATGTTACATATACTCATTTAATTTTTACAACCACTCCCAATATGACAGATGAGAAAAACAAAGCCAAGGAGTTAAGCCACTTACCCACAATCACAGTCAGTAGAACCAAGAGTCAAAGACTAGGTTTTTATGACTAAAAAAACCAAAATCTTTCCAACATTGAGGTCTCAAATTTTTTAAATAGTCATGGTTCAGTCTGCCAAAAATTAATTTTTAAATATACATCTATATAGTTAGAAATCAGTTTAAAATATCTTAATACTAAGTCAGTATGTTCCCTAAGAGTATCTACCACTAGAGGGCACATCTAGGCGCTCTTCCATTTTCCAATGGAAAAATCATCCCAGTATCTACAATTATTATGTCTCACTAGAGACTTTCCAGCTCACCGTCCAACACCCCTAATTTCTTCATCTGCTCCTCATAAGGTTTCAAATCCACCCAACAATCCCTAGAGAATGAAATGGCTGGATGGCATCACTGACTCAATGGACATGAGTTTGATACCTCCAGGAAACAGTGAGAACAGGGAAGCCTAGTGTTCTGAGCTTCGTGGGGTCACAAAGAGTCAGACGCGACTGAACAACCCCCAGGGGCTTTCCATGCCTAGGAACTGAACACTTCTTACAGGTACCAGACCTAAAGAGTAACATGACCAGGAATACATACTTAAGAGTTCTCCAGCTATTGTGAAGGCAAGCTAAGCATAATGCAACCTAGAGAAGACGGTAGCCTGAACCAGAATGGCTGTGCTCCACTTAGTAATCAACAAATCCTGTCCCAAGTCCTCCTTCATCCACAGATAATCTAAAAAGCTGAAATATATCTGGATAATATCCTTCCCCAAAAACCCACCAGTGACCTTTACCTGCTCTAGAATCATGCCCCATATAGCCCTCTCTTCTAGAAACTCAATCCTTCCCTATTAGCGTTCCACTCATCTCTCAATATATCTGATAGTGATTTGCTTAAAAGGCCTCTAATGCAGCATCCCTCTCTGGCGATGCAGCACCGGTCATCTTCCTCTTCATCTCAGAGACATCTTCACCGCCTCACTTCCCAACCACTTAAAAACCCAGCACAACCTGGCTTCTCCCCACTGCTCCACTGCTCTAGAAAAGTTCAACCACCTCAACACTAGGCCCGAGTGAAATTCCCTCTCCTGACCATCTTCCTGGCCACATGGAGGTCTGTTCAACACCGGAGGCGCAGTGCTCCTCCCAGCAGGACTAGCAGTCACTGACGGGTAGCAGCAGGGCCTTCTGAAACCAGCCTCCCCCACACCCAACACCTACAACCCTCACTTGTTAATTGCTGCTCAAAATCCAAACTTCAGCTTACAGAAGTAGTTTACAATGTCCATGTAGAAGTGTGAAGATGTACAAATCTAAAGGTATCTCTGTGTAAGCTCATGACCCTCAGGTCCACGTGTGAACTCTCCCCGACAGAGTACGGCTTTCTTATTCAACCACTCACAGCCCTTTAGGTCTAACAGACCCCAAACCTACTCAAAACCTCCTTCATCACCGGTATTCCCAAAGGTAGGTAAGGATACCACCATCTACTGAGCAAATGGTTAAGAGTCTGGGAATCATCTCCCACACCCAATTATCACATCCTACCAGGTTTTAAGGGCTTCCCTGTGGCTCAGTGGTAAAGAAACTACTTGCTAATGTAGGAGACATGGGTTCAATTCCTGGGTCAGGAAGATCCCCTGGAGAAAGAAATGGCAACCCACTCCAATATTCATGCCTGGGAAATCCCATGGACAGAGGAGCCTGGCTGGCTACAGGTGATGGAGCCGCAAGAGTCAGACATGACTTAGCAACTAAAGAATCAAGTTTTAAATCCTAAATCTCTCAAACCATCCTCTGGCCAAGTAACCTTCTATTGTTCACACTTACTACCTCAACTGCTACAATAGCACCCTAAATGATCTAACCAGTCAAAGTCCATCCTCCACACTACTACCAGTTATTTCTTTCAAAAGCAAATTTGAATAAAATGCTCCCTGATGAACAATTCATTGGCACGCAATGATCAGGTAAAATAAAAAACTTCGTAACATAGAAAGGCTACCTGCAAGCTCTTCTCGCCCATACTTCACAATATAGCCAAGGCAAAATGTCTTAAAATTTCCCTCTTAAACCTATAGTTTCCTGTCCACTTATCTTCAAACAGGCTTTCTGGTGTCTGGAATATTTTTTCTAATTGTTTTCATCTGGGACGCCATGGGAACTGCCTGGAAGTAAAGAGGTTAAGTGGAAAGAAAGAAAGGAAAAGATGAGAGACGGCAGGAGGGTAGGGGGTTGGAAAGAGGGTCATAGGAGGGAAAGGAGAGAAATCTAGATCGTGGGTGTTTGGCTGTACACAAGTACCCATGGATGTTCATAGAACTAATTGGCGTGGAAGGAAAAGCTAATAAACAGTCATACAAATGGAGAACTAGAGAAAGATTTTGGAGACAATTTGATCCAATTTACATTTTAAGATTAGTCTGGCTGCAGTGGGAACAGCAATCAGGAGGAGGAGCCAGGAAACATTAGAAGGCCTGTCCTATAGTTTCTATCAGAGATGATGGCGGCTTACACTAGGCTGGAGGCAATGAAGAGAGAGAGGAATGAATAGGTTCAAAAGGTATTTTGGTGGTACAATTGACACAGCATTGTGATGGACTAGACACAGGGATATAGAAGTAAAAGAAAATGATCTGGATAACTCCAAGACTTCTGGCTTGAGCTAATGGGCACACTGTGATGTTAAGATGAAATAAAAGAAGAAATTTAAAAGGGCAAAATTCATGAGCTCAGTTTTGGAAAACCATAAAGGATGAGATGCCTGCAGGCATCAAATGAGCAGCTGAATATCCTGTATAAGCATTATACTCCCTTTACAACGTGCATGTGTGCATACCAAGTCGCTTCAGTCCTGTCAGACTCTTTGCAACCCTACAGACCATATAGCCTGCCAGACTCCTGTCCATGGGATTCTCCAGGCAAAAATACTGGAGTGGGTTGCCATTACATCCTCTGGGGATCTTCCCCCTCTTATAACACTGACAGCGAAATTACTTAAGTGTCAGCTTCCCCACTAAATAAATAATTCAAAAGTAGGGACCATGTCCGCTGGCTTCCCTGGTAGGCTCAGATGGTGAAGAATCCACCTGCAATGCAGGAGACCTGGGTTCAAACCCTGGGTTGGGAAGGTCCCCTAGAGAAGGAAACGGCTACTCACTTCAGTGTTCTAGCCTGGAGAAATCCATGGACAGAGGAGTCTGGGAGGCTACAGTCCATGGAGTCGCAAAAGAGTCGGACATGACTGAGCGACTTTCATTTTTTCATGTTCCTTATCCTTGCAGCCTCCTTATCTCCTTACCTAACCCAAGACGTAAAACATGAGGCCCTTGATACAATGTTTTCTAAACAACTCTTAATGTTCTCTTTTAAAACACACCCTAGGATAACAACAAATTCCTTCAGATGGCCGTTATCTTTTTACTCTTTTTGAAAACTGGGACTATTAACGCATTCCATCCTCCAGAATGTCTCATGTCCCTCACAACTCCACAAAGATCATGAACAGTAATCTAGAAATCTCAGCTTTGAATTCTCTTGCCCCATGTCCCCCACCATAAGACCTGAATCATTCAACATTTACTAAGTGCCCACACTAGCTAAACAATGGACTTACCAAAATTGAGAAGTATAGTGCTTTTCTTAATTGAAGTAGCTCTTTTCTGAGTAAGGTAAATGGATATAAACAGACACAGCACGAGGTCCTAACTACTTTAACACAGGTCTGAACAAAGTGCTTTGGGAAAAACAAAAGTACCTCATTCTTTGCAAGGGAAGACATGGGTAAATTTCCTTAAGGCCATGAAGGTGAGACAAAAGAAACCCCAAACCAGGTTCCTTGGCTCCTTCTCCATAAAGCCAGCTATCTGTCTGCAATCGTTTCTTTCCCCTACGATAAATTCGTTTATTATCCAATTTATCTGAATAGATTTTCGATGCTCAAAATAAAAAAATTAAAATACCAAAATAAAGGTTATAATGAATTTGTTTTCCTCCTTCAAAATGTCTTGAAGTACACAATCATTTGCAAAGAAAAAAGAATAGGAGGATACAAACCAAAATATTAACAACGGTTCTTTGGGTGGCAGAATTAAGGGTAATTGAGATCTTCTGTTTTTCCTTTCGTACTATTGCTTCCTCCAAGGTTTTCTGGAGTGAGTGTGAATTATCTTATTACTAGGACTAACAAAAAATTCTTTAAAAAGAAGAAACCTACCAGATTTAGAACTAAAAAAGTTTTTTTTCTTTAAGGTAGTACTTTGTGTTTTGTTGAAAGTGAAATAAACAGGCAACAGATGGGAATTAAATTCATACAATCGTTCTTGTGGTCAGTCTGTCCATATATCATATATCATCCAAAGCCTTAAAAATTAAACTTCTGATTTAAAAATTCCACTTCCAAGATATTATTCCAAAGGAAATCAACAGTAACACAAACAGAACTATTAAAGGATGTGTATACATATTCACAATAGCAAAATATTAAAAACAACTTTACTTTCCAACACTTCACTCATGCATTTAATAAATATTTATTGAGTATCTACTATGTGCCACGCACTGAAGTTACAGCAATGAACAAAGTGTACAAAAATCAAGACCAAAGTACTTGCCCTCAAAGGAGCGCACAGTCTAGTGGGGGTTGAAGGATGGTATATAAATAATAAAGAAAATCAGTAAAATATCTGGCATGTTATATTTTTATATAGACTGTGAAGAAAAAATTAAACAGGGAAAGGAGGCAGGGAATGGGGGTGGTTTTTATAGATGGTCAGAAAACCTCTAAGATGGTAACATTTGAAGTTAAAAGACTTAAAATGACTCGTTTTATATATAAAAATGACTTACTGCTCCATTAACTATATCACAGTCTTTTTAAAACTGCCTTCATTAAATCTATCATACTCTTTTTAAAACCACTTCAGTAATTATGGAATACATTTCTTTATCCTAAATATAAAGATAAGCTAAGACCTAATGATTCTACCAGATACTACCAGCTAAGACCTAAAGATTCTATTCAATCTTTTCTACTAGCTTTAGAAGTCCACACTTATGGTCATCTATGGTCTGTCCCGACCGCAATTTTCTTTGCTCTCTCATCTTCACTACTGTCAAATCAATCTCTTCATTTCACACAACTCTTACCAAACTTCGTGTTTTACATGATGATAAAAATGTTAATAAAAAGAATACAGTATCACCACATGCTTCTGTATGTTTCCAAGTTAACACACTGATTCAGTGTAATCCTCCTCAACTATGACTCTCAAGTTATTCTGGACACAGTTCCTTACCTCAAGTTTCACAATGAATGCAATGGCACATGCAGAAAAAGCACAGCAACAGTCTCCATTCACACTGCAGCTGTCTGGATCAGGGCCACCTGAGTTAGTACCTTAATATGGGAGATGTACTATGTGTATATACGGAGCTTCCCTGGTGGCTCAAATGGTAAGGAATCTGCCCACAATGCGAGACTCCGGTTCGATCCCTGGGAGGGGAATATCCCCTGGAGGAGGGGACGCAGTATTCTTGCCTGAATGCCATGGACAGTGGAAAAGCAGCCAGATAATATGGAAACAAATAAGTGTGGCTGTGTTTCAACAAAACTTTACAGTCCCATGGCCATAGTCTGTCAACCCATTTAGCATCACGTTAAATGTGCAATGACTCTACAGAGAGCATCAGCAGGAGTGGTTCTTTCCCTTTCGTTTTAGATAAACTACTAGTACTCTCTCTCTCTCTCTCTCAACTCTTAACAGAGAGAGACTCAGACGAAAAAAAAAAACTTCCTTAAATTAGCTGATGATTTTAACCATGTTTTCACAAAGAAAAGACACGAGTGTGTAAGTGCAAAACAGCAGCAGTTACAAATGAAGGCAAAAAACTGCACACAAAATGGTTTACACATTGAGCTGTATGATTTAAAGCCACCTGATAAAACATGAATAAGGTTTTAGCTACAAGAACATTCATCAAAAATTTTTTTCTAATAATGAAAAACTGAGAACAGCCTATATTTGCTACATCTAGAAGACTAATTAAATAAATGATGGTACATCCATACAGTGCAACCATTTAAGGTAACAGAAAAGATTTATTGATAAAAAATATACTTTTGGTGTGTTTTTTTTAGACAAATTACAAAACTGAATGTACAGTATTATCCCATTTTTATGAAAATAAACGTACATTTACACAAATGAGCATACATAAAGCTACCTAGAATGATATACCAACCTATTTACAGTGGTTACCATGGATAGTGAAATTACGGTAGTTATATCCTCTTGTGGATTACTTGTAATTTCTAATTTTTCTAAAAGTATATATTGATTTGGTAATAAAGGTATTTTTAAAATATAAAATAAGAACTAAAACAGGTGATTTAGGTCAACATTTCCAAAATAAACTCTCAAAGCACATAACTTGCATCGGTTCTTAAAACTTCAAATGATTTCTCCTCAGTCTCCAAATGCTAGCTACATGGACCAAGAAAATTAAGGAATTACATATAAAAAGAAATGCATATAATAATTTAAGTTAATAAGAGTCTTCAAATAGGAAGTTACTACAGGAAGTCTGGAACATTTATCAAAGCACCACCACTGAAACAATCAAGGACATTTATGACACTATTCCAATCATCTACTTTATATACTGCCTCTGATTCAAGGTCTGAATGGGGAAAGCAACTATCATTATTCACGCCACTGACGAGGATCTTCAATCACCAACTTTGGGGGGAAAGGAAGAAGAGGGGGAAAGAATCACACTACAATGTGATGGATCTCAAAATCCCATGAGAATTCCATATTCAGGGTCCAAACATATCTGTAAGAGACTCAAAGGTTGATTAATTGGTATTACGGCAAATGCTAACCTGATTCTAGATGGGCTATAGCCAGTATAATTCTGGATCACCTATGTAGCCCATCAATAAAATAAAATTCAAATAATAATTCAATAAAAACTATTTTTCCCAAATAAGTATGAACAGCACTCACAAAACATTGTAGCAGAAAACATATAAACATTAAAATGTTACAATTATATAAAATTATACTCACACCTACATAAGGGTTCAAACACAAAGTAAATAATTTGCTAGGGTGGTGGGACTATGAGGAGTTCTAAATTCATTATCATTACACAACCAGAATAGGAAGACTTTTTAATAAAGGATAAATGCAGTCACTAACCAAATATAAATTATTCCTGACTGGCTATATTGTTTTCAACTAGGCACATAAAGCAAAGTCTCTAAAACATGCACATTTTATAAGCCCCCAACACCTGCACAAATACCTTACTACTGAACTAGTCATGCAACTCTGAACAGGATGAGGTTTTGAAAACTCACCATTCAGGCCCAAAGTTCAGTGTCTGCGTTTCCGCTGCCATTCTTTTCCGTATGTTTACAACAGATTTTTATATGCAGAGAAACCTGTTCAAGAGAAAACATCTCCATGCAGTTGGTCAAGATTGAATGCAGAATTCCAGCCCAGAAAGTACAGTGAGGAAGGGTGTTTTGCTTATGCTCCTCTCAACCAGTCACCAGAATGAGGTTTTTTTAATGCCTATTTATAATACAGCAGGCAAAGTAAAAATGAATAAATCCACCCTTAACTCCAATCCACCATCTTTTTATGTTTACACAGGAAGAGGAGGCAAGGTGTAAGAGATGCTGGTGAGACAGGTCGTAGCGGACCATGCACCATGCGGGCACTGGAGACCAAACGAAGAATTTCCTTTTTTCAGTCTTTAGGCAGTGGGGAAGGAATGAGGGGTAACAGATTTACATTTTATTAATAATTTGTATTACTCACTTGCAACGGCTCACCCATCACCATGAAGTACATCAAAGGTTCTTAAAGACCCCTCCTTATCTATCTCACAGCTTCTGTCACAACTCTCCCCACTGTTTCCTTAGCACTTTACACTCTAGGGATCCTTTAAAAAGTTATCTTGGACCATCAAGTGAAAATAATCCACTAATCAATTTCACAAGTCATCTTTCAAGAGCAATTTTAAGATATCAGAACTTAAAGTGAAATGTCAGACAGGGAAGGACAAATACTGTATATTACTTATATGTGGAATCTTTAACAAGCCAAACTCACAGACCGTGAAGTGGTGGTTACCAGGGACCGAAAGGTGGGAGACATAGTGAGAAACTGGTCAAAGGTAAAAACTACAGCTTTAAGATTCACAAGTTCTGGGGATCCAGGGCACAGCATGGTGATTACAGCTAATAATACTGTATTATACATATGAAAGTTGCTAAGAGTAGACCTTAAATATTCTCACACACACACAAAATAAGAAAAGGTAATTATGTGATGGGAAGGAGATGTATGCTATGGTGATAATCATTTTGCAATATACATTGAAAAATTAATCAAATCAACACATGAACACCTTAAACCAAGACAACGTTCTATCAATCATATCTCCATAAAGCTGAAAAAAATGAGTTTAGAAAACAGAAAATACTATAAATATTGTAAACATATGATAAATATAGGCAAGATTTATCACATCACCCTGACTGTTCTTTAAAAGATCTAAAACCAATAAACTACATACTGATCTAAAACACAGAAAGGGCAAAGTAAAAACGTGCTAACGTCCATAATCAGCTATTTATCTGACCTCTCCCTGGAAGGTATTTCTGATGGTTGGATGGCATCATGGACTCAATGGACATGAATTTGAGCAAACTCCAGGAGATAGCAAAGGACAGGGAAGCCTGGTGTACTGCAGTTCACGAGGTCACAAAGAGTTGGACAAGACTTAGCAAATGAACAACAAATGTCAACCACGTGGGTTCCAGGGAGAGTTCCTTATTCTTACTTAACGCTGATTACCTTTCCCTGGCCAGATAAGCGTACACACCAGACTCAAATGAGATCAACTTAGTGCCCTCACCACCTCACAAGCAATTGATGATTCCAAAACAAGGTTAAGGCATGTGGCTTTTAACTTTAAACTCTCTGAAACTGGAATGCACCTTAATGAGCGCCATGCTACAACGGCTAGGGCCCACAGTGGAAGTCGTGCCACAGTTGTCACTGTGTGACAATTACAAAACCTGGACAGGGCTGCTCATTATTGTCATCTTCTCAATTGTGTTGTTCCTAGTAGCTGATTTTAAGGGCTGCTTACAATGCCTTCAAAAAGATTATGCTATAATTCTAAATTGAAACATGTTGTGTATCAAAAAAGAAAGCAAATAAAGCCATGGAATAGTAGTGAAGTAACTCTCCATCACTGGAGAAACGACTGCACGTGTTTTACAGAACTTGAGAAAGGAAGAACACACATAAAAAAGATAAGCTTGTGGTCTGTTAGCGAGACTTGACACCGCACACTCCACAAGGCCACATGCAGCAGCCCTGAAGTATTAATATTTAAAGGGGAAAAAATTAAACAGCTTAGAATGCTTTTAAGAACTACACAAGCACCAAACTGCTGCATTTCAAAATGACAAAAGAATAATGGAGCACTCTCTTAAGAAATGTTTCATCACCAATATCCTTAATGACCTGACACTACAAAGGTGGGGAGAGCAAGGAGGAAGGAGACTTCTACAATTCTAAGTTCTGCATGATTTAGAAAAGTCATATAATGTGCAGAAGCTGAAGAATATCTAAATAGAAGCTGAAGAATACCTTAACAACTGATTTTACTCCTATTTTCCTTTTAACATATGCACAAAGTATATACTGCCTGATGAAAATGTTAGACTTATTTGCTAAATAAGTTTAAAAGAATTTTTTAAAAACTGTAAAATAAAAATGCTAAGTAATTAAAGAACTATGGCATCAGTTTACTCTGCAGTATGATTTACTTCTTAGTAATACATAAATGAAGAATCTCACAAGTGATGCACACTAGACTCAATTAAATTATGGTATGCTGCTGCTGCTGCTAAGTTGCTTCAGTTGTGTCCGACTGTGCGACCCCATAGATGGCAGCCCACCAGGCTCCCCCGTCCCTGGGATTCTCCAGGCAAGAACACTGGAGTGGGTTGCCATTTCTTTCTCTAATGCATGAAAGTGAAAAGTGAAAGTCAAGTCGCTCAGTCGTGTCTGACTCTTCGCGACCCCATGGACTGCAGCCTATCAGGCTCCTCCGTCCCTGGGATTTTCCAGGCAAGAGTACTGGAGTGGGTTGCCATCGCCTTCTCCAAAATTATGGTATATCCCTACTGAAATCACTTGTCAAGGGAGTGATAATGACCAGACCTCAGGTGAGGTATCCACTGTGAATTAAGACAAGTATCCTCCTTACAAAAGGCAGAGCAACCAGAGAATAAATTGCCAACAACCAGTGGATCACACAGAAAGCAAGGGAATTCCAGAAAAACATCTACTTCTGCTTCACTGACTAGACAAAAGCCTTTGACTGTGTGGATCACAACAAACTGGAAAATTCTTAAAGAGAGAGAAATACCAGACCACTTTACCTGCCTCCTGAGAAACCTGTATGCAGGGCATGAAGCAACAGTTAGAACTGGACATGGAACAACAGATGGGTTCCAAATTGAGAAAGCAAGATGGCATACTGTATATTGCCACCCTGCTTATTTAACTTACACGCAAAGTACATCATGCAGAATGACGGACTGGATGAATCACAAGCTGGAATCACAACTGCTGGGAGAAATATCAACAACCTCAGATGTTACCACTCTAATGGCAGAAAGCCCCTTGATGAAGCTGAAAGAGGAGAGTGAAAAGGCTGGCTTAAAATCTAACATTCAAGAAACTAAGATCACAGCATCCGATCATATCACTTCATAGCAAACAGAAGCAGAAAAAGTAGAAGCAGTGAAAGATTTTACTTTCTTGGGCTTCAAAATCACTGCAGACAATGACTGCGGTCATGAAATTAAGACACTTGCTCTTTGCAAGGAAAGCTATGACAAACCCAGACAGCGTATTAAAAAGCAGAGACATTACTTTGCCAAAAAAAAGTCCATCTAGTCAAAGCTATGGTTTTACCAGTAGTCATGTATGGATGTGAGAGATGGACCATAAAGAAGCATGAGCATAGAAGAATTGATGCTTTCAAACTGTGGTGTTGGAGAAGACTCTTTGAGAGTCCCTAGGACTGCAAGGAGATCAAACCAGTCATTCCGCAAGGAGATCAAACCAGTCATTCCTAAAGGAAATCAATCCTGAATATTCTTTGGAAGGACTGATGCTGAAGCTGAAACTCCAATACTTTGGCCACCTGATGCGAAAAACTGACTCATTTGAAAAGACCATGACGTTGGGAATGATTCAAGATGGCAGGAGAAGGGAACACAGAGGAAGAGACAGATGGATGGCATCACCGACTCAATGGACCTGAGTTTGAGTAAGCTCCAGGAGATGGTAAAGGACAGGGAAGCCTGGTATGCTACAGTCCATGGAGTCGCAGAATCGGACACACTTGAGTGACTGAACAACAAGTGGTGGGTGGTTTAGTCACTAAATTGTGTCCAAGTCTTTGTGACCCCATGAATGTCAGCCCACCAGGCTCCTATCCACAGGATTTACCAGGCAAGAATTCTGGAGTGGGTTGCCATTGTCTTCTCCAGGGGATCCTGGACCTACTTGGCTAACAAATTGACCTGTAGAGCCTACAACTGTAAGATTTTGTTGTAATATGAAACATCCTGAAGGAGTGTTTTTTATCACCGTTTTAAGCCCCATCTAGTCAACTGTTTCATATTCAAACCCCTATGGGACTCTGACCATTGGAAAACAGCTCTGAATTAATAAAGCAAGTCAATACTTGAACCAGACTGAATTTATAAAGCAAGTGAATCTTAATTAAAAACTGAATTATTTGTGATATTTGTGAAAATACTAAAATCATTCTTAAGAGATTTAATATGCTTTTACCCTTTAAATTACTACCACAAGGCTACAACAGGTCCTGGAAATACAAACTCCAGGAGTGTCATTACCACAAAGGATGCAAACAGAGCCCCTAGAGGCTGTGCTGTACAGGCAATGGTCTTGAGTTACAGAAGCCCTGGATTCACGAAACACTTGAAGAACATCAACCAAGGAAATCCTTTTCCTGTCCTCTGTCACTTACTCCACCTATGAATTTTCAGGTCCTGAGTCAAAAACTACCATACAGCAGAAACACTGAAAGCTCAGAAGTTTAATGCCTTGAGCTGGGAGCCTCACTACCATCTATAATGTGGGTGTCCATAAGATTATGCCCTATGGTAGTCTTCTGGACAACTCTTATGAACCTAAGGCAGTAATCCAAGCAATTTAATTATCAACTAAAGAGACCTACATTACTCAGAATGGTGTTCTGTTCATTCTCCTTTATGAATTAAAGCAGGAAATCTAAAAGTTATCACTGTTGAAGAACTCTAATTTAAGGTACTATAGCTTCTAACTCTGAATTCCCCACCCCAGATTGCTCCTTCCAAATCTAATTAAATGAGCCCAGTTCTAATAAATTTATTTCTATATATTGGATTGTCTAACACGCTGTCTCTGAATTATAAATTATTTGGAATGGAAAGTGGGACTTATTTCTCAATTGCCATTTCTAAGTATGCAGTGAAGTATCAAAACGAGTATAAGCTTTGCCGCCATTTAAATCCCACCAAGCTACATGTTGTCAACTCAAACCCCCAGGAGACTTGTGATCATTAGGAAACAGCTTATTTTTATAGCAAATTGGGATCTGAACCAGACTCTGTAGGCTGTGCCCCCACCATGTTCTTCTGCCTCTTTAGTCTTATTCTTGAAACTATTTCCTTCCTTGTCCTCCATGACCAGCCCTTTACAGATATATGTCCCCCATCTTTACTCCTTTCCAATTTAGTCACCATTCCCCAAGTTTCTCTCCTAACTTCCCTCAGTGTATCCACGGATTCTTTAACTATAAATTCTGTTTAGATATTGTCTTGAATCTTATTTACAATGGTGCTCTCCACTAGTACTTCAGGTAGAACTCTGCCGACTAAATCAT
Organism: Dama dama; assembly: GCF_033118175.1. Taxonomy (NCBI): domain Eukaryota; kingdom Metazoa; phylum Chordata; class Mammalia; order Artiodactyla; family Cervidae; genus Dama; species Dama dama. Next base: position 109,096,252 of record NC_083700.1, on the reverse strand, counting down.
GGGGAATTTAAAATAGGGGCTCAGACAGTAAAGAATCTGCCTGCAATGTGGGAGGCCCAGGTTCGATCCCTGGGTCAGGAAGATCCCTGGAGAAGGAAATGGATACCCATGAGAGTATTCTTGCCTGAAGCATTCCAAGGACAGAGGAGCCTGGTGGGCTACAGTCCATGGAGTCACAAAGAGTTAAAAGACACAACTGAGCAACTAACATTTTCATTTGCACCTTGATATAGCGCGTACAAGAAGTGAGGGTGTTATTACAGCAAGAGCAAAAATTCTCCCACAAATTCCACCCCTGCTCTGCATTACAGATTTTTTTCTCCCATGACCTATGTGGCATTTCCAGCAGCCTGCTCCTCTTGGATATCTATCTAATCAACAACTGATCAAGGTATCACTGTTTTTGGGCTTTCCAGGTGGCTCAAGTGGTAAAGAACCCTCCTGACAATGCAGGAGACCAAGACACAGGTTTGATCCCTGGGTAAGGAAGACCCCCTTGACGAGGGCATGACAACCGACAGCAGTATTCTTGCCTGGAGAATCCCATGGACAGAGCAGCCTGGCAGACTACAGTCCACAGGGTTGCAAAGAGCTGGATACGACTGAGTGACTAACAGACCACTGTTTTCAGTTTACTAGTCAGTCAGGCTCAAAAGCCTAGAATCATCTGAAACTCCCTCCTCTTCTCTGTCCCTCATATGTAATCATTTTGCCTGAAATTTGGTCAATTTCCCTTCAAGATTCCACCTGCATTCTTTCATCATAGCCAAACTTTTGTTAACCCATGTCTGGATTACTACAATAAAATTTCTAATCTGCTCTCCTGACTCAGCCTCTGATTACATCCAACAAGATCAATCTTTCTAAACCCTCTGTGTATGATCAAAACTCCTCATATTTTCAGGTTTCCATCAATCTGACAATCTATACCTTCTCATCTCAACCTTCCACTGTTCCACCTCCAAACTCAAAGCCAAATGATAACTTTCAACTCTCTACTGCATTCTCCTTCTTCTGTCATTGAGGCTCATGCCACCCCCTTACCCTCTAAGGCCCACCCTCACATCCACCTTCCTTTACATTGGCTTATACGAAACCCAGGATACATTCAAATAAACACTCCATAAAATATTTCCCAAAGGAGAAGGAAAATCTGAACAAAGGATGCAAAAATGGAATGGAATCTATAGCGTGCAATACTGGGGGTGAGGTGCTTTTTTAAACTGTATAGAAAGCCTTGAAAGGAAAGAAAAAACAGAAAAGAAATTTGGGAGGAAGGACACACCGTTTCAGACAAAACGAATGTGAGGAGCCATCCTAAGTAACTTAATATACATGTACATCTTGAACTCCACTGTGGAGCGATAATGAGAGACAGAGATTTGGAAGCAAATCTACAGACTTGTATCCAAATATTGCATAAAACTATCCCAAAGAAGAGGTCAAGAAGGGACATGTACGAGGACGAGGATATAGGAAGGAAAAAAAGACCATGCGGTTAGGTCTCTTTAGCCCTAACCTTTCACCTGAAGTCAAATTCACTGTCTCTAGCTTCATCCACATCCACTTTATCTAAAGCACAGAGGAAAAAGAACTAGGTTCTTTGGGGAGATTATCTGATTATCCATCCATTAGCTCAATAAGGCTAAAAATTAAAGTGAAGTGTGAAAAAGCATGACCATATCACATAAGTCTTTGTATTTTATGTCTCAAGAGCAATGGAAGGCTATGAAAAGATTTGGGCCAGAAAGTGTCCACGATGAAACTCACACTTTAGAAAGATCATTCAGGATGCCAGGAGGAAATAAATCAGCAAAAGTTAAGAGAAAGGAGAGGTATCAGTAATCCAACAGATAGCATGGATCTACATACCAGGAGAAATGAGAAAGAAGTGACAATAACAACAATACTCACTGATACGAAAAAAATGTCAACAATATATGAAGTGTTCAAGACAAGGTTACAGGATACAGAGGATATAACTACAATCAACACATCTTAAAATTCATTCCTAGTGGGTATTTACATATGCCTCCAGGTGTAATATTTACTTCTGAATGGTGAAATTATGAGTAATTCTTTTCCTAGTAACTTACTAATTTGTGTTTAAAATAAAGATAATACTGGCCCCAAAATATATATATATTAAAGGAAGAATTCAGAAGTTTCAAATATTGAAGTCAAAAAAGAGAGACTGGCAAGTCTTCACTGGCTTCCATAATGAAGTAACCGGTGACCTGAAGGGCGCAATGAAAGCAGCATGATGAGGACAGTGAGACTGCAGAGGCTGGGAGGTGAGAAAGGGAGACTACAAACGCAGCCGACTGTTTCTAGGGTCTTAGCTGCGAAAAAGCAATGAGAAACGAAGCAGAGTAGAAAGAAAATTTCCACTTTCACTTTAGAGGAAAATATCCTAAAGGAAAACTACCAGTACAATCAAAAAGTGAAGAAACTATTTAGCAAAAATATGATGGAAGTGCAGCTGTGAGAAGGCAGGCTGGACGGGGCTTCAAAAAACAAAGGCGAAAAAAAAAGACATGCTATGCTTATCCACTTGTGACAAGAGCAAAGTATGTTCAAATGACTGAAGATACCTGCAAGCTTTTTGCGGGGGAATAGCAAGTGGTGGGGAATTCACATTCGATGGCCTCAATTTTCTCAGATAAGTAAGCAAATGACAGTAGGTGACAGGGTAAGGTTTGAGAAGAATGCAGAAATGGTAGCTGCTGTGATCTACAATAGCATTTTTTTTAAATTAAATTTAGGAATAATTATGAATTTACCCCTGGAGAAGGAAAGAGCAACCCACTCCAGTATTAATGCCTTGAGAATTCCATGGACAGAAGAGCCTGGCAGGCTATACAGTCCACGGGGTCACACAGTCGGACACAACTGAAGTGACTTAGTACACATGAATTTATACAAATGTTACAAAGATATTACAGATATTCCCTCAATAACAACATAAACAACTTACATTACCACAGTACACCTGTCACGACTAAGACACCAACATTGGTACACCACTAGTAACTATACTCAGACTCAACCAGTTTTTCCAACAATGTCCTTGTTCTGTTCTGATCTCATCCAGAACTGGCATGTGAATGGAAGAGGATGACGATCCCGATGCTGCCTGCTGATGCACCTACCACTGGGTGGGAAAACCAGTGAGAGAACCTCAGAGGGATAAAGGAAAGGTAAAACGTCAAACTATCAGGGCAAGACGGGCCTCGGTAACCCTGGCAACACTGGAAAGCGTCCTGTGAGCAGTGTAACGCACAGAGAGGTGATGAGGCCCTCCCCCCTTCCGTCTCTCCGCTCTCGCGACTCCAATTCCGGGGATAACGACCTCAGAGGAAGGGCTACCCTCGGATTTAAACAGAGCTGACTTAAAAATAGCTGAGAGGATATTTCTGCTGCTGCTGCTGCTAAGTCACTTCAGTCGCTATTTCTACATAACTGCTATTTCAGACCTTGCCCATTATTCAAAATTCCTTATAAGTGAATCCAAGTAATATAGTTCTTCTGTACTTAATACCAGAAAGTTGACAGTCTTTGATAAACTGCATCCTACGCCTGACAATGTATTTAATCTGGCCTTTTTGTCAACTTCTTAAAGACACTGAATCAGCCCTCACTAGCACTTATTACTAGTATATAATTAATATTCTTTTTTTCTATATATTTTTCTAGCTTTCCTGAACTTCCTCAACTCCTCTTTGGGACCTCATCTATCACTCTGTGTACGTCCAAATACATGCTCAATGGTGAACAGAGAAGAAATCAACAGAGCTCTTTTATACTGTTGGGTCTGCACCAAAGAAAAGAGAGACCCTGGTCTCTGAGCTCTTACGTTCACCATTTTCTCACAACCTGGCACAGTGCTGAGGAGCCAGATGACTTCTGGGCACACACAATCACCAACAGGAGGAAGCTACAGTTCTTCATACTGAGTTCTGCCTGGACAAAGACAAATCAGAAGCCAAAGCAGAATCAAAACCTGGCACAATGGCTAGTGTTCTACTCTCAAAGTGTTCCCCAGTACTGCTTCCCAGGGGAAGTCTTGATGTATTGATTAGCTAACACTATGCTACTAACATATCAAAACATACGCTCCTTTGAAAACCCCCTGAATCTTTCTTTAAAAAATTATCTGCTACTGTATCTCTCCGATAGCAATGTAAAAACTGCCCAGAAAAAACCTATGGCAAACCTGGGATGAAGTCCAGCCAGTACGGTGCAGAGTCCGCCAAAAGACTAACAAAGAATAAACACCAAGAACCTGAATCTGCCTCCATCTTCCCCACCTTCACTTTCCCAAAAGCAGAAAAAAGAACTACTCCCCTAGCACTCTTTAGATGTACCAAACAATTAGTTGTGTTTCCATTCCAGCAACCAGCTATTCATATCTTAGCCAGACCTAGAGTAATACAAGATTAATAACTCCACTTCTGCAAATTAGTTCAACCACTTCAAAAGACAGTTTAGCAGTTATCCATTACATCTAAATAATACACCTTCTGGCGACCCCACAATCCACTGCTAGGCATACACTCAAGGAAAATTTCTACCCAGAGAAGAGTATAAGATATGCATAGTAGCTTTATTCATACCTGACACGTGGCTATCATGTTTACCAACACAAATGTCCATCAACAGGTGAATGAATAAGCAAATATATGGGAGCTTCAAGGTTGGCGAAGATGTGGAAAGGATGGCGCAAAGCACTCTGATGCGCCCTTTCCCACACGCCGTGCCCTATGCATCCCTGCCACCTGGCTGTTACTGACTTAGGTGACATCACTAATAATGAGACCAACTGGCACCACATGCCTCCTGATGAGATACACGGACAAGGACACAGTATCACTAATGTTATATTCCTGACAAAAATGCATAAACTAAAATTAATTTTGAAAAATCATTAAGTCCAAATTGACAATACAAATTCAATCTACCATAGTCACCAAAAATACCAATGCCACAAAAGACAAAGGCTAAAGAACCATCCCAGATTAAGGGAGACTAAAGAGACATAAAAACCAAGTGTAAGCATGATTCTTAATTCCATCCTGAACCAGCAAAAAAAAAAAAAAAAAAGCTGTAAAATACATTAAAGAGATAATTAGAACAATTTGAATAGGAGACACGGATTAGACAACAGTATTATACCAATATTACTTTTCTATGATTTTGAAATTTTTACTGTGATTATCTAGAGGAATGTTCTCATTCTTAGAAAATAACACTGAAATGTTTAGAGGAAAAGGAGTATGAAGTCTGTAACAGACTCTCAAATAGAACAGAACTACAAAAATTTAAAATTAAAATTATATATATATCTGCATATGTGGAGAAAGAAAAAAGAAAATGAGAGGTAAAGAAAATACGCCATTCAGTCCCTAAGTCATATACGACTCCTTGTGACCCCATGGACTGCAGCATGCCAAGCTTCCCTGTCCTTCACCATCTCTTGGAGCTTACTCAAACTCATGTTGACTTGGTGATGCCATCCAACCATCTCATCCTGTCGGCCCCTTCTCTTCCTTCCTTCAATCTTTCCCAGCGTCAGGGTCTTTTCCAATGAATCAGTTCTTCGCATCAGGTAGCCAAAGTATTGGAGCCTCAACTTTGGCATCAGTGCTTCAAATGAATATTCAGGGTTGATTTCCTTCAGGATTGACTGGTTTGATCTCCGTGCTGTCCAAGGGACTCTCAAGAGTCTTCTCCAGCACCACAGTTCAAAAGCATCAACTCTTTGGTGCTCAGACTTCTTCACAGTCCAACTCTCACATCCGTACAGGACTACTGGAATAACCATAGCTTGACTAGACAGAACTTTGTCAGCAAAGTAACATTTGCTTTTTAATACACTATCTAGGTTTGCCATAGCTTTTCTTCCAAGGAGCAAGCATCTTTTAATTTTATAGCTGTAGTAACGGTCTGCAGTGATTTTGGAGCCCAAGAAAATAAAGTTTGTCACTGTTTCTACTGTTTCCCCCGCTATTTGCCAGGAAGTGATGAGACCGGATACCATGATCCTCGTTTTTTTGAATGTTGAGTTTTAAGCCAGCTTTTTCACTCTCCTCTTTCACCTTCATCAAGAGGCTCTTTCTTTAGTTCCTGTTCACTTTCTACCATTAGGGTGGTATCATCTGCACATCTGAGGTTGTTGATCCAGCTTGTGCTTCAACCAGCCCAGCATTTCTCATGATATACTCTGCATATAAGTTAAATAAGCAGGGTGACAATACACAGCCTTGATGTACTCCTTTCCCAATTTTGAACTAGTCCTCTGTTACATGCCCAGTTCTAGCTCTTGCTTCTTGACCTGCATACAGGTTTCTCAGGAGGCAGGTAAGGTAGTTTAGTACTCCCATCTCTACAAGAATTTTACAGTTTTATTATCAGGAAATGTTAAAAATGGTAACCAAATGGGTGAAGGGCATATGGAAAGTTTAAGCAATTTTTTGCAACTTTTCTGTATTTCTGTTTGAAATTATTTCAAAATAAAGTTTTTTTTAAATTATATATATTTACATAACAAAATACTGACCAACAAGGAAGAATTAATTGATACCTGCAACAACATTGCCTGAGTATCAGTCACAGTGTTCAGCAAAAGGAGCCAGCCACCAAAGAATATACACTGTAACATTCCTTTTATGATGTTCAACAGGTAAAATAATCAATTCTGACAGATGTCTGAACTCTGTTCACCACGGAAGCAGGGACTACTTACTGGGAAGGAGAAAAGGAAAATCTTTTGGGGTGCTAGAAATGCTCACTATCTTGATTTAGGTGGTGACTACAGAACTCATACATTACGTAAAAAATTTTCCAACTATACACTTCAGATTTGTGCACATATTTACTATATTTTATACCTCAATTTTTAAAAGGTTACAATAAACCATAAATGGTTTAGCTAAGGGGGGAAAAGAGTACAAGTAAAAATATTTTAATGGACATGAAGCAAAACTATTTTAAAGGCAAATCTTCTGATAATACTAAATTCACTCCCTACTTAAATTTCTGTCATTAAAAAGATCTTATACCACTATCTTGATAACATAATCTATATCAACTTTTAAGACTATAAACAAGTCCACGCTCAAAGGAAGCAAGACTCAGGCACTAAGCTAAAATAATTCATTTTTTCAAACTTTAGCAAAAAGCTAAGTAAAAAAATGAAAAGGTTCAAACATGAGAGAGGAATCACACTTACCACGTCACTTATAAAAGACTGAAAGCAATCCGTAAAAAGCAGCACTTTCCCTCAACATAATACAAGTACAATAATGTTTGCACACAGAGTGTAACTGTACACACAGTCATCCCTCAGTACTGAGGGGGACTGGTCCCAAAACCCTATCCGATACCAAAATTCAGGGATGCGCAAATCCTTTACACTCTGCCCTCCACATCCAAGAATGTGGAACCCATGGATACAGAGGGCCAACTGTCTTAAAAAACAGAACAAATAAAGACATGCTCATGAAGTGGGATTAATAATTGTTTTTCTGTTTTCATAATTTGCAGCAATATTCTTAAATTACTTTTACAGCAAAGTACATTTTAATTCCCACAAAAAGTGCATGCCTTGTCTGTTTGAAATACTTTTACAATCCCAACATAAATGTCAAAGGAAGTTTATTTCTTTGCAACATAAACTCCTTTTAAAAAATAACTTAAAAGTACAAAAATAAAAGGAAAAATTCACCTATTAGAGCAAAAAACACATTTTCCTTCTGCACCCACCTGTATGACGATACCAACTCTCTTCATTTTTAAACATGCAAACTTTTAAAAATATTTAAAATATGATGTTAACACATCTACTAATGACAAAAATTCATGAAGCAAAATTAGGCTTCACTACTAAACATTTATCCTAAAGAACAAAGGACTCCTTCCCCACCTCCCCAGGAAATCATAACTCAACACTGTCTACTTCTCTGTTACCACACATTATTGTATGAAATTTAACAAAAAATACTATTTCTATGTTAATTATACTTTTTTATGACATATCTTCAAAAATACTATAGATGCTCTGTTGGCTTCTTTCCTCATCCTAAAAAGAATTCAAATTTGAATTTACAGCACTGAAATGAACACTGCAATTCAGCACAATCTGAATCACTACCCACTGCCATGAAACTAAGGTCAGAATTATTCCTAACAGCTCCAAAGCAAGATAAATGGATAAACAAATACTACAATAAACATACCTTGGAATATTCTCATCACTTAAAAAAAAACACCTAATTACTGATACATGCAACAACATGGACGTATCACAAATACTACACTAAGCAAAAGTCAGAACCAAAAAGAACACATACACAATAATTCCATTTACATAAAACTGGCAGAAGAGGCAAAATTATCTATAGTCACAGAAAATAAATCAGTGGTGGGAGAAGGAAAAGGACTGCAAAAAAGCAGGAGGAGAGTTCTGGGGGTGATGAAAATGTTATATGATTGTCGTTATGGTTACAGAAGTAAATACACTTGTCAAATCTTATCAAATGTACGCTCAGCATGAGTACACTTAAAATGAGGGCATTTTATTGAATATAAATGAAACCTCAGAAAGTTAATTTTGAAAAACACTAAGCTTACTAAAAGCAGACTGCCTCCTCAGAAAGCAATGCATTACAAGACTAACATTTTATATTTCTTTTATGTTAAATTGCCTTTCTTTACATCTATTAAAATAGAGGTTAAATAAAGTTTTGGATAATATTTAAAACTGAGAAACACTGTTCAGAACTGTGCCATTTTATATAGTTCCTATTAACCACATGTAGCTATATCAAATTAAATCAATTAAAATTTAAAATCTAGCTCCTCCAAGAGGGAGGAAAGTAATTTTACAGTAGTCAAACCTGACAAAGTACAACAGTCAACCAAGTTTCAAAATCAATATTAACAGTAATAAATCACGCTGACAGTATATGCTCTTGATATGATGTGGCACTTTACTTCTGCGGTCTTCCTCCCAAAAACCCATGACTCATAACCAGGAGAAAATCATTAGACAAATTCCAACAGAGAAGCAATCTACGAAATACTTAACCAGTACCCCTCAAAACTGTCAAAACTGTTAACAGTAGGGAAGTATGAGAAACTAACACAGCCAAGGGGAGCCTATGGATTGAATATGTGACTAAATGTAATGTGGTATCCTGGACAGGGTCCCGAAACAAAAAAACAGACTAGGGAAAACTAAGGAAATCTGAATAAACTTAGTGAATAAGCGATACTGATTACTTAGTTATAACAAATGCACGACAGTAATGTAAGATGCTAACAATACAAAAACTTGGGTGTGGTATACTATGGGAGCTCTCTTGTACTATATTCTCAATTTCTCTGTGAATCTAAAACTATTCTTTTTTTTTTTTTAACTGGAGTATAATTGCTTTATAATGTTTTGTTTTAGTTTCTGCTGTACAACGTGAATCAGCTATATGTATACATTATCCCCTCTCTCTTTACAACTATTCTTAAAAACAAGGCCTCCGAGGGAATTCCCTGGCAGTTCAGTGGTTAGGACTCCTAACTTCTACTGCAGGGGGCATAAATTCAATCCCTGGTCAGGGAATTAAAATCACACAAGATGCACAGCCAAAAAAAAAATTTTTTAATTAAAAAAGTAAAGCCTACTGAGTTCTTGTAATAAAGAAGTAAAGGTTTCTGCATTTTAAAAATTGCAGGTTCCCTCAGTTACACTAACCACATGTCAAGTGCTCAACAGTCACATGTGGCTAGTGGTTACAGTATTTGACAGTGGAGATTTACATACAGAACATTTCTATCACAGCAGAAAATTCTGTTAGACAGTGCTGGTGTAGATGACTATTTTTAATGGGACCAATACAGAAGAGTATTTTATAACTGCCTACAACTTATGAACAGATATACCTCTACCCAGAATTAAAAACCCTCACTGAAATCTAAACACCCCCAATATGTTTATTCCAGTTTCTAATTCAAACAATTACTTTTTGAAAATGCTTTTAAAAAGTCAATGTAATATATATAAATGTAACACTGAAAAATGTTTCACTCACCAGAGAGCAATTCTCTGAAACTCTTTCAAGGTATCCAAGATGTCAAATCTGCTAATTTTAAGATATTCTCTGCATTTTTCACTATGTTGGCACTGCACCAGTCGTGGGTAAAACCGCTGACAGCTTTAGCGCCATTCGAAGTAACGGTACCCAACTGTGCTAGTACCCACCGTGTTCTTCACTGCCATGTGCCATATACTCACGAGAAAGAAAAAAGCCAGGTTTACTTAAGAATGCCCTTAATAAAGCAGCAAAAGCTGCCAATTAATCTTGGTTCCTGTGTACACATCTTTTTAATATTCCTAATGTGATGAAGTCAGAAGTATACATGACGTACTTCTGCTGCACACCACCATCTCTAAGAAAGGCACTTAGATGCCCTTGAATTACAAGCTCAACTACTTACTTCCATTCATGAAACACACTGAATTGAAAGGGCTGAAACACAAATAAAATCATCCAGACCTAGGTATATACCAGACACTTTTCAAAAATGAACAAGGCGAGACTGTCACTTTAAGGAGAACAACTATTTGCTGCCAATTATAAAACTTAAGCTTTCAAGCAAAAGTTAAAATTTTAGAAAACTTCTATTCACTACCATGAGTTTGACAGATTTTACTAGTACTTATACTTTCCAATAAGTAAAGGATTTTCTGATGCATGTTGATATTAACAAGCGTGGAGGGTTTTTTTGATACTGTGTAATGTAAAATATCCATTTAATGTGCAAGATAGACCAATAGATTTTAACATAGTGGAATATAAAAGTGCACTGATATATAGTAATTCAAATTTTACAATGCAACTAACCTTTAAAAACTACTAGCTGTCCAATTTTAGTGCAATATCAATGCAAATCTGCAATTATCTGAAAAAGCTCTTAAAATATTCCTCCCTTTTCCAACTACATACATGGCTTCATGAGGATGAATTTCCTTCATATACTTCAACTAATGTAATAAACAGCAACAGACTCAATGCAGAAGCAGCTATGAGAATCCAGCTGCCTTCTACAAAGTAAGACATAAAAAGCAATTTTTAAAAAGGGAAAACAGTGTCACTCTTCTCAGCAAATTTTTTTAGAAATATTTTAGAAAACTAGTATTTCTCATTAAAAATATACTTATGTTAACATGTGAAGAAATTGTTGCTATTTTTAAATCAATAAACCAATTTAAATTTCTCAATGTGGTGAAGATAGATATAACTGAAAAGCCAAAAGCTCTTTGGGGTCCTCTAATTTTTACGAAGGTAAAGGAGGTCTAAAATCAAAAAGTTGAGAGCATCTATCTCAGAGAAAGAGGAAAATATAACACAACAAATATATAAATTAACTTAAACAAACATACACACATACACTTGAAAGCATATCAAGAGACATAAAACATCCCTGATGACAAGAATACCAAGATCCAAATGGACACTTCAAAAGTATCTCAGGTTAAAAATGTATTTTTCAAAAGACAGAGAAACTTTTCACATTTTTGAGATTTACTTTTATGATTTCTTTATTGCCTCTACTACTAGGCTGTAAGACCCACAAGACAGGACCTTGAGTGTTTTGCTCATCACTATGGCTAGCCCAGCACCTGGAACAAAGCAGGTATTCAAATAATTTGTTGGATTGAAAACAAAACAAAAAAGACCAAAGACTTAAAAACAGAACCCACTGAGGTCTCTATGCAAATTAAAATATGACACTTTACAATCAAAATGTATCTATCTGCATAGTAATAAAATTATAACCGCTACCAATCACTGAGATTCTATTTATCAACACCACATGTGCACTGTACTGCGCAGACTTTTAATTCCCAAATCACCACAGGATGTATTTTCCAGTAAGGAAAACCAGGTTCCAAGAAGTTAACTTATTTATCTAGAGTTACAGGTAGTTAAGTGACAGAAAATTAAACCCACACTTCTGTTTAATGACCACAAGCTTTTTCTCTAAGTACCGACACAGTGTTCAATACTCCTTAGTTATTTTCTTCCTCCCATTTCCTTGCAATTTTCAGAGGAATTTAGTTGTGAAAGTAACTTTTTCTCCTTTTCCCAATCTCCCACTGTCCCACTATCACTATCCTCCAATTTCTATTCCTTCTCGTCACTCAAGCAATACAGTGAGCCCCTCTGCCCTCTGGTTGCATGCGTGCAAGAGCAGTGGTGTCTGACTCTTTGAGACCTCACAGACTGGAGCCGCCAAGCTCCTCTGTCCATGGGATTTCCCAGGCAAGAATACTGGAGTGGGTTGCTATTTTCTTCCCCAGGTGATCGTCCCAACTCAGGGACTGAACCCATTTCTCCTGCGTCTCCTGCACTGACAGGCAAATGCTTTACCACTGAGCTACTAGGGGAAGACCCAGGCCCTGTGGTTGGGGAAGAATACATATTCTCATAGCGCACTATCAGAAATTTCATTAACAATAGCAAAATTAATATAAGAGATTAAAAAGTGTCAGATTCTAGAACATGAATTAAGGCTTTCTGACCTACCGATCCTGCAAGATGACTTCATCCAGTTACTCAATTAGCCATGCTTTGGGCAAAACCATCTTAATTCCTAAGGGGCTAACCATGAAATCCCCTGGATGTAACCATCTCTTCAAGGACTGAGCCAAGATTTACCAATTACTAAGTACCAAAACAATACCTCTGACAATTCTGTCAGTCTCTGCAACCAAAGGACCAGTACTGAAGAGACCAGAGCTCCGAAGACTTCCTCAAGGTTCAGAACAACTAGAATAAAAAGAGCTTTGTTTCCAAAGAACACTCTGGGCACAGTATCACCACACAAAAAGCTATTACTGTTACTGTCATTTTGCCCACCTTATACTTCTGAACAATATGTCAATGTTTCTTTTTTCCCCCTTTTGGTGAAAGGAGAAAAAAATTAGCAACTAATAAACTAGTCAAGAAAAATTACAATGCCATAAACATGACCATGTTATTTGATAATCTACCACAAGCCAATCTTTTCCAGAGAGGGCTCCCCAAAGCCTGTGCAAGTTTACACTTTTTAAGCCTCACAAAGCCTTGAACATGCTTTACCTCAACTTCTATATTATAAAGAAAATGAACAATATGAGAAAGGACTCTTCTACCTTAAAAATTAATTTAGCAGACTTCCCTGGTGGCATAGTGGGTAAGAATCCACCTGCCAATGCAGGGGACAGGCGTTGGATCTCCAGTCTGGGAAGATTCCACATGCTACAGAGCAACAAAGCCTATGTCCCAAAACTTCTGAGCCCATGATCTAGGGCCCAGGAGCCCTAGATGGCCCATGGCTCCTAGAAACTGGAGCACCTAGAGCCCGTGCTCCCCCAACCAGAGAAGCCAACACAATGAGAAGCCGGACACCACAATCAACAGCAGCCCCTGCTCTCTGCAACTAGAGAAAGTCCACACAAAGCAACGAAGACCCAGCACAGCCAAAAATAAATAAAGCAGCACTCTAAAAAAAAAAATTTTAATTTAGCTGCAATCTGCTAAAGAAATCTTGGCCTGAAAAAAAAAAAAAAAAAAAACACATATCATAGGAAGTCACATTTGTGGTCTGTCACTCCACAAATCATTCTGTAACAGGTCACTTTTAATAAAAGTAAATAAAAGTAATCCCTATTCTTTTCATCAAAATCTTGACATATTAATTTACTAGCATAACAAGATCTGAGTAATAAAAAGATGACTTAAGCAATTAGATGTCACCAAGTACATACAAGCTACAAAAAAAATAAATAGGACTTCTAAATGCTCCACTAAAAAAAAGTTTTTCTTCAATACTTAGCAACTCTAGTATACAAAAACACATAATACAAGTTTATGCTGTCTCCCTGATTCTTTCCCAAAAGTAAAAATCCCTGCTACCACTCAAATGTGAATTTAGATTCATATACAGAAGTCCTACCCTTCAAATCCTCTACAGACCTCCTCATATCCAAGTGTTATATAAAAAGTACAAATAAATTAAAATTTATCAAAGTAATCAATGTAAACTAAATAACCAATTAATTTTTCTAAACTAAGCCTCCTATCTGCTAATAGTTATTTACAAAACCTTAATCACACATGATCCTCTGAACCCACAAAACCAAGAAATTTTGTTAAAACACTGCACTTGGAACCAAGTGTTCCAAGAATGGTTGGTTAGACCTACTAGGCCTCATTCACCAAAATATACACATGTATTTTATCTCTTCAGGACATGTAAATTAAAACCACCAAGATAAATACAGGAAAATTTTCGAGGAAAAGGGAAAACGTCTAGAAGCTTCTGTGCAATTCTGCATAGAAAAGGCAACATTCCACCTTCTCTGAGACCTGCCGCCACTCTTAGGAGTGGGACCTTTCAAGATCCCAACCCCATGGCCATACTAACTAGACCAATGACGGAAATTTGGACAAAGTTCAATCTATCAAATTTTCCCTCTCAGCAATCTGAAAAGGGGATACTAGCTAGTAACCATTTGGCTAGTGACACTAGAGCTTGAGTTTATATATGTGGCTCCAGGAATGAGGTGGCAATTTTCTTCTGTTTGCTAAAGCAGAAAAAGCCAGAGTGTGGAAAGACAACTAAAGCAAGATACAAAGAGATATGAGATAATACCTACTAGCCAGCAGGGAAAAAAGTGCTCTCTGGACTACTTTGTCTCCTGAATCCATCCCAGTTCCTGGTTCATGTTGTTCATGAAGTTAAGTGCTCTTGGGTTCCTTAATATACCCTCTTACCTCTCCCCTCAGAGGACTCCTCTTCCTGTCTTATGTCATCGAAAAATCATTATGATACTTTAAGACACAAATTCATACCAGGATCAATGCAGAAAAGGTATGCTTATTCTTATGGTTCATAAGCGATATGAATGGTACCAGAGAAATTGCTTCTATTTACTATCTGTAAGTTTGGAGAAATAAAAAGAAGAAAAATAACCAGAGCCTTAAAAGCAAAAATTCTCTGCATAAGCCCTCAGTTTTGTGCTCCCCTTCAAAACTCACCTGTTCAAAAGTTCTGCTGGTTCACAGCAGGAAGTTTGAGCAGACTTTGTTCAGGTCCTTTTAACACTGTAAATAATAAAAGTATCACAGTAAATGACCCAGCAATCTCTTAGGAAACTTTAAAAACACAACTTTTACAATGAATATGCTTTGTAAAAACTGGATTCCAAACCTGGTTAAAATATTATAATTACCTGACATGCTTTTCATCCAGAGTCCCTGTCCTAAACTCTAAATAGTCTGTCTCAGTAGCTCTGAAGTGCGACTTTAAAATATATTTTTTAAACCAAAGTTCCAAGTGATTCTGATGAAGCTAATAAATGAGCACCACTATAAGGTTTCAGGAAATTATTCCTTGGCATTTTCATTCAAAACTACCATATATCTGATAGAAAACTGAGAGCTAGCAAGACAGCAATACAATATGTATCCTATGCAAATAATCAATGAGCCCCAAGATGTATGACCACTGCCAAAATGTTCAAGGAGCAAAGCTCCAGAAGTACTTTCAGATGCAAAATCAAAATCACCTTTTAAGGCTCTGAAGAGACAATATCTTAAACGTCCACAAGACGATGATATTTCAAGTGACAAACTGAAACAATAGCTTCAAGAGATTTCTTAGCTAAATTCAAATGATGATTTGAAGGCTGCTTCTAAAGAGTCAAAAAATAATAATTAAAAATTAAAGTTGACAATTTTACTGTCAAGCAAGAAAACAACTTGAGAAAGCCACTTTCATCTTTAATTTTGAAAAAAAGTAGCCATGTTACAATGTCCAAAAGGTCATCTAACTTTATCCACTGCACTCTACATTTTATAAGAGCAAGCAGAAGCAAAAGAGGGGAGAACTAGGTAACAAACTCTTCTCTGGGCCTAACTCAAGAGAACAAGCTCTAGTGTTATCTCCTATTTTAAGTATAAACAAAGTTCAAGGAAACTCTAGTTAACCAGAAAATATAAAAGGTGTGTGTTCTTTACTTAATTACTTGAGGTGAGGAAGCATATCATACTTTGAAAGTATTTTTATAAAATTAATTTTGGCTACAGGATAATGTTCTTTTGTTTTTCAAATCTCCCCTCTTCTCTCTCAATCTCAAATAAAATTATGGGCAATTCAAGAAAGGTAACATTTTTGTATTCCTGTGTAATTAATCTAGTACATTTCTCAGTCATCTGAGAGCATAAACAAATGATAAAATGCAATACTGGTCAAGAAATAATAAGTGTCTAACTTGTATGTGTTGTATGTTTACTTATATTTTTAAAGACATGCAATTCTTCAGGGCATTAAAAGTGAACTGAAATCCTAAGACCTGATCACCATAAAATCTAGTGGGGGTTAAGGGGAGGAAAAAAAAAAAACACTTGGGTTCAGAGTTTTAACAACAATGGCCAAGTCATGTTAAGGCAATTCAAACTGCTGAAAAAAAATAGACATTGAACTTGCCTCTAATATACCTGGATTAACACCAACATAGGCTGGAGATTCAACCTAATGAGACTGGTCCCACTATAATCTATAAGAGATAGAATAAAACAGAAAAGTACCGAAAATTTAGTTATTAGAGGCTAACAGAGAACTACAAATGAAGTCAGTCTTCAAAAATGGCACAAATCAAAGATCCTTCAGAAGAGAAACATAAACAAGACAGTAATAATCTCATCATCCAAAATGGTTCCCCCAGATGGCAATCACTACCAAGAGTGTCATCTTCCAATGTGAAGGTCAAAAAAAAAAAAAAAAAGACATATGGAATATTAAAATGCAGAGTCATGCGAGCAAATGAACCAATATGACATCAAAGACATAATTTGGAACTGTCATTTCAAAAACTCACCAAAGGAACAAAAGAGAGAAAGGCAATTTGTAAAAACACTACCTCCTCCCTAGCATCACTATCCCTGAAGCTGTAATTCCTAACGACTCATTATTTTCAGGCAAGCAAAGATAAATTATTTTACATATATGCAACTCACCAACAAAAGCATTTCAAAATCAAAATATTAAATTCCTGAAGTGAATTAAAATGAAAGAAGACATTTGTGAGAGCTCAGTAATAAGAATATGGAGATAAGTTGAAAGAAAATCAGGAGAAAAGAAAATTTCCAAACCAACAAAAGTCTACTAGCATAAAATTACTGAAGAACTAGTCTGAAAGATCAAACTTGATGAACAAATAATTCAGCACAATAAGTTTTACACATGTAAGATGCTATAAAAGTTAGTGGACCAGTCCCTGAGGAATTTAAAACTAGGCTGGACAACACAGAAATCATTAAAAGGAATTCTTTACCATTAAAAATGTGAGTTAAAACACTTCTTCCAGGATATATTTCTTAATGATGTGTGTCTAAATTTCAAAGGAAATTCATTTCTCTACATTTTCAAATAGTCTGAAATATTTCAAAGACCCTCTTTTTAGAAAGCAAGTTCTTTTGAAAAATCCTTTTAGGCAGGTCATCATCAATCTCATTTAAAAACTTTGAGAAAGCTATTTCCTAACAATTTCCTGAAATATATGAGCCCCCTCAATTTTTCCAATTGGGGCAGGGAAGGATGCCCTGCTGGGGGGAAAGGGATGGGCACACTGGCCCAAATTTCCAGATTCTGACTTCCAAGAGTCACAGAGGTGTGGAAAAAGACTCCAGGACAACTGAACAACTCTACTCATCAGGACCAATGAGCCAGCACACTTTTTCTAGTAGGTTCCTTGTGATAGTGCCTCTCTGGCTTGACTACCTCGGTACCTTCCCAGCCACACCTGACCAGCTCACTTCAGTTTCTACCACAGGGTCTTTGCCCTTGATTCCTAGCCTGGGGCATTCCTCCTCCAGAGAGATACAGAGATTAGCTCCGTTACCTGTGTCAAGTCTTTCCTCAAGTATTAGTTTTTACCCACCAAGGCCTTCCCAGGGCACTCCACCTAAAATGAACCCCTCCCCCAAATCCCTATTATCCCATTACCCTGTCTCATTTTTTCCCACATCACTTATCACTACAGTATATCTTACCTAAAAGTATGTATTTACCTGTCTAGGAATGAGGTCCACAGAAACAGGAATTTTTGGTCTGTTTTGCTCCCAGCACCTAATAGTGTAGTATGATCTCAATATTTTTCAAATAAATTAATGCACAAATGACAGAAGAAATGAATGGAAGCACATAGTACCTTCTCCCTCCTTCAGTCTCAAAATCCTAAAATGTACAGAAAAGGCCAAGTACAGAAAAGGTTCAAAGCCTTTTCTTCTCTAGAGAATCACGACCATTACCTGTGTACTTCCCATTGTTAAATGTCTGTGTGACATTAAGGACTGTCTGACATTTTTCCAGATACATCCCACTTTTTAAACTTTTTTCTAGTGTCTTCTACTGAAGTCAACATTTGTTGGGACAGAAATGTACATGTTCCACTTTGAGCACTACACTAACTAGTTAAACGCATAAAAACATCAAGGAATGAGGCAACCCTTTGTATTCAAAATCAACAAACTCTGACAGGCCAGAGCTGCAAATACTAGGATAAAAGTTAAGTGTTCAAAAACGGTGACAATTTTTTCTAATTTAGAAAATCATTAGATTCTAAAAAGTAAATACTATGTAAGGGGAAAATATCTTCCATGCATACACACGGGTAACCAAAACTGCCTGTAATCCAAGGTATAAAACACTGAGTAAGTATAATCCAAGGTACACACACTGTATAAGAAGCTGGTCACAGGTTCCGGCCCCTTCCTCGATCTCTTGCAAATTAAACTGAAATACTTACCTTTCTTACAGAGAAAATAGATGTGCTTAAGTGTTCTTTCAAGGAAAGAAAGAATTTTTTAAAAAAACAAAAACCCAGTGCTAGATAAACGCAAAGCAACGTAACTGGTTCCCGAACACGGTCAGACAATCTGCCTCTCCATACCCTCTTCCCTGGTCGCTTGGTTTATGTTTCAGCCAGAAAACTGAATTGATTCTGAGTGCTTTCGTGGGGAACTGCGGTCACTCAAGGCTAATGCCCATTTCAACCTGACGTGAAGGCTCGGGTCCCAAAGCTGCCATGGGTTTTGTCCTACTCTTTCCGACCTCCGTCCCAGGTTCGGATCATGGCTCCACCTTGGCTTCGGGCCTGGTCCAGACCCGGTCCTCTTGCCGCGGAAGGAGTCTCCCCAGTGCAGATGCTCGGTGAGGCAGGCAAGGGCGCATCTCCCCGAGGCCAGGTGTGGGGAGGAGCGCGGGCAGCAGCAGCTGTCTGGCCGCAGCAGCTGTTACCCCGGGCACCCCGAGGCTGGGCGGGCGGCTGGCCCGGAGAAGCAGGTAGCGGAAAGGCGAGCTCTCTGGCCCTGAGCAAGCCGGCCTGACACTGTCCACCCATCACCCTCCTCCCTTCCTCGGCTCCCCCTGTGATGCCAACGGGCCCGGGAGGAGAGGGCTCCCCAGCTCGACGGCAGAGACGCGCCAGGGCCCGGCGAGCCCCCGGCCGGGGAGGCGGCTCCCTCCCGCCCCGCACCTGACCTGTCCGCTCGCCTGACGCCCCAGCCGGCCGAGGCGGCTGCCGGGCGGCCTGGGGGTGTCCATGCGGCTGGGCCGGGTCGGGCCGGAGCGGAGGGGACGCCAGAGCGGGCGGCAGGCCCAGGAGAGCCAGGCAGGCCGGCGGAGCCCGGGCCGCGGAGTGGAGCCGGGCAAAGGGAGTGAGACCGAGTCGCTGGTTACCTGCGGTCCGGGACAGGGGAGACTCTCGGAACCCGTCAGTCCTCAGCCTCAACAACACAAGATGGCCGACACGTCGCCACGCACGTCACGTGACAGCGCGCTGGCTGCGCCCCGCCCCCGCTCCGCTCCGCCCCGCCCCTCCTCTCCTCCCTCCCCGCTCCTCCAGCCTCGCACGACGTCCTTCCTTTCCGCCACCTCCCTCCCGTCTTCCCCGGACACGCCCCTGCCCGAGCCCCGGATGTCAGGCGGGAGGAGGGCGGGGCCGCGGCAGAGCGCAGGCGCCTGCGAGTCCCTGGGCCAGAGCTCTCCCCGCTTGCCCTTGAGTTGAGTGGAGTTGGTATCCATAGTTGGATCTGGGCCAGTCGCCATGTGACTCACCGTCGTGTGCGCCCAGTCCAGAGCCCATTAGCAGTTCAGAAAGCTCTGCATCGTTTAGGAGCTGATTTTCCACACCAGAACTTTTCCACAGGTTTTCGTTCCGCCTTTTCCCTGCTCATTAGCCATCCTAGAGAAAAACGGGGACGTGACACGCTGAAATTCAAAGCAGTTTGTCTGCTTGTTAACGGTTCTGGTAGAACTGGGAATTCATTCTAGAGTCTTGGAATCTGACAGCTGGGGAGGACTTTAGAGATCAAGTCCCTCCTAGTGCGTCTCGGGCTATAACTCTTCTGCCTAAATATCTCTTTATTTGCAGATTGCCAGATAAAATACAGGCCACCCAGCAGCATCACGGACATACACTAAAAAATTATTCACTGCTTTTTCTGAAATTCACGTTAAACTGGGTACCCTGTATTTTTCTTTGGTACATAAGGCAACCCCACCCTTCTCAGGTCATCCCATTGTTTTCTTGTGCCTTCATCCTCTCCCTTATTTACAGGATCCTTCCTTTTACTTTTAAAATACTCAAGTATCTTTCATCTTACAATTGAATGTTAAAACCTTCCAATTCCCACTACAACAACCTCTCCACCTCTTTGTTCCCTTTCAAAGCCAAACAGCACATGGGACTTTTCCTGGTGGTCCAGTGGCTAAAACTCCACACTCCCAGTGTAGGGGGCCAAGATTCAATCTCTAGTCAGGGAACTAGATCCTGCATGCTGCAACTAAGAATTTTCGTGCTGCAACTAAAGATCCCACGTGACTCAGCTGAGACCCAGTGCAGCTAAATAAATACGTTCATTTTTTAAAAAGTCAAAAAGCACAGAAGAGGTGTTTTTAAGTACTTTCCTGATTTCTGTACCTAGCAAGCAGTTATCAACCATTCTAATGTGATTTCAATCCTGACTGTTCACCCATTGCTTGCTCAGCCTACAAGTTGATAACTGGAGTTTTTCAGTCCTTATCATTTTTTTTTTTTTCAGTCCTCATGTTAACTCAAGGGCTTCCTCAATGGCTCAGCCGGTAAAGAATCTGCCTGCAACGCAGCAGACACAGGAGTTGTGGGTTCAATCCCTGGGTCAGGAAGACCCCCTGGAGGAGAAAATGGCAACCCAGTCCAGTATTCTTGCCTGATAAATCCCATAAACAGAGGAGCCTGGCAGGCTACAGTCCAAAGGAACGCAAAGAGTCAGACACGACTAAGCAACTGAGCACACACACACACACAACTTGACTTGGTTCTTCCCCATTTTCAATGTCATTGACCACTCCCTACCTCCTGAAATACTTTCTCCCTTCACCTTTATGCTCTTACTGCTCAAAATATGATCAATGAACAAGCAGTATCAGCATCACTTGGAAATTTGTTGAAAGACAGAATCTTGAACAGGTTCTTCACAGTCCCAATCTGCTGAACTCTAGAATCTCTACCATCCGCATTGTCCCCCTTTCTTTCCTCTATCCCCTGAGTTTAATGCTCCAGATATGACCATGTATGAAGGTCCTCAAATATGCCAGTCTGTTTTAGCCTTTGCACATGTTCCCTCTTGTTATGATGCCATTCCCAATACTTACCTGACTTTTCACCAACAGGCAAAACTCCTGCTCATCTTTGAAAGCCTAAATCATGTGTTACTGATGTGGCTTGTCGTGCCACATCTCTGAGGCTATGCCATCCGTGCCCGTAATTTTATATATGTATAAAATACATATACACAAAATTATATATATATTTAAGGTATAATTTATATACAATAAAAATTAGCATTTTAAGTATGCAGTTTTATGTATATATATTTAAGGTATAATTTACATACATAAAATTTAACATTTTATACTATACAGTTTTGCAACTTTTGAAAAATTTAAATAGGTGTGTACAATTACTACTAAAATCAAGGTACGTAATAGTCCTATCTCCCACAAAATTTCCCCAAATGACCCTTTGTAGTCAGCCCTAACATCCACTCTCAGCTGCTAAAAACATTATTCTGTTTTCTATCCTTATAATTTTGCCTTATGGTGTCATATGAATGAAACCATAGAGCATATAGCCTTTTGAGACTGGCTGCTTTCACTTAGGGCTTCCCAGCTGGCTCACTGGTAAAGAACCTGCCTGCCAATGCAGAAGACACTGGAGCTATGGGTCAGGAAGTAGCAATCCACTCCAGTATTCTTGCCTGGAAAATGTCATGGACGGAAGAGCCTGAAATTCAGCCACACTACTGCGTGCTTCAGTACTTTCTTCTGTTTAATTGCTGAGTAGTATTTCATTGTATGTATGCACTATGTTTGTTCATCCATTCCTCAGTTGGATATTTGGATTGTTTCCATGTGGAGAGGTTATGAATAAAGTAGCTATATTCACATGCAGGTATTTGTGTGAACAAAGGGTTTTATTTCGCTTGGGTAAATACCTAGGAATGAAATTGGTGGTTATATGGCAAATGTTTGTTTAACTGTATCAGAAACTGCCAAATCATTTTTCAGAGTGTGTTAGACATATTTGTAACCCAGTATAAGCTTTCAGAGAGCAAGAAACAAAGTTAAGGCATGATCATGATGGTGATGAGGAAAGCTAACAAAAGTCCCCTGCTTTTAACCATTATACATACTCTATTGTTCAACTTTGCATCCTCAGCAGCTGGCATTGTCCTGGCACACGGTAGGCACTCAAAAAATATCAATACCTATACAATCAAATAAATTCTTGATGACCTACTCCTCAGGAAGGGCACTTTTCTCCTTTCATTCTCTGTCTCTCCAATGTTTCTTCCAACAGTAGTTTTAAAATGACAGCAGTAGACTCATGCCTGCCTTGTTGTTGTTCAGTCACTAAGTCGTGTCCAGCTCCTTGTGACCCCATGAACTGTAGCTTGTGATCTCCCCTGTCCTTTACTATCTCCTGGAATTTGAGCAAATTCACATCCATTGAGTCAGTGATGCCATCCAACCATCTCAGCCCCTGCCGCCCCTTCTCCTTTATGCCCTCTATCTTTCCCAGCATCAGAGTCTTTTCCAATGAGTTGGCTCTTCACATCAGGTGGCCAAAGTATTGGAGCTTCAGCTTCAGCATCAGTCCTTCCAAAGTATATTCAAGATTATGTCTGCCCTAGTCATTGTATAATAACAAAGTTTCAGGTTTACTATATCATTGATAGAAACAGAAGTTGAAAATAATAGATCCTTGGTGGGGAAGGAGGAGTAAGGAGCTTAGCTCAAAATGAATTTAATTTGAAATTAACACAGGTTGATTAACTGTGATAGATTATATTTTTCTTAAGAAAATACATCTGTTCAACATACTCTTCTAGAACCTACCCACTACCCTCTCCAGATGTTGCTGTTTGTTGTCTGACTCTTTGTGACCCAGTGGATTGTAGCCCACCAGGTTCCTCTGTCCATGGAATTGTCCAAGCAAGAATACTGGAGTGGGTTGCCGTTTCCTTCTCCAGAGAATCTTCCCAACACAGAGACTGAATCCACGTCTCCTACATTGCAGGTGGATTCTTTATCACTGAGCCACCAGGGAACTAGAGTTTAATTCTCCTCATCCCTTATAACCAGTAGACCCTGGTGGAAGTGAAACAAGACGCCTTCCAAAACTAAACCATAGAGGTGATGGAGTTTGTTTGCTCACAGTCCCTTTTAAGGCAAGAGCTGACGTAAAATAATAATAATAATTTTTTAAAAAGAGCTGACAAATGGTAAATCCAAATGTCCTGAGGCTGCCATTCTGGGAGAACGTCCAGACAATAAGGAGAGACCCAAGTAATTGCCCGCATCAATAGCCCCAGCTAAAGTCCCAGTATCAACAACCAAACATTTGAGTGAAAAATGCCACCAGATGATGCCAACCCCAGCTGTCAAGTTATACCCAGGCATCCAAGCCAGGACATCATGATGCAAAGACAGGTATCCTCACTGTGCCTTGTCTGAATTCCTGGTCCACCAGATCCATAAGCATAATAAAATGGTTGTTTGAAGCCACTAAATTTTGGAATAATTTGTTACATAGCAATATGATACTGAAGTATCATTGTTATGGAATGAATTGTGTCCCCCCCGACAAAAGATATGTTGGCCTCCTAACCTCAGAATGTACCCCAGAATGTGATTTTATTTGGAAATAGGATCTTTGAGGTAATCAAGCTAAGATGAAATCATTAGGGTGAACCAAAATTCAGTATGACAAGTGTCCCTATAAAAAGAGGAGATTTGGGGACTTCCCTGGCAGCTCAGCGGTAAAGAGTCCACTTGCCAGTGTGGGAGACGCAGGTTCGAACCATTGTGCCGGAAGATCCCACGTGCCTCAGAGCAGCTAAGCCCTCGCGCCGGAACGACAGAACCCATGTGTCGCAACTGCTGAGGCCTTTGTGCCTTGAACCTGTGTTCCACGACAAGAGAAGCCACTGCCACGAGACGCCCACCCACCACACCTAGAGAGTCGTCCCCGCTCACTGCAACTGGAGAAACACCCAGGCAGCAACGCAAGCCCAGCACAGCCAAAAATAAACGAATGAGTAACATTAGGTTTGCTTGTTCTTTCTGAAAAAAGAAGAAATCTGGGGACATCCCTGGTGGTCCGGTGGTTAAGAATCCACCTTCCAGGGCAGGAGATGTGGGTTCATTAGGCAACTAAGCCAGAGAGATGCAGCTAGTGAGCCCACGGAGTCTGGAGTCCGAGTTCTACAGCTAGAGAGAAGCCCGAGCTCCCCAACAAAGATCCCATGTGATGTAACTAAGACCCCATGCAGCCAAATAAATAAATAACAAAGAAAATAAGCTAAAAAGAGGAAATCTGTACACAGACATGTATAGACAGAGCACTCCACGTGAAGATGAGGTAGGAATCATGTGATACTTCTACACCCCAAGGGACACCAACGGTTGCCAGCAAACCACCAGAAGCTGGGAGAGAGGCATGGAGCATGCATTCTTCCTCGGCCCTCTGAAAGAACCAGAGAGCACCTTGATCTTGAATTTCTATCACCCAGAACTGAGACAGTAAATTTCTGCTAAGCCACCCAATTGGTGATACTTTGTTACAGCAGCCCTAGCAAACTAATAGTGTTCGTTGTCCAGTCGTATCCGACTCTTTGCAGACTACAGCCCGCCAGGCTTTGTGACCCCACGGACTGTAGCCTGCCACGCTCCTCTGTCCATGGGATTCTCCAGGCAAGAATACCGGAGTGGGATGCCATTATGGAATCATCTAAAATTTTAAAGAGACAGTTTGAAATGAAGGCGATATAGAGGCAGTCAGAACTAAAAATCTGAGAGTCACCCATGGAGAGGAGATCTGTGAAACCCTGGGGAATCATCCATAACCAGCAACTGTAGAGAGGAAAAGCCTGGAGTTAAGGCAGGCTCTCAGGAAGAAAAAGTGTAGCTGGTGGACAGAGAGGAGTTACAGGGAGGACCAGCTTAGAAGCAGGAACCAGTCTCAGAAGAGAGGGAGGAAGAGACTGGCTGGCAATGACCAATCTGTAGCATTATCAAGGCGTCTGGGACTGGGGACTGGAGGTGTGTCTGTGGAGCAGGGCGTACAGAGGATTAGAAAAGAATAGGTGCTGAGGAAGGGAGGGTGCAGACATTCGGAAGTGGATAAAAAAAGGAGAATGGACTCACTAGTGGAGAAGACAGTGCCACTCAGATTGGTACCCTAACTCACAGCGTTGGGTACACAGCTGAAAAGCAAAGAGGAAACACAGGAAGGGAGGGCAGAAAGAGAGCACAGCAAACAGCAAGGAAAGACTGCTCAGATGATAACTATGGAAACAGATCCATTTTTATGTTTGAAAACATTTTTATTCTACAAGTACTTGCATATTTAAACTTTTTAAAAAAATTTCCAACCTCCAGATGTACCAAGAAAATTAACTCATAAAAATGATCTTGGAATACGATAAACGTATCCTTTCATGTAAACACCCCACAGTGTGTCCCAAAATGGTATTCTCTTTCTCCTGAGTCTTGCATATTGAGGATTTCATATTTTTGCTGTCCCAAAGAGTTCCCACATGCATGTTCAACTGCTCTTCTCACTTTCTTTGCAGTCAGAGAGTCCCCCTTTTTTTTTTAGTAACTGTTATTAGCAGTTGCAACAGTAAAGCAATATGTGTTTACAGTTTAATATTTTTAAGAATTCAAAAACATAGAATAGAAAAAATTTAAAACCCTCTCAAACCTAGATTCTTTCCCTAGGAAACTCAGGACCCTTAGGTTCTCTCCTCTCTCACATAACCCACTGATGACAGTCTCCTTTGTGACTTTCTGGCTGTATGGGGAAACAAGCATGATGTGTTTCTTAATTCTCATTACCACTGAGAGCTGAGGATACAGGCACTTGCCCAAAATCTACCTGGCACTGACCTCATACAGCTTAGCCAACATGGGCAGAGACATGGCGTTGTATATCTCAAACAAAACAAAACACCTGAGTGGTACTGTGTTTACTGCTCTGCTCCCAGCCTTTCTCCAAGAACATGTGAGAGTTGGACCATCAAGAAGGCTGAGTGCCAAAGAATTGATGCTTTTCAACAGTGGTGTTGGAGAAGACCCTTGAAAGACCCTTGGACTGCAAGCAGATCAAACCAGTCAATCAATCCTAAAGGAAACCAATCCTGAATATTCTCTAGAAGGACTGATGCTGAAGCTGAAGTTTCAATAGTTGAGCCACATGATGCGAAGAGTAGATTCATTAGAAAAGACCCTGATGGGGTCTTTTGGGAAAGATTGAAGGCAGGAGGAGAAGGGGGTAACAGTGGATGAGATGGTTGGATGGCATCACCGACTCAATGGACATGAGTTTGAGCAAGCTCCGAGAGATGATGCAGGACAGGAAAGCTTGGCGTGCCGCAGTCTGTGGGGTCACAAAGAGTCAGATATGACTGGGCAACTGAATAACAACAATGTCTGCAGCAGACACCTGCCTTTCATTCACAACTGTTCTGTATCTGAAATACTTTTCCATGTTTGTGGAAAATAAGAATCTTGGTGGGAGACCTCCCCTTACAGAAGACAGGTGGTCCAGATACTAACCCTTCCCACCCCCAACACATGGGCAAGTGACTGGGCTCCCCCTCGGACTCTGAATCTGGACTAAGCACCTGCAGAAGCAGGGCATCCCAAAGATCTTATCACCCAGGGCAATGGCGCCAGGCCTGGCTTGTCTCCATGGAGCTCTTTTGGCTGTGGTCCCCAGCCACCTGGCTTCCTGCCTATTGCTGGGTCCCCCAACCAGCTAGTGATTCTATGAGCCCCTCAATGTCTTTTCAAGAAATTCTCCTTCTGCTTCAATCAGTCTGCTTAGATTCTGTTACTTGCAATTAAGAATCCAGACTGATTCTGTAGCAGTCAGCCTCCACGATGGCTCCCAGTGTTTCCTACCGATTGGGCTGGCTTGTGTAACCAGTAGGATATTGTGGGAATGACAGAGCGTGATTTCCGAAGTGAGGTCTTAAAAGATGTTGTGGGTGGCTTACACCTCTAGTATCACTTGCTTTGAGAGAGACCAACTGTCATGCTGTGAAGACACTCTGACCATCCAGCGGAGAAGTCCACTTAGCAAGAAAACAGGCCTCTGGCCAACAGCCAGCACCAATTCGTGAATCACATGAGTGAGTCACCTTAGGGATGGGTCTTCCAGCCCCAGTCAAGCCTTCAGATGACTGCAGCCCCAAGTGACATTTTGACTGTTCATAAAAGACCCTGAGCTAGAAATCAGCTAAACCACTTCTGAACTCCTGGCCCTCAGAAACGGTGTGGCATAATAAATGCTAATTATTGATTTAAGCCACTAAGTTATAGGATGATTTGTTAAAGCAGAAATTAATGACTGACACAGATACAACTCAATTAATTAATTTACTTGACTGCATCAAGTCTTAGCTGTAGCATTGGGTTCTTTAGTTGTAGCATGTGGGGTCTAGTTCCCTGACTATGGATCAAACCCAGGCCCCCTGCCATGGAAGTGTGGAGTCAGCCATTGGACCACCATGGAAGTCCTCACAATTGTAAATTTTAACAGTTTATCAGATTGCCCTTCAAAAGGACCACAGCAATGCGTACACCCACCAATACCATGTGGCAGAGTGCCAAAAGTGTTGGTTTTGGAAAGGAGAGGAAAGGAGCAGAGACCCCGGATAATGTCCCCTCCCCAGTGCCTTCCTAAGTGGGCGGAATTATAAGTTTGGCCTCCTACGGCCCCCCTACCAGTCAGGCTAGTGGGCAGGGATGTGGCCAGAATCTGGCCTGGTGTACAAGCAGGGTCAGAAGGGAGAAATCTGAGCAGGGACAAGGCCACACTTGTCAAGTCACACGATCCGGCCAGGAGGGCTCAGCAAGTGTCAGCTGCAGGGGTGTGGCAGGGGAGCAGGCAGACAGGCAGAAATCTCTCCAAGCTGGTTGGGAAAGGGGACTCAAGAAAATAGAGAAGCTGGGTAAGTGAGTAACTGCTCGGGGCCAAGGCAACAGCCAGGACTGAGCACTTCCAGGCAGGAGACGTAAGGGATATGCGTTCGATCCCTGGATTGGGAAGATCCCCTGGAGGAGGAGATGGCATCTCCCTCCAGTATTCTTGCATGAAAAATCCCATGGACAGAGGAGCCTGGTGGGCTACAGTCCATGGGGTTGCAAAGAGTCAGATACAACTAAGTTTCTGAGCACATACAAACTAGCCTGGAATCTCCTGCAAGTGACCTTAAAGACCCAGAGCTCAGGAGGAGACAGAATTGTAGCAGGGGAAGGTAGAAGCTGGAGAGGGGACCCATATGTCCTGAGCACCAAGTAAATGCCAGACACAGAATCTGCAGTCACCATTCCCATTTTACAGATGAGCAAACAGAGACTCAGCGAGGGTACGGTACTGGCCTAATTAGTGTCTGACTGTGGCTCTTGTTACATCACACAGTCTCCAGGGCAGAGGCAGAGCTGACTTGTTTGTGGGTGTTCCCTACCGCTCTAAGGAGGACCTTGGGGAGTAGACTTGTCACCTTTCCAGTGAGACAGATGACCGCACAGTCTCTGCTGTCCTGACTTTCTGAGCTGTCTCCTCAGGCCAGGCTCCCGTATCGGGCATCCAGAAGGCCCCTGAGTCAGTGGCAGTGTCCCTATCCTGTCCGTCTGTCTGCTCCAAAGAACCTGGTACCTCCTTGTGAAACAAACGTGCATGGGGGGCGGGGGGCATGCTCTCACGTTGCCAAGCAACCTGTTATGCCTGCAACAACGGGGGAGGCAGAGCTTCTGCCCTTCAAAGAGTTCATAGTCCAAAGAGTTCAAAAGTCCAAAGAAGGAGGAAGGAGGAGGGGATGGGATGAATCCGGAGGTTAGGAGATTGGGAGATTGGGATTGACATAGATACTATGATATTGATACTATGTATAAAATAAATTAACGAGAACCTGCTGTATTGCTCAGGGAGCTCTGCTTAGTGCTCTGTGGGGACCTAAATGGAAGGAAATCAAAAAAAGAGGGGTTCTATGTATAGGTGTAGCTGATTCACTTTGCTGTCCAGGAGAACCTAGCAACATTGTAAAGCAACTATACTCCAAAAAAAAGAAATGAATCTTTAAAACAAGGAGGAAGAGAAGTAAAGAAAAGAATACTGCACGATGTCATAAGGATTACAGTGGAGAAAAACTTAGGGTGAAATGGGAACCCTGAGACGGGGTACCTGGGAGCATCAGAACGCTTCTTGAGGATCATCTCTGAGCTGAGTGACAGTGAGAACTCTCCGGGGAAGGGAGGGCGTGCCAGGCAGAGGGAACCGGAAAGGTCTGGCTGAGTGGCCCTTCCTAGGAACCACTAGGTCTTGCATATTCCTGGAGAGTACCATTTGGAGGGGAGGAGGGGCAAGACAGGGGACAAGACGGGTGAGTAGGGGCCAGATCCTGAAGGCAGGGAGCCAAAGACTGAAGGAAAGATGCCAGAAACACTTTACAGTTTAGAAAGGTGATTCTAACTAGGGCAAAGTGAGGACAGGGAAACCAGTTATGAGGTCCCTGTAGACGCCCAGGAAAATCAATGAAGGCCATGACCATGTTGCTGAGGAGGGGAGCTGTGGATGGCAGGCATGAAGGCAACACTGTTTACAGGACTTCATGACGAAGAGGGGGCAGAGAAGACCTGTCCCTGGTCTTTGTAGTCCCATAACCCAACAGGTGTCCTTGTTTCCCTCATAAGTCCTTTTGTGTTTCATTTTCTATCATTTGCAAACAAGAGGTCTTAGCTCCTACATGGGCCTAGAAGTCCACAGAAGGAAATGGACATTTGAAGTATTTACACTGTTATCTCCTTTCCTTCCTTCCTTCCTTTTCCTTTGCTTTATTAATAGACTTTATTTTTTGGAGCAGTTTTAGGTTTACAGAAAACATTGGCAGAAACTTTGAGTTTCACATACTCCTCTCTTCCTTCCCCCTCCGATTCTGCCTGTTATCAACATCTTGCATTAGTGTGGTACATTTGTTACAACCGATGGGCTCCTATTGACATGCTAGTATCAAATAAAGTCCATAGTAACTTTAGGTCCCACTCTTTGTTATATATTTTCTACATGGGTTTTGACAAATGTATTATGACCATTATAGCATCATGTGGGCTTTCCTGGTGGTTCAGTAGTAAAGAACACGCCTGCCAATGCAAGAGACACAGGTTCAATCCCGGGGTCATGAAGATTCCCTGGAGAAGGAAATAGCAACCCACTCCAGCATTCTTGCCTGGAGAATCCCCATGGACAGAGAAGCCTGGCCATCTACAATTCACGGAGCTGCAAAAGAGTCGGACATGATTTAGCAACTAAGACAACAGCGACATGCAGAGTAAGTTTCACTGCACTAAAAATCCCCTATTCAGCCCTTCTTGCCCGCCCCAACCCCTGATAACCCTAATCTTTTCACTGTCTTCGTAAGTTTGCCTTTTCTAGAATTTCACATAATTGGAATCATATATAATGTAACCTTTCCATATTGCCTTCCTTTACTCAGCTATATGCACTTAAGTTTCCTCCATGTCATTTTGTGATTTGATAACTCATTTCTTTTTAACACTGAATAATATTTTTCACCACTGAATTAATACTCCATTGTATGGATCGACCACAGTTTAATGATTCACCTGTTGAAGAACACTTTGGTTGCTTCTAAGTTTTCAACTATGAATAAAGCTGCTATAAACATTCATGTGCAGGTTTTTGTGTGGACAAAAGATCTCAGCTCATCTCGATAAATACCAAAAAGCATGATTGCTGGATTATATGGCGAGAGTCTTTCCATTCCTTTTTCCTCTCCATTCCTTTTTCTCCATTTCCTTTTCCATGTCTACTTCCTCCAACAGGGAGGTGGTGGGGTGACCTTCCATGGAAAAATGATGCCACAGAGTTGTAGGTCTTGGATTTGTATAGAAACAGAAATTGTCCTCCCTGGGGAGCCAAGGGTGTTCTTTTAGGCCAGGGGTCCTTACCATATTTAGGTCCGCCATATACCGTGGAATTATAGATGGGAGTAAGGGGTCACTGGCCCTCATCAGAGTTTCAGGGGGTCTAGGAAGCAAGAGAAATTAAGGTATAGATTTCATCTGCAGCTGAAAGAATCCTCAGTGATGGGAAAGGGAAGGGCAGTGGACAGACAACCTTCCTACTGAGAATGCCCTGGAGGGAAAATCAAACTTCTAGTCTTCACTTTTTTGTTTGTCTGTTTTTAATTTATTTATTTTTGGGTGTGCTGGGTCTTCGCTGCTGCACAGGCTTTTCTCTCGTGGCGGCGAGCAGGGGGCTCCTCTCTAGTTGGGGTGCGTGGGGTTCTCGCTGCAGTGGCTTCTCTTGTTGCAGAGCACGGGCTCTCCAGCTCCGGGGCTCTAGAGCACACGCTCAGTAGTTGTGGCGCATGAGCTTAGATGCTCCAGGGAGCTTAGCTCCCTCCTGGATCAGGGATCGAACCCATGTCTCCTGCATTTGCCAGGTGGATTCTTTACCTCTGAGGCACCAGGGAAGTCCGACAGTGACCACTTCTAACTCTACTTCAGGGACTCAATGTCAAACAGGAGCCTGGACTGGAAGTGGCCCGCACAGAAAACATCCTCCCCTCTCCTCCAATTCAAAGAAGACAAGAGGCACGCGGATGTGATGGCTAAGCCCACTTGCACCGTTTATTTAAAAAGAATAGCTGTAAGGTAAAAATGCAGATGTTTTCTTCATTGTAAAGACAGCAGTTAAAAAAGGGAAGAAATAAATATGACGTTAGAAATTATTTTATCAAGTACAACAAACCCCTGATATCTGGGAGCAATCCCAAGAACTCATAACATGTACAAATTTGTGCTGAAGAACAGCTTCATTTTGAACACCTTAGAGCAGATGTTGGGAACTGGCTAGATGGTGAAGATGGTCATAACTTTTCAGATTCTGAAAGACTCTGGATTTGTTACTCGGCGACGGCAAGGGTCTACTGTAATATAATTTGCATCGAGTCAGAATTAATAAGAATTCTTCTACTCATTAATATTATTTATAATCATTCTCTCATTCTTATGGTTAAGTAGCACAGTATTTAGGAGAAGGGGGGAAAAGCTGAGAAGTGCAGAGGGGAAGGAAAAGGGAGGGACCTAAGAGGAACACCAAGGACAGGAGAAAGGCGATGGGGAGGACCAGAATCCCCCGTCTCTCCACTCTTTCCTGTCACCTCAGCAGCATGCTGTGGCCCACTGTTGGAGAGGGACCAGGCTGTGGTCCAGCCTGGCCTGCCTTAAACCTCACCATCACCAAAGGACAAAAGATGCAGGAGCATCTGGCAGGATCAGGCGAAGAATGAGAACAAGGAGGCTGGATGGGAAAGAAAGGAGAGACACAGAAAAGGATGACCCAGGGAAATGGATGTTGTTAACATCACTGGCCTCCCGTGACCCTCTCCTCTGAGGACCACCAAGGAAAGCAGTATCTGTACGAATTAACACAACAGACCACTCTTTGTTGAGGAGGGGTAAAGAGACAGGAAGAAGCAGAGGTTGCCAAGTGGAGGCACGTTCAGGCTGCAGAGAAGGGTGGAGGAAGGCACGCAGGAGAGAGACTCAAGGGGGCAGTGGGACCTTCTGGGAGGGGTTCCCAAATGGGTACGAGAGCCGCCCCCGCCACCCCACGAGGCCAAGGAGTGTGCACTGGGTGGTGGGTGTGGAGGCCGGTTGGGGCAAAGGGTCAGCAGGGGTGAGGGTGCCTGGCCAGCTCTCCCCGGAGCATCTGTGAGGCACAGCGGTGCTCAGAGGTCAGGGTCGGCCCCGCTAAGCACTGAAAGCGGCCTTGAGTTCCCGGAAGGCTGCTTGGCGGAGCTTCCTCTTCTCTTCCTCCCGCTTCCGCTCATCTTGCTCTGCTTTCAGCTCTGCTTCAAACTTACTGGCACAGGACAAGGCTTGGACCTGCAGAGAAACAGTGAGGGCAGATCAACAGTGAGAGACGAAAGAGACGCCTGGAGCGGGAGCAGCCCACCAAACAGAACTCGGCGGTCTCCAGCCACATGGCCCGGGACCCCGGCCCCGGTGCAGGCAGGACCCCTGAACCAATGCTCCCTGCCCGCGGTCTTCCCGTGTTTGCTTTCTAACAGCGAGGATAGCGTCATTTTACTTGCTTCTGTGTTACACATGCTCCTTCCAATCTGTTGGGGTTGCCTATTCCACCTGAGCTTTTTCTTTTTTTCTAGCTTGTTCATGATACTTTTTAAAAGTAATATGTATTTATTTAGCTGTACTGGGTCTTTAATTGCGGCATGTGGGATCTAGTTCCCTCATCTGGGTTCGAATCTGCGCCCCCTGCGTGGAGTCTTAGCCACTGGACCACCAAGGAAGTCCCGGGATACTGTTCATATCCACACCCACTTCTATTGCCCACTTCTACTTACTTTCCACCTTTAGTTTCACAATGGTATACTTTAGTTCTAGGGGAAGTCAAGAACAAAATGAGCTCCCTGCGGGCATTTTGACTGGGATTGCATCAATCTGCCTGCAGCAAAGGGATATTTTTAGGTGGTGGTGTGTGGTCGCTACGTCATGTCTGACTCTTTGTGACTCCATGGACTGTAGCCCGCCAGGCTCCTTTGTTCATGGGATTTCCAGCCTAGAACACTGGAATGGGTTGCCATTTCCTTCTCCAGGGGATCTTCCCCACCCAGGGATCAAACCCCTATCTCCTGCCTTGGCAGGCAGATTCTTTACCCCTGAGCCACCAGGAACACCCCATCTTTAGGTGTACACCATTTTTAATAAAAACTGCTAGATCACCCTCCATGGAGCTGCTCCAGTCTGTACCCCACCATCATGAAATGCAAGGCTCCTTTCCCCATAACCTTACCAATGCTTATCATTAACCTTTTTCCTGTTTGCCAATCTGATGTGGAAGAAAAACTGGCACCTTCTTTTATTTCTTCTTTGATAAACTGGAGAAGGAAATGGCAACCACGCCAGTACTCTTGCCTGGTAAATTCCACGGATGGAGGAGCCTTGTAGGCTACAGTCCATGGGGTTGCAAAGAGTCAGACACGACTGAGCGACTTCATTTTCTTTCTTTCTTTCTTTTCTTGATAAACTACCCATTTATATTCTTTGCCCATTTTATTCAGCTAGTGTTTTTTTTCCCTTTAATCTGCAATTCTTTACATAATTTAGATATATATTTTTCAGTTAATTTCCTCCAGTCTTTTGTTTGTCTCTTTACTTCAAGGTACCTTAGGCCATACAAACATTTAAATTTTGATGTCATCAAAAAGTTCACCTATTTCCTTTCCAGCTTTTGTACTTTATATCATGTTTAAGAAGTTCTATGCCACCCTGGTTCTAAACCCATTTTCCTGTAATTTCTTCTCATACTTTTTTGTTTTCATTTTCCTGTTTGGCTCTTGAAGTCCCCTGCAATTTATTTTGGTGAGGGAGCCTAGTGGAGGGAGTTACTTCATTTTCCTAAGTGGAGAGCCAATTGTCTCAACACCTGTTACTGAATAGCCCATTATTTTCCCACTAATTTGAAAATTATCTTTTCCATATACTAAATTCCCACATGAAGGAGATCAGTTTTTATTATTTTCTACCCCATCCCACTAACTGGTTTGTTTATTCCTGCACTTGTATACATTAGTTAATATTACTGCCTTATAGAATGCCCTAATATTTATAAAGAAAGCAAATCTTCTTATGTTGAAGAGCATATTTTTTTATTTTCAAATGTGTGATTATGAATGTGTATCAAACTTCACCAAATGCCCTTGAGACATCTAATGGCAATGGTCACATTCTTCTAATTTAACCTACCTATGATGAGTATATTTAAAAAATTATCCCTGCCATCTTAACATAAATTTCAAATATTATAATTGCATTCCATTCCTTAATGTTTTAGGATTCTTACAGCGATATTTATTAGGTGGATATATGAATTGGTTGGTGTTATTTTTATCTGATTTTGTAATCAGATTCATGATGGCTTTAGAGAATGACTGTGATATAACCTTTTATGTAAGTTTCAGGTACACGGCATTATAGTTCAACATCTGTATACCCTACAAAGTGATCACCGCCATGAGTCTCATTACCACCCATCAGCACGTAGTTGACTCTCTTCATCCATTTCTCCCATCTGTCCCCCAACTTCCTTCCCCTCTGGTTACCAAATCTGATTTCTGTAACTATGAGTTTCTTTATGGAGCCTTTAATGGTTTTAAATTGATGTATCATCATCTCTCATGACTTCTACCTGTGGGCATCATCTCCTTGATTTCTCTGTCACTAGCTCCCTTATCTGGAGAAGGCAATGGCACCCCACTCCAGTACTCTTGCCTGGAAAATCCCGTGGACGGAGGAGCCTGGTAGGCTGCAGTCTATGGGACCGCTAAGAGTCGGACACGACTGAGCGAATTCACTTGCACATTTCACTTTCATGCACTGGAGAAGGAAATGGCAACCCACTCCAGTGTTCTTGCCTGGAGAATCCCAGGGACGGGGGAGCCTGGTGGGCTGCCGTCTATGGGGTCGCACAGAGCCGGACACGACTGAAGTGACTTAGCAGCAGCAGCAGCAGCTCCCTTGTCTCGTCGTCTCATCAGTCTATCCCCTGGTCCACTCATTCACTTCTCTGCAGTGCTGCAGCTAAGAGTTACCATTCCCTACAATGCTTTTTATTTAGTCCATTCTGATTTTCATTTCATTACATCCATGGTTCTTATTTAGTCGCTAAGTCGTGTCCGACTCTTTGCAACCCCATGGACTGTTGCCCCACCAGGCTCTTCTATCCATGGAATTTCCCAGGCGAGAATACTGGAGTGAGTTGCCATTTCTTTCTCCAGGGGATCTTCCTGATCCAGGGATCGAATCCGCATCGCCTTCATTGGCAGGCAGATTCTTTACTGCTTTGCCACCTGGGAAAACCACATCCATGGTAGCCCAATACAGAATCTCATATTTCAATGAAAAGTTATAATATCCTTTTCAAACCCTCCCTGTACTTACTTCACAAGGGTCCATTTCTGAAGCCAAATACCAATGAAATTATCAATTGGCAGTACGTATTATGTTTTTACTCTTTCTGGATCCAACTCCCTAGGGATAGGGTCAAGGAAATTATGTTTTCCAAACTTCTCCCCAGGTATTTCTCAGGCCCTTGGGGCCCTGCTCTGACCCAGCAGTTCTCACCCCGGCTCCCTATGCCAGAGTCCTCAGAGACTGCTCTTTCTTGATGAAGGCAAGATGTCCAAGTTGGAGTTTACTGTCGTCTACCCAGCCCCTCCCCCAAGTATCACTAATGGTTGTAGAATCCTGCAACCTGGGTTCTAGCTCCTATTTCCTAATGTGGGCCTCGCCTTTATTCACTTTCTAACCCAGAACAGATGCCTGAACAATCGTCACAGCAGCCACTGTCACATAACCTCCGACTGCGAGGACCTGCACTTCTGCCAGACACTTCGGCCACCCTTGGGCCAAGGACTTTGTCTGCTTGTAGGCTGAGAATGTGTTTTTCTTAGAAGCCTCACCAGGACCCAGTGGGAGTGAGGATTTCCAGTTTGGGCTGGTCCTTCACTGAGGCTCTGCCCTCCTCCCAGCTCTTTCCCCACAGTGGTCATCCAGATGACCGCAGTCTTCAGGGACCCTGCCACTCTGCAGTCCATCTCCTCCCCCCTTGTTTAGAAAACACAGAGGAATTTGGTCTGTCCACTCTGGACTCCTCTCCCACCCTCTTCATCCCTCCCCCTTTGTGTTTCAGGGTGGGCAGGAAGCAGACCCTGGGTGCTTCACTGAACCTCTCTGGGACCAGAGGAGTACCGGCTGCTACCTGCTTGCAAGCCAATTGTTTGATTTTCAGGAATTTTATGAGCTGGTTGCTAAATATAGCCATTGTTAAAAATTAGATTTATATACTTTCACAATAAAATTATATTACAAGCAAAGGTAATACATACTTAAAAGTCATCATTTTCTGGTGATTGTGCTACATTTTACTACTATCTGTGTCCTCAAGGTTATCTACATCTGTCACATCTCTAAGGTGGAAATCATGTATGATGACCTGGTACCATGAATTGTCCCAACTCCATGTTCAAAGGCATCCTGTTGGTAGCTCGAAAGCAATCTCAGGAGGAGTATTCACACCTTGGAAGAACAATGCTACAAACAAGGCTTTGATTATTGTTTCAGTGACTGTCTAGACAATCTTTTCTTAAGAAAGTGATGGAAAAATGTCAAAAATGTGGATTAAATGTAAACATGTGTAGCGTCTGCAGCCTTCACATTATAAATAGCTCCAAAATGGAAAGACTGTTCTCCCAATATTTAAAAACTACTATCGAATTCAGCAAAGATGTTGCTCACATCATTGAGGAATGAATGAAGTTCTGACACATGTCTTTTCACTTTTTTCTTATAAATTAAACAAAATACGAACCAACACGCATGTCGGAACTACATTCCTTTGTCAGTTGCGATCATCGACTGCCTACAGACATAAGAGTCCAGCAAAAATCAAGGAGTTATTCTTTAAGAATCAATAGCCTATAAGGGGGACTTCCCTGATAGCCCAGTGACTAAGTCTCTGAGCTCCCAATGCTCAGAGTTCAATCCCTGGTCAGGGAAATAGATCCCACATTCTGCAACTAAGAGTTTCCATGCCACAATGAAGACCGGTACAACACAATAAATTTAAAAAGTATTTTTAAAATACTTTGCTCTTCGGACTTCCCTTGTAGCTCAGTCAGTAAAGAATCTGCCTGCAATTCAGGAGACTCGGGTTCGATTCCTGGGTTGGGAAGATCCCCTGGAGAAGGAAATGGCAACCCACTCCAGTATTCTTGCCTAGAGAATCCCATGGACAGAGAAGCCTGGTAGGTTCCCAGTCCATGGGGTCACAAGAGTCGGACACGACTTAGCAACTAAACCATTGCCATTTTTAAAAAATAAACTATATGAAATCTACAATAAAGATAGTGTATATTATTATTTGAACATTGCATGTTATGTATCCTTTTTATCAGCAAAATATATAATAAACTTAGGCATATATATATATATATATATATATATGTTCTTATATATAAGAACATATATATATATATATATATGTTCTTATATATAAGAACATATATATATAAGTTCCCTTCTCTAGGGAATCTTCCCAACCCAGGGAGTGAATCCAGGTCTCCCGCATTGCAGGCAGATTCTTTACCAGCTGAGTCACCAGGGAAGCCCAAGAATACTGGAGTGGGTAGCCTATCCCTTCTCCAGCAGATCTTCCTGACCCAGGAATCGAGCCGGGGTCTCCTGAATTGCAGGCGGATTCTTTACCAACTGAGCTATCAGGGAAGCCCATATATATGTGTGTGTGTGTGTGTGTGTGTGTATTTTATATATACATATATAAAATACACACTTTGTCCAAAGAGCCATTGATCAACAAACCACTGTCTAAGCCTCAGTCTCCTCATCTGCAAAGTGGGTCAATAACACCTACCTGCAGAGAGCTTGTATGAAGATTAGATTGTGTGAATCTGAAGTGGTCAGCAGAGGGTCACCATCAACACTCACATGCTTGCTAATCACCCCACCTGCCCATTCCTGGCCAGGTCAGAGGAAGGTTGGGGACCTGTGCAATTACTTTACTTGAGGTCCTTCTCCTCCACTATAAAAGTCCACCTCTCCTCTCCATTCTATGATCTCCAAGTACTTGTCCCATCAATCATTCCACTCTTTATGTTTTCCTCTCCCTGGATCACTTCCTTGTGACCTAGAAACATGCCGACATCTATCTTCTCTAGGCTAAAAAAAAAAAAAAAATTCTTTCCTGATCCTAAGCTACCATCCCCACTTTGTCTAGGCCTCCTCTGCCAACCTTCTAGACAAAAAAGCCAGCTATCAGGGCCCTTTCCCCCAGTTTCCACCTACCCCTCACCCTATTACAATCTGCCCTCTCTCCACAGTGAACCTCACCTCTCAAAATTCTCCACTGACCAATTTGCTGGACCCAACACCTCTGCCCCAACCTCATCTGATTCAATCTCCTCTTGAAATTGCTCCTGTCCTCCATATCAGCATTTCTCCAGAGTTTCCTTGTATCTCTGATTATTTCTTTTCCCACTCTAGTCACCATGATGTTCTGCCCTTGGTCAATTCCCTCTAGTTTCAGGTTTCAGTTTGTATCCTGTGAAGCTAATGCCTGTGGTCTGTGTGGCTGGTTGTCCATGAAACATCCATCCTCCCCTGCCCCCTGCTTTCTTTCTATGAGATGCTTCCCTAGCACATGGCCCAAGGGCCGAGGGAAGACTGGCCTCACCCCTGGGCTCAAGGAGAGGAGCCCATCAAAGTAACAATATTGCAGCCCTTGTCAGGAGTCAGTTCAGGAATGGACAAGGTGGAAGAGATTATTCCATGACTATAGTATCTAGTATGCCTGTCTTCCTTAATAGCAGAATTGCAGCTGAGCACAAGGATCCCCAGTAAAGGAAAAAAAAAAAAGGCATTCTGTAGTCTCCCATTTAACGGGGTGTGGCTAAGTTCTGTCCAACAGGACTGAGCAAAAGCTAGTAGCAAACAACAGTGTGCCCTTCAGATAAAGGGGCAGGTCTTTCCCTTGCCTGAAGTCACCTCGGACTTGACAGTCAAACCCAGCTTATCACTTTTCCTCCCTAAACCATTCACATTCAGGGACAGGGGTCCTGTTTTGATTTTTCTTAGTATCACCAACCCCTGGCCCCACAGCTCCAATAATCTTGTCGATTTTTACTTTCCACCTCCAATCACATGGTCTGAACACAGAGTTTTGGGGGTTTTTTTTTTTTTTTCTGCAGTGTGCAGCATGCAGGATCTTAGTTCCCTGACCAGGGATGCAACCCATGTCCCCTGCACTGGGAGCACAGAGGCTTAACCACAGGCCCACCAGGGAAGTTCCAACACTGAGAGCTCTGGAGGGTTTGGGATTCATCCCCACCTCCTCCCCAGCCCACTGTCACACTCCTCATTGGATCTACAGTTCTCCTCCAGGCGTCTACGGAGCCTCCCTGAGTCCAGTCTCTCCCCAGGCAAGTCTGTCCCCATTGTACCCAAGGCTGATCAGAGCAAGGCCATGCTCGCCAAGACTGGCCATGCACCAAATCCTCCCGCAGAGCCCGGGGAGAGTTAGGTGAGGCCTGGGAAGCTGGTCAGCAGATAATTCTGGTGATCCACAGGCTGGGGAAAGCCTGACCCTCAGGGGAGCCCAGAGCTTCCTGTCCAGCTGTGTCGAGTACGGACAAGGGCCAGCCTCCAAACACTCCCTGCCCCTCCCCACCCCATGCCTCAGAGCCTTTGCTCTCAGAGTTCCCACGGCAGAACGCCTTCTCCTCCCTGATTACAAGGTGAATCCCCATTCATCTTCTAACATCTGTCGCGAATGTCAGCTCCTTTATGGCCTTCTCCCAAATTCGGGCGATGATTTCCTCCATTCATCATTCATGCCAACACTTCTTGAGGGCCATTATTAGCCAGGCACTGTAATTACACAGGTAACACACCTACTCTGCCTTTGAGTCTGTGGGTGAGGAGGCAGACATATAAACAGAGCACGTTCAAAAAATTTTATTGTTATCCTTTTCATCTTTTCTCCCGGTTGTAAAAATAATGCACACACATTATAAAGCCTCACAAAATTATTTTAAAAAGTCAGTCCTTCTGACATCACTAATACTTTGGTACAAAGCTGTCCAGGTTGTATTTACTATTTCACAAAATTGGGTTTCAAGCATACTGTTTTGCCTAATTCACTTTGGACATCTGTCCACACATAAGGGGATGACAGAGGACGGGATGGTTGGATGGCATCACCAACTCAATGGACATGAGTTTGAGCAACTTCCAGGAGATGGTGAAGGACAGGGAATCCTGGCGTGCTGCAGTCCACGGGGTCGCAAAGAGTCAGACACGACTGAGGGACTGAACAACGACCAAACGTAAATGCAGCTGCATCTCATTCTTCAAAGCTATCGTATGTGTAAATGTGTGGGTGAACCACAGTGGACTCAATTCCCAGGTCACAGACATTTCTGTTATGTTCAGTTCTCCTCCGTTACCAACCTCACTGTATGCAAAGCTTTGTCTATACATCTATGTGCATTGGCACGAGTGTCTCTGAAGGATAAAATCCTTGAGGCAGGGACTTCCTTGGTGGCGCGATGGATAAGGGTCTGCCTGGCAGAAAGATGCTGGACTCTTGTCTCCACGCAGCACCACAGAGCTGTGGAGAGAGAGTGCTGGGCTTTGAGGCCTGAACAGGCTGGGCTGTGTCACCCAGGACCCTCTGTTTCTGGGCAAAGAAACTCCTGGGATAAGCCAAAGTTCCACGAGAGATGGGGCTTCCATGGTGGCTCAGTGGTAAAGAACCTGCCTGCCAATGCAGTAGATGTGAGTTTGGTCCCTGGATCAGAAGACTAAGCAACCACTCCAAGGGGTTGGCCCCTGGCTGGAGCTGTAGGGAGGCCCAACAGCTCATATCATATATGGAGTGCGGTCAGTGAGCCAGGCACTTGCTAAATGCGTCAGACGCAAGAAAGCATTTCATCCTCGTGGCGATCTCATTATCAACTCCATGGTACAGATGAGGAAACGGAGGCACCGAGGTGACAGGTTAAGTGGAGGAGGCAGAATGTGAACCCAGGCGGTCTTATCCACGGCACCCCTCCCACCCGTCCCCCCCAGCCCCAACCCCTACCCCACCCCACCCCCCACCCCCACCCTCAATTGCAGAGGGAAATTTGGAGTGTTCCTGATCTCTCTTTCTGCCAGTGTGCTCTGTGGAGAGGAAAACGACAGCACCCAGCCTGAGATAAAATCTCCAGAAACATTCAATGACCATATGAACTCATGAATGAACAGAAGCACCCAGAAGGGCTCCAAGACCCCGCGCTGCAGAATCCTTCCCGGCTCCCTGGCATCGTCAATGCTGCACACAACAATTCTGATCCAGAGCAAGCCAACGAGGCAGCCTCCTCGGGGCCTGTTAGTCGTTTGTTTACACACAGGTGTCTAAGGTGCAAACACGGAGGTAGCCATTCAAATAACCCATGTGGTTTGGGGTAGAGAGGAATTCTCTAGGAAAGTCTGACTCCAGAGTTGTCTGGGACCATTGCACCCGCAAGCCTGTTTGAATCTGATATCAGGGGCTTCCTTGGTGGCTCAGTGGTAAAGAATCCGCCTGTCAATGCAGGAGACATGGGTTTTATCCCTGGTCTGGGAAGATCCCACGTGCTGCTGAGCAATTAAGCTCATGCACCACAACTATTGAGCCCGTGCTTTAGAAAACCTGGGGGCCACAACTACTGAGGCCACGTGCTGCAGCTCCTGAAACCCGAGTGCCCTAGAGCCTGTGCTCCTCACAAGAGAAGCCACTGCAGTGAGAACCTGCACACCACAACCAGAGAAAAGCCCGAGGCGCAATGAAGACCCAGCACAGTCAAAAATTTTTTAAAAAATCTGAAACCAGGATCCAACGCATTTGCCATTTGGCCATTTTCCCATTCGTTTTTAATTGTCAGATGGCACACAGACACACACTCTCCTTTCCTTGCAATCTCACATGCTCAAGCGATCGCCGTTTCCCTTGTCCTGGGGGAGTTGATGAGCTGGTCGCCGGCTGGGAGCTCGGCTGGGCAGGCTGCAGGGACAGACGGACTGTGCCACGCAGGAAGGAGGCACCTACCTTGGCTTCAAAGAAGTCCTTGGCACCTTTGACGCCCTCCAGGGCAACATCGATCTCAGAAAGCTTCGCCAGCGCCATCAGCCCGCTGTCCTCCTGCAGTTCTCCCGCGGCGGCCTTGTGGAATATGAGCAGGAACTGCAGGGGAAGGTTGGTAAGGGTCAAAGTCAACATCACCGAGAGATT
Source organism: Dama dama (assembly GCF_033118175.1). Taxonomy (NCBI): domain Eukaryota; kingdom Metazoa; phylum Chordata; class Mammalia; order Artiodactyla; family Cervidae; genus Dama; species Dama dama. Next base: position 109,052,721 of record NC_083700.1, on the reverse strand, counting down.
TATAACAGTCCCCTCTGACCCAAGCTGCAGTCATTACAGCCACGCCTATTACAAACGGTGTCCACGTGTCCACGTGACAAGTTATTTTTTTCCCTTATCACACTGTCAACACTGAAAACATGGGGAAATTCCCTGGAAGTCCAGTGGTTAAGACTCCGTGCTTCCACTGCAGGGGATGTAGCTTCGATCCCTGGTCGGGGAAACTGAGATCCCATATGCCTCGAGACATATGCCTTTGTCAAAAAAACAAAACAAGGGGTTTCCCTGGTGGTCCAGTGGTTGAGCCTCCGCCTTGTGATGCAAGGGACACCGACTCGATCCTGGTCTGGAAAGATGCCACGTGCCAAGGAGCAACTAGGTCCACAAGTACTGAGCCTGTGCTCTAAGAGCCCAGGAGTTACAACTGCTGAAGTCTGCTCGCCCTAGAGCCCATGTTTCTCAACAAAAGAAGCCACGGCCATGAGAAGCCCGCACACAGCAACAAAGAGTGGCCCCCACTGGCCACATTAGAGAAAACCCACATGCAGCAATGAAGACGCACTGCAGCCAATAAACAAACAAACATATAAATTTTTTTTTTTTTTAAAAGGGCCCGTCTTCCCACGAGGATGTAGGAGAAGGGGCACCCTCATGTCGATGAGAGTATAACCTGAATCAAAATTTTTGGAGGGTGTTTTGGAAATATTTACCAAAAATAAAATGCTTTCACCCTTCCAATCGTTAATTCCACTTCTTGGAATCCATCCCTTAAAACATGCACATAAATGTTACATCGCATAAAAACATTACATAAAATGGTTTAAGAAGAAGTTCTATCTGTAAAAGCAAAAAATTGGCAACATCCTACTTAACAGCCATGAAAGAAAAAGTCCAGTAGACTGGTATGCACTACTTTTAAAACTAAGTAACTTAATATTTCTGATATTTTAAAAAACCATTCCTACTTCCCATTTGTGTCCCATTTTGACGATAAACTATTTACCTTTCTTGGTGTTTTCTACTTTAGCTCTGTCATTTGCCTTTCAATTTTGTTTATGGTGAAAATTTTTTTCAAAAGCTATCAATCTTTGCTTTTCTCTCACCAGTGTTATGCTTAGAAAATCCTTCCTTGCTACCAAGGTTACAGAAACAATCACCTGTGTTTTTGTCTACAGCTTTTAGGACTCTTTCAAAAAAAAAAAAAAAACACATGTAAATATTTAATCTCTGAAATTTATTCTGATCTGTCATGTGAAGTTGATCATTAACCTTATTTTCTTCCACATGGTTAGTCAGTAATCCCCACACCACTTATTGAATAATCCATCATCTTCCTGAAGATTCAGAATGTGACCTGAATGAATTTGTCTTTAAAGTCAGTCTCTACTAAGAGAACACAATACATACAGTACTCTGGAGAATACATTTTTAAATAAACAAATGGGTCAACCTGAAAGAGCGTCCTTGCTCTATCTCACCCCTTGCATGTCCTTCCATCACCCCCAAGGCAGTTTTATGGCTTTTTTTACTTAAAAATTTTTTTGTGAATTTATTTGTCAAACAGCTTCTATCCAACTTCCATAATTTATCCATCTGTAAAGAATAGATCTTCTCAGGTGGCTCAGTGGTAAAGAATCCCCCTGCCAATGCAGAAGACGTGGGTTCGATCCCTGGGTTGGGAAGATGCCCTGGAGGAGGAAATGGTAACTGACTCCAGTATTCTTGCCTGGAGAAATCCATGGACAGAGGAGCCTGGTGGGCTACAGTCCCTGGGGTTGTAAGGAGTCAGACACGACAGCATCTGAGAGTGCACGCGCACACACACACACAATATGTATGCCTAAAGGGAAATTTCAATTTTCCTCTAAAGATTGTCTTCCCCAAGAGGAAAGAGCATTTTCTAAAGCAGAGTAAGAGGTAAGACGACCTCAATGCTCTTTTTCCAAATTCCGACTTGAGTGTCTCTTACCGCCTAGAGGGCAGCATGTTTCATTAAGTGAAAGTCCCGAGCTTCCACCGTCACCACCCCAAAACGCCTTGCCAACAAGTCCTTCTTTGTCATTCTTGCTTTAAGGGTCCTAACTCCACTGTGGACTTCTCCAAAAACAAAGCAACCGGTGAAGTAAGATGTTGCAGCACTTTCAGCTTCACGGAGGAGGCTGCCACTGTGGTCAGCTTGGCTCGACAGAAATGCCACGGTCACCCACCTGCAGCTTCAAACTCTCTCACTAGAGGCCGGCAAAGACTCAGTTTGCGGCAGACTCTCAGAGCCAGAACACCGGCTCCAGAGAAGACATGGAAGTCAAGCCTGTTGAAGGAGGAGAGGTTCTCCCAAGAAGAGGATGGGGGACAAGGGGGCTGGGGGATGGTGGTGAGCGGGCTCTCATAGAAGAGACTGAAGAGCCCTGCACACGTCAGCCTCAGACAGAGGGAAAGAGTGAAACACCCAACCATCTCTCGGTCACCTACGCATCCTTAAAGCACTTAGTTACAGAAGCCACCCTCCTCCCCAATTCTCCACGAGGCAGACACGAAACAAGTCATCTCTCCCTCCCAAGGAGGCAGCTTAGGAAAGACAGAGCACCGCCTCCAGCCTAGCGCCAATCCTAGCGACCTGGGGCTGGGGAGTCTCTTCTCTGAAATTCACTTTTCTTACTCTGCAGAAGAGATGACCATGTTGGTGTTTACAGAAGGGTCTGGGAAGATCCTCTGGAGCCAGAAATGGCAACCCACTCCAATATTCTTGCTTGGAACTTCACATGCACAGAGGAGCTTGGCGGGCTAGGGTCCGTGGGATCGCAGAGAGTCAGACTTGACTGAACAACAGAAGGGCTTCAAGTTCCTCAACAGTCCTTTCCCCTGAGTGGATCCCAGCCACGTGTGCTCACTCTTAACTATGCCAGCTCACAGGTGACCACCAGCAGCTCTGTCGTAACTTAGGGGTCTCCCTGCCCCAGCCAGTTTAAGAAAAAAGATCCAGCTCAACTCGAAAATCTCCAGCCTTCCATAAAGCATGCCAGACTTTCCCATTTAATGTATCACAATCACCAACCCCTGAATGACAATTTCTCCAACTGCCCAGCCTTGTTTGTCTTCCTATTTATAGTCCACAAAGACTGGTATGTTGTAGAGAATTGGAAAGTGTCCTAGCTGTGACTCTGAGCAGAGGGGGGAGGGAAGGAGAAGTAGAAAACAAAGAAACAGAGAGAACTCACAAAGCTAAAAAGCAGTTTCAGACATGAGCTAGCAAATGCTTGTGATGAATTTAAGGGAATTTTTAACTCCGTGGCTCTGATTGGTGATGCAAACACTTCCCCACATTAGTTAGAGCTCTGAGGTGGCGAGTGACAGAAACACACTTGTTGGCTTAAGCAAAAAGAAGGTATTCATTATACAAATAGGCTATCTCAAAAGCCAAGGGGAAAATACAGTGGCCTGGATGAAGATTGGAATGGGGAGAGCCAATGTGTTCAAGACAGGGAGGCCACATTCTCTCTCGAGCGCTCGTGTCTGGGCCACATGGTAGAAAATGGCCACCCCACACTGAATTATCCTTGCAGAACAGCCACCTGCAGGGCCACTGTGCCGTACTTCAGCCCCAAATTCCCAGATACAGAATCCAATTGACCTAGTCTGGCCAGGGGTCCACCCACGGTCCAATCAACCATAAACAGACAGGGCAGCAACCCAGGACAGCCAGGGCTGCCATGGACCCTCTTAGGGAGGGTAGGGTGGGAGGAGAAAAGAAGACCTACAGTTTCCAGTGTATGCAGTGCATGCATGTGCATGTGTGATCAGTTGTGCCTGACTCTTTGAGACCCTATGGACTGTAACCTGCCAGGCTCCCCCGTCCATGGGATTTTCCCGGCAAGAATACTGGAGTGGGTTGCCACTCCCTCCTCCAGGGGAATCTTCCCACCTGGGTCTCCTACACTGGCAGGTGGATTCTTTACCACTACACCATCTGGGAAGCCACCCAGTTCCCAGAACTGACAGGTAATCTAGTAAACCCCTTATCCAGCCTTTGTACAAAACCACCACACGTCTGGTCTTAGAGCAATTCTTTGAGACAGATGTAATGGAATTAGTAAGGACTACAAGCAAAAGGGAGGAAGATATTAAGGGCTCTCTGTCTGCCTCCAAAGGAGACTGAGGTGGGGAGTGCCTGGAATCCGATTCTAGATCCCCAGAGCTATGGAGATAGAACTGCTAACTCCAGTGCATCCTGTGACTTCTCCTACCTGTCTGTACATGTACATAAACTATAAAGGCAAACAATTATCTTTTACACACAGTTTGGAAATCTGCTTTTGTTCCTGCTTCTCACACTGTCAACATTTGTCCTCTGGTCATCAAACACTGTGCTAGATCATTGTTTTTAAAGGCTCCATGTGTGCCATTTTGTTAAATACCCCAAATGTGCACATATTATTTTCATAATTGGTTTAAAAGAAAGATCAATTCCCTTGAACGTTGGGGGAAAGTAGCAAACTGGTGCTTAATGGAGACATATTTTCTGTATCAAAGGGCTTTTCTTTGGATGTAACTCACTTCAGTCAAGTTAATTCAAAGAAAAATAAAGGGAATATAAACTCACCAAGCATCTACTAAGTGTCAGGTCAGGAAGGCACTATAGAAATGAGCCATTTTGTCTATCTAGCAGCTCCTGCCATGTGATGATGGTGGTGGAGCTGTTGACTATGATGCCCTGTGGCACATGACCTGGATCTAACCAATCACAGTATCCTGTATGCAATGACTGGCCCAGGAGGTGGGCATATACCCCTATGATGGCCAGTCAGAAGCCTTCTTCTGAGAGTGCTATGGATTCTGGGATGAAGAAGCCCTCCATCCCCTAGGGCAAGGTAGCCTGGAGCTGCCAGCAACCATCTTGCCAGGCACCCAGGGACAACACCCTATTTGGAAAGAAAGGATGTAGAAAAAAGCACAGTCAAGATACAGCAAGAGAAAATCCCTGATTACTTGTGTCTAAAACACTTTCACTTCTTCATCTCCTAGGTATGTGAAACAAGAGTCGCTTGTTCTTTCCTTCTTTAAATTAGTTAGCATCCTCTTTCCATCACTAACAGTCAAGCATTCTAACTGATAGAGGCATAGAAAGAGAACTTTGTCCTCAAAACAGTCCTGAGCAAAAAAGCTGTTAACAGCCCTATTTTAAGGACATAAAAACTGAGGCTGAGAAATAATGTTTTCCAGTTGTGCCGCTCTGTGTGGAAGATGGAGGTTGGAATGTACACCTCTTTTCATTACACACACTCAGCATCAGCCCACTGGTGGCTTACAACATGGGTGGATATCAGCAAAGTGAAATCCTAAGAGCAGGAAGTTGGGCTGTGGAGTATTAATGGCAAACGCATCCACACTTCCAAATCTGTACCTCTGGGCGTGACTCCTAGAGATGGGGCCACAGTGGGGCTCTGAATTGACAAAGGACTGAACGTGAACACCACTGAAGGCCTGTAGGTGGGTTGAGTACCCACAATGAAACCCTTTGGAAATGTCCAAGCCTCTGATCGAAATGGCCAAACCAACAGCTAACCCAGGGCTAACTGAGCATCTTGGAGACAGCAGGGGGCACATGCGGGAGGCTCCTGGGTAAAACAGAGGGGAGGGATTTTCAATTGGCGACTTGCACAGACGTCTAAGCACCCTTGATTTCCATTCTCCAGAGGTTAAAACTTTGCCACAGAAGTTCTTTCCCCAGCAGTGACTCCAAAGCTTCACCAAGGCAAAACCCTTTACTTTCTATATCCCAGGGGTTCCCAGATTATTGTTGTTGTTATGTGTGCTCAGTCACGTCCGGCTCTTTGTGACCCCGTGGACTCTACCCTGCCAGGCTCCTCTGTCCGTGGGATTCCCCAGGAAAGAATCCTGGAGTGGGTTGCCATTTCCTCCTCCAGGGTATCTTCCCGACCCAGGGATCAAACCCAAGTCTCCTGCATTTCAGGCTGATTGTTTACCACTTGAGACATTGGAAAGAAAGAGCTAATGCCTAGCATGATGCGTGAATGATACAAAGGATTGATATTATTATTATTATTATTATTATTAATTTGTAGTAATACAAATGAGAGGCAAGGGAATCAGAGAGGCAGCTGCAAAGTTGAACGTGTTAAATGATGGTGGCAGGCTGTCTCCCAGGCCCAGCCCTGAGCTGGGACCTGATTTCAGGCAAGTGCTGACCTTTTCGGTCTTCTAGCTCCTTAGTTCTGAAATGAGAAGTCTGGCAGCGTATTATCCTGAGGGTTACACCCAACACAGGTTTTCCATGATCTATCTCCACATCAGCCAGTTGAGGAAAGGAAGAGATGGGAGATTCTGAAGTTGATCTGTGAGCAGTGAGAGGCATGGTTAGCTGGGGAAGGGACTTAGGGCTGCAAACTCAGCTTCAGAGAGAACCCACCCCCCACCCCACCAGGAACAGCATCCAAAGGCCCTATCAAGCCTGGACAGAAGACCAGTATTTGGCCAAAGTTCTAACCCTCAGAAACCAGGATGCCAGCACTCCACTGTTTCTGGAATAATCAAGGTTAAAGACCAGAAGACAAGGACTGTCCTCTCTTCTTTCAGCTTCCAAGGGTCCCAAAAGAGACACAACTGAAAACGAGACCACAGCAGCTGGGCTAATGTCTAAACCTTCAGCCTGGATGGTGTCGCCAAAGTTATTCTAATACCAGGTCACAGATATATCTAAAACCCTTTCAATAAAACTCAAACATACAAGACATGCAATTCCCTTCCTTGTAGAGCTGCATTCCTGCCGTGGAAGAAACGCAGTGGCCCTGAGATTTATTCCCCAAAATAAAAATGGCTGAGGTTTTCACCCATTGGGAGATCAGGTGAATCTATATGTACCCTTCGAGGAAGATATCTGTATATACACAATTTTGCCCACAATTTCAGGGGTTCAAAGACCAAAAACCTATCCTGGACTTGTTTGGAGGGGAAGGTTCAGGGGCAGAGAGTAAGACCCTTTGTATAATTGCTTTAAAAAAAAACTACTTTAAAATGCTTATTATAAAAATTAATGGGCTTTCCAGGTGGTTCAGTGGTAAAGAATCCACCTACGAAGCAGGAGACGAGGGTACGATCCCTGGGTCAGGAAGATCCCCTGGAGAAGGAAATGGCAACTTATTCCAGCATTCTTGCCTGGGAAATCCCATGGACAGAGGAGCCTGATGGGCTAGAGTCCATGGGTTTGCAAAGAGTCGGACAGGACTTAGCGAATAAACAACAACAACATAAAAATTCACAGTTTAAATATATTTTTAAAGTGTAAAACTAAAAACCACCAAAACTTTACACCCACAGACATTCACTATGAATGTTTTGGTGAACATCCCTCCAGATTTCTCAACACTAACCATTTTACCCAGAGGAGGCTATCCTACCCAAAGTGATTTTCAAACTGCTTGCTGAGCATTTTCTCATGCCAGCACTGTGGTTCACTAGCTCCTGAAAAATATGTTAAAAAGCACAACTGCAGGTTAAATATCCAAGCAGCTCTCTAGAGGGGCCCAAGCCATTGTGTAGTCCAGGGGATGGTAAATCGGCGGGTCCTCTCAGGGGCTCTCCCCCTCCAGGGGCTCAGGGCCAGCAGGACCCAGGTACCTCACGGAAGCTGAGTTTGCCATCAAAGTCCTCGTCCACCTCCTTGATCATGCTCTTCAGGCCCAGGTGGGTCTGGGGGGCCCCCAGCTTCTCCATCATCAGCTTCAGCTCCATCAGATCAATGAAGCCATCCCTTCCAGCGTCATACCTGTGGGGTCAAATGCAGGATGCTGGTGAGGGATGACCACGGCCAGGACCAAAAGACACTTGTTAATCTACCAAATGCGAAATGCTTTTGGCCTTAGTTAACTGAGAAACGACTTAAACAACTCCTGCCTTGCAGTGCCCACCAGGGTCACTGCGTTGGAAGGGTCCCCTGCCTCTCTTTTAACACCCCTCTGCAGGATCCGACTCAAAGTGGGTCTTGCATTCCAGGAGTGTTTGCAGATCTGTTAATGCCTTAACTAGGCTGTAAGTTTCCTGAGGATGAAAAACATGCCTGTTTACCTTTATTTTTCCCCGTTTTGGTCAACAAACATCCACGGAACCTCCTAACACTGGACAACGGAAGGGCTGCCACGAGGCACCCTATGCACCCACTCTATTACACTGACGGTTCTGGAAGCTTCCTTCGGTCACCAGTCCCGGGGTCCCCGTCACCCCATTTCCATCCACCCCTCCTCTTATCTGCAGGTCTCCTGTCTCTGGAAGCTGCTTTCTCGACCTGGCACTCTGGTTTCATGCTTTGCCCTCCGGCTCACAGATATCCAGTCCCCAGGTCTGAATGGTCACGCCCTGATGTCACAGGTGAGCCGGGACTCGGCACAATACTCCTGGCCAAGTTTCGACACAGAGCCAGCACTTCTGCTGACGGTGCCCCCAGCCCCCCAGCCAGAAACAACCCCAGCCTCCCGACGGCAGGGATCCTGGCCCTGCCCTGTACTCCCGGGAGCCTGGGTCAGCCCCGTGGGAGCCTTCCTCACCCTCTGTTCTTCTGCCCCAGCCACTCCACCCAGCCCCACCCCCAGCATCCTTCTCTACACACTTGGGCTATTATGGAGCTTCTCACAGACTCTCTGGCTCTTTTCCCAGCAAATCCATCCTATTCTCCACTCCCCAGAGATCCCTTGTTGCTATGGTATGAACATCATGCTTTAAAATCAAATCCATTCAGAACAGTCCAAAGGTGGGAACAACCCCAGAATCCCCTGATGGATGAACAGATAAGCAAAATGAGGTATATCCATACAATGGGATATTATATATTCACACAATAGCATATTATTCTCCACTTCAAAAATGAAATTCTGATCTTCCCTGGTGGTGAAGTGAATAAGAATCCACATGACAATGCACGGAACATGGGTTTGATCCCTGGTCCAGGAAGATTGCACATGATGCAGAGTAATTGAGCCCCAGAGCCACAACTACTGAGCCCACGGGCAGCACTTCTAAAGCCTGAGCACTGAAGAGCCTGGGTTCTGCATCAAGAGAAGCCACTGCGATGAGAAGCCCACGGGTTGCAACTAGGGAAAGCCCTTGTAGCAACAAAGACCCAGCGAGGTCAAAAACAAATACATAAAATTATTTTTAAAATGAAACTCTATACATTGCTGACAAAGATCCATACAGTCAAAGCCATGGTTTTTCCAGTAGTCATGTATGGATGTATGGATATGAGAGTTGGACCATAAAGAAAGCTGAGTGCAGAAGAATTAATGCTTTTGAAATGTGGTGTTGGAGAAGATTCGTGAGAGTCCCTTGGACTGCATGGAGATCAAACCAGTCCATCCTTAAGGAAATCAACCCTAAATATTCATTGGAAGGACTGATGTTGAAGCTGAAGCTCCAGTACTTTGGCCACCTGATGCGAAGAGCTGACTCTTTGGAAAAGACCCTGATGCTGTAAAAGATTGAAGGCAGGAGGAGAAGGGGACAAGAGAGGATGAGATGGTTGGATGGCATCACTGACTCGATGGACATGAGTTTGAGCAAGTTCCAGGAGTTGGTGGTAGACACGGAAGTCTGGTGTGCTGCAGTCCATGGGGTCAAAAAGAGTCGGACACGGCTGAGCAACTGAACTGAATACATGCTACAACATGGATGAAACTTGAGAACATTATGCTTAGGCTGAAATAAACCAGACACAAAAAGACAAACCTGCATAATTCCACTTATATGAGATTTCCAGAATTCCTAGAGTAGCTACTAGCGACCAGGGGGAGGGGGTGGGAGTTACTGTTTCATGGTTTAGAGTTTCAGTTTGGGATGAGGGAAAGGTCCTGGAAATGGAAGGTGGTGATGGTTACATGACAATGTGAACATATGGTGATCTCAACACTTAAATGGTTAAGACGGTAAACATTATGTATATTTTACCACAGTTAAAGAAAATTAAATGCTTGAATGAACAAACAAAAAAACAGACTTCTTGACTCTCTGTCCTGCCCACCCTCAATTCCACAAAAGAAACCACCATTGTTGGGAACCACACCATACCCCCAGCCAAGCAACGTAGCCTGTGGGCGTCCAGAAATCTAACCGTGTGGGCTGGTGGTATTTTGAGGCCCACGTGGTCTTGCTGGAGATGAAGCCTAGTACTGCCCAGCGTGCTGTGTTCCAGCCACAGTGGCCAGCTCATGCTGTCCCTCCCACCCACAACATACCCCCACCCCGTCCTCCTCAGTGGCCTTTCCTGTCCCCTGGAGCCAAGGAGCTGCCCCCCTTCCTCTGATCTCCGACAGTACTGTCTGCCCTCCATTCCTCAGCAGATGCCACCTCCTCCAGGCAGCTCTGTGCACCCCCTGGACTCCCACCACCTTCTTGGCTGGAAGGATCACATTGCAAGAAGCTAAAGTTCACAGATGAGTCCCCCGGAAGTTCTTGGTGGGCTCCAAGAACCCTGAAGGACAAGACAGGTGTTCTAGTGCGGTTTCCAGGTGTGCCAGGGTTTCCAGGAAGCAGGCAGAGTTTATAAATCACAGGTGGACTAGCTCAGGATCTAGTATTATCAACAGATGGTTTGTGAGCACTTAAACTAGGAAGCAGTGATTGCCAGGGATTCCCTAAAAGTGATTCAGGGATTGCCCTTATTTTCTTGGTTTTTAACTTAAAAAAAAAAATAATAGTAATAGCTTTATCATTCTTCCCTGGTGGTCCAGTGGTTAAGAATCTGCCTGCCAGTGCAGAAGACACAGGTTCAATCCCTGGTTCAGGAAGATCCCACAAGCCTCGGAGCAACTAAGCCCGTGTACCACAACTCCTGAAGCCCGAGCGCCTGTAGCCCCTGCTTGCCACAACCAGAGAAAGCCCGAGCACGGCAATGAAGACCCAGAGCAGTCACAAGTAAATAAATACATAATTTTAAAAAATAACTCCAACATTGAGAATAGCGGCTTTATTGAGATACAATTTATATACCACAAAATTCACTTTCAAATTTCAGTGGAAGTGAAAGTCGGTCAGCTGTGTCGGACTCTTTGCGATCCCATCGACTGTACAGTCCATGGAATTCTCCAGGCCAGAATTCTGGAGTGGGTAGACTTTCCCTTCTCCAGGGAATCTTCTGAACCTAGGGACTGAACCCAGGCCTTCCGCCTTGCAGGCGGATTCTTTACCAGTTGAGTTACCAGGGAAGCCCAAGAATACTGGAGTGGGTAGCCTACCCCTTCTCCAGCAGATCTTCCCAACCCAGGAATCGAACCGGGGTCTCCTGCATTGCAGGCGGAGTCTCTACCAGCTGAGCTATGGTGGCTCAGTTTAAATTGCACACCTCAGTGGTTTTTAGCATTCTCACAATGTTGTGGAACCATCATCACTACTTATCAATAACTCCTCAACATTTTCATCACCCCGAAAAGAACTCCATGCCCTGCAGCAGTCATTCCCCAGCCCCTCTTCTCAATTTCTGGCAACTACCAGCTTGCTTTCTGTCTCTGTGTATTTGCCTATTCTCAGCATTTCATATAAATGGAATCACACTATATGTGACTTCTTGGGTCTGGCTTCCATCACTTAGGGTAATGTTTTCAAGGTCCACTCATGTTGTAGCACACACCAATCACTATTTTATTCTTGTTATTTATCGCTGAATAATATTCTATTGTATAAATATACCATATTTTGTTTATCCATTCTTCAGCTGAGAGACATTTGAGTTGTTTCCACTTCTTGCTATGATGAATAATGCTGCTATGAACACTTCTGTCCAAGTTTTTGTATGGACATATGCCTTCATTTCCCTTGGGTCAATATCCCAGAGCAGAACTGCTGGGTCACAGGCTTATTTGCTTTTAAAACAAGAGTGTCAAGCGGGTTCACCAGAACACCAGGACTGACTCTGTCAGAATCAGCAAGGCCCTCTATCAGGCTTCTGGAGGGAAAGATAAACAGGGTAGATGCCCATGCAATTCAGTGGCTTGCCTGTTAGGTAGGTGTAGGTAGGCCACCTAGGAGGAGTGCTGACTGTCAAATTTGCTGGGGCAGGGCTTCCCAGCTGAATCAGTGGTAAATCCGCCTGCCCAGGCAGGAGACACGCATTCAGTCCCTGATCTGGGAAAAGATGCCACATGCTGGGAAGCAACTAAGCCCGCACACCACAATGACTGAGTCTGGGCTCTCGAGCCCGGGAGACGCAACTACTGAAGCCCACGCGCCTAGAGTCCGTGCTTCGCAACAAGAGAAGCCACCACAATGAGAAGCCCGTGCACCACAACGAAGAGTGGCCCCCGTCACAGCATGAATGAACCTTGAAGACATGATGCAAAGTGAAAGTAAGTCAGAGGCGAAAGGACAAATTTGCATGATTCCACCCGTCTGACATTCCGAGAATAGTCAGATTCACAGACAGAAAGGAGAATGGTGGTGGAGAGAGTGGGGAATGGGGAGTTACTGTTTATTATTGTTAGCATGCGTGCTAACTCACTTCACTTGTGTCCAACTCTTTGGGACTACACGGACTGTAGCCCGCCAGGCTCCTCTGTCCATGGGATTCTCCAGGCAAGAACACTGGAGTGGGTTGCCAGGCCCTCCTCCAGGGGATATTCCCGACCCATGGAAGACCATCTCTGAGGGTGGTGGGCTGCAGTCCACGGGGTCGCAAAGAGAGTCGGAGATGACCTAGCGACTGAACAACAAGGAAGACCTTTCTGGCAAAAACAGCTAACACACGACCTGAGGTGGGAAGAGCTCTTACAAACAGGCCGGAGGGACAGTTTCTGTTACAGGGAGTCCTGCTCCAAGTAAACAGGCTTCTCTAGTGTGGAACTTTCCAAAGCCTTCCATACGGTCATGTGTCCGAGGGAAACAGCACTCGGGCCACACAGTCCTCTGCGTTCAGGGACTTTCCACTGGGGGGAGGCTCCTCTAAGCAATCGTTCCAAGGAAAACACTTGGGGAAACAGCTTCTCGGGGCAATGCTACCTCAGAAAGGCGGCCAGGTAAACGGCCCCTGTGTTCTCCCCTCCAGGCCCAGAGTGTGGACAGGTGTTCCCTGCCCTCTGCTCAGTACACGGTGCAAGTCCCAGCGAGGTCTGCGGAGGAGACGGAAGCCACGAAGAGGGGATGCATCCAAGACACAGATCTTCCGGGGCAGAGGCAGAGGGCTGGGGTCCGAACGCAGAGAAGAAAGGGAGAGAAATGAAGGGAAGACGAAAACAGCTGAAACGCTCAAGGGTGAGGACAAGGAAGGAGGCCTCGGGAACAGGAGATGAACTGGGATGAGATAAGAGAAGGTCAGGGAACAAGGCAGGAGTTTGTCCTCACCCGGCAGGACACTCCCCATCACCTGAGCCCACAGCCAGCTCAGGCTCCCCAGCCAGAAGGGCGGTCAGGCTGAGCCCACAGGCCGCGAGGGGCTCGGAGACCCTATCCCTGAATTTCTCTGGGGTTCTGACTGAGAAGGGCCATGAGAGGTTGGAAAACTTCTCTTAAGCCCTCAAGCCTGAAATACTTTCCAGGCCTAAGAACAAAAGGCAAATGTGTGAGAAACGGCCTTGGTGAAGGCTGGGCAACAAGTGAAAGGAATTCACATTTCTTTAAACAGGCAGGAAATCGGGGGTTGACCACAGTGGGGGCAGAAGCCCACCACCTCTGTGGGGGGACAAATCCCAGACGGAGGAAAGGGTCCGCCATTCGGCCAGAAGGCCAGCTTGGCCCAGGAATAACGCCTGTGTGTGGACAGAGAGGGGACGTCTCTGAGGGAAGAGGGGCAAGGAAGACAGGGGTCACGAGCCAGCCATTGCCTCCACGCCCAGGGACCCAGCAAAGACTGCGTCCCTTTGTTCCTGCCTGAAGCACCAGCCAAGCGCCATCGTTAAGTCCCGGCCAGACTAGAAAGAGACCACATTAGCGGTGTCCCCGCCCTCCCCTTGGAACTGGGATTCGTAAGCCTGAAGCACACCCTTCTCCCTTTAAAGTGACCGTCTCGGAGGGTTGGTCCACAGCCACCTCCTCCAGGGCCTGCATTTGCAAGGCCGGCAGGAAAACCCTCCCAGCTGCCCCCTCATCATCTCACGGTTTTATCTGCTCCTCTCAAAACATCCGATGACCGTCTGTGGTCAGCGCAGACAATGGGGTTCAAAGCACCTAATAACTACCACTGGTCGGCTTTGCAGTTCGCCACCCATTGTCTCATATACAAACCCTTTCAACAATCCTATAAAGAATTAATAATAGACGCCTGCGTTTACTCTTTATTGAGCACTTCCTAAGTGCCAGGCACTGTGCTAAATCACCTTATTTAATTTAGCAGGGCTTTGAGGTGGTAATTAGTCACCCCCCTTGACAGGTGGTGACAGAGTGCATACATGATATTCCAACAAACAGACCACTAGTTAACTGTGCAAGTTAGATGTTTTACAATTTGTGTCTGATGGCGTTGGCAGAGATAACAGGAGCCGCGTTGCTGAGTCCTCACATGTGGGGCTTTCCTTCTCCCTACAAGACTGGCTTGAACTGCATCTAAATATTTTCAAAGCATCCAAATATTTCCTTTCCTCGCCCCTCCACAGTTTATATACTATTTCAAATGCTCACAGGCTCATTCGCATCCCCTTACGTCCTTGACTCCTCCTCTACCAACATCTTAGCTCCATACACCAGTCTTTTCCCCCCTATAATTTAAATTTTAACCCACATTTTCCCTCTTAAAGGCAGTCTAGGATATTAAAAAGAAAAGCCACTCATGGTCCCAAGACACCCCTCATCCCGCCCCAACCCTGTTTGTCTCCTAGGGCTTCCTTCTAGCCCTCTTCTGGATTGGTGAGCTTTTTTTCTTGCTTTTGCTTTGAAAGGTCCACATTCCCTTCCTCTTGCTATTCTCCAGGATCTGTTAGGGGGGAGATTCCAGTCCCATCAGAGGTGCACATGGCCCTGCAGACACAGGCCTGGGTGCAGTCCCAGCCTTGCCATTCACTCGGGAGAGACAGGCTGCAAGCCCGCTGCAGACTGTCACTGAGCTGTCTGTGCCGTGCAGAGCTGTTGAGGGGCCAAAAAAAGATAACCCACCAGCTCTGGCCCCGGTACCTGGTAAGCGTGCAACGGGAGGGAGCTATATTTAAAAGTAGGACCTGTCCGCAGCCATGAAGAGGAAGCAGACAACTTCCAGGGCTGCTATTGAAGAGGTACCCACACCACTGGCCTTAAACAGCATCTACCACCTTGAGCATTCTGGAAGAAACCATAGTCCGCAGCCTGCTGTGGCCCCTTGGGCTGAATTTCCAAGAAGCCCTTACAGAGTAACTCATCAACCAGCCCGTCCTGAGTGACAGCATCAGATCTGCCCTCCAAGGGCTCACTTGAGGGCTTCCTGACTCTGACTGGGGCCAGTACTGGCTGGTGGAACGGGGTGGAGTGAAGCAGGATGGTCTGAGGCGCCCAAACTGGGCCTGTGACCTGGGAAAGCCCCCAGCCTGGCCAAAGGGGCCCAAGTGAGCCCTAAATCTCATCCTGCCAAAGGCCCCCCAGCAAAGGACAGAGGCAAGGGGGCAGGGGCCAGTTTCCAGCGTCCACCCTGTGCTGGTCCATGAATGGCTTGCTTTCTGGGCGCTACTGTGCAGAGCCCCTGGGTTTTCTCGGGTTTCACCTCCCCAGAATAATCCTGCTATCAGCGAAGAAAGAAGCTGGCCAGCCTTTGTCTGCCTGGGGCTTGGCCATCAGAAACCACCCTGGGGATCCCCAGGGGGTAGAGAGTTCTCAGGAAATGGCAGCGCCCCAGAAAATGCCTTACTCTTAATGTTGGGGGAGGGGTGCCTAGGCGTCAAGGCACCAGGAGCTTGGAACACCCGGCTTTACCCTAGAAAGTCCTGGTACGGGAATCTTCAGACAGGCAGGCTCTGGCCACTCAAAGTATGGTCCCCGGACCAGTGACGCAGGATTATCCAAGACGCAGAATTTCCTGTCGCTCCCCAGACCTGTTAAATCAGAACCTGCGTTTTCACCCTGCTGCCCAGGCTCTTTCAGGTAGGAGAAGGGCACTGTACCAGACCATGCCCGAAGCAGGTGGCCTTTCCCAGGGCCTGTGGGTGTCCCAACTGTGTCTACCCAGATGAGCTCAGCCCCCTCCCCCAGGTCAGTTCAGTTCAGTCTCTCAGTCCTGTCTGACTCTTTGCGACCCCATGAACTGCAGCACGCCAGGCCTCCCTGTCCATCACCAACTCCCGGAGTTTACTCAAACTCATGGCCATTGAGTTGGTGATGCCATCCAACCATGTCATCCTGTCGTCCCCTTCTCCTCCCGCCTTCAGTCTTTCCCAGCATCAGGGTCTTTTCCAAGGAGTCAGTTCCCCCAGGTCACAGGACTGGGTTCCTCCTCCAGGCCTCCCTACCTGCCCCTTCTTTGAGGTCCTGGTTTCCTGTCTTTCGTGTGGTACCCCCGGCTCTCAAATTATCTGCCCCTTCCACCTCTCTCCTTCCTCCCCTCCCTCCTGATTCACTGCAGACTGAGAAACCCCATCTCCAAGTGTGTTACCACTGCAGGCAAACTAGGAGTCCGCAGGCTCTGACGGAGGGGGGACTCTGAGGAATTAAGCACAAAAGCCTGAGCCCAGAGTCTGATTTCCAATCAGGCTGCCCCCGGCTGCCTCTGTGGGACCAGCTCCATTCACTCAGTCACCACCTGGCTCGGGTCTACCCAGGGCCTCTCTGGAGTTGAAGGAGAACAGAGACGGGTCCCAGCGGGGAGGCAGAGGTACAGATGGTTGAGCTGTGATACGGCCGGAACTTGGGCAGAGCTGGGTCTGACAGCAGCAAGGCTGCAGAGCCCTGGGAGGGAGCCCCAGTGCCCAGCGAGGTCCACAGAGAATGGGATGTCCCAGAAGCGGGGAGGGGGTCCGGTCCCACAAAGCAATCTGGGAAAGCTGTGTCTTCCTAAGGGGGAATGGGGGCAACCCCCAAAGAGTGTGACTCAGAGACGCGACATCAGATAGGTATTTCAGAAAAGAGGTCTCAGCTCGATGTGCAGGACGGATGGGGGTGTGGGGAGTGGGGGGTGGGGGGAACGGAGTGAGCAGACTAAGGCGGCTGGGGGAGCACACAGTACCCACCGTGGAGAGATGCAGGGAGGGCGAAGGTGAGGTGGCAGTGGCTCTGAGTCAGGTGAGCGCCAGCCTCCTCTGTGCCGCAGGGACGCGCCTCTGGCTGATACCCTGCTTCTTCCAATAAGAGGCCAGCACCTTTACCATCTCATCCTCTGCCACTGGAGGAGATGGTTAGAAAACAGTCGATGGACATGAGTTTGAGCAAACTCCAGGAGACGGCAGAGGACAGAGGAGCCCGCGCTGCCGTCCATGGGGTCACAAAGAGTATGACACGACTAAGGGACTGAACAGGCATGGCAGCAGCACCTCTACAGGCTGCAGACCAGCCCCCTGTAGGTCCACACACGGTGTCTGAAAGCTTATAATGAAAAGGGGGCTGGCAGGGCAGAGCTGAGGGGCCACCCCCACCCCTACAGAGCAGCCACCGTGAGCTCAGGGCCCCACAAGACAGCAGAGGGGACACAGAGTCAGGCCGCTGCTACCGAGGGGGTTGAGAGAAGCAGGGAAACCTGCTTTGTCCCAAATGCCTTCAGCGGGAGCACACAGCCCCCACCAGGGACCCTCCACACGGGTTCGGGAGAGGGAGCCGAGGGTGGGCCTAGCTCCCCCAGCCTCGTGCTCTCAGGCTGCAAAAGGCTTCAAACTGGGAGGTTTCAACTACATGCAAATTCTCCCACTGACGCCAGCACCCCAGGGCTGACACAAAGAAAGCCAGGCCCCCTCGACCACCCCCCACCCCAGAGAAACGTGCCAGTGACACCAGTTAACAGGTCAGGAGTGCAAAGTGCTTCAGCCACACGCAGGGCCCAGGGGCCAAGAACCCTCTGGCCACGAGTGACGGGGTAGGGAGGGATGAGCCCTGGAAAGCTTCTGACCTGGCAAATGAAGCAGGGCACAGTTGGGTCCACGGGAGCCCGAGTGGGCTCCTCCTAAGGAAGGCGGAGGATGGCAGGAGATGGGAGTGTGTTCCTGCTGTCAGACATCCCTGGTTCAAGGTCCCAGTGACATCCTGGGCTGTGTGTCCTTGGTTGGGTTTTGTCTGGGTTTTGCCCCAGAGTGACTCTCTTGTCGCCGAGATCACAGGAAGGCAGATAAGCTCTTAGCTCATCAGCAAGGACTCCCCCCCCCCCCTTTTTTTTTAAGTTTTGGCTCATTAAGAGAAATGTCTCATTAAGAGAAAGACCCTAATCCTGGGGTCTCCCTTTGGTCCTCTTGAAATCAGGGCACCTTTGCTGGTTTTGGATAAATACAGGCGGTTGGGGACTCAGTGTGGGAACAGGAACAGAGCAAGTGGGTCTGGGAATTGAGAGTTACCAGGCTATTCATCCAAAAGGAGGGTGAGAAGAAAGGGTGTCCCAGGGGACGCCTGTCGTGAGCACTCCCTGATGGAGGTCATGGGGGCCACAAGGGCACTCCTGATCGGAGGTGTGGAAATGAGCAGGGTAGGTTCTTTGCTATAACAATGAGGTGCCTCCCCTTGGTTCCCAAAAAAGTGAAAAACACTGAAAGTCGCTCAGTTGTGTCTGACTCTTTGCAGCCCCATGGACTGTAGTCCATGGAATTCTCCAGGTCATAATACGGAAAGTGGGTTGCCTTTCCCTTCTCCAGGGGATCTTCCCAACCCAGGGATGGAACCCAGGTCTCCCACATTGCAGGTGGATTCTTTACCAGCTGAGCCACCAGGGAAGCCCTTGGCTCTCAACAGCTCTCATAAAAGTCCTGATGGGCTGGGCAACTGGGCCCAAGGGGGCCCCTGGAAACCTAGTTGTCCTGGGAATTCCCAGGAGCCCTGTGGATCATGGGGGATGGGTGACCCCAAACAACTAGGGGTTTCCACACCCGGACCCGGCCGGGCCTGGGGCAGCCCTGGCAGTGATGCACACCCCCTTGAGTCAGGGAGGGACACGCCAGGGGAGACCCTGAGGGAGGGGGAGGCCAGGGACCATGGGCCCAGAGGAAGTGGGCTGTGGGCAACTCAGCTGTCCCTCCCAACAGAAAGGAAGACGCCCAGGCTGGCAACCCCTGGGTCCTCAGAGCCTCCGCCTCCACCCACCACTTCCCAGCCAGCAGCTCCTCCCCAGGCCCCGCCTCTGGGCTGGCACCACCTTAAATCCCGCAGCCCTGCTGGGGGCCCAGACCTGCAGCTCCCTCAGTGGAAAGAACCTGGGGCTGCAACCTAGGAGTGACCTAATTAAGGCTGCCACCGCACACCGGGTGGTCACGCGATCTCGGGGACAACCTGAGAAGGTGGTCACTCTCCTTGTTCCACGTCTCACTTACAGGCCCATCCGAGCCCACGTGGCCTGCGGGTGGTGGGGCTGTCAGAGGGCCCTGCACCACCCCATGGCAGGCTCCCACTCCTGACATCCCTGGGGGCTGGGAAGCTCCCCTGGGGCCGTATTTAGGGCCTTGGGACAGCTCCAGAACAGAGCTCAGATCTCTCTACAGAGGTCCAGGCTCCCCCGCCCTGCCTGTGGCCGGGGGTCCAGCCCTGGGGACTGAAGAAAGAAGTCAGCCACGCTCAGCCATGAAGGGCCGGGGACTTCCCTGATGGTTCCTGGTATGGGAACTAAGATCCCACCTGCTCTGCGGCTACTGAGTCCGTGAGCCTCAACTAGAGAGGAGCCTACGCCCTGGAACAAAGAGCCAAAAATATATAAAAAAAAAAAAAAAAAAAAAGAGCCAAGCCTGCTTTACCAGGATAAACACTATGGAGGGCGAGGGGAGCCTCCTAAGCATCAATAGTAACAGACAGATTGGAGATGGGGGTTGGGGGATGGGGGGATGTGGGAGGTTGGGGGCTGTGGGCCCAACAGCCCAACTGGAGGGGGGCCTGGTGGGAGCAACTAGCGAGAGAGAAGAATGACTGGCCTCAAGGGTCATCGTGAAGAGGCTGGACTGTGTCCCATGGGCAATAGGGAGCCACCGAATGTTGTGGGCTGTCCCCAACCCACACGGCTTCTCAAGAGGGAAGAAGGCTAATGAGATCTGGGCTCTGGCACGTAGGATGGATCAGGGGAGGCCACGTAGGAGGTAGCAGCCCCGGGCCGGGAGTGGGTGGTCCCTCGAGACCTGGAAGTCAGGTGACCTGCCACCCAGGGCCCTGCCTGGCTGTGCAGGGGAGGGTGTCAAGGATGGCCGAGGGCTTCCCTGGTGGTCCAGTGGTGAAGAAGTGAAGTGACGTGAAAGTCGCTCAGTTGTGTCCGACTCTTTACCACCCAGTGGACCATAACAGTCCATGGAATTCTCCAGGCCAGAATACTGGAATGGGTAGCCACTCCTTTCTCCAGGGGATGTTACCAACCCAGGGATCGAACCCAGGTCTCCCACATTGCAGGTGGATTTTTTTTTTACCAGCTGAGCCACCAGGGAAGCCCCAAACCACCTGCCAAAGTGGTAAAGAATCCACCTGCCAAAGCAGGGGACATGGGTTCTATTCCTGGTCCAGGAAGATCGCACATGCTGCAGAGCAACTAAGCCTGTGCCCCACAACTTCTGAAGCCCTCCCGCCTAGAGCCTGTGCTCTGCAACAAGAGAAGCCATTGCAATGAGCAGCTTGCTCACAGAAACGAAGAGCAGCCCCTGCTCACCACCGCTAGAGAAAGCCCGAGCAGAGCAAGGAAGACCCTTCTGCAGGGGATCTTCCCAACCCAGAAATTGAACCCGCATCTCTGTGTTGCCTGCACTGGCAGGCAGATTCTTTACCACTAAGGCCACCTGGGAAGCAGTGAAGACCCAGAACTGCTAAAAACAAATTAGCTATTTTTTTTAAAAAAGGATGGTTGAGATTTGGTGGCACAGGAGACAAGAACACGGGCCATCTGGGTTCAAACCCCAGCTCCGCCACTTACACAAGATGTCATGCTGGGCAAGATTCTAGCTTCTCTGCGCCTGTTTCCCCATCTTTAAAATGGGATGCTGAAAGCACCCACCTCCTCAGCTGACGATGTAGAAACGCTAAGAACAGTGCCGCACAGAACCGCAGGTGCTCTGCTAGTGGTGGCTCTGATGGACAGGAATCAATCAGAGTGTAATTTCCTACAGCTGGCCCTGGCAGGAAAGGGTGCGGGGAGCACGCGTCATTTAGGGAGGGGACAGAGACCCTGTCACCGAAGCCAAGACGGACAGAGTTGCACAGGATCAGGGCCAGCACCTCTCCAAGGCTGGGACAGAGCTCACCCGGTCCCTGAGGGCACTGAGTTGGGCTTGTCATCAGCCAGACCTCGTTGGTAGAGGACTGATGACCGGGGTCCACCGTCCCAGGCACAGTGCCAGGTGGGGCCGGGGAATCCCCGGGAGCTGACACCCCAAGGCTGGGATCAACCACAGCCCTGGGGTCCCTTGCCATTCTGACCAGGAAGGGGCGGCGGGGCCAGCCTTGGGCACGTGAGAGTTTCTAAGTCCTGAACGACATCCTCTACTTCCTGCAAACCTGACCGAAGCTGGCAGAGCGTGAGGATGTATTGTTAACTAGAGGCAGCCTTGTACGGGGACAGACCACCCAGTCTTTGCTTCCAAAAATCAAAGAATTGACTTTCATTTAGCAACACATGGAGCCGCCAGACTGGGACTGAAAGAAAGCAAAGCCAGGTCAGGACCTCCCCCCCGGCCCCGGACACACACAGCGACCCACCCACGACTTGCACAAATGCCTCCCCACAGAGAAGGGCCGATAGCAAGACAACATCAGACAGCCACACTTTCAAAGGGCGCAAGAGCCATTAGTGTAAGGAGACACCCACCAAAGAGGGCGCTGGCCCCAAGCACTCCCGCCTCTCCACCTGGAGACCTCCTAAAAGAAGAAATCAGAAATGATAAAGATAATAAAGGAGCATTGGGGGTGGTGGCGTGGTGTGCTGGTCTAAAAACTTGAGATGAAGAACGCCGCCTCTAACCATGGGGCTCAAGGAGGCAGACACCCAAGGCCAAGGTCTCAGTGCAACCAACTTAGCTTTCACTCTCCTTTTCATCTGGAGTTTTTAAGCTCTCTCCCCCCCCCCCTTTTTTTTTTTGGCTGTACCACTCAGCTTGTGGGATCTTGGTTCCCTGACCAGGGATTGAACCTGTGCCCCCTGCAGTGGAAGGGCAGAGTCCTAACCACTGGACCACTAGGGAAGTCCCTAAGTTCTCCCTGACCACAGCCCGGCTCAAACACACCTTGGCCACCGCTCAGGAAGGAGCACCAAGGCAGCCCTTCATGGGCTCCCAGCTGCCTGGTCCTCTGAGTTGGTGAGAGAAGCAGACAGACCTGTTGCTCCTGCTCCAGCAACAATCTTCCAGAAGCAACTCTGGGTCCTGGGTTCCGGGCTCACTCTGTGGTCCACATCCACTTCTGGCTCCTTTTCCCCTGGGGGCTTGAGGTCCACCCCAGCCAGCGAAACCCCGGGCCACAGACAGGGAGAAAGGCCAAGAAATGAAGAAGGGGATGAACGAGGCCACCAAAGACTCACAGGGCTCAGCATTCAGAAGTTTCCAAAACAACGGTCTTGAATAGGGGCTGGCACACTACAGCCTGCAGGCAAACCCCACTCACCAAGTTTGCTCTGGACGCAGCCATGCTGGTGAGTTTAGATTCCTGGACGTACTGTCTGCAGCTAATGTCTATCACGGTGGCCAAGAGGCCCTAGGGACCCCACAAGGTCAAGCATATTTACCACCTGGTCCTTTACAGACCAAGCTGGCCCAACCCTGGTCCAGAAGGAACCTTGATGGTCATCTAGCCCACCCCCCAGCCTCCCAAGAACTTCCCAGCCCTTTCCTACTGCAAACCTCTCACTCCATGAAGACAGACCACCCACCGTCCATTGGAACTCCAGACAAAGGGGCTTACCACCTTTGAGATCATTCCTTCCATTGCTCCACAACTGCAACCATGAGAAAGTTCTTTCTTCTCAACACTGAATCAAGGCTGTATCTTTCACTGCAGCTTCATGGCCCACCTTCTGCTCCCTGAGGTCAAGCAGGTCCCCACCAGACTTCAAGCTCCCAGCCCCCATCCTCTGGCTCCAAGAGGCCTTTGATCCATCAAGGGCCCAACCCCCTTCCCGGTCCTGGCTGGCTGCTCCTCCCTGGTTATGTCCAGAAAGACCATGACCACCCTCCTGAATGCAGCATCCCCCAGGGTCTGCTAGGCTACATGGGGTGTCTTATACATGGCTTTCCTGGGATTTGAATCCTTCCCTGTCAAACAGTATTGTGGTCAAACCATCCCACTGTTCAAAGTTTGTTGAGTGTCTCAAGGGCAGAAACCCCTCCAGATCAATCCATACAACTCCAGTACCTGGCATGTGCTTCACTGAATGAATGAGAAAGCTGAATGAATGAATAGGTGATGACAGGAGATGAGAAAGAGAATCATCATTATCACCATTATTACCATTCCACAGAAGCAGACATCAGCAAAGAGACACTGCTGGCCACGGGAGCCCAGGGGTGGCAGCACGGAAGAAGGGGTCACAGAAGGTCCAGGCAGCCTGGGAACCTAGGAAGGATTTACCAGGGGGCCCCGGGTCTGCGTCTTGGGGCCACTGCGTACAGGTCAGGACTGCAGGATAGCACAGTCCACATTCCAAGTCACTCAGGTCCCCCAGTACACAGGCCTTCCAAGGAGCATCTGAGACTTAAGACCAGGGTGCCCTTCAGTCATCAACACTCAGGGGACACAGAAGCAGGAGGGAAGGCAGAGGTTTGTTCCAGGAGGACTCCATGATGAGGCCAACGCTGTGTGTGAGAGAGTGTGAGTGAGAATGTCGCTTGTAATGTGTGAGCCTTCGAGAGTGCACGTGGTCCACAGCTATCCATGAAGCAGGCAGCCAATAGCAAGCTGTGCAAAATCCAGCGTGAATGCTGGGCTCCTCCACTGAGTATCTCTGCCCAAGAAGACAGGTCCGGCAGCCACTAGCTCCAGAGATTTGATTCATGCAACACATCCTGAGAGACCCCCTGGGTCAGATGAACTGTAAAACCGCACGTGACGTGGCCCATGTCCACCAAACTCCCCAAATCCAGTGGAGGAAGGTATTTCTATTCACTAGTTAGACTAGGGCAGGGAGGTGTTATAGCGCTAAGGGTGTAAATATGGTTAGAGTCCCCTGGACCTTAAAGCTTCGAACGTGCTCAGTCACTCAGTTGTATCCGACTCTTTGTGACCCTATGGACTGTAGCCCGCCAGGTCCTCTCTCTCCATGGGATTTTCCAGGCAAGAATACTGGAGTGGGTTGCCACTTCCTCCTCCAGGGAATCGTCCCGATCTAGGGCTCGAACCCGAGTCTCCTGCTTTGGCAGGCGGATTCCTTTATTGCAGGCAGATTCTTTTACTGCTGAGCCATCGGGGAAGCCCTGAAGCCTTGACACCAGGCACTTAATTAATTTTGCAAGGGAGAAAAGGAAAAAGACTTTTTATTTTTGCCTCATGTAGGATTTTAATAAGTCCCTCGAATTCTCACAAAACAGGATGCTCAGTAATCAGGAGGGTGGCGCAGATGTCCCCAAGAGAGGAGGTGAGGAGCAAGGAATGAGAAAGAAGGAAGCTCTCTGCAAAGATAAAACTGCCAAAAACTGCGCCACCTCCTTCCAGCTCCTCCCACATCACCCAAGTAGGGCAAAAAAAAACCAGCGCTTAAACCCCTGTAAGAAATAGTTCCCAGTTACAGCATCTTTCTGCCAGAGACCAAGGCCTCCAACAGAAGCCGACCTGGCTGGGTTCTGGCTGACCACTCGCCAGGAATTCAGACAAGCCCTGGGTTCTCCTGCCCCACCTTCAACCAAAACAGTCAAACGTGCATAATCCAGTGCAGGTGAGGGAATTTCAACTCTAAGGTGGATCACTTTGCACTCAATCGGGAGAGTCAGAAGCCCTTGCCTTTCTCTAAGGGGGAAAAAAAGCACTTAATGTCCGGTTATTTCCACACACCTTTCTCTGTGTAGAAGGCAATTCACTCGAAAGATACAGATAAGAGTGGTGGACTGCCTCCCCTCCCCCTTCCCTAGTAAACCTCCTTAACGTGACTCCCTTCACCCCTTTGGCAAATTACCAGCCCTCCATCTCCACATCTCTTCCTCCTTCTTCCTCAGAGAAAAATCGAGGGAGAAGAAAAAGAAACTGGGGTTGGGGGAGACGAGAAATGAAGAATTCCAGGACAGCCCCGCCTTTTTGGAGTTCAGTGGTGACGGGGCGTCCATGACATCATCATTTCGGATTCTGAATAAAAAGACAACTTTCCCATAGCCAAATGCTCCTCTCCCCACCCTCTCTGTGGGGAATTGAAACACAAGCATTTAGTGTGCTGCAAAAACATCACAGCTGCATTTTAAGATGCTGTATTTGGGTCCTGCCTTTAATGGTTGCCCTCATTACCTCCCTTTGAACGGGGCCTCTGGATAAGCCCAGGGTAATTAAAATTTCCTGTCTAACCTTGACCGCTCCACCAGCTCCTATTACAGTCCTGGATACACACTGTAGAGTCAGTTCCTTCGGGGCCCTCTCCCTCTTCGTTTAAAATCAGGCCACTATTCTCTAGGCCGAGGCTATCCAGTAACACGCTTGGCGAAGGAAAGGGAACTTTTTCTGGCTGGGCTGGTGATGCCTCTGGCTTCCCACACTCATTAGAAAATTCTCTCTCTTCTATAACACACCAGGTCCCAACAATATAAAGACAAATGACCCCCACTCCAAGGATCCACTGTGTTCACAGGCTGGCAAGAATCCAAGGGGTTTTTAAAACCTTGAACATGTAAGAAATCCCTAGGCAAAATACTTTTAAATAGTATTTAAGAGATCAAAGCACGTTTTGCAATGTCTATGCGAACAGAGCCCCAGACAAAAAGAATGGGCATACTCCGATCTGGTTAAGTCAGGTTCTGGGCAAACTCAAAGGCGACATCACAATCTGGATCTAGAGACTGATTAGAAGTGAAATTCTTGCTGAAAGTAAGTGCACTCCTGGCACAAGTCGGGGTTTTCTGCTGGTTTTGTTTGTTTTTTTGCAGTTAGATGGCAACTCCATCTGATCCCCCTTCTGTTGGGGTAGGAATCATTCTGGCTCGGGTTACGTCTCAGACAATTCCTAAATCACCTAAATAACCTAACGTGGTTACGACTCTGATGTTCCTGAACCCGAGGGCTCCTTGGCAGGGCGTCCCCACCACTGCACTCTCCCAGGAGGTCAGGACGAGGCAGTCATGGTGCACACGAACTGGACACCTCTGCCCACCCTCAATAATGGGCTGAAGGCAGTCCCCTCAAAATTCACAGCCACCCAGAACTGCAGGATGTGATCTCTTGCAAATAGGATCTTTGCAGACGTGGTAAAGTGAATTAGGATGAAGCCATACTGTGGAATTCCCTGGTGGTCCAATGGTTAGGACTCCGCACTTCAACTGCAGGGGGCAAGGGTTTGATCCCTGGTTGGGGGACAAGGATCCCCCACGTCCCTCAGCATGGCCGCAACTACTGGGAGTCACAGCTACTGAGCCCGAGCGCTGCAACTACTGAAGCCCACGTGCCTAGAGTCTGTGCTCTGCACCAAGAGAAGCCTCCGCAATCAGGAGCCTGTGAACTGCTCGCCACAATGAGAGAAAGCCTGGGCAAAGCAACGAAGACCAGCACAACCAAAAAAAAAATAGATGATGAAATCACTGGATTCGGGTGAGCCCTAAATCCAATGACAGGTGTCTATACAAGAAGGCCACATGAAGACAACACACAGGGAGAATGCCACGAAGCTATCAAGGCAGAGACTAGAGTGATGTGTCTATAAGCCCGGGATGCCAAGGATTGTTGGCAACCACCAGAAGCTAGAAGAGGCATGAAGCGTTCTTCCCTAGAGCCTGTAGAGGGAGTGTGGCCCAGCTGACACCATGACTTCAGTTTCCAGCTGCCAGAATGGTGAGAAAACACATCTCTCTTGTTTTAAGGCACCAGCTTGCGGTCCTTGTTACAGCAGCCCTGGGACTCGCATCCACTCACCCCGCAGTGCAGCGAGTAAATCCCTTCAACAAACCCCCTGGGTGCAGTCCCAGAGGGACCAATAACCCAGCAAGCGGCCACACTCCATGTCCACGCTCCACAGCTCAAGCTGCAGGAGAAATCAGCTTCAGAGGACAAACCAGACATTGCAAAGTGTTTGCAAACTGTTCAACAAAACGGACAACACAGAATCTGCATATCCACCCAAATTACAGTCGTGAAAATTAGTGACTCAAACCTACTGGCCTCACCGTAGGCCAAGCATTGCACTAACTGCTTCACATACATGAATGCATTTAATTCCCACAATAATCTCACAAGGCAGGTGCCATTCTATCCCCACCTGACAGAAAGGGAAACTGAGGCACAGAGCCTTCAGGTAACCTGCCTAAAGTAACCTTTGAAGTTGCAAGTGGTAGAGTCAGGTTTGAACCCAGGGAGCCTGGCTCCAAGTTCATGTTCTTAACAGTCTCGCAACACTGCTTCTGCAATGGATAAAATATGGAAAGCACAGAAAACAAGTTAATGTGTTATGTGTTCTTTGAGATTTTTCACACGATTTTTTTTCACTTTAAGCATAAAAAGCAAAGGAAGTAGAAAAAGGGAGGAAGAGGTATTTTTCCAGTAGTCATGTACGGATATGAGAGTTGGACCATAAAGAAGGTTGAGCGCCAAAGAACTGATGCTTTCAAATTGTGGTGCTAGAGAAGACTCTTGAGAGTCCCTTGGACTGCAGGGAGATCAAATCAGTCAAACCTAAAGGAAAACAATCTTGAATATTCATTGGAAGGTCTGATTCTGAAGTTGAAGCTCCAGTACTTTGGCCACCTGATGCGAAGAGCCGACTCACTGGAGAAGACTGGGCAAGTCTTGCTGGGCAAGACTGAAGGTGGGAGGAGAAGGGGACGACAGAGCATGAGATGGCTGGATGGCATCACCGACTCAATGGACACGAGTCTGAGTAAGCTCCAGGAGATAGTGGAGGACAGGGAGGCCTGGCGTGCTTCAGTCCAAGGGGTCACAAAGAATCAGACAAGACTTAGTGGCTGAACAACAACAATGAGGTATGCTTCAGGTGGAGCAGACATGTGGCAATGACCAGCTTCTGGCTGGACAAGGTGACGCCGTAGCAACACATTCACAGGGCGGGGAGAGGATCGGGGAGGGGTGAGCATGCCCAGGAGGCATAGGCACCTGGAAGACCCCCACGAAGTGCTTTTCTTACCCAGCCCTCAGAGAGCAGCTGCAGAAAAGGTTCAGTGCAGGAGTGACTGGCTTGTGAAGGGGGCTGTGAACAAACATGAGGTTTTCAAGAGGACTTACGTAGATGTAGTTTTTTTTTTTAAGTCATGCAGTTTTTGTTTTTTTTAAGTCATGTAGGACAGCAGGAAGAGGGAAACATGAAAGAGGGCCAGCAGGAAAGCTGGGCTGAGCTGCGAGCAAAGCTGGGATCAAGGACCTCACCAACTGCAAAGGGCACCCCCAGGAAGGTGGCAGTGCCAGGCCAGCAGGTGGCAAATCCCCAGATGCCAGGCCCCACCGCAGCCTTCCCGGGTAGGAGGGGGATGAGGACTGAAGGGCAGAGCTGAGTCAGAGGGTCCAGGTGACAAACGCCCCCAGGCTGGGAGCTCCTGACCCTGGTGGGGTGAGGGGAGCAAGATTTCAGCTGCCTCGCAGGGGAGAAAGCTGGGCAGGAGCCCCTGAGGGGGGACCCCGTCACGCTCAGGTGGACGCTCACGGGGGTCAGGGCCAAGGAGTCCCTGTTTGTGCCGGTGTGGGTAGCAGGGCAGGGAGGGTTTCGGACACCGACATGGGGCTTGGAGCCAAAGCTGGGAACAGCTCTCAGCAAAACGCCCCTGTTTCATGTCTCAGGCTGACTTGGCACTCCTCGTCACCCACTCCTCTCAGTTCTCAACAAACCTTTGAAAGAGGGCTTTCCTGGGAGCTCAGTGGGAAAGAATCTGCCTGCCAGTGCAGGAGACATGGGTTCTGTCCCTGATCTGGGAAGATCCCACATGTGGCAACTAAGCCCGTGAGCCAGAACTGCTAAGTCTGTGCTCTGGAGCCTGGGAGTCGAAACTACTGAAGCCCCGATGCCCTAGAGCCGGTGCTCCACAACAAGAGAAGCCACGGTGGTGAAAAGTTCAGGCACTGCAACCAGAGAAAAGCCCACACAGCAACGAAGACCTGGCACAGCCAAAAATAAATTTTAAAAACTTAAAAAAAAAAAAAACTTGAAAGAAACAGCTGCCTCCATTTTACAGAGGAAGAGTGAGATGTGGTTAAGCAACTTGCCCACGATCACAGTGAATGACCCTGGAATGGGGGTGGGGGGGCTCTGTCTGTACCTTCTCCAAACTCAAAATGGATAACTGGGTCCTGATACTAGATTTAAGGGGGGCTTTCCAGATGATGCTAGTGATAAAGAACCCACCTGCCAATGCAGGAGACCCGGGTTCAATCCCTGGGTGGGGAAGATCCCCTGGAGAAGGGCATGGCCACTTCATGCCAGTATTCTTGCCTAGAGAATCCCATGGACAGAGGAGCCTGGAGGGCTACAGTCCATGGGGTTGCAGAGTCGGACACGACTGAAGTGACTTAAGCCCAGCGCAGCGCTACACTTGGTGGGGAGGGAGGGGTCTTTCCAAACCACCGTCAGGGAAAGCATGATCCCCCCAGTGGTCCCTGCCCTTGGCAGTCACAGCAGCTACCTGGCCTTCACCGGAAGGTGGTATTTTCATCTCAGTGCACCCACCTGCTTCCTCAGCAAGAGCCCCACTGCCAAGCTCTCTGCCAGTCACCGCAGGGGTGGGGCAGGTGGCTCAGGCCCGGCCAGTCAGAGCAAGGAATTCCTCTGGCAGCAACAACAGATTCGGAGCCAACCAGAAACAACAGTAAAGCTACAAAAGACACACACACGATAAGGCCTTTGCTATGGTTACCTTTCCCGCTGGACCTCCTGGAGCTGCTGTGGCCACACCACCACCACCAGGGATAAGCCACCTGAGAAGGGGGACCACACAGAGAGGAAGCTGGCTTCAGAAAAAGACATGAAGCTCTGAGGGCATCATTTGAGCTCCCAGATCCAGCCATACCTGACACCAGCCCTTTTTTCTTAACTTCTTGAGCCCATTAATGCCCTTTTCACTTCTGCCAGTTTTGGTTGCAAGTGGCAGAAAACCCCACCTAGACTTGTGGCTGACACAGTAGCGCTGGAGAAAGAAGTCCCACACTTGACTAGGCTGCCAGTTCTTTAGGACCCTAGGCCACACACTGCCTGCCCTTTAGCTTGACCTTCTTTCAGCATCTGTTTCCTCATCGGTGCCATCTTGCTTGATCTCCCAAGCTCCTCTGATTGTGTTCAATTCAGTCCAACTCTTTTGAGACCCCATGGACTGCAGCAAGCCAGGCGTCCCTGGCCATCACCAACTCCCAGAGTTTGCTCACACTCATGTCCATCAATTCTGTGATGCCATCCAACCTTCTGATTGTGTGGACTCCCTTTATTACTCTTAGGCAGCCAACAAACAAACAGCCTTTCAAAGTCTATTCTACGGAAAAAACATAATAATAATAAAAATAAACAAATGAAAGAAATCTAAATGACCCCAAGGCGAGAAGAATATGATGGTCCCTGTGATGCCCTCTCTAAAGCCACCTGGACTGGGAGGAACCGCTGGGCCCTGGGAGCAGTCAGTCGGGGAACAGTATGCCAGGAAAAGCATAACCCCAAATAAGTTAAAGGTGTGCTGACAAACCATGCACTTTTCAGTCTCTGCCCCAGTCACAGTCTTCTGCCTCGACTCAGCCCTCCTTGCCGTGTTAAGTCGCTTCAGTCATCTCCGATTCTGTGTGATCCTAGGGACTGTAGCCCCCAGGCTCCTCTGTCCATGGGAGTCTCCTGGCAAGAATACTGGAGTGGGTTGCCATGCCCTCCTCCAGAGGGTCTTCCCCACCCAGGTTCAGACCACGTCTCTTATGTCTTCTTTCCTGGAGAAGGAAATGGCAACCCACTCCAGAAAGCTTGCCTGGAAAATCCCAAGGACGGAGGAGCCTAGTAGGCTACAGTCTATGGGGTTGCCAAGAGTCGGACAGAACAGAGCGACTTCACTTTCTGTCTTTCTTCTTTGTCTTCTTACCACTAGCGCCACCTGAATGTTGAGCTTTAAGCCAACATTTTCACTCTCCTCTTTCACTTTCATCAAGAGGCTTTTTAGTTCCTCTTCACTTTCTGCCATAAGGGTGGTGTCATCTGCATATCTGAGGTTATTGATATTTCTCCTGGCAATCTTAATTCCAGCTTGTGCTTCTTCCAGCCCAGCATTTCTCATGATGTACTCTGCATATAAGTTAAATAAGCCGGGTGACAATATACAGCCTTGACGTACTCCTTTTCCTATTTGCAACCAGTCTGTTGTTCCATGTCCAATTCTGTTTTTCCTGATGGGGAGACAGTGGAAACAGTGTCAGACTTTATTTTTTGGGGCTCCAAAAGCGCTGCAGGTGGTGACTGCAGCCATGAAATTAAAAGAAGCTTACTCCTTCGAAGCAAAGTTATGACCAACCTAGACGGCATATTAAAAAGCAGAGACATTACTTTGCCAACAAAGGTCTGTCTGGTCAAGGCTATGGTTTTTCCAGTGGTCATGTATGGATGTGAGAGTTGGACTGTGAAGAAAGCTGAGCGCCGAAAAATTGATGCTTTTGAACTGTGGTGTTGGAGAAGACTCTTGAGAGTCCCTTGGACTGCAAGGAGATCCAACCAGTCCATCCTGAAGGAGATAAGTCCTGGGTATTCATTGGAAGGACTGATGCTGAAGCTGAATGAAACTCCAGTACTTTGGCCACCTCATGTGAAGAGTTGACTCACTGGAAAAGACCCTGATGCTGGGAGGGATTGGGGGCAGGAGGAGAAGGGGACGACAGAGGATGAGATGGCTGGATGGCATCACCGACTCGATGGGCATGAGTTTGAGTAAACTCCGGGAGTTTGTGATGGACAGGGAGGCCTGGCGTGCTGCGATTCATGGGGTTGCAAAGAGTCGGACGCGACTGAGCGACTGAAATGAACTGAGCGCCACCTGGGAAGCCCCAGAGCTCCTTAATGGCCCAAATTAGACCCACCAGGTGTTAACTCCAGAGAACAAAGCCTGGAAGCGAGGGACCGGGAAATTAGGGTGTCAAGGAAGCCGAGGAGGCGGTGGCTCCGGGTACCAATCTGCCGACCTCGGTGCCGAGGCTGGAGCTGGACACGGTCCGGCCTCAGCAAGGGGCTCAGGCTCCCGCCACATAGCGCCGGCCACAGCGCCTTTAAATAGAACCTCCGCGGGTAGGACAAACACATTCCAAGCGCTTTTTTAAATCGCCCCAAGCAAGACCTGGCCGGCGGCCTCCGGTCCCCCCAGGCATTTCCCGGTCTTGGCGTAATTCTCCAACAAATATTAATAGCTCAGTTGGGAGCTTATGGTGTGCAAAATACTTTCTGGCCTTAAAAGGCAGGATGATTTCTTCTCCCCACTCTCCAGATGAAGAAACTGAGACCCGGGGAGCTGCCACACTACGAGGCCGACTGCTAGTACAAGCCTCCAGGCAACGCTGCCTCCATCGTCCGGTGTTGGGGCTTCCGCGAGGGGCACGACCGGAATGAGCCCCCGCCGGACCAGCTGCCAGCTGCCGTGTCCGGTTCCGACGGGCGCCTCCTGCCCAAGAGGCAAGAACGCGGAACACAGCCAAGGCGACCCCCCGGGAGGCTCCCCAAACGCGCTAGCTCCCGGAACGTACTGATCTTCTGCGAAGAGTTTAACAAACTCCCAGTTCTCTGTCTCAGCGGGTACATCAAACCCCGCGCGGCATCCAAGGATAAGTTTCCTCCTTTGTTTTTAAAAAGATAAAGGACAAAGAGGCTAATTTCTCCCTCGGGAGATAAAGTTGGCAGGTGAGGCGCAGCGCGTCTCCGTTTCCTAGAAGTTGCGCGCTGGGCAAAATCTCCGAGCCCAGGCGGCGGAGGGGGCGGGACCCGCCGTCTGGACCCCTGAGCCCGGGACTCGGGCTCGGCGGCCCGAGCGGAACTTCTGAGCCGGGTCAGGGAGAACCGCAGCTCCTGCCCTCGGCGTCCCAGCCCGGCTGGATCGCCCACCACCGCCGCGCCGGGATCGCTGGGGGCGTGCGGGATCTGGGGGACGTTAGGGTTAAATGATAAAGAAACCCCTGCACTGGCCCCCTCCGTCCCACCCCAAGCGGGGCCTGGGACTCCGAGATACCGACCCACTGCCACCGCCCCCTCCCTACGGGGCTCCGGGTCCCCGGGTCCCCGGGTCCCCGGGGGCGCACGGCGCGGAGCGCTCACAGTTTGAACATGCTCTCCAGGTCCTTGATGAGGCGGCGGCTGAACTCCGGGAACTCCGAGTAGGGGTGGAAGACCTTGCAGCGGCGGGGCCGCGCCGCGCCCTCGTTGATGTCCAGCCGTCGGTTCAGCTGGGCGCTCAGCTCGGCGTCGGCTCTGGCGGTGGGCGCCCAGGCGGGCGGCTGCGGCTGGAGCTCGGGGTCTGGGGCGGCTCCGCGAGCGGACTGGAGCCCGCTGTCCCCTTCCTCCCACTGCAGTCGCCGCTGCAGCTTGCTCGCCAGCTCCTCGCTGGCCATGGCCTCGGTGGATCCGGAGACTCAGGGACTGGGCGGACAGCGCGCTCCTGGGCGGCTGGCGACTCTGCGACACTTTGCCGAGACGGCGGGGACCCGGCGGTTGGGTGGAACCGTGGGCAGGCGGGGCGGAGCCGCGGCTTTAAGGAGGCGCTGTGGCTCGGGAACCGCCCGCCCCGGAGGCCACAGGTGCCCGCCTGTCCCGGGGATGTCGACCGGCCGAGCGCCTCTCGGGACGGGGCGCGGACCCTCGGATCAACCCTGAGCTTTCCGCCCGCCCCCGGGGGCCCGGGGACCCTGGGGTCCTCCGGGAACGGCAGCGGGCGAAAGTTTCACTACCGTTCTGGCGGTTCCTTTCTCGTCCCGCAGAAGTGCCCCGACTGCCGGCCCTCGCGGCCGGCGACAGACTGGGGGTGGGGGGAGCCGAGCGCCCCCGAGTGACACCCGCGCGCCCCCAGGACTGCGGGAGGCACCCCCGCCGCCACTGGCCGCGAGGTCCGGGAGAGGGAGGCGCCCTCATGGAGCGCGGGGAAGGGCGAGCTGACTTTTAAACACTCGCTGTAAAGACATGTCTCCAAAACATACTAAAAATACTAAAAACAAATAAGCAAACAGAAAAAAAAAAAGCAAGCAAGCAGAGAGGAACTCCTGGCTCTCTTGTGGTAAGACACCAGCGCCACTTTGGGGACTCTGACTTTTTCTGTGAAACACAAGAAAGTAAAAAAGAAGCTTGAAAATAAATAAGTCAGCATTTTAACACCATGGTTAAAAAAAAAAAAAAATCAGTCATTCCCTACAGAAGGCTGATGTGGATGGCTGTTACGTCAGCCAAGCCTTGAGAAAAATCTTGTAAACAACACTCTGCCCCTGAGGACTCTGTCCTGACTCTGT
The DNA here is from genome assembly GCF_033118175.1 of Dama dama. Classification (NCBI taxonomy): domain Eukaryota; kingdom Metazoa; phylum Chordata; class Mammalia; order Artiodactyla; family Cervidae; genus Dama; species Dama dama. The sequence goes on along the minus strand of NC_083700.1, from coordinate 109,018,140 downwards.
TCTGACTGCCTGGGGGCTGCAGCCCAGGGCCTGTCCCCACTGCTGGCTGTGGGCACCTGAGATCCAGGACCAGCCTTTGGCACTGGGGTGTGTAGGGCACAAGGGGTCCTGGCAGGGATTCTGAGCATCTGGAGAGGCCTGTGTGTTTATTCCTTCAGCCCTCTGGCCCTTTGCCACACCATGGACTGTAGCCCACCAGGTTCCTCTGGCCGTGGGGATTCTCCAGGCAAGAACAGTAAAGTGAGTTGCCATGCTCTCCTCCAGGGGATCTTCCCAAAATATATATATATATATCTATAAAATTAGGGAAAATATTAAATTTTTAAATAAAGTGATCAAATAGAACTTTTTCAACATCCCTACTGGGAAGCCCCATACATACATACATATATATATATAAAATATTTAATTAGGGAAAAATTAAGTTTTTAAATAAAGTGATCAAATAAAATGTTTTTAACATCCCTATTGGGGCTTCCGAGGTGGCACTAGTGATAAAGACCCTTCCTGCCAATGCAGAAGACATAAGAGACAGTTTTGATCCCTGGTTTGCAACGATCCCCTGGAGGAGGGCCTGGCAACCCACTCCAGCATTCTTGCTTGGAGAATCCCCACGGGCAGAGGAGCCTGGTGGGTTATAGTCCATGGGGTCACAAAGAGTCGGACATGACTAAGCTACTAACACACATATACATCAATACTACTGTGCAAATATGACTGATATTTTGTAAAATACATTTCTATGCACAGAAGAAGAAAAAAACTAAAGAGAGAGGGGCCAAATTATTATTTTTAAAAATAATTTTATTTATTGCTTGGCTGTGCTCGGTCTTCGCCGATGCATGGGCTTTTCTGTAATTGTGGCAAGTGGCGGCTCCTCGCTAGTTGTGGGGCACGGGCCTCTCATTGTGGTGACGTCTCTTGCTGTGGAGCACTGGCTATAGGGTGCGGGGGCTTCAGTAGGTGGGGCCCCTGGACTCAGCAGCTTCAGCTTCCAGGCTGTAGACACCGGCTCAATAGCTGTGATGCACGGGCTTAGTTGCTCCATGGCGTGTGGGATCATCCCAGACCAGGGGTCGGACGCGTGTCTCCTGCATTGGCAGGCGGATTCTTTACCACTGAGCCACCAGAGAAGCCCGGGGTCAAATTATTAACCATTGTAAATGCTAGGAGTCCAGCCATTTCCGTCAACTGTTTTAATTCTCACTTCTCTGAATGTTCTACAATGACTACACAAAACTGCTGTAACCAGAAAACAAACGTGATTGCTTGCAACGGAGCCGTACAAGGGGGAGGTGCGGTAGCTGTAGAGCCGTCGAAACCACTTTGCCTGTGTCATCCCATGAGTGGTTTATTTCACTAACATTCCTGGAGGATGGGTACAGGAGATTTTGCCTTTCTTCTGTCCATGGGATTCTCCAGGCAAGAATACTGGAGTGGGTTGCCATTCCCTTCTCCAGGGGATCTTCCCGACCCAGGGATCGAACCTGGGTCTCCTGAACTGCAGGTAGATTCTTTACCGTCTGAGCCATCAGAGAAGCCCCTTTGCATTTCACAAGGGAAATCAAACGTGTTTTACCTCCAGGACTTCTTTTCAGTTCCCCATTGCTGTGTAACAAACCATCCCCAAACCTAAGGCCCAAACAACACATTTACTTTGCTCACAAGTCTGCACCTTGGACAGACCTTCATGGGGAAGTCCCTTCTCTGATCCACCTGGTGCAAGCAGGGGTAGCTTAGAGGCTGGAGGGGAGAATCCATCTGAAGACTTATTCCCTCCCAGGTATGTACTGACGCTGGCTGATGCTTGCCCCTTCCTTGGAGCTATTGGCTAGAACACCTACAAATGGCCTGCGCTTCCTCCCAGCATGGTCTCTGGGTTCCCAGGGCGGGCTTGCAAAGAGGGAGAGCGAGGTAGAAACTTCATTGCCTCTTATGAATAGGATCAGAAATCACACAGCTCGACTCTATTGGTCAGAACAGTCATAAAGGAGAGAGGACATGCATCTCCTGTCCTCAGGCTTCCCTGGATGGTAGTCCAGTGGGTAAGAATCCGCCTGCAAATGCAAGCATACAGGTTCGATCCCTGGTCCAGGAAGATCCCACATGCTGCAGAGCAACTAAGCCCGTGTGCCAGAGCGACTGAGCCTGTGCTCTAGAGCCTGTGCTCTAGAGCCTGGGAGCCGCAAATACTGAGTTCACATGCCACAACTACTGAAGCCCACGAGCCCTAGAGCCCACGCTTCGAAATAAGAAAAGCCACGGCAGAGGAAAGTCCATGCACTGCAACTAGAGCGTAGCCCCTACTCGCCACTAGAGAAAAGCGCAGCAAGGAAGACCCAGAACAGCCCAAAATGAAAAACAAAATCTCCACCTCTCAATGGAGGCATGATAAAAATCATCTAAAAATAGTGTGTGAGATGGGATATGTGTCACTGTGATCATCTGTCTTCATTTTTAAAATCTATTGATTTTTTAAAATTGCTCATTTTGTTCTCTTTTCATAAAAAAAAAAAAAAAAAAATTTATTTGGCTGCACCGAGTCTTAGTCATGACACTCGGGGTCTTCGATCTTTGCTGTGGCCCTCGGGATATTTAGTTGCAGTATACGGGATCCGCTGACCAGGGATCGGACCCAGGCCCCATGCATTGGGAGCAGGGAGTCTTAGCCACTGGACCCCAGGTAAGCCTCCATTGTGACCATGTTAGGAAAATACAATTTGCCAGTCCTCCCTCTGAAAACGCCTGCAGGCTTGAGTCTCTTGTGGTTCTGTGGCATTCAGACGAGAACGGGTATGCCCTTCAGCCTAGATGGGTTGGCACCAGTCTCTCGGCCCTCCGGGAAGCATGGACCTGCAAGTTACTAGGAAGTCAGAATGAACCCAAGTCCAGAAATGGAAAAACGTTTCCAAGTGAGCAGAAACCTGGGTCTGAACCCATCTCTGGAGGCATTCAGTCCTGCATATCTTGGCATTCTCAACCTCTTTAATAAGACAAAATCTCAGGGCTTTGATTTGTTTTAGAGGAAAAGGTTTTGTCCTTGACGAATGAAGTAATTGTTAGTGTCTGTGCTCTTCCTAAGTCTCTTCATGCCATCCCTCATTGCACTGGAAATATTCTAAAATTAGATAGTGATGATGATTGTACAACTCCATGAATATAATAAAAACCATTGAATTGTATGCTTCAAAAGGATGAAGTCTATGCATGTGAATTATATCTCAACAAATCTGTTCTTTTTAAAATGACAATAATAAGCCATTACCTATTAACATAAATAATATAAGTGAGAAGACCAACATTGTTTTACATTTCTGCATACACACACACACACACACACGTCTTTCATCTCTGCCTTAACAGTAGACTTGGATATCACATCTGTTTCTGCATTAGAATGCTGTGATTTGTGCTTTCTCTGAACTCTGTGAAGAAAATCCAGGCTTCCAAAGACCACTGGGAATGTCAGTTCAGTTCAGTCACTCAGTCGTGTCCGACTCTTTGCGACCCCATGGACTGCAGCACGCCAGGCTTTCCTGTCCTTCACCATCTCCCAGAGCTTGCTCAAACTCATACCCATCGAGTTGGATGCCATCCAACCATCTTGTCCTCTGTCATCCCCTTCTCCTTTGCCTTCAGTCTTTCTCAGCATCAGGGTCTTTTCCAGTGAGCGGGTTCTCCGCATCAGGCGGCCAATGTATTGGAGCTTCATCTTCAGCATCAGTCCTTCCAATGAATATTCAGGACTGATCTCCTTTATGATGGACTGGTGGGATCTCCTTGCAGTCCAAGGGACTCTCAAGAGTCTTCTCCAACACCACAGTGCAAAGGCATCAATTCTTTGGCACTCAGCTTCCTTTGTGGTCCAATTCTCACATCCACACATGACTACTGGAAAAAACCACAGCTTTGACCATAGCTTTCATTACTGGACAAACCATAGCTGGGAATGTAGTTGGATGTATAAACGGAAAAGGTGGGAGTGTTTGTTTCGTCTTTTCAGATAATTGTGGTTATCATTTTTCTTTGTTACTACACCAAAACTCCCAAGTGATAGTTTCCTGAAGTTTAATGGCCACAAGGAAGATGAAAGCATCCAAACCAAACTCTCCATACTCTGTTACTCTGAAAGTGATAACACTCTATCTTGCACATTTCATGGGTCCTTGAGTTAGGCATGTTACTTTGTACCATTACAGGGCTTCCCTAGTGGCTCCGTGGTAAAGAATCTGCCCACAATGTCGGAGACTGGAGTTGGATCCCTGGATCAGGAAGATCCCCTGGAGGAGGAAACGACAACCCACTATAGTATTTTTGCCTGGGAAATCCGATGGACAGAGGAGCCTGGTGGGCTACAGTTCATGGGATCACAAAAGAGTCAGAAAAGTCAACTCTTTGGAAAAGACCCTGTCGCTGGGAAAGACTGAGAGCAAAAGAAAAGGGCAGCAGAGGATGAAATGGTTAGATAGCATCACTGACTCAAAGGACATGAATCTAGGCAAATTTCGGGAGATAGTGGACAGAGGAGCCTGGCAGGCTGCAGTCCATGGGGTTGCAAAGAGTTGGACAGGACTTCCTGACTGAACAACATTGCAAGGAAAAGTAATGGAAGGTTTAACATGTTAACTGGAAGAAGATATCAACAAATGCAACAAAGTATCCAGAACCTCATTGGGCACTCCTACAGAGCAGTGGTTAAAAAGAAAAACAAACTGATGAAAACTTGGGCAAGGGTATGAGCAAACTCACCTAAACCGGTTTGATCCAGTACAACTCAGACTTTACTTGGTTGGTTAGTGTATTGGGCAAAGAAGTTTAGGGGGGTGTTTATTCCCCCAGATTCTTGTTATCACATTATAAGGAAAGCCAACCCCAGACCAAATTCTCCTAAACATAAAATTATTTATTATGGGAATTCCCTGGCAGTCCAGTGGGTAGGATTCTGTGCTTTCACTGCCGAGGGCAAGGGTTCGATCCCTGGTAAGGGAACTGGTATTCCTCAGGCTTCAAAGTGAAAGTCGCTCAGTCATGTGCAACCCTTTGCGACCCCATGGACTAGTCCATGGAATTCTCCAGGCCAGAATACTAGGGTGGGTAGCCTTTCCCTTCTCCAGGGGATCTTCCCCACCAGGGATCAAACCCAGGTCTCCCGCATTTCAGGCAGTTTCTTAACCAGATGAGCCGAAAGGGAAGCCCAAGAATACTGGAGTGGGTAGCCTATCCCTTCTCCAGTGGATCTTCCTGACCCAGTAATCAAACTGGGATCTCCTGCATTGCAGGCAGATTCTTTATCAGCTGAGTTATCCGGGAAGCCCCTAAGCATCAAGGCAAGTACACACACACACACACACACACAAAGATGTTTATTAAACCAACATTCCCCAGCAAGCAGACACAGACTAGCTCAGACAGACTATTCTATAAATTTGATGAAGTCTCAAGTCCCTGCTCTTGACCACTGTTTAGAAAATCCAACCAAAGCCTTCACCAGAGGCAGGCATACACTCTAAAGACCAGATTCCTTGCCTTACTTATGACCATCATCTAACAACCAGAAGCCCTCCTACATCAGTGGCTGAAAGCTGGTTAATAAAAATCAAGCCTTGGGCGCAGCTTAGAAATTTGGTGGATTCTCATGTCCTTTGCAGTATGGATGTGGGTGGGGGGTTAAACTATTTTACAGCAACCCACATATCTTAAAAAAACAGTGCTTTTAATTTCACCAATGAGGGCCTGCTTTGAACATTATTCAGTTTAGTCAATGAGCCGCTGTATTCACCGATGCTTTTCTTTCTTTTTTTTTTTTTTTTAATTTCTGACATTATTAGCTTAATTCGTAGTCATGCTTCAGTGATTGATCAAGTTATGCATAACAGGAAGACTTGCATTAGCAACATCTGAGGTGAGATCCTTCGGATATCATGCTGACTGGTACCTATGGACTGTGTTCCCTTTGCAGACAAAAAAGTTAAGGTAAAACTTGAGCTTCCCAGGGGGCACTAGCAGTAAAGAACCTGCCTGCCAAATGCAGGAGACTTAAGAGACACGAGTTCAATCCCTGGGTCAGGAAGAGCCCCTGGAGGAGGACATGGCAGCCCACTCCAGTATTCTTGCCTGGAGAATCTCACAGACAGAGGAGCCTGGTGGGCTGCAGTCCAGAGGGTCGCAAAGAGTCGGACACAAGTGAAGCATGCACGCAAGGTGAAATTCACAAAACACACAGTCGACCACTGTGAAGTATACAATTCAGTTCAAGTCAAGCGAAAGTAACGTGCAGCGTCAGAAATCAGGGATGAGGGTGGGGGGAACGACTGGGAGGGAACACAGGAGGGCTTTCAGACAGTGTTTTATTTCCTGATCTCGCTGGTAATGATATCATGTTGGAAAATTTCATCAAGAAATACCCTCATGATGGGTACACACGTTTTGTAATTTTTTTGCATCTATGTCTGTGGTTTGGAAACATGGCCACAAATGATTTGACATTCCTCCTACTGATAGAGTCTGTGGTTTGGAAACATGGCCACAAATGATTTGACATTCCTCCTACTGATAGAGTCTATGTCCTCACCCCTTGAACTTGGATGTGCCTGTGTGACTGGAGGACCAAAAGAATATGGTGGAAGGGCTTCCCTGATGGACCAGTGCAGAGGACAGATTCCATCCCTGGTCTGGGAAGATTCCACACCCTCGGGGCAACTCAGCCTGTGCGCCACCACCCCTGAGGCCGTGCTCTGGAGCCTGGGAGCCATAACTAGAAAAAGCCCAAGAGCAGCAGTGAAGATCCAGCACAGCCAGAAAGAGAGGGAGAATATGGTGGAAGGGATGCAACATCACTTCTGAGACTAGATGAAGAAGTCTCTGTTTCCTCCTTGCCTTCTGGGAACACTCATTCTTGCAACCCTGCTTACTCTGAGGTTGCCAGACCAGAGACGCCCCTGCTGGGGCTCTCGTCCGCGGGCCCAGAGGAGCCAGTCCATCCCAAGCGCCACACACGGGAGCAAAGAAGTCATCTAGGGCATGGACTCTGGGACCCAGGTCTTCCGACCCCAGTCACTGGGGTCGCCCCTGCGGAGGGCCCAGGTACCCAGAAACAGAGAAGGGCCACTGCCCCTGTGCCCAACTCCTGACCCAGAGGGTCCATGAATACAGTACAGTGGTGGTGGCCGTTTTCCATCACTGTGTCTTTGGGAATTGTGGTAAAAACAACAACAGGGCTTCCCTCGTAGCTCAGTTGGTAAAAGATTCCTGGGCTGGGAAGATCCCCTGGAGAAGGGATAGGCTGCCCACTCCAGTATTCTCGGGCTTCCCTTGTGGCTCAGCTGGTAAAGAATCCACCTGCAATGTGGGAGACCTGGGTTTGATCCCTGGGTTGGGAAGATCCCTTGGAGAAGGGTAAAGGCTGCCCACTCCAGTATTCCGTCCTGGAGAATTCCAGGGACTGTATAGTCCACGGGGTCACAAAGAGTCGGACACAACTGAGCGACTTTCACTTTATGAACGCCGCTGAGTTCCAGGTGTTTTGTTACATCACAGCAAAGACTGGAGCAATGCTTGTGGTTCAGTCGTGTCCGACTCTTTGCAACCCCACGGATTGCAGCACGCCAGGCCTCCCTGTCCATCATCAGCTCCCAGAGCCGCAGAGAAGAGGATTTCAAATCTGTTGCCAGGCAGGGGATTTAAAAACTGGAAGTGCCACCCAGTGGCGGCAATGAAGAATTACCATGTCCCTACACAGCTACAAGAAATTTGCTAGAGTAGACCTTTAAGCGAAAAAGAAACGAAAGAAAAAAAGATAATTATTATGTGAGGTGATGGATGTGTTAATTAACTAGATTGGGAATGCTCTCACGATGTATACATATATCAAATCACCACAGTGTACACTTTATATATGTCAATTACACTTCAATAAAGCTAAAACTAAAAAAGATCAGCTGGTTAACATAAAAAATCATGGACTTTCAAGACTGAAAGGGGCTTTAAAGAACACCTAATAAAGAGTGTTGGAATTTTTATGGGAAGCAGTTATTAGTAGTTTACTTGCAGATCACTTTGATCTTTTAAGACTTGTTTTTAAGTTCTTTCAAGGTTCGTCTAGCCTTTCCTCTATGACCAATTTAACCCACTTGTAAGGTGTGGCATGTCTGGACTCTCTACCCAACACCCTATGAATTCAATGAAATCTCTTCACTTTGGCTGATGATACAATTCCTCATGCTTCTGAGTTTGCCGAACTGTTCAGTTTGGCAGTAACTGTTCCTTCCCTGAAAGTGTTTCCATCTGCCCCCACGGCACTTCCCCCATGCATGTACAATTCGTACTTAGCCAAAGACTCAGGGAAGTCCATGCAAAGCCCTTCATCTGCTTCTTCCTCTGCCTGCTTGCTCTGTCCTGTCAGTTCTAGTTATCTTGACCTCTACAAATTTCCATCTTTGACTCTTTAACTCAGGGAGATTACTGGGTTCTGCTTTGGTTTCCCTTCTTTGTGCCAGTTTGGATTTTACCTTCCAGGCAGAAAGCCTGGGAGAGATTAAGAAAAGAAAGTGTTAGTCGTTCAGTCGTGTCCAACTCTTTGCAACCCCATGGACCGTAGCCTGCCAGGCTCCTCTGTCCATGGAATTCTCCCGGCAAGAACACTGGAGTGGATTGCTATTTCCTTCTCCAGGGGATCGTCCCAACCCAGGGAACTAACCCAGGTCTCCTGCATTGCAGGCAAACTCTTTACCATCTGAGTCACTGTAGAACTCACCTCATTTCCTCCCTCTTCTCCAGCACTGCCTGCTCCCCAAGGCCATTTGAGCATTTCCTCCAGTTATCCAGTTGTTTCTGACAGGAGTGCGGGGGAGGACTGTCTGATGCTCTCAGGGCAGGAAGCAGAAGATTCTATTCTTCCCTGGAGCCAGCAGCCCCATCCTCTAGTTTGTTTCAACATTTTAACATAAAACAGCTTCAAAGTTACAGAAAAGCTGCAGGATCAGGACAAAGAGCTTCTGTACCTCCTCCAGCTGGAGACTATTCACCACATGTCCCAGGAGCAGCGTTTAGGGAGAAGGTTCCAGTTCAGTATCACACATCGCAGCCAGCTCTCTTGCCTCTGCAGTCACTTTCCATCTGAGGCAGCCCCTCAGTCTTCCTTTGACTTTCAGGACTATGTCTTTTTTAAAGCACAGAGGCTGGTCGTTTCACAGAAGGACCTCCGTTTGGGTCCGTCCAGTGTTTCCTCGTGGTTAGAGTCTGTCTCATGCATTGTGTCCCCACCCCCCCCCCCCCCCCCCCGCAACCTGGTGGGTAACACGTGACGTCCCTCGGTCACACAGCTGGTGGTCATGGCTTGGTCCACTTAATGAAAACAATACATGTCTGATTTTTTCAAGATAAACTTTCTTTCCTTCCTTTTGTATTTAATACATATTTTGTGGGGAGATATTTCGAGACCATATTGCGGCCTGTCCCTCTCCCCTTTCACCCACTCATTTTAGCAGCCTGAGTGTTTCTTGTAGGAATTACTTATTCTATAGTGAACAGAAGTGATATTCTCATGCCTCGTGTCTCCAATTCCTTCTACTGCTGCCTTATCATACACTAGATTTTAATATGTATGTTAAGATCGTTTGGGGGGGGGTGCTTGAAGAATCATTGAAAAGTGAAAGAAATTATCCTGTAGTCAACTGATGTCTCCTCTGCACAAGAGTAGTCATGGATGAGAGAGCCAGATGTCCACAGCAAAGTGGGTTGGGGATGAGCTTGGTTTACGTTCAGTTCAGTTCAGTCGATCAGTCGTGTCCAACTCTTTGGGACCCCAAGGACTGCAGCATGCCAGGCCTCCCAGTCCATCACCAACTCCCGGAGTTTACCCAAACGCATGTCCATTGAGTTGGTGATGCCATCCAACCATCTCATCCTCCGTCGTCCCCTTCTCCTCCTGCCTTCAGTCTTTCCCAGTATCAGGGTCTTTTCCAATGAGTCAATTCTTTGCATGAGGTGGCCAAATATTGGAGTTTCAGCTACAACACCAGCCCTTCCAATGAACACCCAGGACTGATCTCCTTTAGGATGGACTGGTTGGATCTCCTTGCAGTCCAAGGGACTCTCAAGACTCTTCTCCAACACCACAGTTCAAAAGCATCCATTCTTCAGCGCTCAGCTTTCTTTAGAGTCCAACTCTCACATCCATACATGACTACTGGAAAAACCGTAGCTCGGTTTAAGCCTGGTGAATTGGGAGTGACAGTGATATGTGTGTCTAGTGGGAAGGTGGGAAGAGGAGACGAGAGGCCGGACACCCCCACCCCAGGTGACAGCCGTGTAGCTCCACGCCCTGCCTGTCCGCTCGCAGCTGCACCCAGAGTCGGGAGCCGCCGGATAAAGGGTCGCTGGTGTCTCTTTCGTCCTCAACCAGCGCTCCCTCTGTTCTTGGACTGGGTGTGGGAAAAATGCAGCAAAGCAGAGAGCGACCGCCAGAGGGCGCCGCCACGCCGCTCACATTCGGCCTTGAGACCAGCGAAGTTCTTCCCCCGGCATCCACCTTATCTTGATAGTGATCGCGGCGGTTCGTTGGTCCTCACCACGTCCCAGGCACTACGCCGGCTCCTGGGGTAGTTTAGTGTACTTGATGCTAAGGGAACCTCAGGCGGAGGAAATCGCTACCTTTCCAGAGGAGGACCCGAGGCGCAGAGCGGTCTAGTGACTTGCCTGAGGTCACACAGCTTGCAAGCAGCAAAGCTGGCCTGACCCCCAAAGGCCGTACCCTCCTTCCGCACTTGCCCAGCTCTCCCAGGGATTAAGCTTTCTTGTTGAATGTGTTTTTTCTAGATGCTCAAGAGTCATTGACAAAAAAAAAAAAAAAAAGCCACTGCCTAAGGTAGAAGAGGGTGGAGAACTTTGGGGTCACAGTCTTGAGGACTTGGTCCCTAAGTCTTTAACGTGCCCCTGAGACTGCGGGCGGTGCGGGGTAGGGCTGCAGCTTAGTGTTTGGGTCCCTGGCTCTCCTGCGGAAGAAAATGAGGCAAGAGACCAAGGCAGGCCAGTGAGGCATCCAGGGAGCTGGGACACGCCCTGGAGAGCAGGTCTGCTGAGGACTTGTGGGGGCCTGGTGCCGGCCCCCCACTTCTTCCTAGGCTCTGCAATTATTAGTAGGTGCTCAGTCTGGTAAATTGCTTCCTTTCCTGGAGCCTCCACTTCCTTATCTGTAAAATGGGATCTCAGTTGTCTGGCTATCAGAGCTTGGATGGACAGAATGAGATTGTGTATTAAACGCATAACCACCCAAGAATGTGTGGGCGCCAAGGCAAAGGGCAGCTGTGAGAAGCGTGTCCAAGGAGGGGGGAGCACGGTTTCTGAGTCCAGTCTGTGCAGGCTGAGACGGGGTTTCTGTGTCTTGAGGAACTGTGGGAAATAGGAAGCTGGAGATGAAAAGGAGACATCTAGCTGGGCAAGTCCAAAGAAATCAACCACCCTCTACAGATACACACACACACACACACACACACACACTCTATAAACTCAAGACACTTTAGAACTAATAAGCTAGTTTTCAATAAAAGGTGGTTATAAAGGAGAAATTTATAAAAACAATACTTCTTCCCTTCCCTATAATATCAGTTTAAAGTATAATGAAAAAAACTCACAATAACAGCAAGATATAAAGTATGAATTACATGAATGACTTTAACAAATATGAATAGAACCTAGATTTAAAAGTAAACAAAAATAAAACTAAACAATAAAACTTTGCAGAGACATAACAGAATTGATTAGAGAAGAATATACACCACGGCCTTGAAAATAATGTATGTTATTAAAATATTCAGATTTTAATTCCATTAATTATTTTTAATTAATTAAAAATAAATTCTAATACATGTACAAAAATAGTCAAGAAACTTTTGAAAAAGAATAATTGTGATAGCAGACTTTCTTAGTTATTAAAATGTATTTTTAAATTATGGTTATTAAAACCATGTGTTATAGGCATAGAAAAAGCCATTCAGTGACAAAACACCTTGGGTAGTTTTATTTGTGTTTTTGCATATTTTAAATGCAACATCACAGCTGAAAAATAGAGATCATTTCTAAAGGTAAAAGAAAAAAGAAACAGCCATTCAGATCCAAGGAACTTAATAGAAAATCCATAAGTGGGCCCATGAACTGTATGTTTTGAACTGTGGTATTGGAGAAGACTCTTGAGAGTCCCTTGGACTGCAAGGAGATCAAACCAGTCCATCCTAAAGGAAATCAGTCCTGAATATTCATTGGAAGGACTGATGCTGAAGATGAAGCTCCAATACTTTGGCCACCTGATGTGAAGAATTGACTCATTTGAAAAGACCCTGATGCTGGGAAAGATTGAAGACAGGAGGAGAAGGGGACGACGGAGGATGAGATGGTTGGATGGCATCACCGACTCAATGGACATGAGTTTGAGCAAGCTCTGGGAGATAATGAAGGACAGGGAAGTCTGGTAGGCTACAGTCCATGGGGTCACAAAGAGTCAGAAACAACTGAGCGAATGAAGAAAAAATTCGTGATAAGGGAAGCATTTCAAGTTCTTGGGAGAATGTTTAATAAATGGTGTTTTAAAAAACCTGGTTTTGGGGACTTTTTGGTGGTCCAGTGGTTGAGACTTTGCATTCTAATTCAGGGAGTGCAGGTTCAACCCCTTATCAGAAAACTAAGATCCCACATGCCTTGCTACTAAAAAATGAAAACAAAACAGAAGCAAGATGCTAATAAATTCAATAAAGACTTTGAAAAAGACCTGGCTAATGTCATAGACTGAAAAATATGGTTATATGCTTATCCAATATCTGAAGCCAAACTTATTCCAGATTTACTAAGGATTTAAACACAAAAGAAAAAACAAAACAACAAACAGCAGTTTTACTGGAAAAAAATATGCTTGGTTAAAGATTCAGGACTTTAAAATAGAAGAACTAAGCAAAAGCTAACAGCATAAAGAAAAAATTGATAAACTTAACCAGGTGAAAAAAAATTAAATATACCATAAATGAAACTCAAAAGAAATGACATTCTGGGGGAAATATTGGCAACAGCTATGACAAGAGATTAGTATATTTAATCTGTAAAGAGCTCAAGTAAAAATGTTTATTTTAGTAGAAAAACTGGATGTAAGTAGGCAATTTACAAAATACATGAATACCCAACAAATAAGTCACAAATAGAATAATATACTTTCTTACTTATCAGATTGCAAAGATTTAAAAAACTTATAGTAAGACCCAGAGTAGGAGAATGTGTAAAAGATAGGTATTTTCTAGGGGCCAGTTTGCTGGTACATGTCAAAAGCCTTTCAAAGCTGTGTAGACCATGCTATGATTCCCAGTATCCCTGACATCCCTGCCCTGTACTGTGAAGAAACCTGGGGCGGGGGGGGGCGGGCGAAGGAGGGGTCATTTTAGTCCAACTGGGATAAATTCAACCTCTTGCCACAGCAATTGGCCAAGTAACCCACTTCCCTTGGCCAAATGCCTGGTTTGGTTTGGCCACTTTGTCCAAATCAAGCCAAAGAGACTCAAGGGAGATTTGCTGGGACTACTGGGAAGGAAAATTCCTTGTTCTTTAGCCAGAGCTCCCAGATGTGTGCTCTCCATCCTTTTCTGGAAGAAATGGAGTGCATTGAGAACCCAGGAAGTGTTGCAGCCACTTTGCCACAATGAGGGGGCGCTGCCAAGCTGTCTTGAGGGAGGCAGATTGGAGAGAAGAGGATTGGGTCCTTGATGATGTCAGGGGACCAGTGAATCACACCAACCCTGAAGTCCGCTTTATCTCTGGACATTCTGGTTTTGTGTGTTAGGGAATCTCCTCTTATCGTTTGGTTTGGGTTTTCCTATAAGCCATCCTAGAGCAAGGATTCAGCGCAAGCGGCTTATTTGAAAAGCAGCAGGAGAGTGTGGAAGTGACACAGGGGAGGGAAGTATTTTTTTGTTTTTAAAATATCATTTCATTTATTTATTTATTGGCCATACCAGTGAGGCACTCAGCATCTTAATTCCCTGACCAGGAATCAAACCCACCATGTTTTCTGCTATTGAAGCAGGGAGTCTTAACCACTGGACTACCAGAGAAGTTCAGGGAAGTGTGTTTTATGAAGCCACTTCAGGGAGGCATGTTGAGTAAATACACATACATGTAACTGTTATTAAAATTCGTGCAAAAAATAAAACAAAGTTAATGCTTTTGGTGACAGCAAAAAAGTTGGAAATAAACCAACATCCAACCACAGGGACTATCGAGTGCATTACAGCAGTTTACACAGCAATTATGTAGCCATCAAAAAGTCCACAACTGCAGGGATGTAACTGTTGGAAGATGTTCACATTCATTGCTGAACAAACAGCCAATTACAAGACCAAAAGCACAATTGTGACATTGTCAGTTTCCTAGTTTTGTTCCTGTGATATCTTTGTGCAAAATGTTACCACTGGGGGAAGCTGGGTGAAGGGCACTGGGGACCTCTCTCTACTATTTCTGCAATGCCCTGTGAGTCTATAATTATTTCAAAAGAAAATGTGAAAACAAGAAGAAGATGCACTGCAGATGGTGACTGTAGCCATGAAATAGACAAATGTTTGCTCCTTGTAAGAAAAGCAATGACAAACCTAGACAGCATATTGAAAGGCAGAGACATTACTTTGCCTCCAAAGATGCGTATAGTCAAAGCTATGATTTTTCCAGTTGTCATGTATGGTTGTGACAGTTGGCCCATAAAGAAAGCTGAAGGCCAAAGGATTGATGCTTTCCAATTGTGGTGCTGGAGAAGACTCTTGAGAGTCCCTTGGACTGCAAGGAAATCAAATCAGTCAATCCTAAAGGAAATCAACCCTGTATATTCATTGGAAGGACTGATGCTGAAGCTGAAACTTTGGCCACCCAATGCAAAGGGCTGACTCACTGGAAAAGACCCTGATGCTGGAAAAGATTGAAGGCAGGAGGAGAAGGGGACGACAGAGGACAAGATGATTGGATGGCATCACCGACTCAATGGACATGAGTTTGAACAAGCTCTGGGAGATGGTGAAGGACAGGGAAGCCTGGTGTGTTTCAGTCCACGGGGTCGCAAATAGTCGGACATGTCTGAGCTGCTGAACAACAACAGAATGATCCCATTTGTTAGAAATCTCTAACATGTATATATGTTTATAGTAAAGGTTTCACATACCCTGGTGGTAAAATGTTTTTCTGAGTGAGGTAATGGATTTTTCTAGATCACCTCACCCCTTTTTGTACTTCCTGTAACGGAGCAGTTTTAGGTTTACAGGAAAATTTGAGCAAAAGTTAGAAAGAGTTGCCAGATCCTCTCTACCACCCTCCCCAACTTCCCGTATTTTTCACATCTTAGTGTAGTGTATTTGTCACTATTGACAATCCAGTATTGGTACATTATTATTAAACTAAAGCCCATACTTTACATTAGGCTTCACTCTTGGTGTGGCGCATCCTATGGATTTTGACGGTTGTATAATAAAGTTACCCACTCTTACAGTATCATACAGAACTTTCACTGCCCTAAAAATTCTGTGTGCCTCCGTTATCCTCCCCTCTCCCCTGCAACCACTAGTTTTCTTTTTTGTTTTTGCTGTCTCCATAATTTTATCTTTTCCAGCATGTCATGGAACCACATGATATGTAGCCTCTTCAGACTGGCTTTTTTCATTTAGTACTATGCATTTAAGTTTCCTTCATGTCTTTTCATAGCTTGATGGTTCATTTCTTTTTATGTTACTTAATAACATCCTGCCGTATAGATGTAGCAGTTTGTTAATCTACTGAGCACTTTTTAAAATAAAAAAAAAAAAAAAAACCCCACCAAACCCTCCCTTAGAAAGGGGTATAAAGTGTATTTGAGGGAGAATGAGACGGTGTGGCAGAGGCACCATATGATGGTGCTGTGGGCTGGGAGGACCGGGCACAGCCAGGCATTCCAGGGGGGCAGGCGTTAACTTGCCGGGGCTGGAGAGGGGACTGCAGAAGGAAGGGCATCAGAGGAGGTGCTTCGCTGGAGGCCTGGGCCTCTGGGCCCTGGGAGAGGGGGCGGAGGCATGACAGGTGCTGGAGCGGTTAGGTCTCATGTTGCTTCGTGTTGACCTGTGTCTTGAGGAATTTCCTGCCCAGCTTATGGTGGGTTTCACTCATCCTGCCCCTTCCTAGCAGCTGCAGCCTGGAAAAGCTCACCACCGAGCCATCATTTTATAAACATGCTGTAAGAATTTCCCAGGAGGCCAGGGGCTCAGAGCGTGGACATTTAGCACCTTCGTGGCCAAACTGGCAGGCTGCTGGTTGTCACTGGGGCTGGGGTGTAATTCACCAGCCAGCAGCAGGCAGAGAGCCTGACACCATTGCATCTCCAGAAGCAGGGTGGCTGTGGGGGTTGGCAGAGAAGTTGACCCCTCAGTTCTAAGACCATCAGATCCTAGAGATGACTGTGGCCTTAAAGGCCATCTGGTCTACCCTCGAGTGGGCCATGGGAATCTTCCCGGTAAATCCCCCAAATACGTGACCTTCCAGCCTCTGCTCATTCACCTGCACTGCCTGCACCAGTCACTCCATCTACAGACAGCTCATATTATCAGGAAGGTTTTCTGAAACTGAAAGCCTGTCTCTCTCTATCTACCCAGAGGTCCTGGTTCCATGGCACAAGGCCATTTTTCCACAGTCAGCGAGCCATTTGAAGCCATTCACCTATTGACATTCCTTTCTCCAGACTAGAGGACTTCTGTGGCCACCTTCCTCCCAACCAGACCCACCATCTGCCTTAACCCTGTGTGTAGTTAGCTAATCTCTCTTCTTCCAGAGAACCGAATAAGGTTTCTCTGTCTCCAGTTGTCAGCACACCTCCTCTCTCCTGCCTGGCTGAGTGCCGGGCATGCATGATTTCTGGGCTCTTCTCTGCTCCCATGCTGCTGGGCCCACCCTTCCATGCTTGGGAGACAATTCCATCTCCCTCCGACAATACTATCTTGCACCAACTGGCCCTTATTCCTTTTATGCTCTGATAATCAATTAAACGATCCTTTCTGTTGCCAATGGTCATTTTGGTGGGCCTGCGCTCATTTGGGACTTACATTTTACCGATGATTGTTCTAGAGGTCCGATCTTGGTACGGTGCCCTTTTCCTGCCTTTCCCCTGGTATGGTTTACCTGTGACCACCTTACCAAGCCTTAACTTGGGAGAAGACAGTCTGACCGTTGGACCATCAGCCGGGGGGGTGCCCCCTTCCTTTTGGTCTCCAGCCCCCTGACTTGTGTGGCCCACCCAGAGCCCATGCAGGGCTGGTGGGGGGAGTCTGTGAGGCTCCTCGATGGGAAGGGCTCTGCCTGCCACTCCTGGGGCTCCCACCTTGTCCTCTTTCTGCTGGTCCTTCAGGAGCCACACCTGCGCTCTGGGGCCCCTTTCTTTACCCTCTGCTCCTTTGGGTCTTACTCTTCCTCCCCTCCCACTGTGGTTAGGGTGGGGGGTGGCCCTGTTCAGCTTCATAAGCATTTTTAAAAATCTGAGCTCATGGAAATGTTTCCCTCGTGTCAAGTGGGGCTCGTGTTGATTTACTGTCAGGCTGGAAACGTACAGCAATTGCGGGCTGGGTGCTGACTCAGGACAGGCACTGGGGAAGGTGGAGGCTGGTGGGTGGAAAACAGGCAGAGTTTCCCTGAGTAACAGGCCTGCGGGCGTTCCCCGAGGCTGGCACTGACGGAGCTGCTGGAACCTGCTCTGGGGAGCAAGAACCTGGGCGCCACCTCAGAGCAAGATCTGGGCGTTCAAATCAAGAATCGCCCCTCGAGAAACTTCTTGGGCTTCTTATACTAAAATAACTTTAGATTTATGCAAGAGTTGCAGAAATAGTACATAAAGTTCCTGTATACCCTTCACCTGGCTTCCTCTAATATTGGCATCTAATATAACCATGGTACATAGATCAGAACTAAGAAGTGAGCATTAGTACACGGCTTTTTTTGGGGGGGAGCATGCATGTGGCACGTGGAATCTTACTTCCCTTACCAGGGATTGAACCCTTGCCTCCTGCAGTGGAAGCACAGAGTTCTGACCACTGGACCCCCAGGGAATTCCCTGATACACTGTGAGTGTGCGAAGTCGCTTCAGCCCTGTCTGTTTGCAACCCCATGGACTGCAGCCCACCAGGCTCCTCCGTCCATGGGATTCTCCAGACAAGAGTATTGGAGTGCACTGCCATGCCCTCTTCCAGGGGATCTTCCTGACCCAGGGATCGAACTCCCATCTCTTACCGCTCCTGCATTGGCGGGTGGGCTCTTTACCACTAATGCCACCTGGGAAGCCCTCCCTGATACATTACTCTTTACAAAACGTCAGGCTTTCTTCAGATTTCCCCACGTTTCCCTCTGGTGCCCTTTTTTCTTGTCCAGGATTCCACATTAATCGGTCATCATGTTTCCTTCCTCTCAATCTGACAGTTTCTGGGTCTTTCATTTTCTTTCATGATGCTGACACTTGGGAATAGTACTGGTCAAGTGTTTTGGTGTTTTGCAGACTGTCTCTCAGTGTGGATTTGTCTGAGGCTGTCTCGTGAGTAGACAGGTTATGAATCTGGGGAGGAGGACATCAGAGATGAAGTGTCCTCGGCCCATATCAGCACTCATGGCGTCAACATGACCCAGCGGTGCCATGAACCCGGGTCACTTGGCGAAGAGGGTCTCTGTCAGGCTTCTCCATTAACAGCCACTATTTTTATTTTCCACACATTCCCTCATTAGAAGGGAGTCTTTTCTTCTCCTCCTTCTTCTTTTGGCAGCACCTTGCAGCTTGTGGGATCTTAACTCCCTGAGCAGAGATTTCTACTTTGGCAGCTGGC
Source organism: Dama dama (assembly GCF_033118175.1). NCBI lineage: Eukaryota > Metazoa > Chordata > Mammalia > Artiodactyla > Cervidae > Dama > Dama dama. The sequence continues at coordinate 108,999,295 of NC_083700.1, read as the reverse complement.
AGCCCACTGGATTTCTCCAACCGGGGGCACTTGGGTGCTGGAGGAGAAGAGACGAGCTCTGGCCTCATCTCAGCAGCAGTAGTGTGTTCCTGAAGCTCAACAAGCTCAGGCCAGCTTCGTTCCACCCTCAGACACCAGGACCAGGTGAGCGGCATCCACCCCAAGGCGCCTCCCCGTGGACTCACTGCCTCCTTGGTTTTGTCTCCTTTAGGCCTTTTCAGTGGCTGAGTCAACAATTCGATCATACTGTTAAAATAACTTGCCTGGTTTGTGTCTCCACTTGGACTGTGACTGATAGAAAGGAAATTTCTATTGAAATGCAGTCTCAAACCTACACTGTTTTAAATCTTTTGTAAGGCTCTGCATTAAGTTTCATTCTCCCCTGGTATTTCACATGGGCAAGGGTCAGTGGAATGCCCCACATGTCCACCATTGGGCTAAATAAAACATTCCAGGCTAAGACCTGGGGTGATTTCTTACTTCCAAATCTAAATCTTTGAATTCCAACATTCCTCATTCCCAATTCAGAATTAAAATTATTTTGGTATTAAAAGTGTAAATTGTTTTGGCAGTGATTAGTATCAATTAGAGAACAGTTTTCTGACATTACATTCCTGTAAATGATACTGGCAGTGTCTAGACTCCTCCACATACTTCATTCTGGAATGCACTTAGAGACTCACGTGCTGAAGGACAGAAGCAGGAAGCAAAGCACTGCTAGTCTCCCCATTCCCCACTGTATTAAAGAGTCCTCAACCAGGTTCTTGCTGATATTTTCCATTTATTACTGCAGTAGACAACTGCTCTGAAAGCGCAACATAAATCACTCTTGTCACAGCCTCTGCTCCTCCACTGGCAAACACTTGGAAATTCATTCTTGGAGCATCGTGGACCACAAGCATCTCTCTGGGTGGAAAACTGTCACTGCCAACGTCACAGGGCAAACACACACACACATGAACGGGAGGCTAAGAGGAGAAGAGCAGGCGAGGCGTGGGGCCGACTTCTGGGGGTCCTGGGAGCAGCCCGTCTGGGCACAGGGGCGCCCCGCCTCCAGCAGCCGCCCCATACGTCTGCAGGCTGGCCCACGCCGGTTGCGCCTTGCTTCCTGTTTATCTGGAACTGGTGACACCTTAACCCCAACTGCGTTCTGTCTCAGTGTCAGGGGGTCCAGGGAGTCATTAGGAATTGAAAAGACATTGCAAACTAGTGTGAAAAACAGGTGGTTGGAGAAACTGACTCTTTGATCTCAGATTTAAAGCTGTTAGGCAGATCTGGAGAGTTCTAGGGCAAGATGCTGCCTAGCAGAAATAACTCTTGCTCTAGCCAGCATATTTTTGACGGGGAAAAAATAACTTTCAAATACTGCAAAGACAAAGAGGAAGGTGGCGGTGGGGGGCGCGGAATGACACGAGCAGCTCTAGAAAACACAAGAGACTAAGAAATCAAAATGAGACACTGCCCCCCCCCCAAAAAAAAAAAACCCAAAAAACACAAATATGGACAATTAAGCACTCGGCCCAACAAAACCTTCACTTGTGAACATGTTACACACATATGCACCCACATGCACACGCTAACAGTCAGGTAGATGCCCAGTGGGCAAATCCAAACATCTGCTCTGTTTGGAATTTTCATGGCAAATCTGAGTTTAGGCAAAAGTGAAGACCTCCCTGGGGTCTAAGCTCAGGAGGAAGCCTTGTCCCCTGCTCGGGCCAACGCTGCTCCTGTATTTGTTTGAGCCCTTCACAGCTGTCTGGGCACTAGAGTTTACTCTTCATACTCCTGGAGTTTAAATCGCTGCTGGACCTCTGATCTAGGTTCACCTGCAATGGAAGCACCTCCCTTTTGGCCCCTATATAGGCCTCTATATTCTTTTAGGAATAAGCACCCCAAGATAGTGGTAATGAGAGTGTGTTCAGGAGTTGGAAAGTAGGAAGAGTAATATCAATACCAGAAGGAAATGCCTGTTACTCTATGATTTCTCTGACACCAGGTGGCCAATCCCCCCGGCCTGCAAGGATAGGTTTTAGGGGAGGCCTTAATTTAAGGTACTGCAATCTGCGCTCACAAGAGCCAAGTAAGATGGCACTCCTCGGAGGTTGCCGAAGACTGGTCCTTGGTACTTATTCCAACCCTAGGTGCTCCCTGACCTCTCTGACTTCAGTCCTTCTGGAGTCAGATCACCTGGCTTCTCTGGCATGTGCCAGGCCATTTTTAGAGCCTGCCTGCAGCAGCCCACAAGGTTTGTGTTGGGCTCCCTGGATCAGCACACACCAGCTAACACGTTTACCAGGTGATGAGGACTGACAGGTTTCTCCACCACTGCAGACAGGCAGAACCACGCAAGGAAAGCTGTCCATCACGGTCACCTTTTCTTCAGATGTCCCAGTTTTGAGATCACAGAACTGACCATGTTAACACCTGGCAGCAGCCAACCTCTGCTTCCCCTCCTCCAAGAGGGAAATGCAAGAACCCACAGCAATAGGCTGGACACAACAGGTCCTGCCCCTCTGGGAACCTGGGTCAGAAACTGCCCTCAGCTCCAAATCCTGCACTTGGAACCTCTAGTATAACCTCACTCCTCATCAAATTGCAGTTTGGTGCAGTTTAATCTACAATCCTACCTTCTAAGCTGCCTCAGTGAGACCTGTGTGGCCCACCGGTTACAATTCTAAGTGCAGGAGTGCCTAAAAGCAAAGAGTCCCACAGGAGGGAAGACTGGAGGGTGTAAGGCAGGAGACTACAGCATCAGTCACACACGTTCCAAAAGGGTGGTCTTGGGGGACAAGGGGTGTGAAATAAACAAAATGTCTCAATAATGGCAGATCTGGAAGAGAGCATTTATAAGCAGTTGCGGGACGCTCCAACAAAATGCTTTTCCCGGATGCACAGACATTCATAACACTGCTCACTCTCAGTCGACAGCTCTGGCTGGTACACGTGGTCACGACGCCCTCCGTACAGCAGAGGCGAGCACGACAGAGTGCCGGGGAGGCGCCTGGACAGCACACAGCAAGACGAAAGGTGAACTCCCCCCAACAGAACCCCGTTAAAAAAAAAGTCTGCCTATTATAAAGTCACGTGTTCCGTTTATTCCGCTTAATAAAGTCAGCGACACTGGAGGCTGTCTAGCGGAATCTGTCCTCCAGGAACGAGTGCAAAAGGGGAGCACGCGGCTGGGGGACGTCCCTTCGCTGAGCAGGAGGGGCCAGCCGGAGCCCTCCCAGCCTCTTCGGACAAACACACACATACAGAGAAAAGGATTACTGCCAGCTTGTGCACTCTCACGAGGTGATTTTCCTATTTCGAAAGCTTGAACTGTCCCTGAAAGAGAAAAATGGGAGAAGAGAGAGCATTCAATACACAAAGCAGCAAGAGGTAAACAGTGTAAGGGACTGTTTTCTATGCCCAAAACAGTCAATAATGAGAATTTCTGGATTATATAACTGTGTTGGCATTTCAAATGCACTTGAGAAACTTCCCTTTCTACCCTGCCACTTCTAACCATCTTTCCTACCGTTCCCCACTGCTACGCTAACCATTCAACTTCCAAGCTTAGACCTCTCCACTGTCCCATGCGCTCCCATGTCCACCACGCGGGATATAACACAAGGAAACGTAAGATCCTCTACAACTCAACTCCCGTCAACTGGTATCCTCTTTCCCTCTCCCCACCTCCCAAAGCAACCCAGACTCCCACATCTGTGCTATGTGCAAACACCACCCCTCAGCCTAAGGCACCATCCCTCCCACATCTGTTTCTCCTACTAGATAAAGGGTGCCCTAGATTGGTGTCTTGTTAACCTTTGTATCATCAGCAACAATGACGAGAAAATGCTGGATTGATGTTAAATGAAAAAGAAATGAAAGGACTGAAGAAATGTCTTCTTGCCTTGTAAGTTCAGTCAAAGGTACAACAGGGGCCACCCTTTCAGGAGCAGCGAAACTATCCTCAGTCTTGTGTATTGGTTTGCTCTGATTTCAAACTCACTTATTTATGACTTAAATGAAGATGTTGTTTTGAGATAAGAATGAAGTGTCAGTTCAGTTCAGTCACTCGGTCGTGTCCGACTCTTTGCAACCCCATGGACTGCAGTAGGCCAGGATTCCCTGTCCATCACCAACTCCCAGAGCTTGCTCAAACTCACGTCCATCAACTTGGTGATGCCATCCAACCATCTTATCCTCTGTCATCCCCTTCTCTTCCTACCTTCAATCTTTCCCAGCATCAGGGTCTTTTCCATTGAACCAGTTCTTCCCATCAGGTGGCCAAAGTATTGGAGCTTCAACTTTAGCATCAGTCCTTCCAGTTAATATTTAGGACTGATTTCCTTTAGCAGGGACTGGTTGGATCTCTTTGCAGTCCAAGGGACTCTCAAGAGTTTTCTCCAACACCACAGTTCAAAAGCATCAATTCTTCAGCCCTCAGCTTTCTTTATGGTCCAACTCTTGCATCCATACATGACTACTAGAAAAACCAAGCTTTAACTAGACGGACCGTTGTTGGCAAAGTAATGTCTCTGTTTTTTAATATGCTGTCTAGGTTGGTCGTAGCTTTCCTTCCAAGCAGCAAACATCTTTTAATTTAATGGCTACAGTCACCATCTGTAGTGATTTTGGAGCCCAAGAAAATAAAGTCTGTCACTGTTTCCATTGTTTCCCCATCTCTTTGCCATGAAGTGATAAGACCGAATGCCATGATCTTCGTTTTTTGAATGCTGAGTTTTAAGCCAGCTTTTTAACTCTCCTCTTTTCACTTTCATCAGGAGGCTCTTTAGTTCTTTGCTTTCTTCCATAAGGGTGGTGTCATCTGCATATATGAGGTTATTGATAATTCTCCCTTCAATCTTGATTCCAGCTTGTACTTCATCCAGCCTGGCATTTCACATGATGTACTCTGCATAGAAGTTAAATAAGCAGGGTGACAATATACAGCCTCGATATGCTCCTTTACCGATTTGGAACCAGTCTGTTGTTCCATGTCCAGTTCTAACTGTTGCTTCTTGACCTGCATACAGATTTCTCAGGAGGCAGTTAAGGTGGCCTGGTATTGCCGTCTCTTGAAGAATTTTCCATGGTTTGTTGTGATCACACAGTCAAAGGCTTTGGTGTAGTCAATAAAGCAGATGTTTTTCTGGAACTCTCTTGCTTTTTCGATGATCCAACACATGTTGGCAATTTGATCTCTGGTTCCTCTGCCTTCTCTAAACCCAGCTTGAATGAATGAAGTGTATCAGGATAGTATGTGTAGTCATTCATAAGCGCTAGCAGTTCAGTTAGCCGAGTGGCCCCTACTGGGAGCTTATCAGTAAAAACAGATAAAGAAGGAAGCACGGTGAGTGGACATTTAGACTATAAATACTGAGTGTTGTGTGAGGAATATCCGAGTTTCCATCTGAACAAAGCTGTCCTTTGCTGATCTTGCTCTCTGAAGATCTTGAGCCTCTTGCTCCTGCAGTGACCAAGGCGACTCTTTGGTGGGCAGTGGTGTTAAACCCTGCAGCAGTCTCTGAAGAGAAGGGACATCAGCTCTGCTGTGGTAAAGCTGACTCCTTCAGCAGTGGTGACAAAATGTTTAGCAGCCCTGCAAAGATTAGCCTGCCCATCACCACCAGTGCTGGAGTTTAATAGCAACAACTGACTTTTATTTTTGAGCAGGCAGCTGGACTTCACTTCTTGATTGGAAAAGCCCTCTCAGTTCAGTTCAGTTCAGTCGCTCAGTCGTGTATGACTCTTTGTGACCCCATGAATCGCAGCACGCCAGGCCTCCCTGTCCATCACAAACTCCTGGAATTCACTCAAACTCAAGTTCATCGAGTCGGTGATGCCATCCAGCCATCTCATCCTCTGTCGTCCCCTTCTCCTCCTGCCCCCAATCCCTCCCAGCATCGGGGTCTTTTCCAGTGAGTCAACTCTTCACATGAGGTGGCCAAAGTACTGGAGTTTCAGCTTCAGCATCAGTTCTTCCAATGAACACCCAGGACTGATCTCCTTTAGGATGGACTGGTTGGATCTCCTTGCAGTCCAAGAGACTCTCAAGAGTCTTCTCCAACACCACAGTTCAAAAGCATCAATTTTTTGGCACTCAGCTTTCTTCACAGTCCAACTCTCACATCCATACATGACCACTGGAAAAACCACAGCCTGGACTAGACGGACCTTTGTTGGCAAAGTAATGTCTCTGCTTTTTAATATGCTATCTAAGTTGGTCGTAACTTTCCTTCCAAGGAGTAAGCGTCTTTTAATTTCATGGCTACAGTCACCATCTGCAGTGATTTTGGAGCCCCAAAAAATAAAGTCTGACACTGTTTCCCCATCTATTTGCCATGAAGTGATGGGACCAGATGCCATGATCTTAGTTTTCTGAATGTTGAGCTTTAAGCCAACTTTTTCACTCTCCTCTTTCACCCAGTGCCAACTCCAGTACACCTGGAACTAAATTTAGACTTTATTCCTTTCATATCCTTGTGCCTAGAAAAATACTGTGAGTAATCTATCACTGGTTTGGAGTATGTTATTTATTTACTAGCTAAAAAGAGACATCAGCATGCTGTTGGCTTACGAAATTACTGTAACTCCCACAATGAACCTGTGTTAAATAAACCACTGGCAAAGAAAATCTGTCTCTGAGCATATTTTGTCACTCTCCAAAACAAAATACTAAGGCTCTCAGTGAACCTAAAATTCATTGGATCTAGACAAAAAGATAAATGGAAGGTGAATTCACAAATGTTTGGTCTAGAGCTGGACCATCAACTTACGGATCTTTTCTGAAATCACTTTTCTGGCCCTACCCAGTCACACGGAATTTGGCAATTCTCAGGAAAAGTACTAGAAATGGTCAAACTGTAACTCAAGACACAGGAATGTCTCAGAGCTGCTGTGGGTTTGATTCCACATCACAGCAATAAAGCAAGTATCACAAGAAATGGAGTTTCACAGATTGGTTTCTCAGTTGCATTTAAAAGTTAGGTTGACACTACCCTGTAGCCTATTAAGGAGGCACTAGCAATATGTCTAAAAAAGTACGTATCTTATTTCAAACCTTCGAGTGGACAAACTGCATATGTGCTGGGGTGCCCGCTCTGCCCCTTCCACAGCCCTGGCTGTAGGACATCCTCCGGAGGTCGTGCACTGTGCCACACCCAGCCCAGCCCCTCCCTGGTCGAGGCAGGACGATGAAGGGCACTGGTAGCCCAGCCTGGCCAATAACCTATGCCCCAGTGCCTCCCTCGGCTCTTCAACCAGGGTGTGAAAGATCTTACAGGTTCAGGAGCTGGGGCAGTCAGTCACGTGAGTCGCATGTAAGAAAAGCCATGAGGGGATAAAGACAATAAGCAAAGGCAGAGAAGGGCTGGAGGGGCAAGGGGGATGGAGCGGATGAGCAGAGTGGGGAGGAGAATGGGGTTGTGCACGATGCTGCCATCTCTTTGGCTTCCCTGGACGCCTGGGAGACCTAATGGTGCTTACAATAACTCCTTCCCCGGTATGAAATTTGAGTGCGTAGGGTTTCCTTTTGAAGAGGGGCCTGTCCGAGCATCCAGGTCCCACAACATTGACAAGCATGCTGTGTGTATCCGATACTACAGAATACACAGTCCTTCCCTCCTTTCCGCCCAGTGGTACCAGCCCACCTGCAGTCCCCAGCTCACCCCTCCGCTGCGCTCATCACCTGGGCTCTCAAGGAGCCCCTCTTCCCCTACTTAAGTTGTCCTTTAGGACCCAGACTAAGGGCCGCTGTCTCTTGAAAATATTCCCTGATCCCTCTCGAGGCCGAGTTGGGACCCCCTCTCCTAAACATCCCCATGTAAATGTCTGCGCTTGTCCCAGCTACACCGTCAGTGCTTTTGTCTCCTGATTACAAGTATTTCACCAGTCTTTCTTTCTTTCTTTCTTTTTAACTGCTTAGGTCCAAGACAGCTCCTAACTCTCTTCTTTAGGGCATACCCTCATGGACTCAAACCATTTCTCTCTTCTCAGCCCTCAACTTCCCACTATACCAGCTGGGGTCCTTTCCCTTCAATCTTGGTTGAAAAAGGGCACAGTTGATCTAGCACTTCACATTTTGCTAGCTCTCAGCAAAGCATGTAAGTTCCTTTCTTTTTAGTGCTTTGCTGCCAACCACTACTGGGAAACAGAAAAGTAATAACAATTATGTCAGAGAAGAAACTATGCTATTGTGACCCGTGGTCGCCAGCTCTCGACTCCCTTCTAAAACAGTAACTGGAAACCCTAATGGACCTTCATCTAATGCTGTTATTTCTTGAGGGTGGAGCTAAGCAACCTCTCTGCTCTCCAGGACAACACGTAAGGCAAGTTATTCGCATCCTATCTTCAGAGGCTACTCTTTCCAGCTGGATGCTGGATTTGAGCAAAGATATTATCCAGGTGGAAATATCAGTGCTCCTTAGACTCAGGCAGGCAATCAGCATCTGAGGCTATCCATGCTGGGTGATGCCTAACCAGCTCACCAAGCTTCTGCCCAGGTATGTCCCGATACTCTGACTAGACAATTCACTGCAGGTAGGAAATTGGGCTAATTCACCTTCACATGTCCAGTATCAGGAAACTCGGGCAGAAAACAAACATGTTTAACACATGGATTTCGAAAATCAAGGAAATACAAGGCAGAATAATAAGTGCCAAAGAAGTGGTTCAGATAGTAGGTAAGAATGGGCCAAAGCTAACAAAGAGAACAGGAACAAAATAAAATCTGGCACCTGGATTTGAAAACCAAGCTCACCCCAGTAGGGACTGCAGTACTTAGAAACCATCTTAACGGTTTTACATATGAATAGGATCGATAGCAATGATACCTACTGACTTGATGCTGGGGGGAGGGGGGAAGGAGGGGTGTGTGTGTGTGGGATTAGTTTACATATGAAGGCCACACAGGAAAGGAGACCAGACTTCTCTGTAATCTGAACCCATCAGATTAGACTGGACAAGTCACTTGTAGGACTCTGGCAAACCGAAACATGTCCACATGTCCTTAGGAGCCAAGTGGTGAAGAGTATAGAGACCAAACAAGAAACCAGCAGTCTAAAAACTGCACATTTTTGCATTTTAAAAAAAACAACCTAAGGGCTGGAGTGCCTTCTTCAGTTGCTAATTTCTAATGAGAGTTTACTTTTTTCTCATGAATAGCTAGAAGACAGATGTTTTAAAAAATCTGGCTCAGTATAATGAATAGTTGTAACTAATTAAAAATGACCCAGGTTAGGGACTTCCCAGATGGTCCAGTGGTTAAGATCTCACACTTTCAATGTAGGGGGCCTCAGTTCAAACTTTGGTCAGGGAACTAAGATCCCACGAGCCACAGGGCACAGCAAAAAAAAAAAGAATCCAGGTTAATTTTTGTCAAGATGTGCTTGAACCATCATTAAACAACCTGGGTATGAATCTCACCACATGTGGCCCTTCCTGCTGTGGGCACCTTATTTCATCTCAGAGAGTCTTTTTCCTTATTTGTAAAACAAGGTAACAAGATCCCCCTTACAGGGTTGTTTGAAGCAGTTAATGTGTGAAAAGCAGCAAAGTGCCTATGGAAGCCATTACTGCCATTCTCAAATTAGCTTACTGCAGACCAAGAAATAAGAAATGATTTGGGTAGGACTGGGCCAGATGTCCCATGAAGTATCTTAAAAAGAAATTTTGATTTCTTCGGTTTGGTGGAGAAAGGAGTATAGGGTTGGCAGAAAGCTCCACTGAGGCAGGACTTCAATCTGGAGCTAAGAGTTGCAGGACTTAGGATGGGGTTTTTGTTGTTCAGTCGATCAGTTGTGTCTGACTCTTTTGCAACCCCATGCACTATAGCCTGCCAGGCTCTCTGTCCATGAGATTTACCAGGCAAGAATACGGGAGTGGGTTGCCAGTTCCTCCTCGAGGGGATCTCCCTGACCCAGGGATCAAACCTGCAACTCCTGCACTGGCAGGTGGATTCTCTAGCAGTGACCACCAGGGAAGTTCCTGATGATCGGGGTCGGGGCGGTGGTAGTCAGCATAGGGGTGAGCTCAGCTACACAGTGGGCTACAGAAGCAAACTCCCATTTTTCAAATAGCAGAGACCTCTCAGCAACCAGGAAACATTCCTGGAGCTGCCAAGAGTGCTGGAATCCAGGACCTCTGAATTAGCACACCAGCACTCACTGTCCTGGAAAAACTCCAAGTTCCCCTCAGCAACAGTGGGTCAAACACTAAACTAAAAGTAATTTCATTTCACATGTATATCTCACTATTTAACAACTTACAAAGTACCTTTAAGCATTGGTGAATGTGATTTGATCCTTAGCACACCCCATGCAGCAGCAGGACACTAATCACTAACACGGTTTGGGTTACCAGAGGCGCAGAGACTGGGTAGATAACTGCTGTCAAATAACTGGTAACTGGGGGGTCTGAGACTGGAAATCTAGGTCTTCGGAAAAGAAGACAGATTTACTGCTAGACTACTAGAAGAGAGCCAAGAACAAAATCTACCTCCAGACACAATCGCTGCAGGGAAATGTGCAAAAATATTACGCTCTGCACCTGCAAACTGTTTGATGCTAGAACTAGAACTCAAACAACAGGTAAGATTCACCTGTTGGGCAAGAAACTGAAATCTGGGAGAGTGTTCGAAGACGGGGAAAGGAGAGGAAGAACATTCAGGACGATGATAATTCCATAACAGAGCAGCCGCTGCGCTAAACGCGGCAGTCACATTACCTCACTGCATCCTCGCAACTCTATGACATGGGCTCTGTTACGCCTGCTTCGCAAATGAGAATTCTGAGACTCAGAGGAGAGATGACCCGCCTAGGCCAGAGGGGTGTGTAAGAAAAACTGGATTCAGTGGCAGGGAGGCCAAGCTGCGGAAACACCCAAACCGCCGAGGTCTCCGCACTCCACGCCGCGGGTAACCCGCGCCCGGGCAGGGCGTCCGAAAACCTCCTTCCGGGCCGCACGGCCACCTCCTGACCCCCCCGGACACCGCACTTCGCCCTGGGTCCGTTCGACCCTGGGGTCCCCGAGACCCCTTCATCCCCGCTGGCCGCCCAGTCCGCTGCCCGAGTCAGACAGCGTGGCCCGTGCCGCAGTTTGCGCCGCCTGCAGTCCGGGCGGGGGTGGACGCAGAGAACAGTTTCGGGGAAGGGGCCCCGGGGGGCGGCCATGCGCCTCTCACGCCTCGAACTTGTTCACCCTCTGTCTGCTAACAGAGTCATTGTCTCACGGAATGGCTTCGCTCTGCCAGGTCCCTCCTCCTTGGGTCCGACTACTTCCGGTTACTCAGCGCACAGCGGAACGTTGGCGCGTTGCCTGGGTAGGGGACGGATATCCCAAGACGCCTTCCTCCTGAGCGGAGGAGTTCAGGTTAGGCGGATGGGCGGCGTGAGATCGGGTCTCTTTTACTGTCCCGGTCCTTGTTCCTACCTGCCGCCCGCTCGACTTAGCCAAGTGCGTCCTGTCCGCCTCCCGAGATGAGCTCCGAGAAGGGCCGCTCCGAATCGTTAAGGGAGCAGGATCTTTGTAGAAATCCCGACTCCACCCACAGTGGGACTGCGCGATCCTGGACTCTCTCCTAACCTCCCTGAGGCTCTTTATTTGGTACTGACCATCCTATGCTGTGGAGAGGGCAATGGCACTCCACTCCAGTACTCTTGCCTGGAAAATCCCATGGATGGAGGAGCCTGGTGGGCTGCCGTCCATGGGGTCGCTAAGAGTCGGACACGACTGAGCGACTTCACTTTCACTTTTCACTTTCATGCCTTGGAGAAGGAAATGGCAGCCCACTCCAGTGTTCTTGCCTGGAGAATCCCAGGGACGGGGGAGCCTGGTGGGCTGCCGTCTATGGGGTCGCACAGAGTCGGACACGACTGAAGCGACTCAGCAGTAGCAGCAGCAGCAGCAGCAGCATCCTATACTGTAGTACCCGTATCTTCACGTTGCTTTGGGGATTGATTGAGATAATCGGTGTCAGGCTGTAGACAAAGTAGCCCTCAAGAAATGGTAGCGATTGTTTATCTTTGCTTACTTGTGCCAGGAGCTACAGAGCTCCTCTCCACCTTCTGAGGCAGTCAGAGAGGTTGAGAGACTCACCCCAGGTAATTACCTGCTGCTCCAAATGCACAGCAGTGCGTGCAGCGCGCACACACACGCTCTGGAGTAAATGCAATGAACCTGCTGATGAGTGATCCCAAAAGCCAGCAACCCTGGCTATTTCCGGGGTCTCTTCCCCCCACAACAATGTCCCATTGTCAGGTGTTTATGTGACACTGTAACATTTTTTTAATCTTCATTGGCACCTTTGATCCTGTGATGAAGGTGGATAGGAACTGATATTTGTGCCCATATTCACAGATGAAGACACAGGTTCAGGAAGCACAAAATGTGCTTGTGTCTTGTCACCAGTAGAACTCAGGCCTCAGGCTCCAGCCATACTCTAAAAGCAAGGCCTTACCGACACCGCCCCCACCCCGCCTGCCCCAAAGACCAGCTAGCTACCTTGTTTTCTAATGGGCCAGGGAGGCTGGTCAGGGTCTCCTCTCAGGCTCCCTCCTTCCCACCCTAGCTCTTTCTTAACCATCCCTTCAGACCAGTGCAAATTCCCTGGCCTTTGAGAAAAGAAGGAAGACGAGTCATTTCACAAGCCATAGAACTTTCTTAGAATGTCTAAGATTAGGTCAGAGTTGGGAATTCTGAACTCCAAACCTTATTTATTCATCATTGTTCTGGCAAGCCCCTCTTACTCTAGGCCCCAATTTGCCCAACCTAAACATAGAGGAATAGTGACTCTTGCTTATCCGTGATGCTATGAGGAGCTCTTGACAATGAAAAAAGAGAGTAAAACTCATAAAATATTTGGTGCCTACAGCCCCCAGAAGGCAGGCAGATGCCAGCTGGAGTGGGCTGCCTCCCTTCTTTCGAAAGAGCATTGGCCGCCACTCTTCACTTCTCTCGACTCCCCTCTTTCAAGAGGCTGCAGGGAACTTGTAAAAGGGAAGGGAGGCCCAGGCCTGGAGGACTAGGGCCGTGTCTAGCAGGGGACAGGATAAACAGAGTTGGAAGGGCTTCAGAAGTGATGGGAGTTGACAACACTTCGCTGAAGTCAGGAGAGTGCCAGGACAAGCAAGCCAGTGCCTCGTGCATGCTGATTCCACTAGTGCACTCTGCCCACATCCCAGCCCCGACCACTCTGGGGTTCCAGCTCTGTCTCTATTTCTCCCACTTTTCTCACATATCCCCCAAGGGTGTTTCCCGAAGAGCATACTCATGACCTCAGCATCAGAACACAGCTGATAAGACTCCACATGGCTAGCGGTGATCCGTCAGCTCAGTCAGAGGAGGGCAGACAGGAGTGGGGGTCCCCAGAAAATGGCAGGGCGGGCACTCGGTTGTAGTGGGCCGTGAGGAAGATGCCAGCAGTGCCACAGACAAAGGGTGAGGGCATGGCCAGGAAGCAGACTTGATCCAGCACTCGGCCCACCGGAACACTCCTGGTTCCCCTGAGGGTGGGAGGCAGGGTAAGAGATGACCAGAGGTGACACCAAGGCTGGATCTCTGGAGCATCCTTAGCCATCCAGCAGGCTTCTGCTCTTCATTTCCGTGACCGCTTCTGACGTACATTAAGTCTGACCCTGGCATTTTCCAGGGGCCCATGGCGCCACTCCCAACCCCACTTTTCCCATGCCATTGGCCTACCATGGCCACCCCACTCATCCTGCCCCATCTCAGGTCCAAGTCCCTCACCCAGTGTGCAAACCCCACCCCACCCCCTGCTGACTTACACTGTCAGAGTGAGTCTGCTGGTGCTGGGTGCGGGCAATGAGGTTGCAGGTCTCCACACAGGCCTGCATGGCGTTCCTGAGAAGGGAAGGAAGGAGGTGGGCTTAGGAATTAGAGTCAGCCGTACTTGCTGATGAGTGGCACGGCCTGGGAGGTCTCGGGCACCTTCTTGGCCACGAGGAAGAGGAAGACGGTCTGGGCCAGGAGCACATTGATGGCAACAGTACACTTCTGGCCCCCCGCTGCCCATGACCAAGAGGCCCTCAGAGCCAGTCTCAACCTCCGCACCGTGGGGCAGCCCCCTCCCCACAAGGATTCCGTGTCCCGGGTCCCAGGTCACACAGCCATTCTGCCCTCCCCACTCCCTGTGCCGCTGGCCGGGCCACAGCCCCCCTCCCATCAGCACTAGGTACCCTTGGCAGGAAGGAAGCAGATGAGGATGGCCACGGAGGAGATGAGGACACAGGGCGTGATGATGTTGATGACGTAGAAGAGGCGCTTGCGCTGGATGAACAGGTAGAAGACGACCTTCTGGCGGCCTGCCTCCTCGGCTGGGGACACCTTGTCCAGCAGCATCGTGGCTGGCCAGTGCCGGATCACCCACTCGCCGTTTTCTGTGGGAAGCAGGCTGGGGTGGGCACAGGGAGTGGGGGCGGGCAGCCCACAGGACCCAGCTGCAGGGCAGCCAGCCTGTACCCACAGGAGCACCACTGTGCACAGATGGATGCTCGATGGCCCTCCCGCCAAAATGGAGTCATTATCAATGAGTAAGATCACTTTCCTGGGCCCTTAAATTACATGCATTTTATGGTTTACTGTTACTGTTGGCTTCCCTGGTGGCTCAGATGGTAAAGAATCGACCTGGGTTCGATCCCCGGGTTGGGAAGATCCCCTGGAGGAGAGCAGGACAACCCACACCAGGATTCTTGCCTGGAGAATCCCCGTGGACAGAAGAGCCTGCTGGACTACAGTCCATGGGGTCGCAAACAGTGGGACACGAGTGAGTGATATAAATGCTGACGTATGGTTTACAGGAGTTTTCATCTTGAGTGACATGGGAGGGGGCATGGTCTCTGCCTGGCCCTGCGCCCACAGCCAGGTCCAGCAGGGGCCTTGGATGCAGATTACCTGTGAAGGCCCCGGCGTCAATGAAAATCCACTCGATGGTCTGACCATCTTTCTGGCTCAGCTGCAAACTGATCTCCTTGGTGCTGTAGGTCTGGGACCTGGGAGATAGGGAAGGAAAGTGGATAAACTGGAGTGCGTGTAGACTCACCCCGGAGGTCACACAGACCATCACCTGAGGGCAACTGTGGGCAGTTTTGCCTCAAAAAGCGCAGTCAAAAATTTCTGAGTTCTCCACAAAACCTTGGCATGATATGGGGCGGGGCAGGGAGTGAGCTCTTTTTTGGAGTCTGGAAAAGTTTCAGTTGAAGGACCAGGAGGCTGCAGCTCCGGTGCGCCCCCTCGTGGCGAGAGCCCAGGTCCGTCTCTCCCATTGCCTCCAGGGCAGGAGGGGCAGATGGTGAGAAGGAAATACAGCCTGTACCTCTCAGATCTGTTTCCCTTATTAAAACAAAGCAAACTGCTCCTTTAAAATAGGGGGAAGCCCTCCCACAGACCGCCTTCCCCCCACTGATGGAGGAGGACACTGAAACAGCCTCAGCGTCTCCCTGGGTCTGAGGGTGCAGTGGTCTAACCTGCGTGTGCACGTTTGTCATGGGCGGGTGTGTTCCTTCTGGCCCACCCACCGCAGTCCCTGATGGTCCTAGCACCTAGGTCAGAGCCTCACACTCTGTATTTGCTAAACAGGTGAAGACATGAGGTCTGGCGCCTGTTCTGGCTCCAGGGACCGGCACATCAGCGTCAATCTGTCCGAAGCATCCAGGATCTCTAGGTTCCCATCCCCTGTGGACTCTTCCCCACCAGGTGCCTTTCATTGCAGCGGGGCAGGGCCTGGCCGCGGCCCCCTTTCGCTCGGGCCCACGTTCACTCTGCCCGGTCTGTCCTCTCCTCTGGAGTGCGGGTCTCCCTTGGAGTGCGGGTCAGCGGAGCAAGGCAGGGTTGGGGGTTGGTGGGAACCAGCACTTTCCACGGTTATCTCCTAACCAGCAGGTGGCAGAGCTGGGGTCTCCCCCTCACCTCCTGCTTCCCTGTCCTTCCCTTTTTCCTCCTGGTTTTTCTGGGGCTGGGGGCAGGATCTCTGTCCAGGGTGTGGGATGAGGAGGGGCTGTTAGTGACGTCTGCGGCCCCTGCTTCCCAGGCTCCCCTCCAGGCCCCAGGCTCCTGCCTGCGAGGTGAGCCGGCCTTGTCTGCTGACCCTCCTGCCCTGGGTGCCTTCTGAGGCCACAGCAGCTCCACCCTCACCCCCCACCCCCCACAGGTAGGAGCAAAGTCTCAGCCCCAGCCTCCCACCTTCAGAAGGAGGGAGACAACCTTGGACCTTTCAGTCGATACCTTGGGAAAGCCCCAGCAGGCTCAGGTCAGGAGGCCCTTGTGGGCTCTGGTGACCTGGGCCAGCCCCACAGTCTCCCTGCTGGCTTCAGGCCCTCTCTTGTATTTGAAGGAGGACAGGAGGGGGACAGTGGGCATCTGGAAATGGTGAGGAGACACCTACACACTTGCCACCCTGGGCTAGGACCTTCTACGCCTCCCACATCAGGCTCCTCCAGGCCATGGATGTGCTTGCCCCTCCCCTCACCCCAAACCATCCTGACCTTCTGGCCCCACCAGGGGGTGGACAAAAGGGCAGCTGGGGGGGGGGGGGCGGTGACTAACCCAGAGCTGACCAAGCCACCTTTGAGGGCAGTGTCCTGGGACATGATGGTGGGACCCAGAACTATGCTGGCTCTGCTGGCTAAACATAGCCGGCTGGACACAGAAGCGGGCACAAACTGGCTGCTGACATATTGAAAT
The DNA here is from genome assembly GCF_033118175.1 of Dama dama. Taxonomy (NCBI): domain Eukaryota; kingdom Metazoa; phylum Chordata; class Mammalia; order Artiodactyla; family Cervidae; genus Dama; species Dama dama. The sequence goes on along the minus strand of NC_083700.1, from coordinate 108,982,612 downwards.
CTCAGGAGAGGTGGAAGCCAGGCTCTTCAGATGACAGGCTGCTCCGGCCATGATTCAGAACTCAGGCCTTGGGATTCTGTCTGTTCCTCTGGGTGATTTAGGGTGAGTCACTTTCTATTGAGGGTCGGATTGTGTTCCCCAGAAGATGTGTTGATGTCCTAACCCTCAGGACTTCAGAATGTGATCTGGTTTGGAAACAGCTTTTGCAGATATAAAAAGTTAGTTCAGTTCAGTTGCTCAGTTGTGTCCGACTCTTTGTGACCCCATGGACTGCAGCACGCCAGGCTTCCCTATCCATTACCAACTCCTAGAGTGTACTCAAACTCATGTCCATTGAGTCCGTGATGCCATCCAACCATCTCATCCTCAGTCACCCCCTTCTCCTCCAGCCTTCAATCTTTCCCAGCATCAGGGTCTTTTCCAATGAGTCAGTTCTTTGCATCAGGTGGCCAGAGTATTGGAGTTTCAGCTTCAGCATCAGTCCTTCCAATGAATATTCAGGACTCATTTCCTTTAGGATGGACTGGTTTGATCTCCTTGCAGTCCAAGGGACTCTCAAGACTCTTCTCCAACTCCACAGTTCAAAAGCATCTATTCTGCAGTGCTTAGCTTTCTTTTATAGTCCAACTGTCACATCCATACATGACTACTGGAAAAACCATAGCTTTGACTAGACACACCTGTGTTAGCAAAGTAATGTCTCTGCTTTTTAATATGCTGTCTAGGTTGCTCATAACTTTTCTTCCAAGGAGGAAGTGTCTTTTAATTTCATGGCTGCAGTCACCATCTGCAGTGATTCTGGAGCCCCAAAAAACAAAGTCTGTCACTGTTTCCCCATCTATATGCCATGAAGTGATGGGACCAGATGCCATGATCTTAGTTTCCTGAATGCTGAACTTTAAGCCAACTTTTTCACTCTCCTCTTTCACTTTCATAAAGAGGCTCTTTAGTTCTTCTTAAATTTCTGCCATAAGGGTGGTGTCATCTGCATATATGAGGTTATTGATACTTCTCCTGGCAATCTTGATTCCAGCTTGTGCTTCCTCCAGCCTGGCATTTAACATGATGTACTCTGCATACAAGTTAAATAAGCCAGGTGACAATATACAGCATTGACATACTTCTTTTCCTGTTTGGAACCAGTCTGTTGTTCCATGTCCAGTTTTAACTGTTGCTTCCTGACCTGCACACAGGTTACTCAAGAGGCAGGTCAGTCGGTCTGGTAGTCACATCTCTTGAAGACTTTTCCACAGTTTCCTGAGTTCCACACAGTCAAAGGCTTTGGCATAGTCAAAGCCTTTCTACTTTCTAGTAAAGCAGAAGTAGATATTTTTCTGGAACTCTCCTGCTTTTTTGATGATTCAATGGATGTTGGCAATTTGATCATTGGTTCCTCTGCCTTTTCTAAATCCAGCTTGAAGTTCACAATTCACATACTGTTGAAGTCTGGCTTGTAGAATTTTGAGCACTACCTTACTAGCATGTGAGATGAGTGCAATTGTGCAGTAGTTTGAGCATTCTTTGGCATTTTCTTTCTTTGGGATTGGAATGAAAACTGACCTTTTCCAGTCCTGTGGCCACTGATGAGTTTTCCAAATATGCTGACATATTGAGTGTAGCACCTTCACAGCATCATCTTTTAGGATTTGAAATAGCTCAGCTGGAATTCCATCACCTCCACTAGCTTTGTTCCTAGTGATGCTTCCTAAGGCCCACTTGACTTCTAGTTCCAGGATGTCTGACTCTAGGTGAGTGATCACTTCATCATGATTATCTGGGTCGTGGACATCTTTTTTGTATAGTTCTTCTATGTATCCCTGCCACCTCTTCTTAATATCTTCTGCTTCTGTTAGGTCCATACCATTTCTGTCCTTGATTGTGCCCATCTTTGCATGCAACGTTCCCTTGGTATCTCTAATTTTCTTGAAGAGATCTCTAGTCTTTCCCATTCTGTTGTTTTCCTCTATTTCTTTGCATTGATCACTGAGGAAGGTTTTCTTTTTTCTCCTTGCTATTCTATGGAACTCTGCATTCAAATGGGTTTATCTTCCCTTTTCTCTTTTGCCTTCTCCAAAAAGTGAAGTGCAGGTCACACTGGTCTACAGTGGGCCCTTCATCCACTGTGCTCAGCTGTTTCAGTCATGTCCCAACTCTTTGCAACCACATGGACTGTATCCCGCCAGGTTCCTCTGTCCATGCCATTCTCCAGGCAATACTGGAGTGGGTAGCCATTCCCTTCTCCAGGGCATCTTCCCGACCCAGCGATGGAACCCACATCTCCTTCGTCTCCTGCACTGCAGGCAGATTCTTTACCACTGAGCCAGTGGGGAAGCCCCTGTGTCCTTGCAAAAAAGGACAGACACACAGGGGGAAGCTGAGGCGACAAAGGCGGCAGAGAGTGGAGGAGCTGCAAGCCGAGGACTTCCTGCCGCATGGGAAATTAATTAGACAGTCATGGGACAGATACTTCCAAATAGCCTTTGAAAGAGCATGACCCTGCCAACACTGAGATTCTGTTGGCCTCTAGCGTCCAGATGTGTGAGAGAGTAAATTTCCACCCAGTTTATGATCACCTGTGATGGTAGCCCAGGGAACCATACAGTTCCTGATACTCAACTGGTCTGGGAAATGGGATAATATCACCCATCTTGTCGGGAGGACTGAAGGACACCCGCTGGGCTTCCAGCGAAGGGCTGGTGGGGATCATCATCCTTGCTCTAGACTGGCACCCTGTACACGCTGGGAATCCGTAAGATGCTGTCTCCCGGCACGGACATGGTAACAGCAAGGGCCTGATCCTGGAAGGCACCGAGGGAGATGCTGGCACCTCGAGAACGGAAAGAGAAAGAGACCTGGGGCTGCAGTGTGGGGGTGGGGGAGGGGCTCCCCAGGTCGTGTGTGGCCTGATGCTCAGAAGGTGTCTGAGTATCGGGGGCTCCCCTTGCCCTGAGGGCCCTTCCTCAGGTGTGGCCTGTCTCCTTCAGCTTGCTAGCTTTAGTTGCCGCTCTGATTTCTCCCTCCTTTTGGGCTGAACTTGACTATTCTTTTTTTCCTTTGGCCACACTGCGAGGCTTGCAAGATCTCAGTTCCCGGACCAGGGATTGAATGGGGGCCACGGGAGTGAAAGCCCAGTATCCTAGTCAATAAAACACTCTTGAGAGTCCCTCGGACTACAAGGAGATCAAACCAGTCAATCCTAAAAGAAATCAACCCTGACTGTTCACTGGAAGGACTGATGCTGAAACTCCAATAGTTTAGCCACTTGATGGGAAGAACCAATTCTTTGAGAAAGACCCTGATGCTGGGAAAGACTGAAGGCAGGAGAAGAAAGGGACAATAGAGGACGAGATGGTTGGATGGCATCACCAATTCAATGGACTTGAGTTTAAGCAAGCTCAGCGAGATGGTGAAGGGCAGGGAAGCCTGGCGTGCTGCAGTCCACAGGGTCACAAGAAATCAGACACGACTGAGCAACTGAACAAGGGCACCAAGGGACTCCTAGGCTGAACCTGCCTTTATAAGGGAGAGGTAAGGGTGCTGTTTGGGGTTGGGGGAGGGTGTTGGGTCGGGGCTGCCCCCTGCAGGCTTCATGGGTGTCTAAAAACGGACGGGTCCTGTACCTGAACAAAGGACTCTGGTTGGTGAGACCCCTGGCTTCTGACCCGGTATGTTCACCAGGGGTCACAGGCATGGAAGCACGCAGACCATGCTCTTCAAGCCTCCAATTCAGAACCCAATCTTTTGTGTACATCCCATGCACCATTCACTGGCAATCCTCCCCTCCTCGACCCCTTTCTCCCGAAGCAGTTGGGAGGAGAAGGGGGTCTTCCCCACCATCTCCCCTCCCCCAGGCTCAGTCCGGCCTTCTTCAGCAGGGCCAACCCCCTTCCCTGGTCACTGGTATCCTGTGGGGGGGCAGCAGGTGGGGTGTCACAATTCTTTGCCACTGTAATCACAGACTCCAACTTTTTTGTCTTCATTTAGTGAGAAAAGTTGGAGAGTTCAGGGGAATGTTGCTTAAAATACCAGGAAAACAAAAACAAAATACAACAGTTCAAGTCCAGATGAGTTCAGAGAACATGAGGTTCACCTCTCAGGTGGAACCATATGAGTTCCATCAAAGTGGTCCGATACATTCAAAAGAGCTACAGCAGACTTTTAATTTTGTAGAACTCTTTATATCTTCACAGGTGGCACTAGAGGTAAAGAACCCACCTGCCAGTGCAAGGGACATAAGAGACCTGGGTTCTATGCCTGCGTCAGGAAGATCCCCTGGAGGAGGGCATGGCGACCCACTCCTGTATTCTTGCCTGGAGAATCCCATGGACAGAGGAGCCTGGTGGGCTACAGTCCGTGGGGTCGCAACTGAGGCAACTTAGCACAAGCACACTGCCGATTAGCAACGGTGCGATAGTTTCCCGTGGACAGCAAAGGGACTCAGGCACACACACACGCACCCATTCCCCCCTAACTCGCCCAGGCTGCCACGTGACCCTGAGCAGAGCTCCACATCCTGGACAGGAGGTCCGTGCTGGTTTCCACTTTAAATACAGCAGGCGGCACATGTCCGTTCCAAACTCTCTTAGTTATTCCTTGTCCCCACTCTTCCCCCTTGGTCACCATAAGTTCATTCTCTAAACCTGCGAGTGTTTCTGTTTTGTAAGTTCATTTGTATCAATTCTTTTTAGACGCCATATATAAGGGAGGTCATAGGATACTTCTCCTTCTCTGTCTGACATGCTTCACTCAGTATGACAATCTCGAGGTCCGTTCATGTTGTTGCCAATGGCATTATTCATTCTTTTTAATGACCAAGTGTATATTCCACTCTGTATATATAGCACATCTTTATTCATTCCTCTGTTGATGGACATTTAGGTTGCTCCCATGTCTTGGCTATTGTAAAACAGTGCAGCAGCTTTATTTCAAAATGTCAGTATTTACAACATGCCAAAAACTACATCTTTCTCACCATTTAAACATGATAGAAATCTTTAGAAAAGGAGAGCACAGGTAGGCAAAATTCTTTTACATTAAATATGTGTGCCATTTTGAATACCATTGTTCAACCCTGGGCAAACTGGCGCACAATTGTGCCTGTTTCCTCTCCTTTTCTTGTCTTTTTTCTTTCTTTCTTGTGATCTCTCTCCATAAGCTTTTTCTTTCCTCAGTCTTGCTGCAGGTATTTCTTTGAAATTTGCTAATTTAATGCCTTCAACTTCTACTATAATATTCACGTTTCTCCCCACGTCTACATGAAAGAGTCTCCCTAGTCAAAACTTTTTCTTCTTATGGCTTTCTTATCGTTTTGTTAATATGAGATGATCTATGTAGAAAGCATCGTCTCTCTGATGAAGAGACATCTGCTGGAATTATGTGATTTCTTTCCATTTCCTTCCATTTATTTTCTTTCATGAAAATAAACTAAACTGTAATACACTATATTTAAAATAGATCCCTTGTCATAGCGATATTTCTATACATTCAGCACTCTAAATTTCTACCTGTATCAGTGCAAAAAGAGATTTCTGGAAATGGTTATTATTCACTAATTATGGCTATTTCTGACAGGGAGACTGATTTTTGTTTTGCTTCTTACCTCTTCTTTGTGCTTTCCCACTTGGCTTGAACTCTTTAAGCATTTGCACAAATGCAAACTGTGAAGATTATAAAACCAAAGTGCAAGGGCATTGAGTAGATAGATACCTTATCAAGGATACAAAGTTGACAGTGCAGTATCTCACCCAGTAAATATTAACGTGTAAACCACTGGGACATAAGCAATTTCTTGCGATTCAATGTAATACAATCTATTAGACCTTTAATAATAACTATTTGGGCCAGGTGTTATCAGACTCAATTTGCAGATAAGGCTAATGAGGTGCAATCATCTATTAGACTTTTAATAATAATTATTTGAGCCAGGTGTTATCAGACCCAATCTGCAGATAAGGCTAACTGAGACGCAGAGAAATTGAGTGACCTGGCCAAGACCAGACCATCAGAAACTGGAGGAGCAGAGGGGAAAAGCAATCCCACCTGGTGCTGAGGGCCACTCTCTTGACCAGTGCCCTACCCTCCCTCCTGAGCGCACGGGGGCCTCCCGGCTGCTGTCAGGGTTCACCAAACGGTGTTGACACAAAGGTCAAAGGTTCTTCTTGGAAGGATAGAGGGTTTGCCTCCCCCTAGGGGAGACCTGGCTGTGCTGAGGCAGGAGGAAGCAAGGTGGAGCAACTGTGATGGCACTTGGGGGTAAAGGTGGGGGTCCACAGGAGGCAGATGAGGGTGGGAGAAGAGGGGCCTGCAAGGGCTGGAGCCAGATGGGAGACTGGAAGCCAGGGCCTCAAATGCTACAGAAGTCCTCCCAGCATCTATCTTGCACCCCTAGGTTGGTTCTGCCCCCCCAGGGCCCTGGAGGTCTCAGAGGCTGAGTGGGGGGTGGTTCAGCTACTCTGAGTCCAGTTGCCACCCACGGAGGAGAAGGGGAAGGACAGAGACACCAGGACCTCCAGTTGGGCGTGTCACCCCCTGCCCAGAGCGTCAGGACCCATCACTTAAAGTCCAGTGGAGGCTGGCAGCCAGGGCAGGGGACCAGAGGTTGGCAGGGAACAGCATAAACTCTCCGAGGCAATGAGCGAGGCATTAGCAAGGCACCTTGCCTGCCAAGCCCCCTCCCCTGTGCACACGTGCGTGTGCGTGCACTCACACACATACGCTAAAATGCAGCCTGTTTGCATTGTAATGGCTTTGCAACAGCAGGAATTAGCTGCAGCATTAGCGGCAGGCAGGTTTAGGTGGTGAGTGGAGGGCAGGCTGAAGGCAGAGGCCCCAGGCTGAGACTGGGGGATACCAAGGGAGGAAGCAGGCCCCCAGGGGCGGGCCCTGGGGCCCTGGAGATGCTGCAGAGGCGGGGGCATGGGTGGGGTGCAAAGGGCTTGGTGAGGGCCAGGGCCAGGGGGCTGGCCCCTGCCCACTGCTGCCCCGTCCTTTTCTTCCTGCGTCCAAGGCCTGTGAGTGGACAGATAACCAGGGGCGCTAACTCAGGACCTGAAATCACGGCCACACAGCCCGTGTCCTGGCCTGGCCTCAGGGCCATGCTGCTCCTCAGTCCTGAACTGTTGCGTCCTCTGACGGAAGAGGCGTGGGGGAGGCAAGGCTGATGACAGCATCCCTCAGGAGAGAAGACATGTACTGTGTGCACGGCAGGGGTGGCAGGATTCACATGAGCTGTTTCCCTCTGGGACCATCAGAACCTGGGAAGCAGGGCCAGGTTATCCAGCAATGAAGGCCGTGGCGGGGAGTGGGTTGTGGACGCAAGACCCCTTCCTTCTTCAGATCAGGAACTGAAATGAGCCGCCAGCTGGGTCTTCAGCAAGAGCCTCTGAATGGCTGTTTCAGGGTGAGGACACTGGGGGCCTATTCCTTTCCCGTACCCCCTTAGTCAGCGGGCCTTGGGAGGGGCTGCAAAGCCCCAGTTTAAAAAAAAAAAGAACAGGGCAGCAAGCTGGAATCTCCCAGGCTGCTTGGGATGCTAAGGCTGAGGTGATGTGGGGCTGGTGCTGGTCCCTGGGGTACCTAGGGTCCCACCCGAGGTATCTGCTGTGGGGTGCTGGTGAGTCATGCCTGTCAGTCTGACCAAAAAAACATGGACATCATGCGCAGAAAAGCTTGGGACAGAGACTGCCAAGATTCCTAAAGGGAACTAAATTTGATAATCTCCCAGCAGATAAACAATGTCAAAATGTGTACTCCTAAAAAAAAAGTTAAGATCAACTTATATATTAATATAAAATTTTTATTTGAAATTAGTATCTTGAGGGCAAAAAAGGACTTTAAGTACCATCTAATAAAATATACATTTCCAAAATTACCCTGTATGCAAGAACTGCTCTAAAACATTAAAATAAATCCTTTACAACCTAAACAATTACAACAGATTTATATTTGTGTAAATTTGGGTAGGAAATGGGGGGGTTCCAAAGAGAACTTCAACTCTGTAATGAGTTAAATACATACATATTTGTGTATTATTGATATAATTAAATGGTAAATGGTTTATGGGCAACAAAGAAGCCAATATCTACTAAAGTTCCTTTAAGTTCTAAAAAGTATAGGGCTCCACAGTGACCAGGGCTAAAATGAATGAGGAACATCCACATGGCCTTTCTCAGCTCTTAAGTACACTGTGGAAGAAAGAGCACATGGCTAAAGTTTAAAACTTGTGAAATGACGTATGTACACAGGCAAAACATTGCACTCCAACTAAAGATTTTGTTGCTTGCAGGTTCAATGTGGTACAAATATGGATTATGTACTGGAATGGTTTAGCCACAAAGAAAAGCAAACATTTTAGGGATACAGAATTTTTTTTTTAAGGGATACAGAATTTATTTAATAAAGAATAATGTACCTGATCTTGGTATCTTTCTTAATCATTATAATTTGGGAAAAAAAATAAACCAGTCAATGATAGATACCTAGCACTTATATTCCTTTATAGAAGAATGTTTTAGAGCTATCTCCAATTTAAATTATTAGTTCTGTTTCAATGGGAGTGCCCATGTATTTTAGGGTCAAGTTGGTCTAACATCAGTGCCAATATTAGTTTCATCTCAGTGCTATTAAATTCAAACAGCAATGAATTTAACTGCTCAGGCTATTATAAGGGGAGTGCTAAGCCCCTGAGGAAGCACTCCTGAACAGGTCTATGACTTCCATTCAGTCAGCAATTAAGAATCACTGTCTACAGACCACAGCCGACTTTTACAGTGTAAAGTCTAGAAACTAGAATACTTCTTCATTTGATATGTTTCTTGACAATCATCTTGTAAATAACTTGTCTCAATATATTATGGAAAAAGGCTTCTAATTTTGGTAAAACCTTTATTATTTTCCTTATTATAACACCTATTCAGGACACACGGCAGGTACACTTTCAGCACCTCTCTATGAAAGGCAGCGTTGCACTGTATTAGCTCTGGTTTCCCTCTGCCACCCCAAGCAGTTACCTGGCAATTGATGCAAAGCCTAATTCCTACCAGAACATACAGAGAAGGTGCATCGCATCACAAGTCCCTCCTCGATGCTCTTACCTTCTCTAGTCTGAAGGTCAAAGTCTCCAGTGCTGTGTCTGAACTTGTACTGAAATGTTCGCCATTAATAAAACAAAGATGGAATTAATATATTTTTTAATTGTAGGGGGTGAAGGAGGATTCTACAAAGGCGGATTTCACTAAGTAGCATTATATTGATCTACATTAATAATTTTCCCAGCAGGCTGTCCACGATTTTACTTTGAACAATCGCAGCCTTTGTATCTCAAATGCCCTTACATGTGACATTTGATCTAAGTTTTAAAATGAGCAGCTAACGGAGGTGGACAAAAGTGCTGCTCAGTAAGTCATTATACAAAGCCATCCCACAGCCCATTTGAAGGTTACTGAATGGTTGGATCACAGATGTTTCCCAGGTAAACATTATATTCAGGCTTTAAGCTAAAATTTCTGTACACTGAATACTATATTTATTGCATGTCATCATCCTTTTCCTCCGGGAAACATCCCCTAAACATCACTGAAGCATGACAAAAGAAACTTCTTCAGTTCTTTTACACTGGTGTGTTTTTAAAGATAAATGCAAGGAACCAACAATTAAATGTATCCTTATTCAAGCTCTCTGTACACAGTCTTAAAAAAACATAAAGCCTGCCTCCTTGCCCCCCAAAAAAGATTTCAAGTAACTAAAGTACCTACATTACCAGTTCCAGAATTAGTGGCAGTCATTCTGATGAGATGGGATATGAAAACAATACTAGTAACATCAGTTCATTAACTTATACCTAAAAGTCCTTATCCAAGGAAATGTTCCCCAAAGAAATGGGAGGAAAAAAAGATTAGTAAAGGAAACATCTCACACTTCAACATGCTATTTAAGGAAAGATGGCTGAAAGGAAATCTTGCTGGGAATTTTATCCCTTTGAACTTTTAAATAAACTCTTAAGTAAGATTATGCAAACTTACTAAAGACCGGTCCTGATTAGAGGGAAAAAATGCACCCCTTCTCCAAGTCAGTTCTGGAGGCTTTCTCCAGAGTTGTACAGAGTAAAGAAAGACCTCCTAACAAACCAGCGTTCTTTTCCACATGATCAGAGCTAATTGGCCCCCCTGCAGACTAAGTGACCAATCACATCAGCTTCAGCTGAAACCAGCCCCCACGACATTATAAACAGAGGAATGTGAACTGTAAACCCAGTCCAAGAAGAGAAGCTACAAACTGGACTTGTAGATTAAAGTTACCTTATCAAAAAGACAGACTGAGAGTTTCCTCAAGACCTGCCTCTGTGTATAGGCTGACCCAGCAAAGAACTGGTGAGTACCTGAGATAATACTCAATCCTATTTCTTTCCTTCAGGGAAACAAACAAACGAAAAAAATGACTGACAAATAGGGACAGGACTAGATATTGCCAATAGTTTTAAAACAAAGACATTACCTATAGGTAATACATTCCTTATTCTTTTTCCTCAATTTTAGACACAGAGTAACAGTCTTATCGAAAGCGTTACTGAAAATTTTCTTAACTGTTTTACTAAATGTGTACTAACTCTGAATTATAATACAGAAATGAGAGAAGAAAAATCATAGAAAAAATTCGGTGGCTTTTAGAAAAAAAAATAGTATCTTTTTCTTTTGGACGGCATTAAAGAAACCAAAAACGAGCATAAAATGTACAGTAATACTGTAATCATGTAACAACGGTACTTATTATAACTTATATCTTAACTGTGCAATATGACCTGCACTACTGCATTACAACACGACAGTAAAACACATAATTTTGAGCGCTACAATCTAGTAAGTATTCGAATGAATTCATTATTTGGATGACCACTGAAGCAGTCAAATATCATTTTTATAAGGTACAATTTTTTCCATCAAATTATTTATATGTGTACAAATATTTTTCTGGCCCACACAGAGAAGTAGAAGCAAACCATACCGAGCTTCTAGTCTATGTTCTACTGGGACCAATTTACAAGAATCATATAAATAGAGACAAAGACAATAAAAAAGCACTTGTGTGCCTGTAGGGATACAAAAATTACCTTGATGGGAGGGAGATTCAGGATGGGAACACAAGTACACCCATGAGTGATTCATATCAATGTATGGCAAAAACCTCTACAATATTGTAATTAGCCTCCAAATAAAATAAATAAATTAAAAAAAATTACTTTGAAATGTAATAATAGGAACATAATTTCTGTTCATCAAACACTTTTAAATTCGATATAAAGAAAATCTACATACATTAGGCAACAATAATTTAATGCTTTAAATGTCATATGAGCAGATGTAAAATCATATAGAAAAAATCATACAAGAAACCTCTAAGAGTTGAGGGAAATGGTAGTAAATTTACAAACATGCAGAATTTTAAAGGAGCATGTTATTTAATTCCCTCTTTTCTTTCTCTAATATAAGGAAACCTGGCCAAGGGGATTGGCTGGCTTGCCCAAACTGACACAGTTAAGTAACCAACAGAGCCAGAGCCCCGTCAGCTACATGTCCCACCCTGTCTTCATTACGCTAAACCACACTGACCACACGAGTCCAAAGAATGGAATTATTCAGGGTAATCTGTTAAATGGGGATCAAAGTCACTTTGCAACACCATATAGGTGTATAGATCTAGAACAGTTTTATACATAAAAAGGATAATGCTTCACTGTTTTAATATTAGCTTTCTGTTCACAGGCTTTTCCTTGTATTTAGTTATTCAGTTGCAAGAGAAATATAAAATCCATAATAACCTAGAGCAAGAGTGCTACAAAATCTGTAAGGAAGAAATTACAATCCTGAAAAGGCCCAAATGACAATAGTTAATTTTAATAGCTATAGTGTGTATACAAAGGTTATCCCCTCAGGTAACAAATTTTATAACTTAATGAAGCAGGCTGAAAATCAAGAAGAACCATGGACCTCTCCGTTCATAAACGACTGTGACACAATAAAAAATCAGTGGTTCCGTAAGTGGAACAGCACTAGTGTACAGGTCCACAGTAGGCGTTTTGGCACAGGCACAAAGCAAGAAACAGTAAAAGTCTAAGCCATGGACAAAGCAAAACCACACAGCAGTTACAAACTTAGTGAAGGCAGCCAATTACCCTTTGCTGCTATATCCTTCAAATGTCACAATGTCTTCTCTTTCACAAAATTATGACGAAAGTATGACATTTATAAAATTATTTTCACATCTGATAAACTACAAATTTGGCAATGTTTTATAGGAACTCTTCTCCACATTTTAACTCTACTGTTCTGCAGAAGCCAAGACTAGACTGTAATAATTCTGGTTTTCAGTTCAGTTCAGTCAGTCATGTCCGACTCTGTAACTCCATGGACTGCAGCACGCCAGGTCTCCCTGTCCATCACCAACTCACAGAGCCTACTCAAACTCTCTCCATCGAGTCAGTGATGCCATCCAACCATCACATCATCTGTTGTCCCCTTCTCCTCCCACCTTCAATCTTTCCCAGCATCAGGGTCTTTCCCAGTCAGTCAGTTCTTCGAATCAGGTGGCCAAAGTATTAGTTTCAGCTTCAGCACCAGTCCTTCCAATGAATAATCAGGACTGATTTCCTTTAGGATTGACTGGTTAGATCTCTCTGCAGTATAAGGGACTCTCAAGAGTCTTCTCCAATACCACAGTTCAAAAGCATCAATTCTTTGGCGCTCACTTTCATTATAGTCCAACTCTCACATCCATACATGACTCCTGGAAAAACCGTAGCTTTGACTATACAGAACTTTGTTTGCAAAGTAATGTCTCTGCTTTTTACTATGCTGTCTAGGTTGGTCACACCTGTTCTTGCAAGGATCGTTTTTTAATTTCATGGCTGCAGTCACCATCTGCAGTGATTTGAGAGCCCCCCAAAAATAAAGTCTCTCACTGTTTCCCCATCTATTTACCATGAAGTGATGGGATTGCATGCCATGATCTTTATTTTATGAATGGTGAGTTTTAAGCCAACTTTTTCACTCTCCTCTTTCAGCTTCATCAAGAGGCTCTTTAGTTCTTCCTCACTTTCTGCCATAAGAGTGGTGTCATCTGCATATCTGAGGTTATTGATATTTCTTGCCAGCACATCTCCAGCTTGTGCTTCATCCAGCTTGGCATTTCGCATGATATGCTCTGCAGAAAAGTTAAATAAGCAGGGTAACAATATACAGCCTTGACATAATGCTTTCTCGATTTGGAACCAGCCTGTTGTTCCATGTCCAGTTCTAACTGTTGCTTCCTGACTTGCATACAAATTTCTCAGAAGGCAGGTCAGATGGTCTGGTATTCCCATCTCTTGAAGAATATTTCACAGTTTGTTGTGATCCACACAGTCACAGCCTTTGGTGTAGTCAATAAAGCAGAAATAAGATGTTTTTTTGGAACTCTCTTGCTTTTTCGATGATTTAACAGATGTTGGCAATTTGATCTCTGGTTCCTCTGCCTTTTCTAAATTCAGCTTGAACATCTGGAAGCTCACAGTTCACATATTGTTGAAGCCTGGCTTGCAGAATTGTAAGCATTACTTTGCTAGTATGTGAGATGAGTGCAATTGTGCAGTAGTCTGAACATTCTTTGGCATTGCCTTTCTTTGGGACTGGAATGAAAATTGACCTTTTGCAGTCCTGCGGCCACTCCTAAATTTTCCAAATTTGCTGGCATATTGAGTGCAGCACTTTAACAGCATCACCTTTTAGGATTTTAAATAGCTCAACTGGAATTCCATCACCTCCACTAGCTTTGTACCTAGTGATGCTTCCTAAGGCCCACTTGACTTCACACTCCACGATGTCTGACTCTAGGTGAGTGATCACACCATCAGGGTTATCTGGGTCATTAAGACCTTTTTGTATAGTTACTCGGCGTATTCTTGACACCTCTTCTCAACATCTTCTGCTTCTGTTAGATCCATACTATTTCTGTCCTTTATTGAACCCATCTTTTCATGAAATGTTCCCTTGGTATCTCTAATTTTCTTGAAGAAATCTCTAGTCTTTCCCATTCTATTGTTTTCCTCTATTTCTTCATATTGTTCAATGAAGAAGGCTTTCTTATTTCTCCTTGCTATTCTCCGGAACTCTGCATTCAGTTGGGTATATCTTTCCTTTTCTCCTTTGCTTTTTGCTTCTCTTCTTTACTCAGCTATTTGTAAGGCCTCCTCAGACAACCATTTTACCTTTTTGCATTTCTTTTCCTTGGGGATAGTCTTGATCACTGCCTCCTGTACAATGTCATGAACCTCCGTCTATAGTTCTTCAGATACTCTACCAGATCTAATCCCTTGAATCTATTTGTCACTTCCACTGTATAATCCTAAGGGATTTGATTTAGGTCATACCTGGATGGTCTAGTGGTTTTCTCTACTTTCAATTTAAGTCTGAATTTTGCAATAAGGAGTTCATGATCTTAACCACAGTCAGCTCCCAGTCTTGTTTTTGCTGACTGTATAGAGCTTCTCCATCTTCGGCTGTTTACAGACCGAATATAATCAGTCTGATTTCGGTATTGACCATCTGGTGATGTCCATGTGTAGAGTCTTCTCTTGTGTTGTTGGAAGAGGGTGTTTGCTATGACCAGTGCGTCCTCTTGGCAAAACTCTGTTAGCTGTTGCCCTGCTTCATTTTGTATTCCAAGGCCACACTTGCCTGTTACTCCAGCTATCTCTTGGTTTCCTACTTTTGCATTCCATTCCCCTATAATGAAAAGGACATCTTTTGGGGGTGTTAGTTCTAGAAGGTCTTGTAGGTCTTCATGGAACCATTCAGCTTCTTCAGCATTACTGGCTGCGGCACAGACTTGGATTACTGTGATAGTGAATTGTTTGACTTGGAAACGAACAGAGATCATTCTGTCGTTTTTGAGACTGCATCCAAGTACTGCATTTCGGACTCTCTTGTTGACTATGAGGCCTACTCCATTTCTTCTAAGGGATCCGTGCCCACAGTAGTAGATATAATGGTCATCTGAGTTAAATTCACCCATTCCAGTCCATCTTAGTTCGCTGATTCCTAAAATGTCGACATTCACCCTTGCCGTCTCCTGTTTGACCACTTCCAATTTGCCTTGATTTATGGACCTAACATTCCAGGTTCCTATGCAATAGTGCTCTTTACAGCATTGGACCTTGCTTCTATCACCAGTCCCATCCACAACTGAGTGTTGTTTTTGCTTTGGCTCCATCTCTTCATTCTTTCTGGAGTTATTTCTCCTCTGATCTCCAGTAGCATATTGGGCACCTACTGACCTCAGGAGTTCATCTTTCAGTGTCCTATCTTTTTGCCTTTTCATACTGTTCATGGAGTTCTCAAGGCAAGAATACTGAAGTAGTTTGCCATTCCCTTCTCCAGTGGATCACGTTTTGTCAGAACTCTCCACTATGACCCGTCTCTCTTGGGTGGCCCTACATGGCATGGCTCATAG
This sequence comes from Dama dama, assembly GCF_033118175.1. Lineage (NCBI taxonomy): Eukaryota > Metazoa > Chordata > Mammalia > Artiodactyla > Cervidae > Dama > Dama dama. The sequence continues at coordinate 108,967,132 of NC_083700.1, read as the reverse complement.
TTTCATTGAGTAAGACACGGCTGTGGTCCGTATGATCAGTTTGATTAGTTTTCTGTGACTGTGGTTTTCATTCTGTCTGCCCTCTGATGGATAAAGACAAAAGGCTTATGAAAACTTCCTTACTAATCTTCTAATCATGCAAGATATCTACCTTAGCTGAAAATATATTTCTTGTCTACAAATCACAGGTCTTTGCCTAAGCATTTTTGAAGAATACTCAGGAGGGCTCCTTGACAAAACTAGTCAAATGGAACACTGTTATTCACAAAGGCTTACTAGGGTCAAATGTCGATTTTTGAGGCAATATAGCACTGACTCTGGTCTACAGACTGAGCAGGAATTCACCACCACTTACTATTTGTGATCTTAGGAAATACACTGTGCCTCAGCTTCATTACCTATAAAATTGCATTAATAATGGTATTTATTACTATGAAGGTTAAGAAACACTGGGCTGCTTAGGTGGCTCAGTGGTAAAGAACCCGCAGGCCAATGCAGGAGACAGAGACACACATTGGATACCTGGGTCGGGAAGATCCCCTGGGGGAGGAAACTGCAACCCACTCCAGTATTCTTGCCTAAAGAATCCCATTGACAGAGAAGCCTGGCAGGCTACAGTCCACGGGATTACAAAGAGTCAGACACGACAGAGCACTCATGTGCACACAAGAAGCATTATTAATACCAATAAAGCAACAAATAGCCCATGAGGTTACTCTGTGTCTGGCACTGCTATTGGCTTCACATGTTACATGTTTGGTATGATCCCTGTCAAATAATAAATAATCTATATTAGCTAATATATTTAATCAATATTGACATAAAAATTATTAATAAAACGATCAATGATTTAAAATGGATACCTGAGACATTTATGGGGACAGAAAGAGCATCTACTAAAGATGCTAAAAATTAGGCTGTCAAAGACGATCTTGTGAATGCAGTATCAATTATCTTGAGAAGACTTATCTTACACCAAACTCTTTAAATGAGACAGCTTCTTATAGTTTAAAAAAAAACAAAAACCCAACTGTAAAGTTAGCCAGATTTGGAAAATAATCCAAATGCCCTGTGAAAATTAGGATCCTCAGTGATCTCATCTGAAAAATGGGATAGGAATGTCTATGTTGCTGAGATCCCAAAGAATTAGAGACAATGCAATAATAAAGCACCTAGCAAAATGCTTATGAGTATTTTATTATTATTATAATTTACAAAACAGCAGATATCAGGTCTTCTAAAACATCAAAAAATCTGATAAAATGAGTCATTAAATAGCTGTGCCAAGAAAAAAAAATAAACACTAAATAAAATGATAATTACAACTGGTTAGGATAATAAATTATAAAACATTAAGGTCCTAAGATTTTTAAAAATTTATAATATCAAACTGAAATGACCATGTAATCTAAATAAATTTAACAGTCATCCCAGCGTTCCATCAGCAACTCAAATCTAAAGAAAATATAAGAGAATGTCTTTAATATCAGTAATAAATGCAAAATCAGCCTAAGGACAAAAGGGAAAGTACTCGGCTGCTAAGGTCCAATTCCAACATGGGAGGGCAGCCTCCAAAACCCCAAAGTTCCTAAACAGAGGAGGGTCCAGCAAAATCAAGCAATAGCCTAGCTCCACACGCCTCCAGTTACCTTTTTAAGCATCGCTGTCATTCAAAAGGGAGGAAGGTGACACGCAACACTTCCAAGGGCATCTACTTCTAAAGGAAGAAGCCTGAAAAAATAAGAGTCACACACAAACCCCAAGTACTGGACTGAGGCAGAGAAGAAAGGAGCACTCAAGGGAAGCAAAGCCGCATCTCCCGGTCTGTTCCTGGCTGCCTCTGCCTAAGTCCTCTGCACCTCTGTCGTATGCAAGGACGGTCACATGGAAAGCACACGTTACAACTTCTACTCACCACAGAGAAAACATCAACACAGATTAAAAATGACTACAGTTAAAAGCTAGTTTTATTAATGCTTTAAAAATTGCCATTTGATGTCTTAATGATTATTTTAGTTCATTTAACTTGAAGCTTTTTCTTCTGGATCATTTACTTTTGAAATTAATATTACCTTGGAATCTCTACCTCAAATTTCTTATCTCTCTACTCTACTACGTAGTCAGAACCAAGAATATTCAAAAGGCTGGCAATCCACCAGCCATGGAAGGAAAGACTCCATGAAAATGGCCACAAAGTAACAAAAACAAATAAAATCTAATTATGAAATTTCAACAGGCTAATTATAAAGCATACAATAGAACTACAAATCTCTAAAAGCTTAATCTTATCCTATCACTGAGCTTGGCTTCCAAACATTTTCAGTTAAATGCTACACTTCTAAATGATTTCTATTTATTTAAACAAAGGAACACATATTTAATATTCCTTTTCATTATTCAGTTATAAGTTCTTAATTAATTAAAAAAAGTTATTTACACATAATGTTGCATCAAATAAACACACCTGAAGCCTGGACTTGTGCAAGAAAAAGACAAAAGTGTCAAAAAAGACATGAATGGTAACCCCAGCCCTCAGAAGTTTTTTAAAACGCCAAACAGGATTTTAACAGTTCTTAAAGGAACCAGTATGAGGTATCTCAAGGCAATCCATGATGAGCTATCAAACGAATGACTAAGTCAGTGAATGCTCCCTTATGCAAAAAGAGAAAACAGAAAGAGCTATCAGACTGGGAAAGCCTGCCTGGTAGTTGAGGAAGCATTCCAAAAATAATTACAAAACTAAGTCTCAGGATATAAATAATATTAACTCTGAAACAGTTTAGGGTTTACTAATACACTCTCGATTTCAGAGCATTACAGCCTGAGATGGATGGCAGTCACTGCAAAGTTATTGCTCCTCTCCTGACTCAGAGACGCCGGAGGATGGTTACCAAGGATGGGCACAGCACGCTTCAAATGGATGGCGCGCAAACAGGTCTTGCGTATCTTCGAGACGCCTGGGGAACCCTAATGGACATGCGCTGGCGCTGGATGATGCTGGTCTTCGCCGCCTCTTTTGTCATCCACTGGCTTGTCTTTGCAGTGCTCTGGTATGTTCTAGCTGAGATGAATGGTGACCTGGGACTAGATCATGACGCCCCACCTGAAAACCACACTATCTGTGTCAAGTACATCACCAGTTTCGCAGCGGCATTCTCCTTCTCCCTGGAGACACAGCTCACCATTGGTTACGGCACCATGTTCCCCAGCGGCGACTGTCCGAGTGCAATTGCACTGCTTGCCATACAAATGCTCCTGGGCCTCATGCTAGAGGCTTTTATCACAGGTAATGGTTTCTGCTCTTTAACAAAGCACAGGAATGTTTTGGAATGGGTATAGTCAGTTATAAGCAATCGTATTCCAGAACAATTCATTTGCATTATTGACAAGTAATTCCTGAGACTGAGAAGAAAGAGTCAAGGGTCAAACAACTGGAGAAATTTTTAAAAACTTGACTCTGTATTTAAACTTTACCTATTGAAACTTAAGAAAAAAGGGATCATTGTAATTTTGTTCATGAACAAAAAAATCTAAAAGGAATTTTTCAAAGGAGCTAAATATTTTCTTAAAGAAGTGAATAAATATGTTCAATGCATATTACTGACAGTCATTTTTACCTAGAAGAATCTGTTCTTTTTTTAAACATTTACTGGGTTAGAATTTTCTCCTGAGTTCATCTTTTCAACATTTACTCAATACTAGTGAGCCCAGAGCAGCACAGTCAGTATTGCATGATAGAGAACAAGAATACACACCCTTAGCATAAAATATATATATATATATATATATATATATATATACACACACACACACACACACACATATTTGGTTTCCTTTTTATGTATTTTACTTTAATGCATTTAAAGCATAATTTTGATAAGAGGTCTACAGACCTCACCAGCCTGCCAACATCTGTGGCACAGCAGTTAAGAAACCCTGATCTGGAGTTGTTGCGGGGGGCGGGGAGGGGGGCTGGTTGGCACGCATAAGGAGGATGCACTTGAAGCATACACTCAAATCACCTGACAGCCAAAGCCTTTTTAAAAGAAAAAAGGTTTTGTATAAATTTCAAAGTTAAAAATTCTTCAATGGGCCACTTGTTCTACTGGTCCCTTCCCTACCCCAAATCATTCTACTATGAATCTAATCTCTATTTCAACTTGAAGTAATCTGGTGGCAACGAAATTGCATTTATTTTCTGGTACCTTTCTTTTTAAAGCAGGGGTAGGAATATAGGCAATGACCACTCTGACTTCCTAACAAACTTAAAAAGTTTTACATTTCTATGTGACAAATGAATTTTCCTTATCCATTTTGAAATCAGTTTTAAAATAAGAATATATGTACTGTTTTGAAAAAAGCTTCAGGCTAATGAGAAATCAGTAAGTTGAATTTCTGAAATATCTGGCAGGCACGACACTAAGAAATGTATAACAATTTGCTAGATCCTTGTCATTCAGAAAAGGTAATGACATTTCTAGTGTTCATTCTAAAAAAAAAAACTCAATGGTTTCTAATTTAGGTGCCTTTGTGGCGAAGATTGCCCGGCCAAAAAATCGAGCTTTCTCAATTCGCTTTACTGACTTAGCAGTAGTAGCTCACATAGATGGCAAACCTAATCTCATTTTCCAAGTGGCCAACACTCGACCTAGCCCTCTAACCAATGTTCGGGTCTCAGCTATACTCTATCAGGAACAAGAAAACGGCAAACTCTACCAGACCAGTGTGGACTTCCACCTTGACGGCATCAGTTCTGAGGAGTGTCCATTCTTTATCTTTCCACTCACCTACTACCACTCTATTACACCATCAAGTCCTCTGGCTACTCTGCTCCAGCATGAAAATCCTCCCCACTTTGAACTAGTCGTGTTCCTTTCAGCAACGCAGGAAGGCACTGGAGAAACGTGCCAGAGGAGGACATCCTACCTGCCCTCCGAGATCATGTTACGTCACTGTTTTGCATCTCTGTTGACCCGAGGCTCCAAGGGGGACTATCAAATCAAGATGGAGAATTCTGACAAGACTATTCCTGAATTTCAAACTCCTCTGGTCTCCAAGAGCCCAAACAGGACTGACCTGGACATCCACATCAATGGACAAAGCATTGACAGTTTTCAGATCTCTGAAACAGGGCTGATAGAGTAAGAAGTATCTATTTTAGCACCCTATTTTCTAATGTATTAAATACACTCAGCCAGTTATACAGCTATTTTTGCTTCATCGTATCTCATGTTTTCTTTCTCCAATGCTGATTACATTTTTCTGACTCCATCATGATGATCAAGCCTCCACCCATAAAAAATGGCTGAGCTAACAATACACGTTGCGGAAAAATAACATTATACAAAATTTCTCTTGGTGGTTATCTGCTGAAATCAATGCATCTGAAAGTAACAGATATGTATAACAACAGAAATGCTGTTGGTGAGTTTGTATGAATGTGGTATGATACCAGTAATGAAGATAAAATGGACACACTTTACACAGCTGAACTCTAGGTAAATCAGTCATAAATTTCTCATTTTCATCTGCAAGTGGGAGCAAAAGTCTAGTTTCAAACCTATCTCCCTGGGTAGAATGATGATTTCACAATAGTGAACATCCTTTTAAAATTGCTACTTTCTTCAAGACAACAAAGATCATTCCTTTGGTTCCTTATAAAATCAAACTGTTGGGTAAATATTACCCTCTTAATTTTTAACAGCTAAGAACAAAAATTCACAAGAAAACACCAAAAAAATAGATTTAACTACAACTGTAAAAGCATTTGGGCATGACACTCAAAACACACTCACATATTCATATATTTGTGGCAGAAAGTGATCAGAGCAAGTAAAACAAGAACTAGCCTGATGGAAACTGCAGGGTAGTATTGGGCAAAGAGATGCAAAATTTTATCTACTTTAAAGCTATTATGCACATTAATCAAACAGTGATTTAAAAATTACAACTATTCACCTGAATGACTTCCGACCAAAGTAAAAACCTTCCCTTTCTACTTAGGATCCATTCAATGGTATAAAAACCTCATAGATGCAAATATATTTATGCTTTTGTAGATATAAAGGTTTAGATATAATTTAACTCCAGGGGAAAAACTATCATTAGAAAAAGCAAAAAATAATTAGGCAATGAAGCATTTTCAAAACCAAGTTCCTGTTTCAAACTTCAAACAGGTTTTTCTATAAACACAAAATGAGTGTTTATTCACTAGTAGGAGGTTGGACTAGATAAAATTATTATTTCTTTCCAAATCTAATACTCCATGAAAATTATGCTTTCTCTGCTGTTTTCATTTTACATATACTAAGATGAACCCTTTCCCTTACCTGTGGTTTAACTTAGACTATCCTTTGTATATGTGTCATTTCCATTAAAAAAAAAAAAAAAAAAGAACCATCCTATCAGATTTCAAACAGATTTGTTGCTGCTCTTCTGAAATCTCCCTTATCCAGTCCTATGCAGGCAAAGGGAAAGATGAGCCCTCCCCACTGGTGATGACCCACACAGGAATCATTTCTTCAAGTAAATACTAGCCAGTAAAGGCAAGCAGTTGTGAAAAGCAGGGCACAGCAGCAAGTCACATTTTCCTATTCTTTGACCAAAAGGAAAGAAAATAAAGAACCCTGGAGTGGTCTAAGACTGATAATAGCAAAGTATATCAAGGACACGGAAACTTAATTATTGAGAACTTTTGTGGTTTAAAAATCTTAGGCATTCTTAAGTATTAATTAGACAGATTTTTTTTTTTTTTCCTAACCCAAGATTGCTGTTACACAGATAAGACAGCAGGAATTCTTATTTCTATAATAAAGTTAACAAAATTCACCTAACCTGTGAAAATAAAGTAGTACTGAAGATTTACATAGTATGTTTTTTCCTAAGGGCTCCACATCACTTACACAGGTCACACAGAGAGGATGCCCAAAGTGGCATAACTAGGAAGTGGGCAGGCCTGTCTGGGCTCTCAGTCTCAATACAGATGCAGGGCCTTCTCCATTCAAGCCAGAGGAATCTCCTATCATACTATTTATACATAAACTTTGCATTTGAAAATTAGATACAACTTTCCCTAGACACATACGCACTACCCCCCAAAAAACTCCATTGGTATACTAATGCTATAAAATAACAGACAGCTAGAAAATGCAATCAAATACTTCTGTCTAGGAGATTGAAAACTTCTGAAAGAATGAAACCATATGTTGCTCCTCACCATCTCCCACAGCATCTATAAACCGGCATCTGATGACTACCAGCGATGAGAGACGATCACCACATGGCACACTAACATGTTCCAAACTTTGGTTTTAGCTGAAAATTTTAAACTAACATTTCAGATCAACAAACATGAACCACCAATGCCTTACACCATGTTAGGTTCTGTAAGTACCCAGAAGGAGGCAAGATATGTATGCACCATCATAATAAACAGAGAATACGCCTTCTCTGGGGCAGTCGCACGGGCAGTGGCTGCGGGAAGTCCAGACAGGGCGTCATGTAATTATAAGTTCAGTGGCTTCACGCAGAAATTGGCCGGAGCATGGGCTTCCGATGCCTATAGCCCTCAGGGATTAAGGCCTGTTGTTTCCACAGAAGCACCGCCTATCATATTTGCCACACCAAACTAAACTGAGTTCCAGTTCTATTGCATATGATTATGCTGGGAAAAACACAGTTCCAGAGCTGCAGAAGTTTTTCCAGAAATCTGACGGTGTGCCTGTCCACCTGAAACGCGGCCTGCCTGACCAAATGCTACACCGGACCACCATGGCGCTGACAGTGGGAGGGACCGTCTACTGCCTGATCGCCCTCTACATGGCCTCACGGCCCAGAAACAAATGAGTCAGGCTGCAGAGGCCTGGTTTGCTTGTTGGCACACATCCTTTGAATTTTCATTTTTCATTATTTCTGTAATTTTTTTTGTTTTTTACTAGAATGTTCCACTTAACATTCTTAAAGAAGAGCAGAAAGATATTAAGACAATATTTTGGTTTGTTATGAAAATGCACATGGCCTGCCAGAGCTCATTCAGCAGTTAAAGCTATTGTTTAAAGAAACGATGTTGCTCCCTGCATTTGGGCTCCTAATTTCCCTGGAGCTTCTGATGAAGGTTGCACACAGGCTCATTAGCGGCCATCTGTGCTGAGGTCCCTGGGGACTTATGGTGGCGAACTGAACATGGGGTGGGGCAGCCTTTCTGGATTAGGATGTGACTGAGGAAGGAAGATAGAAGCTCAGGCCAGGCACATGAAAATGTTAGCCACCTTGGGGACTTTTCTATCTTGCAGTTCAGTGTTAACAGGAATTATTTGCAGCCTGCTTCCATTCGTCGGGCAGTTTGTTTCAAAGGCTTATTTGCGTCATCTCAGATCTTCAGTGAAATTTTATGTGTAACTGTTATGTATTTATTCCACCATGGGAACAGAGAACACCTGTTTAGTGTTGTACTTTAGACCAATGTCTGTTTTATTAATACAGCTGTGACACAGATTCTCCTCTACCTTTTAAAAATGTTATGGCTTTGAATTCTGATTTATTTTAATTGTGGAATAAATACATGAATGAAAAAAAAAAATAAACAGAGAATACACAGTAAAAGAGATCTGGTTTGAAAGGGTCCTTTAACTACTGAAAGGTGGAAATGAGCAGGAGTCACAAAAGTTCTGAATCAACAGTAACAGGATAAAGAAAAAAAAAATTGATCATTTTGCCTCATTCTGCTCATCAGTGTGAATTAGCAACTCCAACTAGAGTTTAATAGAATGACAGGTATCAGGGATGAATGGAGAAAGGCAAAGAAAGAAGAGGGTAGGGGAAGAGAATGCCTGAAAAGAATAAACAACATCCCAATCACTTGGTCATTAGCCTGCATCTGCACCCACAGCCAATGTGGAAAAGGGTCAAACATGACAAGAACAGTAGTGGGGGGGCATCCTTCAAACATGAAGAGGGGACACAGGAAGACAGGAGGTCTGGGATTCAAAAATATGTTTAGTCGATACTTCTAGATAAATGGAACACACAGGGCTTAGGAAAAGGTAAAGCAGGAAGCATTATAAAAATACTGGAAAATGATGTATGAAATATCAAAACCCTAGGCATATGGAACAATTTAACGAGAGAGTTTTAAACTCAAAAATTCCTGGAATGTATCTTTACCTGAATACTTTCTATACACTTAGAACCTAGTAAGGGCTTCCCTGATGGCAGAGACAGTAAAGAATCTGCCTGAAATGTGGCAGATGTGGGTTCGATCCCTGGATTGTGAAGATCCACTGCAGGAGGGCATGGCAACCTCTCTGATATTCTTGCCTGGAAAACTGCCATGGACAGAGGAGCCTGGCAGGCTACAGTCCATGGAGTTGCAAAGAGTCGGACATGACTGAGTGACTAAGCATACAGTGTATGGAAATACAGAATATAATATACAGTAAGCTATCTTCAGTATGGGCTTCCCTGGTGGCTTATATATTAAAGAATCTGCCTGCAATGAGGGAGACCTGGGTTCAATCTCTGGGTCGGGAAGATCCCCTGGAGAAGGAAATGGGTACCCACTTCAGTATTCTTCTTTAGGATATTCCATGAACTGAGGAGCCTAGCAGCCTACAGTCCATGTACCATTTATAACCCTATTAAAAAACTCTTAGGAGCATATGGATACCCAAATATGTAATGACAATATCAAAACACGAATGATGAAAGTAATTTGATTCATAGTAATTCCTGGGAATGCAGAAAGGGGCACACCCCAGACAGTCTCAAATGGATGAGAAATTTTGTTTCTTCAAAGGTATACACAGATTATTTTAAGATTAGATGTATTTGAGTTGAAAATAGTCAGATCTTTGTAATAATATTCTCTATATTATTTGACATGCTTCAAAATAAAAATATTTTTGAGAAAAATTAAACCAGATGTCAGATTTTTTTAAAGGAAATTTACCACTTTTGAAAAGGAACTTTTCAGCAATTACTGGAAATAGGACCCTTCCTTTCCCATGTATTCTTTACAACCATAACACCTTTTGGTCAATGAAAATATTTTCTGATGACTCTAGATGATACTGGGTTTCATGAATAAAGACAGAATTACTAGGCTGACTTTGGACTTCGCTAGTAGCTCAGCTGGTAAAGAATCCACCTGCAATGCAGGAGACCCCAGTTCATTTCCTGGGTCAGGAAGATCCCCTGGAGAAGGGATAGGCTACCCACTCCAGTATTCTTGGGCTTCCGTGGCGGCTCAGATGGTTAAGAATCACCTGCAAGGCGGGAGACCTGGGTTCAATTCCTGAGTTGGGAAGATCCCCTGGAGGATGGCATGGCAAGCCACTCCAGTATTCTTGCCTAGAGAATCCCCATGGACAGAGAAGCTTGGCCGGCTACAGTCCAAGCCGTCACAAAGAGTCAGACAGAACTGAGCAACTAAGCACACAGCACAGTCTGACTTAGGAGAGACCACAAACGAAACAAAATTACTTATAAAGCTATGATGCTCCAACTCACCAAATAAGTATCATATCTTTTTTAAAACTTAACACAGGTTAACAGAGGTCTAATATTTTTTTGGCCATGCCTCGTGGCTTGTGAGATCTTAGCTCCCCATCAGTTCTGAACCACCAGGAAAGTCTCAATAGAGTTCTTTTAATAGGCTTTTCCTTCTCAATAGACTGACATTGGTATAAAGAGTGCAGAAAAACACCCAGAGTTGTCACAAAAAAATGATGAAAAAAGTTCTGGAATTAGATAGTGGTGATGGGTTATACAACTCTGTGCATATACTAAAAACTATAAAATTGTAAAATGTTACGCCATGTAACTTTGGTCTCAATCAAGCAGTTTTTTTGAAGAGTAATGATGATTCCTTATTTAAAGTGGTATTCTAACAAAGCTCTTTATATCTCTATTTTACTATAATCATCACAGTTCCTTAAAATCAGAAACTCTATTATTTATCTATAGACATCATATACTATAATAGGACAAACACAAAATCTGTAAACTCTATCATTTAAAAAATTTGTGACAGAAAAGCACCATTTTAAGCAAACTGTGGGCTGAATATTTACATTTTTATTTCAGTGGTAAAAACTGATAGGAATTCAGGTTTAGCAGATTACTTCTGAAAAACTACATGCTTCTGAAAAGAAGGCCCTCTCCCCTGAAAAATACCTTTTTCTCTCTATTCTAACACATGTTTAGACTAGATCTAAAGCAGAATCTAGTCAACTCAGTGAGGCATCCATACGCCAAGAAGAGTAGAAGGAAGCAGGCCTGGGGAAGGAGGACACTCCTGAGAGCCTAAGGGGGAACTTCCTGTTTTCATGCCTCAGTGGGAAGGAACAAGGGTGGGGCCTGAGGCTCAAAGCTAAGCACACACCTGCTCTTCTTCCGTGAAGGGCACAAGAGCCAATGGCAGCAGGGGCTCCTCCTGTAGGATGGGCAGAAATTCTTTATCCAGAAGGTCTGAGGGTCGGGATGCTCCAGGTCCTGGTGGGGAGGGCAATACCCACTGGGATCTGTTTGACCAAACACATGACCATGAGGTTAATGTTCTCCCTGCAATTTTAAGAAGCCAAAACAAGAAAATAGTTTGGCTTATCTGCCAGTGATTATCAAAATACAGAATAAAAGCTTATTCAGTCACAATCAACATTCTGACAGTCAAACATTAAAAAGCCCAGTCACTCACCTCGTCCTCTCATCAGACTACCACGCTCAGATTTGATATATAGCACTGATCCTGATAATTCAGTTGGTAAAGAATTTGCCTGCAATGCAGGAGACTCCAGTTCGATTCCTGGGTTGGGAAGATCCACTGAAGAAGGGATACACTACCCACTCCAGTATTCTTGGGCTTCCCTTGTAGCTAAGCTGGTAAAGAATCTGGCTGCAATGCAGGAAACCTGGGTTCAACCCCTGGGTTTGGAAGATCCCCTAGAGAAGGGAAAAGCTACACACTCCATTATTCTGGCCTGGGGAATTCCATGACTTCCATGGAGAATTCCACATACAGCCTACAGTCCATGGGGTCGCAAACAGTCATACATGACTGAGCAACTTTCACTTTCACTGACTCTGATACTCCAGAGTGCATTTAACTCAGAGCACAAGGTCCTGAAGAGAGTTTTATAAGCAACCATATCTGCAATGGCTAAGAATGGTTGCAACTTTAGCAACCGTCATTAAAATCTGATTCTTAATCCATTAATAAAGTTAAAAACAAAGTACACTTAAGTAGAGAATGTTATTTCTCACTAATCACATGACAGAAATGTACTTTATACCGTATGAGTTTTGATCAGGTGTCATATTTTAAGATTTTCTCTATATTTAATTCAAATGGGAAGAACAAGAGAAGCATCTGCCCTTCTGGCTCCTAACATCTAACTGGAAAGAAGAATGACAGATGCAATAAAGAGAAGAGAAAACTTTCTCAGCCATCACAGTGGGATAAAAATAAAGGTTGTGAGGAAATCAGTTAGACAAAACATTAAGTCCTGATCACTCTCCTGCTTCCATGAAGCTTTCTACTTCTGTAATGAAATCTTAGGTTTTCTCTAAAATATAAAGTGTGCATCATTTAGAAGAGCCTCTGTGAACTAGTGCAGGTTTCAACACAGGAAAAGAGAGAAAAACCACAGCTATTTCATGTATCAACACATAACTGTACATACCGTGAAATCACATTTGCAATTTTGAACTCTTTCCTACTTTCTTACCTTGTTGTCTTTAAGGAAAAGTGCTAACATTTCTTCTCTCCCGTAACAATAGTCTGCTAACACATACTTTGGCAATGCTGGAGAAAGGGAGGGATGTAATACTCCCACTGCTAGACAGAGCTCGGAGCCTAAAACAGTAGACAGAGTAGAAGAAGTGTCAACTGTGCTGGCAGTAAGGACTTTTTATTTCCACTATACTATAATATTTTCACTTTAGTTCTTCAAAAGAACAGAAAAGTCATTATGTCAAAGAATCCAAGATTTTAGCTCTAATGCTATCTGCTGTAATAGCTCACCAAGAAAACAGTTTATTGAGTTCTTCGAGAAAAAAGTAGACAACCATGTGTAAATTCCTTAATTTAAAAAGTATCATAGCATGTCCCTAAGAAGCTTAGGGAGTGAGGAGGAGACACGTTTTTCCAAACTATAAAACTAAACATATAATTAAAAGTGAGACATCAACTTACATCACTGGATTAATAGAAATTAATAAATCTGACAGCACCAGCTACTGGCAAGGATGTAAAACAATGCAAATTCTCTAGTAGTACTTGTGGAACTATAAACTAGAACAGTCACTTCAAAGAATGATTTCCTAATATTTAACAAAATATTTTTAAAACTATTTCTTTTGCTCCCCAAAAGAAAATGCAAAATACAGACACTTGCAAAGAAAATGATACTTTTATATATGCCCACATCATTTGATAATTCATTTTTAATAACAGCAATTAATGATGAGTGCAGAGAATTTCAGAATGCAGTGAAAAACAAAAACAAAACCAACCCAGTGAAGTACAAGGAGAAAATATATAAAACCCATATTTACTGCTAAGGGAAAAAAGAAGGTAAAAATATACTTCAAGCTGATAACAGAAGTTACCTCAAAGGAAGGAAACTGGAAAAAGGGGAACACAATTTTATAACATGTTATTATTTTAAAAAGGAGCTGATTTCCTCGGTGTGTATGCCCAGGAATATCATCAAGTGTGAAACAGATCGTCAGTCCAGGTTGGATGCATGAGACAAGTGCTCAGGGCTGGTGCACTGGGATGACCCAGAGGGATGGGATGGGGAGGGAGGTGGGAGGGGGGTTCAGGATGGGGAACCCATGTAAATCCATGGCTGATTCATGTCAACGTATGGCAAAAAACACTACAATACTGTAAAGTAATTAGCCTCCAACTAATAAAAATAAATGAAAAAATTAAAAATAAATAAATACACGTGCTTAAAAAAATGAGAAAAAATAAATAAATAAAATAAATAAAAAGGAGCTGAGCCTCAGCAAAAAATGGCAAGTTTTCCTCCTGGGAAAACTACCACCAGGAGTAGCTGATTGTCGAGGAGTGGCCCAAAGTTCTATAAAGTAATTGATAACAAGGGTAAACGGGGCCAAAGTACTGCAAGTCAGTAATTCAGCCCAAAGGAAAATTCAACAGAAGCACTGAAATATGGGGGAATGTAATACAAAAGTAGGAAACCAAGAGATATACCTGGAGTAACAGGCAAGTTTGGCCCTGGAATGAAAAATGAAGCAGGGCAAAGGATAACAGAGTATTGCCAAGAGAACGCACTGGTTATAGCAAACACCCTCTTCCAACAACACAAGAGAAGACTCTACACATGGACATCACCAGATGGTCAATACCGAAATGAGATTGATTATAGTCTTTGCAGCCAAAGATGGAGAAGTTCTACGCGGTCAGCAAAAACAAGACCAGGGCCTGACTGTGGCTCAGATCATGAACTCCTTATTGCCAAATTCACACTTAAATTGAAGAAAGCAGGGAAAACCACTAGACCATTCAGGTATGTCCTAAATCAACCCCCTTACAATTATACAGTGGAAGTGACAAACAGATTCAATGGATTAGATCTGATAGGCAAGAGTGCCCGAAGAACTATGGACAGAGGTTCGTGACATTGTACAGGCGACAGTGATCAAGACCATCCCGAAGGAAAAGAAATGCAAAAAGGCAAAATGATTGTCTGAGGAGGCCTTACAAAGAGTTGAGAAAAGAAGAGAAGTGAAAGGCAAAGGAGAAAAGGAAAGATATACTGATCTGAATGCAGAGTTCCAAAGAACAGCAAGGAGAGATAAGAAAGCCTTCCTCAGTGATCAATGCAAAGAAATAGAGGAAAACAACAGAATGGGAAAGACTAGAGATCTCTTCAAGAAAATTAGAGATACCAAGGGAGCATTTTATGCCAAGATGGGCTTAATAAAGGACAGAGATGGTATGGATCTGACAGAAGCAGAAGATATTAAGAAGAGGTGGTAAGAATACATAGAAGAACTATGCAAAAAAGATCTTCATGATCCAGATAACCACATCACTCTAGGTGTGATCACCTAGAGCCAGACATCCTGGAGTCCAAAGTCAAGGGCCTTAGGAGGTATCACTACGAATGAAGCTGGTGGAGGGGGGGAATTCCAGCTAAGTTATTTCAAATACTAAGGATGATGGTATTAAAGTGCTGCACTCAATATGCCAGCAAATTTGGAAAACTCAGCAGGGGCCACAGGACTGCAAAAGGTCAATTTTCATTCCAACCCAAAGAAAGGCAACACCAAAGAATACCAAAGAATGTTCAAACTATTGCACAATTGCACTCATCTCACACACTAGCAAAGTAATGCTCAAAATTCTCCAAGCCAGGCTTCAACAGTAGATGAACTGTGAACTTCCAGATGTTCAGGGTGGATTTAGAAAAGGCAGAGGAACCAGAGATCAAATTGCCGACATCTGTTGGATCATTGAAAAAGCAAGAGAGCTCCAGAAAAACATCTACTTCTGCTTTACTGACTATGCCAAAGCCTCTGACTGTGTGGATCACAACAAACTGGGAGAAATTCTTCAAGAGATGAGAATACTAGACCACCTTACCAGCCTCCTGAGAAACCTGTATGCAGGTCAAGCAGCAACAGTTAGAACCAACATGCAACAAAAGACTGGTTCCAAATTGGGAAAGGAGTATGTCAAGGCTGTATATTGTCACCCTGCTTATTTAACTTCTATGCAGAGTACATCATGTGAAATGCCAGGCTGGATGAAGCACAAGCTGGAATCAAGACTGTCAGGAGAGAACAGACTTACTCTGTGGGAGAAGGCAAGGGTGGGATGTTCAGAGAGAACAGCATTGAAACAAGTATACTATCAAGGGTGAAACAGATCACCAGCCCAGGTTGGATGCATGAGACGGGTGCTCAGGGCTGGAGCACTGGGAAGACCCAGAGGGATGGGATGGAGAGGGAGGCAGGAGGGGGGATCGGGATGGGGAACACATGTAAATCCATGGCTGATTCATGTCAATGTATGGCAAAAACCATTACAATACTGTAAAGTAATTAGCCTCCAACGAATAAAAATAAATGGAAAAAAAAAAAAAAAAAGACTCCCGGGAGAAGTATCAATAACCTCAGATATGCAGATAACACCACCCTTATGGCAGAAAGCAAAGAGGAACTAAGGTGCCTCTTGATGAAAGTGAAAGAGGAGAGTGAAAAAGCTGACTTAAAACTCAATATTCAAAAAACTAACATCATGGCATCTGGTCCCATCACTTCAAGGCAAATTGATGGGGAAACAATGGAAAACAATGACAGACTACTTTCTAGGGCTCCCAAATCACTGCAGATGGTGCCTGCAGCCATAAAATTAAAAGATGCCTGCTGCTTGGAAGAAAAGCTATGACCAACCTAGCATATTAAAAAGCAGAGACATTACTTTGCCAACAAAGGTCCATCTAGTCAAAGCTGTGGTTTTTCCAGCAGTCATGTGTGGATTTGAGAGTTGGACTATAAAGAAAGCTGAGCACAGAATTGATGCTTTTGAACTGTGGCGTTGGAGAAGACCCTTCAGAATCCCTTGGACTGCAAAGAGATCAAACCAATCAATCCTAAAGGAAATCAGTCCTGACTATTCATTGGAAGGACTGATGCTGAAGCTGAAACTCCAATACTTTGGCCACCTGATGTGAAGAACTGACTGACTAGAAAAGACCCTGATGCTGGGAAAGACTGAAGGCAGGAGAAGGGGACAACAGAGGATGAGATGGTTGGATGGCATCACCTACTCTATGGACATGAGTTCTAGCAAGTTCTGGGAGTTGGTGATGGACAGGGAAGCCTGGTGTGCTCCAGTCCATGGGGTCGCAAGGAGTTGGACATGACTGAGAGACTGAACTGAACTGACTGAAACATGTCCCTAAAATCGCTAAGCTGTATTGACAAAAACAAAAAAAAATAAGGGACTGGTCTACAACTTGTACATTAAAAAGTATGAAGGCCAAGCACAATAAATACTTGCAGATTATTCAACATGGCAGAAAAAGTAGCATGTTCATAGTAAATATACAGAATGTGTTTATATGTAGAAAGTAATACCAGAATTTTTTTTTTTAAAAAGGGGTATGTATTAGCACAGTAAGACAAACAAGATTTTTTAATTTCAATGTTTTACTTATTTTTTTAATGTTTTATTATGGACAATTTTGAACATATATAAAACCACCAAGAAGAAACTACCCTGTACTCATCACCCAGTCCCCAGGCCATCCAACTCCTACAGCCCCATCTAACCTTCCTTTAATGTTATTCTGAAGCAACCCTTTGGCTTTCAAGATTTTTACAGGAAATTATTTTCAAGTTTAGAGAAAATTCTTTTAGGAAAAGTTATAATTTCATCTGTGAATATTTCAGAATGTTAGCTATAAAAGATACAGTTTTTTTTTTTTTAGTCTGGATTTTGCTAACTTTATCCCTGTGATATAGTTTAATATGCTTCTCTGCTCTCTGCGTTTCATGTAAATTGGTGACTGGATGTAGAGACCTGATCGGACTTGATGAGACTATGTACACATGGTGGTCTGTCATACCACCGTGAGGCACGTACTGCCTGGAGCGTTTTGCAAGGCTAAGAAGTCCCTAACGAGTCAAGCTGAGATCCCCAAGTTCACTAAGGTTACAGACTGCCTTTATTCTATCATTTCTTCTTTATTTACTAGGTAGAGTAGTTCTACAAAGAGAAAACTTCTCTCTTATACTATCTGGTATTATCTAATAGAATATAGCTCATATAAGAAAAGAAAAAGCTCTCATTCTTCCTTTTCATTTTTTAGTTTTCATAATAATGACTTGGTTGGCTAACAATCCTCCAACGGTAAAATCATATTCATTAACATCTTTTCAGTTCACTGCAATTATTCTTAACAATACTCAAACTGTCTCATCTTTGTCTAGTGGGAGAGGCTTCAGGTTTGCTCCCAAGTCCTTCTGACCCAACCCTAGTAAGTCTTTAAGAGCTTCATTTCTATCTGGTATGCCAAAAGTTCCAAAATCAGCTTATTTCTTGCCTCAGATGTGGAATCAACTGTTTCACCAGGGAACCTGATTCTCTTTGGTAATACACATAATAAGACTACAGTCTAGGTGCTAGAAATGTTCATTGTTATTGGGTTGGTTTTTTGTTTTCTTTCCAATTATTCACAGACTTAGAGGTCACTGAGTCCAACTCCTATAAGACAGGCTAAACAAGTCAGTAAGAAAACAACGTGCCCACAGAGGAGGACCCAACCACTGCTGAAGGACCTGCCAGCACGGCGGTTCACATCTGGGCTCTTCCCTGGAAACGTGGAGTTAAAATCCACTGAGAACTGAAGCTGGGAATGTTACATATACTCATTTAAGTTTCACAACCACTCCCAATATGACAGATGAGAAAAACAAAGCCAAGGAGTTAAGCCATTTACCCACAATTGCAGTCAGTGATTTTGACCAAGAGTCAAAAACTAGGTTTTTATGACTAAAAAGACCAAAATCTTTCCAACAATGAGGTCTCAAATTTTTATTTGAAATAGTCACGGTTCAGTCTGCCAAAAATTAATTTTTAAATATACATCTATATAACTAGAGATCAGTTTAAACCATCTTATACTGAGTCAGTATGTTCCCTAAGAGTGTCTACCATTAGAGGGCACATCTAAGCGCTCTTCCATTTTCTAAGGGAAAAATCAACCCAATATCTCCAACTATTGCGTCTCACTAGACGCTTTCCTGCTCACTGTGCAACACCCCTAATTTCTTCATCTGCTCCTCACAAATCCACCCACCAACACCCGGAGAATGAGATGGCTGGATGGCATCACTGACTCAACAGACATGAGTTTGATAACTCCAGGGAATAACGAGGACAGGGGAGCCTAGTGTTCTGAGGTCTATAGGGTCGCAAAGAGTCGGAAACGACTGAGCGACTAAACAACCCCCAAGGGCTTTCTATGCCTAGGAACTGAACACTTCTTACAGGTACCAGACCTAAAGAGTAACATGACCAGGAATGCGTACTTAAGAGTCCTCCAGCTACTGTGAAGGCAAGCTAAGCGTAATGCAACCTAGAGAAGATGGTAGCCTGAACCAGAAGAATGGCTGTGCTCCACTTAGTAATCAACAAATCCTGTCCCAAGTCCTCCTTCATCCACAGATATCTGGAAAAGCTGAAATATATCTGGATAACGTCCTTCCCTAAAAACCCACCAGTGAACTTTACCTTCTCTAGAACCATGCTCCCTCTCTTTTAGAAACTCAATCCCTCCCTATTAGCATTCCACTCATCTCTCAATATATCTAATAGTGATTTGCTTAAAAGGCCTCTAATGCAGCATCCCTCTCTGGCGATGCAGCACTGGTCCTCTTCCTCTTCATCTCAGAGACATCTTCACCGCCTCACTTCCCAACCACTTAAAAACCCAGCACAACCTGGCTTCTCCCCACTGCTCCACTGCTCTAGAAAAGTTCAACCACCTCAACACTAGGCCCGAGTGAAATTCCCTCTCCTGACCATCTTCCTGGCCACACAGAGGTCTGTTTAACACAGGAGGCGCAGTGCTCCTCCCAGCAGGACTAGCAGTCACTGACGGGTAGCAGCAGGGCCTTCTGAAACCAGCCTCCCCCACACCCAACACCCACAACCCTCACTTGTTAACTGCTGCTCAAAATCCAAACTTCAGCTTACAGAAGTAATTTACAATGTCCACGTAGATGTATGAAGATGTACAAATCTAAAGGCACTTCTGTGTAAGCTCATGACCCTCAGGTCCAGGTGTGAACTCTCCCCGACAAGAGTACGGCTTTCTTATTCAACCACTCACGGCCCTTTAGGTCTAACAGACCCCAAACCTACTCAAAACCTCCTTTATCACCGGTATTCCCAAAGGCAGGTAAGGATATCACCATCTACTGATGAATGAATGAAGAGTCTTGGAATCATCCTTTACTCCTAATCTAATCATCACTTCATGGCAAATAGATGGGAACAGTGGAAACAGTGGCTGAATTTATTTTTGCGGGCTCCAAAATCACTGCAGATGGTGACTGCAGCCATGAAATTAAAGACGCTTACTTCTTGGAAGGAAAGTTATGACCAACCTACATAGCATATTAAACAGCAGAGACATTAGTCAACAAAAGTCTGTCTAGTCAAAGCTATGGTTTTTCCAGTAGTCATGTATGGATGTGAGAGTTGGACCATAAAGAAAACTGAGCGCAGAAGAATTTATGCTTTTGAACTGTGGTGTTGGAGAAGACTCTTGAGAGTCCCTTGGACTGCAAGGAGATCCAACCTGTCCATCCTAAAGGAGATCAGTCCTGGGTGTTCATTGGAAGGACTGATGTTGAAGCTGAAACTCCAATACTTTGGCCACCTCATGCGAAGAGCTGACTCACTGGAAAAGACCCTGATGCTGGGAGGGATTGGGGGAAGGAGGAGAAGGGGACGACAGAGGCTGAGATGGTTGGATGGCATCACTGACTCAATGGACGTAGTTTGGGTGGACTCTGGGAGTTGGTGATGGACAGGGAGGCGTGGTGTGCTGTGTGATTCATGGGGTCACAAAGTGTTGGACACGACTGAGCGATTGAACTGAATCATCTCCCATACCCAATTACCACCTTCTACCTGTTTTAAGGGCTTCCCTGGTGGCTCAGTGGTAAAGAACCCACCTGCTAATGTAGGAGACATGGGTTCAATTCCTGGGTCAGGAAGATCCCCTGGAGAAGGAAATGGCAACCCACTCCAGTATTCTTGCCTGGGAAACCCCATGGGCAGAGGAGCCTGACTGGCCAGTCTATGTGGCCACAAAGGAGTCAGACATGACTTAGCGACTAAACAACTGTTTTAAATCTGAAATCTCTCAAACCATCCTCCGACCAAATAACCTACCATTGTTCACATTTGTTACCTTGACTGCAGTCACTAATGCAGCTTAATGAGCACCACGCTGCAACTGCTACTGGCCCCCAATGGAAGCTGCATCATAGTAGTCACTATGTGCACAAGGATAAACTTGGTCAGAGCTGCTCATCATCATCTTCTCAACTGTGTTGCTCCTAGTAGCCGACTTCAAGGACTGCTTACAACGCCTTCAGAAAGATTATGCTATGATTCTAAATTGAAACATGTTGGAAAAGACTGATGCCGGGAAAGATGGAAGGCAGGAGAAGAATAGGACAACCGAGGATGAGATGGTTGGATGGTATCACCGACTCAATGGACATGAGTGGGTGACAGACAGGAAAGCCTGGGGTGCTGCAGTCTATGGTGTCCCAAAGAGACGGACACGACTGAGCGACTGAACTGACTGACTGACAGGATACAGAGGATTTAATTGCAATCAAGATGTCTTAAAATACGTTCTTAGTGAGTATTTTAATTTACCTATATGTCCCCAGATGTAATATTTACTTCTGAATGGTGAAATTATGAGTAACTGTTTTCCTATTAAGTTACTAATTTCTGTTTGAAAGAGATAACACTGGCCAAAAAAAAAAAAAAAATTAATGGAAGAATTCAGAAGTTTCAAATATTGAAGTAAAAAAAGAGAGACTGGAAAGTCTTCACTGGCTTCCATAATGAAGTGGCCGGTGACCTGAAGGGCACAATGAAAGCAGCATGATGAGGACAGTGAGACTGCAGAGGCTGGGAGGTGAGAAAGGGAGACTACAAACGCAGCCGACTGTTTCTAGGGTCTTAGCTGCGAAAAAGCAATGAGAAACGAAGCAGAGTAGAAAGAAAATTTCCACTTTCACTTTAGAGGAAAATATCCTAAAGGAAAACTACCAGTACAATCAGAAAGTGAAGAAACAATTTAGCAAAAGTATGATGCAAGTGCAGCTGTGAGAAGGCAGGCTGGACGGGGCTTCAAAAAACAAATGCGAAAAAAAAAGACACACTATGCCTATCCACTTGTGACAAGAGCAAAATATGTTCAAATGACTGAAGATACCTGCAGGCTTTTTGTGGGGGAATAGCAAGTGGTGGAGAATTCACATTCGATAGCCTCAATTTTCTCAGATAAGTAGGCAAATGACAGTAGGTGACAGGGCAAGGTTTGAGAAGAATGCAGGAATGGGAGCTGCTATATCTACAATAGTATTTTTTTTAATAAACTTTATTTAGGAATAATTATGGATTTATAGAAATGTTACAAAGATATTACAGATATTCCCTCAGTTTCCCCTAACATAAACAACTTACATTACCACAGTACGCCTGTCATGACTAAGACACCAACATTGGTACACCACTAGTAACTATACTCAGACTTAACCAGTTTTTCCAACAATGTCCTTGTTCTGTTCTGATCTCACCCAGGACACCACACTGCAGGTACCTACAGCAGTTCTGAAGGCCCAGTCAAGATGGAGATGGCACCTACCTGCATGGTTGTGGGCTTCTTTCTCCAGCTCAGCCTGAGAGAGAGCTGACGACATGACTGAATCTGGGTTAGGATTTTATCACCACAATAAATGGACGAGTAAGAAGGCAAAGGGAGGGTACTGGCAAAAGTGTGACTGAGGCACAATGAGGAAGAAGGTAAAAACAAAAGGGCTTACAAATTAGATATGCTGGTAATGTCAAAAAGCAGGTATAGTAGAAATAAAAATGAAAGCACTAGACGAATAAGAGGCGGGAGGTAAGTCACGGAATCAGGAGCCTGGGAAGACTGGACGGGTCATCCCATGGACTCTGAAGTAACCTCAGGATAATGGCAGAGAGAAGAAAAAAGAAAATGAAGGATGATGCCTCAGGATCCAGATCTGATGATAATAAGGGGAAGAGACAGTTGTACTGTCAGACAGCATGAACTTCAGCAACCAGCTATTCATATCTTAGCCAGATCTGGATTAACACAAGGTTAATAACTCCATTTCTGCAAATTAGTTCAACCACTTCAAAAAACCATTTAGCAGTTATCTATTACATCTAAATATACACCTATTTGGTGACCCCACAATCCACTGCTAAGACATACACTCAAAGAAAATTTCTACCCAGAGATGAGTAAAAGATATGCATAGTAAATTTATTCATACCTGGACACGTGGCTATCATGTTTACCAACACAAATGTCCATCAACAACAGGTGAATGAATAAGCAAATATACGGGAGCTTCAAGATTGGTGAAGATGTGGAAAGGATGGTGCAAAGCACTCTGACATGCCCTTTCCCACAAGCCTTGCCCTATGCATCCCTGCCACCCAGTTGTTACTTAGGTAACATCACTAATAATGAGACAAACTGGCACCACGTGCCTCCTGATGAGATACATGGACAAGGACACAGTATCATTAACGTTATATTCCTGACAAAAATGCACAAACTAAAATTAATTTTGAAAAAAATCAGGTAAGTCCAAATTCACAGACACAAAATCAATCTACCATAGTCACCAAAAACACCAATGTCACGAAAGACAAAGGCTGAAGAACCATTCCAGATTAAAGGAGACTAAAGAAAAACAAAAACTAAAGATAAGTATGATTCTTAATTCCATCCTAAACAAGAAAAAAAATGCTATAAGATACATTAAAGAGATAATTAGAACAATTTGAATCGGAGATATGGAGTAGACAACAGTATTATACCAGTGTTGCTTTTCTATGATTCTGAAATTTTTATTGCGACCATGTAGAGGAATGTTCTCATTCTTAGAATATAACAATGAAATGTTTGGAGGAAAAGGTGCATGAGGTCTGCAACATATTCTCAAATGGAAAAAAAAAAAAAAAAACTACAACAATTTAAAATTATATTCAAATTACACACATATATAACTGCACATACGGAGAAAAAAAAATTAGACGTAAAGGAGAAAGAAAAAAAAAAAAAATAGAGGTAAAGCAAATATGCTGTTCAGTCCCTACAAGTCGTTATGTACCACTCTCTGCGACCCCATGGACTACAGCATGCCAAGCTTCCCTGTCCTTCACCATCTTCCGGAGCTTGCTGAAACTCAGGATCATTAAGTCAGTGATGCCCTCCAGCCATCTCATCCTGTCGTCTCCTTCTCCTCCTGCCCTTAATCTTTCCCAGCACCAGGCTCTTTTCCAACGAGTCAGCCCTTCTCATCAGGTGAACAAAATATTGGAGTTTCAGCTTCAGTATCAGTCCTTCCAATGAATATTTAGGCTTGATTGACTGATTTGATCTCCTTGCAGTCCAAGGGATACTCAAAAGTCTTCTCCAACACCACAGTTCAAAGGCAGTAATTCTTTGGTACTCAGATTTCTTTACAGTCCAACTATCACACCATACATGACTAATGGAAAAACCATAGCTTTGACTAGATGGACTTTGTTGGCAAAGTAATGTCTTTGCTTTTTAATACGCTGTCTAGGCTGTCATAGCTTATCTTACAAGGAGCAAGCGACTTTTAATTTCATGGCTGCAGTCACCATCTGCAGTGATTTTGGAGCCCAAGTAAATAAAGTCTGTCACTGTTTCCACTGTTTCCCATAAAGTGATGGGACCAGATGTCATGATCTTTGTTTTTTCAAGGCTGAGTTTTAAACCAGTTTTTTCACGCTCCTCTTTCACCTTCTTCAAGAGGCTCTTTAGCTCGTCTTCGCTTTCTACCAGAAGGGTGGTGTCATCTGCCTATCTGAGGTTATTCATAAATGTCAAAGAAAGTTACAAAAGATACAATACCAGGTATCCTCGTTTTTAAACATGCAAACTTTTAAAAATAATTCTTAAAATATGATCTGTTAACACATCTACTAATGCAACAATTTATGAAGCAAAATTAGTCTTCATTACTAAATATTTATTCTAAAGATCTAACAAAGAACTCCTCCCCCAACTCCTCAGGAAATCTAAGTCAAAGTTGTCTACATCTCTCTGTAATCACACATTACTGTATGAAATGTCACAAAAATACTATTTATTTCTATGTTAATTATACTTTTCATGGCATATCTTCAAAAACACTATAGGTGCTCTGCTGGCTTCTCTCCTCATCCTAAAAAGAATTTAAATTCGACACAGAAATCATTAAGAGGAATTCTTTACCATTAAAAATATGAGTTAAAACACCTCTTCCACTGAAAGGAGGAGATACTTGACACAAGAAATCATGCGTGGAATCTACCTTCAGAGAGTTGGGCTTGCAGCTCACTATACAATTGCAAGCCTAAATTCCCTCTGTCCTCAGAATCCCATGATAAGAATCAGTTTGGGGTCTGCTCTCCCTAGGGTAAGAAAAGATGGCCACCCTTCTCATCATGGTCACTTTCATTTTCCAAGGCTCTGGTGAGAGCAGATGGCTTTGGGGACTGGGTAGCTTCAGCAGTTTGTATCTAGCGCCATACGCATCTTAAAGCCAGGGAACTTGGCCTCAGGAAGCATACAGCCTTAAATGGCTAGGGAAAATAAATCTGCACGCTGGGTGCCCAAGGAATAAACCAATATCCCAAAGAATTCTCGCTCATTCCTCTGGGGGTGGATAAGCAGGGCAGTTTTGAAGACAGGAAAGTCAGTGGCTGGGCTGAATCCTCCCTTCTTTAGTCAAGAATATATCTTTATTTATTTAAAATGCATTAAGTCGTATTTCCCTGGTGGTGCAGTGGATAAGAATTGGCCTGCCAATGCAGGGGACTCAGGTTTACTTCCTGGTCCAGGAAGATTCCATGTACCATGGGGCAACTAAGCCCATGCACCACAACTACTGAGGCTGTGTGCTCCAACTACGGAAGCCCACGCACCCTCTGCAACAAGAGAAGCCACAGCGATGAGAAACCTGCCCACCACAAGGAAGAACAGCCCAGGCTTGCTGCAACTAGAGAAAAGCTTGAGCAGCAATGAAGACCCAGCACAGCCAAAACTAGATAAATAATTTTTTAAATGCATTGAGTCCATCAACAGAGGAGTGGATTAAGAAGATGTGATACATACATACCATGGAATATTACTTAGTCGTAAAAAAAAAAGAACAAAATAATGCCATTTGCAGCAAGATGGATGGGTGTGGAGATTGTCATATTGAGTGAAGTAAGTCACAGAAGGACAAATATCACTTCTATGTAGAATCTTTTTTAAAAAATTAAACAAATGAACTTATTTACAAAATAGAAATAGAGTCACAGATGTAGAAATCAGTCCTACAGTCAACAGGGAGGCAAGGCAGGGAGGGATAAATAGGGAGACAGACTGACATACACACACTACTACATACAGAATAGGTAACTAATAAGGACCTACTGTATAGCACAGGGAACTCTAGTCAATATCCTGTAATGACCTATATGAGAAAAGCATCTGTAAAAAAGTATTACGTTTAACTGACTCACTTTGCTCTACACCTGAAACTAACACAACTGTAACTCAAATAAAATCCAATAAAAACTTTAAGTCTAAAACAAAAACAGAAAAGCACTTCTTCCAGGTTATATTTCTTAATGATCTGTGCCTATATTTCAAAGGAAATTCATTTCTCTACATTTTCAAATAGTCAAGTATTTCAAAGACCCACTTCTTAGAAAGCAATTTCTTTTGAAAAATCCTGTCAGGCAGTTCAGTTCAGTCGTTCAGTCGTATCCAACTCTTTGCCACACAATGAACTGCAGCACGCCAGGCCACCCTGTCCATCGCCAACTCCCAGAGGTTACTCAAACTCATGTCTGTTGAGTTGGTGATACCATCCAACCATCTCATCTTCTGCTGTCCCCTTCTCCTTCCGCCTTCAATCTTTCCTACTATCAGAGTCTTTTCTACACTAACTGAACACATAAAAATATCGACGAATGAGGCAACGTATTTGTGTTCAAAATGCACAAACTCTGAAAGGCCAGAGCTGCAATTATTAAGATAAAAGTTAGTGTTCAAAATGGATGACAAGTTTTTTTTTTTTTAAATCTAGGAAATCATTAGATTCTACAAAGGAAATACTATGTAAGGAAAAAGTATCTTCAATGCATATACAACGGGGAATCAAAACTGCCTGTAATCCAAGGTATAAAACACTGAGTATAATTCAAGCTACACAACACTGGATAAGAAGCTGGTCTCAGATTTCGGCCCCGTCCTCAATCTTTTTCAAGTTAAACTGAAATACTTACCTTTCTTACAGAGAAAATAGATGGGCTTCTTTCAGGGAAAGAATTTAAAAAAAAAAAAAAAAAAACCCACCACAGTACTAGATAAAGGCAAAGCAACGTAACTGGCTCCCAAACACGCTCAGACAATCTGCTTCTCTATGCACCCTTCCCTGGTAGCTTGGTTTATGTTTCAGCCAGAAAACGGAGTTCATTCTGAGTGCTTCCGTGGGGAACTGCGGTCACTCAAGGCTAATGCCCATTTCAACCTGACGTGAAGGCTCGGGTCCCAAAGCTGCCATGGGTTTTGTCCTACTCTTCCCGATCTCCGTCCCAGGTTCGGATCATGGCTCCACCTTGGCTTCGGGCCTGGTCCAGACCCGGTCCTCTTGCCGCGGAAGGAGTCTCCCCAGTGCAGATGCTCGGTGAGGCAAGCAAGGGCGCATCTCCCCGAGGCCAGGTGTGGGGAGGGGCGCGGGCAGCAGCAGCTGTCTGGCCGCAGCAGCTGTTACCCCGGGCACCCCGAGGCTGGGCGGGCGGCTGGCCCGGAGAAGCAGGTAGCGGAAAGGCGAGCTCTCTGGCCCTGAGCGAGCCGGCCTGACACTGTCCACCCATCACCCTCCTCCCTTCCTCGGCTCCCCCTGCGATGCCAACGGGCCCGGGAGGAGAGGGCTCCCCAGCTCGACGGCAGAGACGCTCCAGGGCCCGGCGAGCCCCCGGCCGGGGAGGCGGTTCCCTCCCGCCCCGCACCTGACCTGTCCGCTCGCCTGACGCCCCAGCCGGCCGAGGCGGCTGCCGGGCGGCCTGGGGGTGTCCATGCGGCTGGGCCGGGTCGGGCCGGAGCGGAGGGGACGCCAGAGCGGGCGGCAGGCCCAGGAGAGCCAGGCAGGCCGGCGGAGCCCGGGCCGCGGAGCGGAGCCGGGCAAAGGGAGTGAGACCGAGTGGCTGGTTACCTGCGGTCCGGGACAGAGGAGACTCTCGAAACACGCCAGTGCTCAGCCTCAACAACACTAGACGGCCGACACAGCGTCACGCGCGTCACGTGACAGCGCGCTGGCTGCGCCCCGCCCCCGCTCCGCTCCGCCCCGCCCCTCCTCTCCTCCCTCCCCGCTCCTCCAGCCTCGCACGACGTCCTTCCTTTCCGCCGCCTCCCTCCCGTCTTCCCCGGACACGCCCCTGCCCGAGCCCCGGATGTCAGGCGGGAGGAGGGCGGGGCCGCGGCAGAGCGCAGGCGCCTGCGAGTCCCTGGGCCAGAGCTCCCTGCTTAGTTCAGTTGGGTTCAGTTCAGTCAGTCGCTTAGTCGTGTCCTACTCTTTTCGACCCCATGGACTGCAACGCCGGGCCTCCATGTCTATCACCAACTCCCGGAGTTTACTCAAACTCATGTCCATCCAGTCGGTGATGCCATCCAACCATCTCATCCTCTGTCGTCCCCTTCTCCTCCCACCCTCATTCTTTCCCAGCATCAGGGTCTTTTCCAGTGAGTCAGTTCTTCGCATCAGGTGGCCGAAGTATTGGAGTTTCAGCTTCAGTGTCAGTCCTTCCAATGAATATTCAGGACTGATGTCCTTTAGGATGGACTGGTTGGATCTCCTTAAAGTTCAAGGGACTCTCAAGAGTCTTCTCCAAGACCGCAGTTCAAAAGCATCAATTCTTCCGCTCTCGGAGTTGAGTCGACTTGGTGTCCATAGTTGGATCTGGGCCAGTCTCCATGTGACTCACCGTCACTGCGCCCAGTCCAGAGCCCATAGCAGTTCAGAAAGTTCTGCATTGTTTACGATTTTCCACACCAGAACTTTCGCACAGGTTTTGGCAAAGCATTTCCCTGCTCTTTTGCCATCCTAGAGAAAACAGGGACGTGACACACTGGGGAGTCGAAAACTGAAGGAAAACTGAAGGCGGGGAGCCAAAATCGGAGGGAATATACTAGAAACACTTTACAGTTTAGAACGATGATTCTAACTCAGGGCAAAATGAGGGCAGGGAAACCAATTATGAGGCCACTGTAGACTCCCAGGAAGGAACCAATGAAAGCCATAACCATGGAGCTGAAGGTAGGGGTTCTGGTGGGGCAGGTGGTCATACTGTTTTTCTTGTCCCTACGGATGGGGTCTGAAGCCTCCACCCCCGGGGTCTGCCTGGAAGGTTTTTTTCTTTTCCCCCACGCATTTGACAGTATTTACTGGGTATCTGGGATTCCTTGCTGGCTCAGATAGTAAAGAAACTTCCTGCAATGCAGAAGACCCGGCTTCGATCCCTAGCTTGGGAAGATCCCCTGGAGAAGGAAGGGGCAACTCACTCCAGTATTCTTGCCTGAGAAATCCCACAGACAGAGGAGCCTGGCAGGCTACAGTCCATGAGGTCACAAAGACTCAGACACAACTGAGCAAATAAGCACACATGCACTCACTGGTATCTACTATATACAGACACAGTCATGAGCACGTGGGCTGCTAACCCCTGGTCTTAAAAACAATTAAAGCTCCTGATCAGCCAACACTTACTCTGTGCTGCACGTGGCACTAGGAACTTTCCATATATGGCCTCACTTGATTTCCCCCAAATCCTGCGGAGTCTTATTTAGTCTTCCCAATAGCCTGGGAAATACCCTCACCCTAACCAGAATCAGGATCCCTGGAGATGGAGCCTGGGGATCTCTATTTTAGAAATAAGATGTTCTGGAGTGTCCCATGTTTGAAGTTTACCAAGAAGGTGGATCTTGTGACCCTAACTTTAAAGATGAGGGTCTGTGCAGGGCAGAATTTGCTCAGGGGATCTCTAGTCCTGTGGGTCGCCTCACTGGACCTGCCCCTCAGAGTGGAGAAGGCAGGTGAGTCAGGAGCCTAGAAGGAGGGACAGTGTGGGGACCCCCCTCACTAATATTCCAGGTGAGTCCGCTGTGGACTTCTCCACCCACATCCCAGGGTTTCAGGAGACGATGAGATCTTACAAGCTTTTAGTTAACAATACTCTCTTCTATCAGAGAAGGCAATGGCACCCCACTGCAATACTCTTGCCTGGAAAATCCCATGGACGGAGGAGCCTGATGGGCTGCAGTCCATGGGGTCGCTAAGAGTCGGATGCGACTGAGCGACTTCACTTTCACTTTTCGCTTTCATGCACTGGAGGAGGAAATGGCAACCCACTCCAGTGTTCTTGCCTGGAGAATCCCAGGGACGGGGGAGCCTGGTGGGCTGCCGTATATGGGGTCGCACAGAGTCAGACGCGACTGAAGCGACTTAGCAGCAGCAGCAGCAGCAGCAGCAGCAGCAGCAACTCTTCTGTACAAGACAAACTTGAATATGGTTTTAAAAGTGAAAAAGTCACTCAGTCGTATCCTGCTCTTTGCAACCCCATGGACCCTTCATTCCATGGAATCCTCCTGCCAGAATACTGGAGTGGGTAGCCTTTCCCTTCTCCAGGGGATCTTCCCCACCCAGGGATCAAATCCAGATCTCCCGAATTGCAGGCGGATTCTTTACCAGCTAAGCCATAGTGAGTTCAGTTCAGTTTCGTTCAGTTATTCAGTCGTGTCCAACTCTTTGCAACCCCATAGACTGCAGCACACCAGGATTCCCTATCCATCACCAACTTCCAGAGTTTACTCAAACTCATGTCCATCAAGTTAGTGATGCCATCCAACCATCTCATCCTCTGTTTTCCCCTTCTTCTCCTGCCCTCAATCTTTCCCAGCATCAGGGTCTTTTCCAGTGAGTCACTTCTTTGAATTAGGTGCACAAAGTATTGGAGTTTCAGCTTCAGTGTCAGTCCTTCCAATGAATACTCAGGACTGATTCCTTTAGGATGGATTGTTGGATCTCCTTGAAGTCCAAGGGACTCTCAAGACTCTTCTCCAACCCCACAGTTCAAAAGCATCAATGCTTTGGTGCTCAGCTTGCTTTATAGTCCAACTCTCACATCCATACATGACCACTGGAAAAACCATAGCTTTGACTCGACACATCTTTGTTGGCAAAGTAATGTCTCTGCTTTTTAATATGCTGTCTAGGTTTCTCATAACTTTTCTTTCAAGGAGCAAGCATCTTTTAATTTCATGGCTGCAGTCACCACCTGTAGTGATTTTGGAGCCCCAAAACACAAAGTCTGCCACTGTTTCCCCATCTATTTGCCAGGAAGTGATAGGACTAGATGCCATTATCTTAGTTTTCTGAATGTTGAGTTTTAAGCCAACTTTTTCACTCTCCTCTTTCACTTTCATCAAGAGGGTCTTTAGTTCTTCTTTGATTTCTGCCATAAGAGTGGTGTCATCTGTATCTGAGGTTATTGATACTTCTCCTGGCAATATTGATTCCAGCTTGTGTTTCCTCCAGCCTGGAATTTAACACGATGTACTCTGCATAGAAGTTAAATAAGCAGGGTGACACTATACAGCCTTGACGTACTCCTTTCCCGATTTGGAACCAGTCTGCTGTTCCATGTCCAGTTTTAACTGTTGCTTCCTGACCTGCATACAGATTTCTCAAGAGGCAGGTCAGGTGGTCTGGCATTCCCATCTCTTTCATAATTTTCCACAGTCTGTGGTGATCCACACAGTCAAAGCCTTTGGCATAGTCAATAAAGCAGAAATAGATGTTTTTCTGGAACTCTCCTGCTTTTTCAATGATCCAGTGGATGTTGGCAATTTGATCTCTGGTTCCTCTGCCTTTTCTAAATCCAGCTTGAACATCTGGAAGTTCATGGTTCACATACTGTTGAAACCTGGCTTGGAGAATTTTGAGCATTACTTTGCTAGTGTGTGAGATGAGTGCAATTATGCAGTAGTTTGAGCATTCTTTGGGATTGCCTTTCTTAGGGATTGGAATGAAAACACCTTTTCCAGTCCTGTGGCCACTGATGAGTTTTCCAAATGTGCTGACATACTGAGTGTAGCACCTTCACAGCATCATCTTTTAGGATTTTAAATAGCTCAACTGGAATTCCATCACCTCCACTAGCTTTGTTCCTAGTGATGCTTCCTAAGGCCCACTTGACTTCGAGTTCCAGGATGTCTGACTCTAGGTGAGAGATCACACCATCATGATTATCTGGGTTGTGAACATCATTTTGTATAGTTCTTCTATGTATTCTTGCCCCCTCTTCTTAATATCTTCTGCTTCTGTTAGGTCCATACCATTTCTGTCCTTTATTGAGCCCATCTTTGCCTGAAATGTTCCCTTGGTATCTCTAATTTTCTTGAAGAGATCTCTAGTCTTTCCCATTCTGTTGTTTTCCTCTATTTCTTTGCACTGATCACTGAGGAAGGCTTTCTTATCTCTCCTTGCTATTCTTTGGAACTCTGCATTCAAGCGGGTATATCTTTCCTTTTCTCCTTTGCCTTTCACTTCTGTTCTTTTCTCAGATATTTGTAATCCTTCCTCAGACAAACATTTTGCCTTTTTGCTTCTTTTCCTTGGGATGGTCTTGATCACTGCCTCCTGTACAATGTCACGAACCTCCATTCATAGTTCTTCAGGCTCTCTATCAGATCTATTCCCTTGAATCTATTTGTCACTTCCACTGTATAATCCTAAGGGATTTGATTTAGGTCATACCTGGATGGTCTAGTGGTTTCCCCTACTTTCAATTTAAATCTGAGTTTGACAATAAGGGGTTCATGATCTTAGCCACAGTCAGATTCCAGTTTTGCTTTTGCTGACTGTATAGAGCTTCTCCATCTTCGGCTGCAAATAATATAATCAATCTGATTTCGGTATTGACCATCTGGTGATGTCCATGTATAGAGTCTTCTCTTGTGTTGTTGGAAGAGGGTGTTTGCTATGACCAGTGAGTTCTCTTGGCAGAACTCTGTTAGCCTTTGCCCTGCTTCATTTGTTCTCCAAGGCCAAATTTGCCTGTTACTCCAGGTATCTCTTGACTTCCTACTTTTGCATTCCATTCCCCTAAAATGAAAAGGGCATCTTTTGGGGGTGTTAGTTCTAGAAGGTCTTGTAGGTCTTCATGGAACCATTCAGCTTCTTCAGCATTACTGGTCGGGGCACAGACTTGGATTACTGTGATAGTGAATTTTTTGACTTGAATTGTTTTCCTTTGATGGAAGGCCTCTGAGGGATTTCAGGCATTAACCAAAGAGAGGGAATCGTTTGGACACAGAAGACATAGTGTGAATGAAGACCATGGCTTTAGGGGAACTTCAAGTTAGGTCAGGTTCACTCGGCTGAGAAGGGATAGGGCTGGCTTCTGTCGGAGTCTGAAGCCTGTATTCCTTCTTTTCTCCTGGATTATCTTGCCATTGTTCATCCAGCCACCTTTCCTAGGTTCGTAGGTGTGAACCTTGTGTCTCCTGCAAATCACTTAGGTACTGCCTGTGACACAAGAAGATGCCCTCACCCCACAGGAAATGGCCTTAGCCAGGGGCCTTCTGGTCCCTCCATAGGTGTATCTTTCACCCAACTGGTTATCTCAGCACAAGAGGTACAGGAGGAGTATCAGAGATGTAGGCATGGATGGTGGTAACAGTGACTCGGCATTAAGAATGTACTTAATGCTATTGTATGGTACACTCAAAAGTGGTTAAGATGTTGCATTTTACGTTACGTGTATTTTACCAGAATAAAAACAATTTTTTTTAAGGACTACTAGAAAAACGGCAACAGGTGAGCCTCCTACAGGTAGGGTGGGGAGAGGGCTGTCGCTCACCTGCACATGGTGTCTGCCTCTTGTGCCTCTGAAGGCAGCTTTATGCATGATCCCCATCAGCTCCTCCATCCCCGGGCAGGGTTGAGTAGCCCAAGGGTGGTCACCAGGGCAGGCACTCTAGAGCGTGGAAGAGACAAGAACAGATGAACTGCACTCATGAATTTGAACCTAGGAGGACTTCTCATAGAGCAGAAGATGAGAGGAAAAGGCAGCAGGGACACCAGGAAAACGTGACCCGGCTGTGCCAGAGGCTGCTGATTGCCTCCCAGCATCCATCACCCCAGTGCTGGCAAACATTTAATAACAGGGTCTTTGGGCAGATTGGGATGGTGGGGTGGGTGTGGGGTACCCAGATTAGTAGTGTCTGCCAATTTCCATGGCGTCAGTACTCCTACTAAGGCCGGTTTCAAATCATGTCAGTGAATACAGAACTGGGGGGAGATTGCATGCAGTTGGCTCCCATGAGCCTCTGTGAGCCAGCTCTAGACACCACCGACCTCTCCCCTTCTTTCTACTAAGAAGAAGCCCCTTTTGCGTTCCATCAGAGCACATGGCCACTTGGTTAGAAACTACTTTCCCAGCCTCCTTATTTTAGCTCTGGCTAGGTAGGTACGATCTGATCAGCAGTCTGTTAGCAGATGGGGGCTACTTCTCTGTACATCCTCTAAAGGAAAAAGGGTCATCCTTGCTCTTCCTTCTTGCAGGCTGGAATATGGACCTGGGGCAAGAGAGGAAACCCCGTAAAGATAGCAGGAGCAGCAAGTTGGAAGGAACCTAGACCTCTGGGCAAGCTCGTGCAGCAGAACTGCCTAACAGTCCTGAGTTGGCCACTTCTGTCCACACTATTTTATGGGAGAGATTAATGTGTATCTGATTGAAGGCTTATTTGGGGGGGCTTTCCTGGTGACCTGATGGTTAGGAATCTGTCTTGCAATGCAGGGCGCACAGGTTCCATCCCTAATAGGGAAACCTAGAGCCCGCATGCCTTGGGGCAACTAAGCCCATGTGCTACAAATCAGACCCAATGCAGCCAAAAATAAAAATAAATAGATATTTTTAAAAGATTTTAAAAGACTTCTATTTTGGAGTCTCTTTATTATGGCATCTTACCCTGATTGCTAATTAATACTTCACCCTAGGACTCCCTGGAATTTGATTCATTTTGCTGATATCCTTACCACATATCCCATTCTCCCTTTTAAGATGTTGCCAGTGACACTATTCACAAAAGCCAAGACACGGAAGCAACCTAAATGTCCACTGACAGATGATGGATAAAGAAAACATGGTGTATATATACATACACACACACACACACAAATATATATATATATTTACACAATGGAATTCTACCCAGCCACTAAAAGGAATAAAATAATGTCATTTGGAGCAACATGGATGGACCTAGTACTTCTCATACTACCTGAAGTAAATCAGACAAAGACAAATATCATATGATATTATTTAAATGTGGAATCTAAACAAATGACACAAATGAACTTATTTACGAAAAAGAAATAGAGCCACAGACATAGAAAACTAACTTATAAAACTAACTAAAAAAGGGGAAAGGAGGGATAAATTAGGAATTTGTGAGTAATGTACACACTAGTACATATAAAATAGATAAACAAGGACCTGTATAGCACAGGGAACTGTACTAAACATTTTGTAGTAACCTATTTGGGAAAAGAATCTGAAAAAGAATATATATATCACCTTGATGTACACCTGAACCTGACCCACATTGTAAATCAACTATAATTCAACAAAAATTAAATTAGTTAATTAAAAGAAAATGTCCCAGTGAGCCTGTCTATAAGGAAAAGATTATTAGTTGGGCTTGGCTGGGCTATGCATCAGACATCACCCTACAATCTTAATGCCTGACAACAACAAAGGTTGCTTTCTCGTGTTACATGACAGCTGCAGGGTATTTGAGGTTCTGTTTCATGTATCTTCACATTTCTGTGTCTCAGATTGAAGGAGCAGCTCCTATAGCAGTCAAAAGACAAAAGGAAATATACTATGGTTAAACCTTGCAATGGTTCTTAAAGCTTTTGCTGGGATGTGGCATAGATTACTTCTACTCACATTCCATTGGCCAAAGGAAGCCCATGGCCCAGGCTGACCCAAGGAGGCAGTAAGGTATACTATCCTCTATCCCCACAGAGAGGCATTGCAAGTCTCATTGCAATGGGCAGAGACGGACAGTCCTCTTACCTAGAGTCCAGTAAATAATCGAGAGTAGTAATACAACCTACCCCAAGAGCATAAAGTGAAAAATATGCGTTTATGTCACAGCAGGTGCTATTCTTACTCCCATTTTGCAGATGAGAAAGCTGAGGCTTAAAGAGGATAGGGGCCACACAGTCCATAGTCTTATACTGGCTCTAAGTACTGGTCATTTCTGAGAAGCTCAACTCAGTTTTTCTGCTATGGGTCACGTTGTTGTCAATAAAGCCTGGCAGAGAGTACAGAACCCCCTCTGCTTCCTATAGTCTGTTTTTGGAAACCAAGCTTAGGAGTCTGTGAAGAGCTTTCTCAAGCTCAGCAAGTAGAAAGACAGGAAAACACTGCAGACTAGAAAGTTAGGAGATTTAGGGCTAGTCTAGGGCTCTGCTACTAAATCACTGTTCAACTTCAGAAAGCTATTTAACCTCTCTGAATTTCAGTCATCTGTGCACAGAAGAGCTCAGAGTGTGTGATTATTAAAGTGAATTTGACTCTAGGATGCTAATATCTAATTACACTTTTCCTAGTAGAACTTCAGAGGTCCCTGTTAAGAAGCCTTGATCTTTCTTTAGAAACTATCTTGGGGGCTTCCCTGGTGATCCAGTGATTGAGAGTCTACCATGCAATGTAGGGGATGCTTGTTCAATCCCTAGTCTGGGAAGATCCCATATACCATGAAGCAGTTAAGCCCCTGCTCTGCAGCTACTGATCCTGTGCCCTCAAACCGCAACTACTGAAGCCGGTGCACCTAGAGACTCTGCTCTGCAGCAAGAGAAGGCCACGCACGGCAACTAGAGAGTGGCCCCTGCTCCCCTCAGCTACAGAAAAGCCCACCAACCAAAAAAGACCCAGAGCAACCAAAAATAAAATAAATGAAAAAAGAAACTACCTTGAAAGACTCCCATCTATGTCATTCATTCATTTATTCTTTTATTCATCCATCCATCCATCCATTCATTGAAGGTTTCAGGCACTCTCTGCCACGCCTGCTACTGCTGCTGCTGCTAAGTCGCTTCGGTCGTGTCCAACTCTGTGCAACCCCATAGATGGCAGCCCAGCAGGCTCCCCCATCCCTGGGATTCTCCAGGCAAGAACACTGGAGTGGGTTGCCATTTCCTTCTCTAGTGCATGAAAGTGAAAAGTGAAATCAAAGTCGCTCAGTAGCGACCCCACGGACTGCAGCCTACCAGGCTCCTCCGTCCACGGGATTTTCCAGGCAAGAGGACTGGAGTGGATTGCCACTGCGGGGGAGGCATCCACCAGGCCATCAGATAGCTAGGTCTGAGGCTGGGGGAGCTGTAGGGTCAGCATGTGGACTGGGCATCATTTCCAAGTCCCCGGGCCGGGAAGATCCCCTGAAGAAGGGAATGGCTACCCACTCCAGTATCCTTGCCTGGAAAATCTCATGGACAGAGGAGCCAGGCAGGCTACAGTCCATGGGGTTGCAGAGTCAGACACGACTGAGCGACTAACACACACAATAGCTGGTCACTGAAGCCATACAAGATTGCTGGGGTTGTTTTTCCTTTTGTACAATGTCCCGATCTCCCTGCCGCCTGACCTCACAGAGTGGCCACACACACTAGCCTTTCCCAGGGAGGGTCCTGCAGGGGATTGACCTAGGCTGGGCGTGACTGTACACGTCAGCCCTGATAGCAGCAAATGTGCAGTGCCAATTCTGTTTTACGGCCTTGTCTGATGCCGAAACACGTAGAGAGGGCACAGGACATCCTTGGTGCAGCAGGGACATAAATCAGGCAGCGCCCCGCAGGTCCTAGGTTGTGTTCCGTGATGAGACACAGACCTCTGACTTGGACAGCACACGGGACAGAGAGCTATTTGCCTAAGTGGAGAAGGTAACAGTGATGAGATTGGAACAGCGATCGCTACCCTCACTGAGGGCCACGCATTATGTCAAGCACTTTATATGCATTCTGTTGTTTTAACCATGCAGTGACCTGAGGCAGGTTCTATTACTGACCTCATTTTGCAGATGAGGAAAGTGAGGCTCGGGGATCGAATGACTTGATCAGTAGGGGCAAGGACTACTCACTTAGGTAGTGGAGTCCTGACTTCAAACCCAAGTCTGTCTACCTCCAGAAAATGAGTTCTAAAGAATGGCAGACAGTAGGCCTAGGCAGCCTCTTTTGTTGGAAACAAAACAACCATCTCTCTAAATAATGTGCCTCCCTCAGGACTTGAGCAGTTCTGCTATGATTTCCCTTCAAAGGGAGCAGAACACCATGGAGGGGAATCAGTTTCTCTCTCCTCTTAGAGGTGAAAAGGCAAGGCCCAGGTCAAGAAACCTGCTAGTCAAGGCACTGACTAGCAGTCCAGCAGATCATGAAGAGGCGGTCAGAGGCAGGCCCTGCAGTGAGAGCACCGGCCCAAGTGATGTCCGAGGCAGAGCGGAGGAGGCAGCCTGAGCCTCGGCCTTGATTGATGCAGAAACTGCCTGAGACAACGCTGGGCCTCCCGGAGATGCCAAGGGTCAAGGAACCTTGTGATGGTTCTGAGCCCAGCAGTTATCCAGGCTAGGGAGGGGGCAGTACTGAGCCGGCAGAACGCGTGTCCAAATGATATGGGCTTCTCCTTCGTCCTTGCAGTGTGGTTAGGCCCCTGGGTGTCCAGGTTATCTGTGTAACACAAAAGGAAGAAGTCATTCTCACCTCCCACCACTGCAAAGCATCTAGGGCAGCAGTCCCCAACCTTTTTTGACCCCAGGGACTGGGTTCATGGAAGACAATTTTCCCCGTGTCGGGAGCGGGGTGGTGGTTCAGGAGATAATGAGAGCATTGGGAAGTGATGGGGAGTGGCAGATGAAGCTTTGCTGGCTTGCCCACTGTTCACCTCTGGTTGTGCAGCCCAGGGGAGTTGGGGACCCCTAATCTAGGGGGCTCGGGTCTGGGGGGATCACCGGAAGGTTAGACAAAAGCCCAGCTGTTTTCGTTTATTCATCCAACCCATGAGAGCCTGCTGTGTCAGCTATGACCAGCAATGAAGCGGAGGGCAGTGGCCCTGCTCAGGTCCTGTGCTGTGGGTATTTCAGACAACAGTGGGATCCGGTAGGAGCAGCTATGAAACTGTGGATCTGAAGGATGGGTCAGCTTAGCAGAGGAGTGTGGCAAAGCCTGAAGTCAGCAAGATGGCAGGGATGCTGTGGGAGCAGACTCGTTCTGTTTTTTTTCCAATGAATTAATTATTTTATTTTTTAATAAGTTTTTGGCTGCCTGGGGTCTTCGTTGCTCTGCACAGACTTTTCTCTAGATGTGACAAGCAAGCGCTACTCTTCATTTCAGGGATCTAGCTTCTCATTGCGGTGGCTTCTCTTATTGCGGAGCTTGGACACTAGGGCACACGGGCTCAGCAGTTGTGGTATGTGGGCTTAGCTGCCCCAGGGCATGTGGAATCGTCCCAGACAAGGAATCAAACCTGTGTCCCTCCCCTGCATTGGCAGATGGATTCTTAACCACTGGACCACCAGGGAAGTCTGAAACAGACTCATTCTTGAACATTGGTGAAGTGTATCCTGGGAACCAACAGAACTTGGCAGGGATGCTTGGCAGGTGTCTGGAGGTATTCTGATCACTCAAAGCCCCTGTCACAAATGCACAGAGATCCCTGCCTCTCTTCCCTCTCTCTCAGCAGTTGGGTCCTGGCAGCAGGTAGAGGCATCCTTCCACCTCCCCCTTCCATCCTCTGGGACTCTGTTGCCAAGGGGGAACGAGTCCTGCATATTTGTAGAAAGTGACCACTACATCTCAAAAGGAAAATGGGAAGAAGCTCTTCCCTATAGGAAGGTTTTGGATCCCACCTTGGATAAGATTGGGAGAAGGAAGCCCCTGAAAGAGGGAAGAAGTCATCTGAGAGACAAGTTTCCTGGGATTCAGGGAGGAAAAGATGGTTCAGAAGAGGAAAAGTATGAGAAGAACACAGAGGCATAGTTGAAGAAGTTCTGAGTGGTGGGAGCAGAAGTGGCATCTGGTGGAGGATGGGGTTGGAGGGGAGGCCAGGGATCAGGTGATACTGCAAGATGTCACATGCAGTGTTACCTGCTGCTGGGAAGAGTCCGAGCTTGGCCTGAGATGACAGCCATCTAGAAGGACTTGCCACCGGAGTCATGAGATGTGTAGGAGACTGCGATGTCTGCTGACTACTGATCCACTGCTAGATGGCCTTCCAGCTTGTGCAATGCTCACACAATTTCCTAGTGCTGCAGCTATCTATCACTGTGTAACATACCAACTCCAAACAGCAACATCCATTTTGCTCCCAGACCTGCAGTTTGGCCCCTGCTTGTTTAACTTATATGCAGAGTACATCATGAGAAATGCCAGGCTGGATGAAACACAAGGCAGAATCAAGATTTCTGGGAGCAATATTAATAGCCTTAGACATGCAGATGACACCACCCTTGTGGCAGAAAAAGAAGAGAAACTAAAGAGCCTCTTGATGAAGGTGAAAGAAGAGAGTGAAAAATCTAGCTTAAAATGCAACATTCAGAAAACTAAGATCATGGCTTCCAGTCCCATTACTTCATGGCAAATAGATGGAGAAACAGTGGAAACAGTGGCAGACTTAATTATCTTGGGTTCCAAAATCACTGGAGATGGTGACTGCAGCCACGAAATTAAAAGACGCTTGCTCCTTGGAAGAAAAGCTATAACCAACCTAGACAGCATATTAAAAAGCAGAGCCATTACTTTGCCAACAAAGGTCTGTGTAGTCAAAGCTATGTTTTTTCAGGTAGTCGTGTATGGATGTGAGAGATGGACCATAAAGAAGACTAAGTGCCAAAGAACTGATGCTTTTGAACGGTGGTGTTAGAGAAGACTTTTGAGAATCCCTTGGACTGCAAGGAGATCGAACCAACCAGTCTTAAAGGAAATCAGTCCTGAATATTCATTGGAAGTACTGATGCTGAAACTGAAGCTTGGCCACCTGATGGGAAGAGCCGAATCATTAGAAAAGACCCTGATTCTGGGAAAGATTGAAGGCAGGAGGAGAAGGGGGTGACAGAGGATGACATAGTTGGATGGCATCACTGACTCAATGGACATGAGTTTGAGAAAGCTCAGGGAGATGGTGAAGGACAGGGAAGCCTGGCATGCTGCAGTCCATGGGGTTGCAAAGAGTCAGGCACGACTGAGTGACTGAACAACCAGTTTGGGCAGGGTGCAGTAGGAGCAGCTCTCTCTGCTCCATTTGGCATTGGTGGGGATGGCTGGGATCCTCCGAGGGCTCTATCACTCACCTGTCTGGCAGTGAATGCTGGGACCTCAGTGGAGGCCGTGAGTTGGAAACCTTCCCTGACCTCTCCTTGGACCTGGAATATTTCCTGTGGTGCCTGGGTTCCAGGGCTTCCCTGGTGGCTCAGTGGTACAGAAAACTGCCTGCCACTTCAGGAGACGTGATTTTGATCTCTGGGATGGGAATATCCCCTGGAGAAGGAAATGGCAACCCACTCCACTATTCTTGCCTGGAAAATTCCATGAACAGAGGAGCCTGGCAGGCTACAGTCCTTGGGGTCATAAAAGAGTCAGACATAGTCAGATGCAGAAACTAAACAAACAGCTGGGTTCCAAGGGTGAGTGTCGTCAGAGGAAGAGCCAGGCGGAAGCTTTACCAGCTTGGCCTTGGGAGTCAGATCCCAGGACTTGCTCTGCACTCTACTTGTTAGCAGCTAGACACTAAGTTCTGCCCAAGTGCAAAGGCGGAGGAATAAAATTGCACGTTGGGTTGGGAGGAGGGCCCAAAAATTGTGGACGTGTTTTTATTTTCAAAAAAACTTTTTGTTTTATATTAAGATATAACTGATTAACAATATTGTGATAGT
Source organism: Dama dama (assembly GCF_033118175.1). Lineage (NCBI taxonomy): Eukaryota > Metazoa > Chordata > Mammalia > Artiodactyla > Cervidae > Dama > Dama dama. The sequence goes on along the minus strand of NC_083700.1, from coordinate 108,925,310 downwards.
TTTAGAAGGACAGTGAAGGGACTCAGCCTGACATATGCATGTATCCATTCTCCCCCCAACTCCCCTCCCATCCAGGCTGCCATACAACATTGAGTTGTATGTGCTATACAATAGGTCCTTGTTGGTTATCCATTTTAAATATAGCAGTGTGTACATGGTGGACATGTTTTTAAAATACCACACCCTGGAAGTAGATTCGATTAGGTCTACATTCTAGAGACTCTGGGTGACTTGCCAAGATCACACAGCCACCAAGAAGCAGAACCAGGTTTAACTGTGTCATACTTGAACACACACAAATCAAGTGCCTGCTACTTCTAGCACATTACATCATTTGACCCTGTCAGTAGGATATATAATAGTCATTTTATTTTTTTATTCTTTTTCTTTCTTTCTTTTTTATTTTTATAATAGTCATTTTAAACTTAACATTTCTAAAGTTGAGTTCCCAAGTTTCCTAAGCCTGTTCTCCCACAGCCTCGACATCATCCTTGATTTTCCTTTCTTCCACACCTCACATCAAATCAATTTTTTAAAAAAAACTTATCGTTTTTATTTATTTGACCGCACTGGGTCTTTGTTGTGGCATGCAGGATCTTTAGTTGTGGCATGTGAATTTTCAGTTTTGACATGTGGGATCTAGTTCCCTGAACAGGGATGGAACCTGGACCCCCTGCATTGGGAGCTCGGAGTATTAGCCACTTGACCTCCAGGAAGTCCCTCAGTCAGTGTTTTAAGTTCTGTCTTCAAAGTACATCCAGAGTCTACCCATGTTTTTCCCCACAGAGGTCCAAGCCCACATGACCTCTCACCCGAGTTACTGCAATAGGTCTTTGCTTGTTTTTATGCTGTGGTCTCGCTCACAGAAAGCCCTAACCATTCTGCTTTCACTAGAGCAGCCTCAGTGATTCTTCAGTAGTGTAAATCAGATTACGTCACTCTTCTTCTGAAAACCTGCAATGATCCTGCGCCTCGCTCAGCGTGGCCAAAGTCGTCACCTTAGCTCTGTCACTCTGTCTCCTACAAACTCTCCTGGCCTCTTCTGCCTCAGTCTCCTTGGCCTCTTGGTTTTTGTTCTAAAGGGCGAGGCACACTCCCACCTCAGGGCCTTTGCATTTGCTTTCCCTTCTGCCTGGAACACATCCAGGGAGCTTCATGGGTTTCAGGCTTCTGCTCAAATGTCACTTCCTTAGAGAGGTCTTCCTGGATCACCCTATTTAATGTTGCAGCTCCCTACCCATTCCTGCTTCTCTCCAATTCCCTTTTATTGTTTTATTTTTATTCCTAGAGTTCACTATTATAATACATACTATGTATTAACTTTAGAATACATGTCTTACTATGTATTTACTTCTCTCCTGCATGAAAAGTAAGCCCCATGCCGAGGGATTTTATGTGTTTTGTTCAGTGCTTATTCCCTAGCTCTTAGGACAATGCCTAGCACATAGTAGGCTATCATTTGTCGGATGAATCAATGAAAACTACCACTGTGCTTTTGGCAACTTCTTTTTATCTTTGTAAAAGCCATGATTTGTGTGTTTTGTTTCTCTAGTAATAGAGCTTTTAATTTCATGTTATTATTTCAGCATAATCTTGTTTAATCCCACTTAATGATATGGTCTTAAATTCTATTTTGTTTTTTCTCTTCTTCCAGCTCATTTTTGATCTTCTTCTTCCGATGTTGTGGTCTTTTTCCACCCATTGCTGGAAAGACTTCGAAGTGTTTCCTTTGGTTAAGGTTCCAAGTCATGTTATCTGCTAAGAAAATAGAATGGGAGAACAGAACCTCTAGGTGGCCTAGGAAAATTGTTCTGTGTCAGGCAGAAATTTCCTACAGTGGTGACTCTTATGCAAAGTCATTAGTATTGTAGTGTTAACTTGTTACTTGTAAACGTACACACATACTCAACCTTCCAAGGTGGGTAGAGCTTGCTAGGCAAACGAAACAGCTGTTGCAAAAGCCCTTTGGTGGAAGTAGGCCTGGCCCTTCCGATGAACAGAGAGAGACTAAGAATGGCTGGAAGAGAAATAGAAGGAGGAAAAAAGAGAAAGACAGGTATGCGTGTGTGGTATTTGAGGATGGCAGAAAAGTAGGCAGGGGTCAGTTCAGGGAGGACATGTAGGTCAGAGTAAGAAATTTTTATTCTAAATATGATGGGAAGCCATGGAAGGGCTTAGGAGGAGGGTGATACGTCTGGTTTGTATTCTCAGAAACTCACTCTGGACTCTGCATGGAAAATGGATTGCAGGTGGCAAGAGTGAAAGCAGAGAGGCAAGTCAGGATGTCATTGCCCTCCTCTAGGCGAGAGAAGATGGCCACGTGATCTAGGACCCCAGAGATGGAGATGGAGAGAAGTGGGCAGATTCAGGATGGGTTCTGATGTGGCGTCCACAGGGCTAGCTGCTGGGGGCAAGGAGCAAAGAACCAGGAATGACTTTCAGGTTGATAGATTGAGCAAGTAAGTGGATGGTGTCATGCTATGTACTGAAACATCCCCTCTGAAATGGAGGCACTTGGAGGGGAGCTAGCTGGGGCAGGAAGAGCAGGGCAGGAAATCAGGAGCTTGTTTGGGCTCAGTTCTTTCAATTGCCTGTTTGACCTCCAAGTGAAGGTGACAAAATGGCGATTGGAGACAAAAGTCTGGAGCTTGAGACAGAAGTCAGCAGTGGTGATGTAGATTTGTAAACTCACTGGCAAATAAATGATATTTTAAAACAGTGAGAATGGATGGAATCACGCAGGGAGAGAGTACAGAGGAGAGACGAGAGTGTGGCGGTCTCTGGGGACAAGCCCTCATTAGACAAGTTTGAACGAGAAATGAGAGCCTGGGGAGGGCATGTCTCCCAGGACTGGGGGTCCAGTGGAGCAGACAGAGGTGATAAGTGACAACCACGTGAATTGGTGGAATATGTAAGAATTCTCCGTGATCCTTGGGAAAGAGAACTCTGTAAGAGACCAGGTTTCCAGAAATCCTGCAGACTGAGGGTTCAGTTTATCGTTGCTTGTGCACTGAAACGACATTGACCTGTCAGCCGGAGAAATAAGAGGGCCTCTGGGTCATTCCTCTTTTCATGGGCTTGTCCCTCCCACCTACCACGAGCCTCCCAAGGGCAGGTGCCCTGCGTCCTTTGCCTCTGTACCCTGTGCCCCCTCAAAATAGCTGTGGTGTGAATGAGAGAATACAATGAACGTCTAACAGGCCTTGTACAAACTTTCCAAAAAGGAGACAGTCTAAATAACGAGGCCTGAAGGCCAGCAGGAAAGGGGACCCTGAGCAGCTGGGGCCAGATGGCTCCTTACAGCCCAGCCTGCGAGCCCTCTTCGGGCATGAAGCAGAGGCAGGCTTTGCTGCTCCTCCCGAGCAAAGGCACATTTTGCATCCCTCTCTAGAATGATGGAGAGATCCCTTCATCCCCGAGGAGCATCCTGCAGTCTCACAACACAGACAGGGAACATATGGAGTGGGATTGCTCAGAAGTCCCCAAGGGAGGAAGATGCTGGCTTCTCCTCCTTCTGAACTCCCACCTCGGATGCTGGTGGAGGGGGTGGACGGGTGCGGGAAGCATCCACACCAGTAGTGGGAAGGGCCCTGCAGCAGATGGGGTGGGCGGTGGGAGGAGTGGGAGGGGGTCAACCAGAGCAGGGAGGGATGGAGCTTCCACCCCCTCCAAAGCTGGCCTTTGGGTTAGTTCAGCCTGGAGTTCCTTTGGGATGGGGCGGCCTCATCAGCCATGAGAGCACAGAAGCAGAGAGAGCTGTTTAGGAGAAAGGGAAAGGCTGAAGCAGAGATGAGAGAGAACTTTCTGAAAGGTCTCTGATGGCTGTCCTTCCTGACTTCAGGCCTTCCCCAGACCCAGCTGGTTTAGGGTTCCATGAGATACCCCCATCTCCTCTCCCAAATTGTGCCTGGGGTCGTCTGAGTTGATTTCTGTTCCTGAACACAAACAGAACCTCCACAAAGACAACAAAATAGCCCAGGCCACTCTTGGCCTGGCTTCCTTCCCTCTCTCAGGAGGGCTGGTGCCACAACAAGACCACAGGGAGCTCTTCTCTGAAAGTTCTGTCCAGCTGCCCCTGGCCAGATTCCCATTTGTTCTGTGTATCAGGGAAAATATCTCCTCATCTTGAGACCCTTGTTTAGACCCTGCTGTCTGTCCTTGTGATGTTTGGAATAACAGGAAACAAGGCCATCCTTTGCTCAAAGCCGTCTGGGAATTACACCTGGAAACACCAAAGCCACAAGGCAACAATAAGAACAAAGGAACTCACAGCCAAGCCCCAGCTGTCCCCTGGAAACCCAAAGGGGGAAGTAATAGGGCAGTCTCACCTTTTAAAGAGGACAAAACTAAACCACCCTGGGGACTTCGGAGGGGCCACTGATCTTCCTCTGGAGAATGTTTGTGGGGGTGGGAAGGCACACACGCCGGGTCATTAGGACGAAAAGAGAGCATGGTGTCTGGCGCATAGTACGTTCTCAACAAACGTTAGTTGCTTTTATTATTTGAAGGGATTCTGAGTAGTCAAAAAAAAAGTGGGGGGGACTCTGGGAAATAAAATACTTCTGGGTTTATATTATTTGAAGTGCTTCTCAGGATGCCTGGCATATAAGAAGGTGTAAAAAATGGTAGTTATCTGTTTAACGTTGGGACAAGAACCAAAGTGAACTCAAACAGGTCAAAGACATTGGATTTGGTGATGGTGGAGCTGTGAGTCAACTCTTTCTTCTTTTTGGTTAGAATTCTAGAGATGTTCCCTGAATGTGGTTATGTAACATAATCACCAAAAGTCTGTTTATTAAAGATTATATTTGCTGATTGCTTGGGTTTGCCAGAAGTCCATCTTCCAGAAGGACAGAAAAGGAAGTGGTGGAGACAAGATGGAGGAAATATGTGGGGGAGAGGGTCTGCTAAGCGTGGGAGCAGGAGAGATGGGTGAATGGAGAGAGAAAGGAGAAAGCCTCTCCAGAAAGTGGCCCCCTGATGAGAACAAAGGCGTCTATTTTCTTTTGTTCTGTTCTAGTCTATCCTATCCTATTGTATGTCAGGTCACATTCATTCATTCCATTTGTTTACTTGCAAAGCTGGTTTGTCAGTTCTCTTTTCTTCCTAGAGCACTTCTTGGGCAGCTCTGGCCAGACCACAAGATGAGATCTGGTCTGACTTCAGCCTCCTTCCATAAACTCCTCACATCCCAGCCCAGGGAAGGGGTAGTGAGATCCCTCTCCTGAGTGTGTGAGAGGTGCTGAGGGTGGCGGGAAGGGTCTTCTGGATTCCAAGAGCTTCACTTCACCTCCCATGCAGAGTAAAGGCTGCTTGTCGTCACTAACACTCCATCCCCACTCGGCTCGACTGTGACCCTGGATAGGTTCCCAGCTCTGCCACCTGCCCGCTGCATGGCCCTGGAAAATTCCCCTTCTCTCTGGGTCTCGGTTTCGCCATCTGCAAAGGGAGGTATTGGACTGAATAAACTCAGAGGGCCTCTCCAGCTCCGTCGGTCTGTAAGTCTCAGAGATTTCCAAATGACTAGGATAAGAAAAGACACTGGGGCCAGGGATCCCAGATCCAACCACCACCTGGGGAATTAGGATTAAACAAGTTAATCTGGTTACTGCAACAGAGGAAAACTGAAGCAGGCCCGTTATAATAGCTCCTTTTTACCTGACTGCAAATGTTACTCTTTTCACTTTATTTCGGCTGCGCTGGGTCTTCGTTGCAGTGCACAGGCTTCTCTAGTTGTGGTGGGCAGGCTTAATTGTCCCACGGCAGGTGGGATCTTTAGTTTCCTGATCAGTGATCAAACCCCCTCCTCTGAACTGGAAAGCAGATTCTTAACCTGTGGACCACCAGGGAAGTCCCCTTCTCATCTTCTAAATAGGGAAAAGCCAGGTGGGCAATCAGCGAAAGGATACAGTCTATCATTTTGAGTTCTCAGTGTCCTGGTGTGTGCCTGTTAAGTCACTTCAGTCATGTTGTACTGAGACACCGTGGAGTGTAGCCCGCCAGGCTCCTCTGTCCATGGAATTCTCCAGGCAAGAATCCTGGGGTGGGTTGCCATTTCCTCCTCCAGGGGATCTTCCTGACCCAGGGATTGAACGGGGTTCTCTGAGTTCTTTACCACTGGTGCCACCTGGGAAGCCCATATATCCTAATGAGTGACACAGTTGGGCGTGGACCCAGGGGTCGTGGTGTTTTACAGTGATCTGTTATGTATCTCTCACTCACTAGACCAAGAGCCCTCCAGGGGCAGAGACTGTCACATTCAGATGCAAAACAGTAAAAAATGTTAGTGGGTTGAGGGGCCTCCTTTCCACGCCTGACTTTTGAATCAGTTGAGAAGTATGTCAAATAATAAACTCTTATCTTTCCTACTGTAGAGCTGGTGTTGGAGACTATGTCTTAGACCTGCAGCCATAATGGCGAACACTAGTTTCATTCATCCGGTTGGAAATGGCAAGCCACTTCAGTATTCTTGCCTGGAAAATCCCATGGATGGAGGAGCCTGGCAGACTATAGTCCATGGAGTCACAAAGAGTCGGACACGACTGAGCGATTCACTTTCTTTCTTTACAGCCAGTGAAAGGCATATGCACGTATCCCCACTGAGGCCTGTCCTTACAGAACTTGGTGCGTGAAGTAGAGGTGAACGTGTCCCCTCGAAGGGAAAGGAAAGAGGAAGGCACAGAGCTCCATACTCATGTTCTCGCCCAAACTCATCAATAATTTAAGTCCTACTTTCTCCCTGCGGGAGGTGTGAGGGGTAAAGACCCAAGAGTCTTTCCTGATGGGTTTCTTTACATGGAAGAAGGAGTGGGTGAGGAGTGTTCTCCCCAAGCACACAGTTTTAGGCAGGTATCATGAACTCACTATGTTTGACCTAGTGCAGTGGATATTTATGTTTTTGGCTGTCCAGTACCCAAGCCTCTTTATGTTTCTTTATTTATGGTGGCACTGGGTCTTTGTTGCTGCACGTGGGCCTTCTCTAGTTGCAGTGATCGCGGGCTACTCTTCACTGTGGTACATGGGCTCCTCATTGCAGTGGCTTCTCTTATGCGGGAGCATGAGCTCTAGAGCGCAGGCTCAGTAGTCGGGGTGCACGGGCTTAGTCGCCCTGTGTCATGTGGAATAGTCCTGGACCAGGGATCTGTTGGGATTAAGGGCAGTGAAAATCCAGCTTTAAAAAATTAATCAGTTAATTAATTTTTGGCAGCACTGGGACTTCGCTGCTATGCGTGGGCTTTCTCTAGTTGCAGCGAGTGGGGCTACCCTCTAATTGCAGTGTGCAGGTTCTTGAGAGTGGGGGCTTCAGTAGTTGCAGCTCATGAGCTTAATTAACCTGCTGCAATGTGAAATTTTCCTAGGCCGGGGATCGAACCCATGTCCTCTGCATTTGGCAGGCAGATTCTCAACCACTGGACCACCAGGTAAGTTTGAAAATCCAGCTTTAAGCAATGGAACTCTGACAGATCAGACATACACTGGTGAAACAGTCAGCTAAATGAAAACTTCCAGTCACATGAAATGAAGTGCCTACAGAAAGCAAGGCTCTAAAAGGCTGATGGCCATTCTATAGAGCAGCATGAGGGGCAGACAGACTTCAAGCTCATTTACTAATTACTAAGCTCAAGTGTCGGAGAAGGCAATGGCAACCCACTCCAGTACTCTTGCCTGGAAAATCCCATGGATGGAGGAGCCTGGTGGGCTGCAGTCCATGGGGTCGCTAGGAGTCGGACACAACTGAGCGACTTCACTTTCCCTTTTCACTTTCATGCATTGGAGAAGGAAATGGCAACCCAGTCCAGTGTTCTTGCCTGGAGAATCCCAGGGGCGGGGGAGCCTGGTGGGCTGCCGTCTGTGGGGTCGCGCAGAGTTGGACACGGCTGAAGCGACTTGGCACTTGGCACACAAGGTCAAGTGTTCACCAGAAACTAAGGACTTTTAATGACCATGATTGAAAAATCTCACATTTCTTGCAGAGGCAGGAACTAGGGGAAGAGGTGTCTTCCTGGGGCCTAGCACCCCAAGTCAAACAGTGGAAAGCCAGAACTATAGCAGGTCTGTTGGAGCTGGCATCACAGAAGAGTTGCAGCTGGTGGTGGTGGTGATATGAAAGCAGAGAAGGAGGGGGAAAATCATCCCAGCTTCTCCCTTTCTCCTGCCCTCCAACCTCTTACTCCCACAGAAGTCAGAAAATATAACTTACTTATGACAGTTTACCTGTGACATGGAACAGAGGAGGGGAAGGAGAGGAAAGGATCTGAGGAACACATTCAGACATGATGCAAATGGGAGGCCATTTTTTCCTGCAGTCTGGAGATGTGTAACTACTGTCAGATTTCAGTGAACGTGGAAGGCAATTATAAAGTCAAACCCAAGAGGAGAGGCAAATAAGGGTAAAGTTTTGTTGATCTGTGTTGGCAAAGTCTAAAGAACACATGTGGAAATAGACCCTGAGAGAGCATATGCTGACCAGAGATCCTTATTTCCAGAGGCTATTTTGAGTAGTCAGAAGAGTTCCAATTGTTTACTTGGTTGGTTAGCTGAGTCTTGGACCAAGTAGTGTCCACTAAACAGAGTTAAGGTGTCATAAATTTGTTGGTATAAAATAGAGTTTGGAGAAGGGATAGAGAAGGGAGATTGGAATATTAAGGACATTCCCAGGTTCAATATTTTCCCCCACTCATGAGCTGTATTTCTCAAATGGTTCCAGAGTGTTTGAGGCCAAAATACTGGAGTGGGTAGCCTTTCCCTTCTCCAGGGGATCTTCCCAACCCAGGGGTTGAATCCAAGTCTCCTGCGTTGCAGGTGGATTCTTTACCAGCTGAGCCACCAGGGAAGCCCCAAAATACTGGAATGGGTAGCCTATCCCTTCTCTATCAGATCTTCCTGACATAGGAATTGAACTGGGGTCTCCTGCATGCAGGCAGATTCTTTACCAACTGAGCTATCAGGGAAGCCATGATAAATACGTGAGTGAGGGAAACACTGTCATTTTTGAAAAACACTGTCATGGCTAGTCTCTGTAAGGCTGAGGATAGTCATTGGATGCTGTGTTAAAATGGGCTCCCTGATCTCACTAGGGCTACCAAGATCCGAGGGTGGCAGACTTTTAGCAGGAACACTAAAAGCCAGGTGGACATGGTCATCAAACAGGCCCAGGAATGGAATTCAGGTGCAAGATGAATAATAAATGCCCACGAATATCTACCTCTTGGCTTGTCCACTGACATAACTCTTTCTCCAAATACTTACACTTCAAAATAAAGCTACCAATAAAGCTTCCACTATAACACAGCCAATCATTTAAATTGGCAATGTATTCCAATCATCTTCAAAGGATTTAGCCTAATTATCATCAGTAACTGTATTTAGATGAGATAGTTGGATGGCATCACCGACTCGATGTTACATGAGTTTGGGTAGACTCTGGGAGTTGGTGATGGACAGGGAGGCCTGGCGTGCTGCGGTTCACGGGGTCGCAAAGCGTTGGACACGACTGAGCGACTGAACTGAACTGAACTGTATTTAGTTGCATGTTCACAGTCTGGGTGGTTGATGGTCACCCCTCTGACAACTGTTATTTTGTCTAAACATTCTATAATCTGAGCAATAAATTGTAAAATTGACCACCCCAACACATTTATAATATGAAGGAAAGAAGAGAAAAATTAGTTGAAAATAGTTACATGATTGCATTTGATTGAATCCAAGGATCAGTTGCTAAACAGCTCAACTTACAGATAAGGAAACTGAAGCCCAGAGGGGCGGGGTACACTGCCCAGGACAACAGCAGAGAGAGACCCTGGACCTCTGACCCCACACTGTGTTCTCACAAACACTACCTGCTTCCTCACAACAGGGAAGAGAGACCTAGGTCCCACCTCCCACGAGGTGTCTTTCCTTGACCCTTGGGTCCTCAGCTCTAAGCACCTCTGAGTCTAGCTCCACCCTTGCAGCAGTTCTTCAGCTTGGAAGCACTGTGGCCCTCTGACCTTGCTTCCAGGCCCTCCTGGGTACACTGGGGGGTGTGTATCCTGTGGGGCGTTATGAGTATTGTGTATGTGTGTGTGCAGGGGGTAGGGGGATGGCGTCTGGGTTTCTCTCTGGAAATGGGAGGGGAGCAGAGATGGGAGGGTTCTGATGCTGTTTACTTGGTGGACCAGGCTTGATGCTGAGCTGGGTGGTGCTTGCTGATGCCTGGTCTCCTCCTGCCCCTTCCTGTGACTGCAGGCTGGACAGCTTCTGACTGCCTGGTGACTGAAGGCTCCTGGTTGCCTCTGATCTCCTGCTTCTTCCTGATCTGCCCTGTTGGGACTCCAGCCTGCCCTGCCTTGCTGCATGCTCCTCGGTGACCAACCTGACATGGGCCCTGGAGGTTGTGCCCCAGAGCATGGCGGAGCTCTGTGTTGTCAGTTCCACTTCTGCTCTGTGCCTGAACGCCTTCTCCCACTTCTCTGGGCTCAGGGTCCTGGCCTGGAGTCTACGTCTCCCTCAGCTTCTGCTAGGAGCTCTCAGTGGCTTGGGACAGCTCTTCTTCATAGGCTTCTATACAGATTACCTACTCCCTGATGGCAACCTAAGCTTCCTCCAGCACCTCTTTTTCTTGGGCCCTTGCCTGGATGGGAACATGGGGTTCTGGTTGCCTCCCAGTCTATGGCGGCCGAGGGTCAAGTCCAGCTGCCTTCAGAATGTGGGGGAGCTGGTTGACATATTCCCAGGCCCAGTGCTTGGCCCCTCCTCTGGGGATGTCTGGCCCCCAGGGATGTTAGAGCTGTCATTCAACTGTTGGCTGAACATGGCCAGTCCTGGGGCCCTCCAGGGGCTCAAGCTGGGGACTCTGTGTCTGGACCATATGAAGGTGAAGGTAGCTGCAGGGGAGGGCTGGGGCTGCAGAACCTGGACACACTGTCTGTGATCAGCACTGACATGGCCGAGCTGCTCCCTTGCAGCTGCGAGCTGAATTTGGCATCCCCTCTAGTAGGGCACACAGAGCTAGAGGCTCTGGCTTCCTGCCATGGCCTAAAGAGCCTGAGTCTTACAAGCAGTGGCCTGATTGACCTGTCGCCAGGTGTCTTGGCTGCTGTGCCCAGCCTTCAGAAGCTGAACCTGAGCAAGTGCCATGCTGGGCACAAATAAGGCAGGGCCGTGTCAGGAATGCAGGCCCTGGCCTCATCCAACAAGGGCTGCATATCCTGTCCCCAGCCACCTTTTCCCCTTTGCTCCAGCTACTTCAGGGAAACCAGATAATTTGTTTGAAGGGCCAGGCATTCAAAGGCTTAAGGGAAACCAGCTAATTTGTCTGGAGAGCCAGGCATTCCAAGGTTTAAGGAGGCTGAACTTGGCTAAGAATTTACTGGTAGCCCTGGGTAGGTCTTCCCTGGTGGCTCAGTGGTAAAGAATCTGTCTGCAACCCAGGAGACATGGGTTCAATCCCTGGGTCAGGAAGATCTCCTGGAGAAGGGAGTGGCATGGCAACCCACCCCAGTGTTCTTGCCTGGAGAATCCTATGGACAGAGGAGCCTGGTGAGCTACAGTCCATGGGGTCATAAAGAGTTGGACATGACTGAGCTACTAACACTTTCTGGTGAGGGCTGGTTGGCACTGCTGCCTACACTGACTACCCTAAACCTGCTGAATATCTGAATGTTGCAGAGCCCGCCTGGGGCTTCTAGGGTCCAGCACATCTGCACACCTTGAGCCTGCAGCCCCTTTCTGGCCCTTCTGGGGTACTGTTTTCCCCACCCATGAACTTGACTAGCTTTGAGTTTCACGTGGTCTCAGGCAGAAAGCCTGGGAAGCTGGCTTCTAATATCTTTCCAGTCTTGGCAGATCTTGATTTTAATAGGCTGGGGACTGCAGCTAGGGGCCTGGATGGTCAGCAAGGTCTTCCCTGCCCTTTGTCAACGCTCCCTGCTTGGGGAGAGCTTCAGGCATTCTGGTCCAAGGACACCCCCAGTCTTTTTCTCTGGTGGCTCCCCCAGGGTAAGGGAGGATGGACATAGCCCCAGGCCCTGCTGCATCTCAGGACTGGCTAGCCTACAGGAGCAGAAGCTGCAGGCCCCACCCAGTGTGGCTTGAGGAGTTGATGGGTGAGGCTCAAGGTGCTGCTTCTGGTCAAAGTGGAGTTGGAGACACCGCGTGCTGTTGCTTTCCGGGGCTTGGGCAGTCTCCAGGTCTTAGTGCTAGACAGGGAGACAGGCCTCGAGCCAGGTGACAGCCTCCAGGAGCAAAGTCCCCAGGGGCCAGTACACGTGTATTCTGAGTGTGTCCTTGGCTTGCTGGTGTGCCAATGCCTGGGGTCCGGGCTTGAGTGGTGTCTCCAAACACACATGCACATGGTATCACACCAGTGAGAAGCTGGGGACTACTCCAAGAATCCTGTTTTCCCCTTTCTCTGGAGTCACTGCCCCAAGACTTTGGACTTGGAACTCTTTTGGGCAGGTCTGTCTGCTGCTTCTGCTCTCTTTGCCCTTCCTACAGGAAACCAGGAGCTCCATTTCTAGGCCTCATTCAGGGGCTGGCTTCAGGGTCTGAGAAGCTGGAAGGGTGAGGGCAAGAGGTTCCTTTATGATGTGTTTGTGTCCCACAGCAGGTGAGACCAGAGCTGGGTGATTGGGGACTGCTGCTTACCCTGGAGGGCTGTCCTCTGATGGGCTGGGGGCTGTGCTTCTGCCTCCCCTGGGGAAGATTTTGAGCCAGGCAAGGATGTGGCTGACAAGTTGGCAGAGAGCATGGCAGGTAGCCGGGTCACGTTCTGTGAGCTGAGTTGCCAGGCCCTGCATACCCACGCTACTGCCTGGAGCTCCTCTCGGCTGCCTCCCTCCTGCTGGCAGCCCCCACCCCCTGGGGCTACTGCTGGTCTTCCTGGAGCCTGTCTGTCTCCTGCCACCAGCTCCCCTGCGGCTGTAGACGGCCTGGCTGCTCCACACAGGAGACTACTGCATTGTGGCCCAAGGCAGACGAAAGAAAGGATGAACTCTGGACTTGGCTGGGGAGCAGTGTGGGGCAGCCTGGGCTGGGCTAGAGTGGGAGCATGTGTGTTGGAGGATGGGAAGAGGAAAAACAAGTCACCCTCGAAGGGAGGTCGTGGATTCGTGTGGGTGCTTGAGACTGACCTTGACTTCTGGTGAGGGGCCAGGGTGCTGTGTGTGCAGGGAGAATCAACCTGTGGGTTTGAGGACACAAGCTTTGAGAAGGCTCCATCAGGAGATTTGGGAGATGGCAGGTGCTGTATGTGATATGATCTCGACATCTCCAAATCCCCAGTAAATCTATTAAATCCATGAAATTCTTGGCTTAACTGGATGTTTTCTTTTTGATGGAAACCCACGTGAGGCAGAGAGCAAAGGGGCTACAGTCACGGAAACTGTAGCCGAGAGAGAAACTAACGTTGGGGATTGATGGAGAGTATGGGAAGGAAGGAGGGCTCTGAGCACTCATAAGCTGTGGAGTGGGGTCCAGGCCAAGTTCAACTCAATCTTCAGGGGGCAAATGGGCCCCCTTTGCCATCTGGGCTATAGAGAAATTGGCAGCTGAGGACCAAAAGGCTAGGATGCTGCCCAAGAGGCAGCACACTGATGGCCTGTTCCCTCCACACGAACATGAAGGCACAGTCATTTCTATCATCTTTGAGCCTCATAGGAATACTGGGAGGGGGAACCCGCCCCCTTGACACTCTGGGCTCCAGCCACGCCAAACAGCTTGTAGCTCAGCTGTTCCTTCACTCAAGAACACCCTTTCCTCCAATTTCTTTCCTCAGGGGAGGAAAGCAAAAGTGTTAGTTGCTCTTTCGAATCTGATTCTTTGCAATCCTGCGGACCACAGCCCTCCAGGCTCCTCTGTCTATGGAATTCTCCAAGCAAGAATACTGGAGTGGATAGTCATTCCCTTTTCCAGGAGATTTTCCTGGCCCTGGGATCGAACCTCAGGTCTCCATAATTGCAGGCAGATTCTTTATTGTCTGAACCATCAGGGAAGCCCCGAAGTAATCTATAAGTATCCTTTAAGATTTAGTTCAGCCATAACTGGAAATCATCTTGATCTCCCAACATAGATAAGCTGCTGCTTCTGGGTTCCCACAATTTCCTGCATTTGCCTTTCTCCGAGCACTGATCACACTGCCCTCACAGGTCTGGGAACCTCTTGAGCAGTGGTCTTCAAAGGAGGGTGCACAAGACGAGCCACTGGAGCTTTGGAAGAAAGTGCTAAAATTTCTATTTCTTTTTGATCTATACGTGTCAAGATATATATAGACTTAGGTCAAGCCTAATTAATTACTCTATAGTCTATCATATAAATGTTCCATATTTTATTTATTCATCCCCTTATTATTGGACATTTAATGTCTATTATAAACCTGACTTTATATTCTCACATACCTGAATTCTAGAAAGAAGAAGAAAATATTATTACCATTTTAGAACAAGGGAAGAAATAACAAGCATAATTATCATTCAAAAACTTTCTGTTTTATGTTTTTGGCTATAAATAGAAATTTATTTCCCACAGTTCTGGAGGCTGGAAGCCCAACCAAGATCAGGGTGCCAGCATGGATGGATTTGGTGAGAACCTTCTTCTAAGTTCCTGGTGTGCTGCAGTCCATGGGGTCACAAAGAGTTGAACACAACTGAATGACTGAACTGAACTTTTTCTAGGTTGAAGACTTCAGAAGAAGTCTTAAGACTTATTGCGTCAGCAGAGTAGCAGGAGGAAGCAAGCTTAATTGTGACTTTTTAAAAAAAGAAAACCTTTTTATTTTATGAAAATATAGTCAATTAACAATGTTGTGATAGTTTCAGGTGGATAGCAAAGGGATTCAGTCATATATACACATACATCCATTCATTCTCCCCCAAACTCCCCTGCTATCCAAACTGCCACATAACATTGAGCAGAGTTCTATGTGCTATACAGTAGGATCCATCTTTTTTTAAATTTCACTTTATTCTGAAGTTAGACCGCCTGCATTTTAGCCATATGGCTTTAGTAATATTGTATAGTATTAGATCCTCCCTCAAAGGGTTTTGAGAGGCCAAATTACTTAATATGTATAAAGCACTGAGAGCAGGATCTAATAATGCATTGTAAATGTTCAATAAAAAATTAGCTTTTCATTTAATTATATATTTATAACATGTGTATCACTTATAAGCAGATAAATACACATATGTTGGGAGCGTGTGCTGACAAATGTTTTGCTTATAGGAAACACTGCTCATTTCCTAATAGAACACTCGATTGGGCAAGTTAGAGATCAGGGTCTGAGGACAGGGGCTAGGTTTGATTCATCTCAGCATCCTTAGAGCCTTGTTATAGCCCCATACACAAAGGGTCTTGATAGATAATTGTGGACAGAAAAAAATGTTGGTGGAGATTGGAGCAGAGAACTGGGATCTAGTTCAGGCTCTGTTGTTTATTTCCATACAACACTGGGCAGGGCACTTGTCCTCCTGGGGCCTTAGCTTTCCTCTCCTGGAAAATGCCAGGCATTAATTAGACAAAGGCTAAGGGGTAAGCAAGGAACAATTATAGGCTGGAGTTAGGGTGAGGGGCGCCCTCTTGTGTCCTAATGGTGTTCTTCTCCCTTTGCAGCCTCCCCTCCATCCCTCCTCTTCAGGGAGGTGATCCTGAGGGGTATGTCCTTTCCTGACCCTTGCAAAGCCACCTTTCCAGCTCCAGAGCCTCACAGTCTGAGTGTCAAATGTCTTCAGCTCTCCCAGCCCCTCACACTGCTTCACTGTCTCTCTCCTCACTCAACTTTCCTTATGCAGTGTGGGGCCGAGAAGAAACCTTTGGAGTCAAGTGCCCTGAAGTTCAAATCTCAGCTCGTGTTAGCTATGTGATCTTGAGCAGATCACATCATCTGTCTAAGCCCTCATTTCCTCCTTTTAAATTGGAATAAAACCCACCTCTCAGGGTTGTGGCGAGGTTTCAACAGCAAGGAGTGCTTGTAGGTTGCTGTTAGATTCACTGAGTAAAATCACATGAATTATTACTATAAATGGGCTGGAACATATTTCACAGAGGAGAAGAGCTTTGAACTGGGTCCTTAACATTCAAATATAATTTTTTTCATAATTTTAAAAACCACTAACATGTGTTGAGCACGTGCCATATGCTAGGTATTGTCATTTCCCCTAAGTCTCATAACTATCAGTAAAAATAATAATAGCTAATTATTATTAGGGCTTCCCAGGTGGTGCTGATCTCAGCGAGGCAGCAAAGAACAGGGGCATGAAGTGAGATCTTAATTCCCTGCCCAGGAATTGAACCTGGGTAGCCTGGATGAAAACTAGGAATCCTAGCCTAGCAAGGGCTAGAGGCTAGAAGCTAATCTTGCCTGGATCTTTGCCTCCAGTGAAAAATGCATTTATCACGGAGGCAGAAACTGTAAATGCAGGTACAAAGTTTAGTATCAGAGACATAGCAGAACATGTGGGAGAGCACATAGAGAAACAGTTTGTTTAGTTGAGATAGAAGCAAGGCAGAGATGACACCCAGAGAGTAAGGGTGTGGGCGTTCCCCCTAGTGAGGAGGAGCGCCTTAAAGAGGTGGTTAAGTCATTATCAGGCAGTTCTTCCGGGTCTTTGTCCTCCTTCAGGCCAGTCATCTGGTTTCTTTTTCTACAGCTGATGCACCCATCAGCCAAGATGGATCTCGAAGTGAAGGTTTCTGGCAGGAGCAAGGCTCATTGTGGCCTGGAATGAATCCTGGAAAAGTCCTCTGACTTCCTACTCCAAGGATCCTTTCTGCACTTGTTTAGTGTCTCCCTTATCTTTTACTCGGAAGGGTCTTTGCCTCTCTTCCTCCTTGCCATGATTATTCCCTTGAGGTGTTAACAAGCGATAAAGACTGGCTCTTCATCCTGTTTCTGCTGTTACTTCCATTTCCGAGAGCAAATGGGGGGCTGCTTGTAAATTTCTCAACTGGAGTCCGCCTATCTCTTACCTCTGGAAATACAAAGAGGAGGCTGGCTAATCGTAAATGTCCAACCTGAAGATTGTCTATCTCCTACCTCAGTGCTAGTAGTAAAGAACTCGTCTGCCAATGCAGGAGATGTAAGAGATGCGGGTTCAGTCCCTGGTTCAGGAAGATCCCCAGGAGGACAGCATGGCAACCCACTCCAGTATTCTTGCCTGGAGAATTCCATGGACACAGGAGCCTGGCGGGCTACAGTACATGGGGTCTCAAAGAATCAGGTACGACTGAAGTCAGGTAGCATGCATGCAGTTATTATTAAACTCCTTTGCCAGATGTGACAGGCCCTTTACATATTTTCCCCATTTATTCCTAGCAGGTAGATGACATTATTGTAATTCCAATTTTATAGGTAAGAAAACTGAGGCATAAAGAGGTTAAGTAATTTGCCCCAGGTTTCACAACTAGTGAAACCAACTACATCCTGCATATGAAGGTACGAAATGTCAGACACAAGCAGTTTGACTTCAGAGACCTTGCTTTCCCTGCATTATCTCATCTATCTTCACAATACCCTGCAATGTAGGTTCTATCACTTGCATTTTACCTACCAAAAAAATGAAGCCCAAAGAGACGCAGTCATTTGTTCAAGGCCACATAGCTGTGAAGTCACTGGGCTGGAATTTGGATCTATATCTGACTACAAAACCCACATTCTCAAACCCATGTTGGATTGCTCTTACTCCAAAGTATTCATAAAAGAACAAAGCAACTGCATTTATATTAAAATTATTCTGGTGATTATTACTCTAATAATGATTAACACTCTTCCAGCACGCAGGAAGTGCCAAGCTCCCTACTATTTACATGATAATAGCTAATATTCCCTGTGTATTATTAAGACCCCGGTTCTGAGTTAATCGTTTTATGTGTATTATCCCAGTAAGTCTCACAAAAACCCAGCGACACGGATGCTATTATTACCTTCACCTCACAGGTGAAGAAAGCGAGATTCACAATTGATCCAAAGTTACGCAGCTTAACTGTGAACTGGAAATTGAACCTACCATTGTCCAACTCTCTCCCGCCCTCCAGGTGGGTCACCTCTAGTCACCCTCTCTCTCTATTTCTGATTGTTTCTGCTTTGATCTACCCCCGGCCTCCGGCTCTTGCTCCGCGCTTCTATAGACTCCGCCCCTTCGGCTTGAATGCCCGCCCCCTGGGCGGTGCCGTTATTCCAGAGCCTGTGGAAAGGACCGGGATCACAACAGGCCCCGCCCCCATGCGTAATAATTTCTTTCGATTTGTTCCGGTGCCGGGGACGAGGAGGAGATGGTGCATCTATTGGCTGACGACACCTGCAAGACCGCAAACGAGGAGGGGGCGGGGCCACACGCTTGCGCTCACGCGGTTCCTTCTGGGAGTTGTAGTCACAGACGCGCCATTCACGGGGTGGCGCGGTTCGGACTCCGCGTCCCAGCATTCCCTGCGCGAGTCCTGGAGCACTTCCGCCCTGTTGTGAAGTGGGTGTCTCGGTGGGTGAGTCCGGGTGGCTGGGCGGGGGCAGCTGAGACTCAAGGCTCTGGGCTGGAGGAGACTTAGGACGTGGTGGTTATCATAGGGGGTCGGGGAAGGTGAGACGGGAGAAAGAAGCTTTTATGTGGGGTGGGGAGTGAGGGACGGTCAGAGGATGAAGCGTCCGGAGATGGAAAGGGTCATAGAGGGGTCGGGGTATAAGGAGGTAGGTAGAAGGCCCTGGTAGTGAGGAGATTCTTAGAAAGCTCTGTAGGTGAGGAGGATCGGGAGAGGTTCTGAAGGTAGAAGGGTCTAGAGACCTCATAGGGAAGAAGAGAGGGTTCTGGGGCCCTGGCAAGAAGTGAGGGAAAAGGGCCTGAGCTTGAAGCCTGACCTTAAAGATAGTGTTCGAGCCTCTACCTGCTCATCTAAAACAAACATTTGATACCCCCATACACTTTCCCTAATGGTCATGACCTCTGGAACCCAGAGGGTGGGGATGGCTCTTGTGTTCTGCGCTCAACCTGCACTTCTTTCCTTCTGCCTGATGAAAGTGAATGTACCAACATCCTCTTTACCCAGATGCCCTCTGATTCCCCTTGCATTCTTCCACATCCAGAGATCTTCAGATCTTTTAATTTCGTTTATGTATCGAGTATTTCCTTGTCAGGGATTTTGTTGAAACCTACACTTTGTCACCTTCACAGGTTGGACAGACATGTTGTAGCTGGTGTGATCTGTTGAACCCACAAATCAGATTAGGCCTTCTACTTAAAAACCTTCATTAACTCCCATCACCTATGGAATTAAGTCCAGATAATTTAGTCTGACATTCAAGACCCTTCATGAACTCCTTTTCCATCCTAGTCTTTGTGCTGACAAGGTTATGGCCATATCTTGGGGAGGCTGTTTGATTTTCCACCATTATACACGCTGTTCTCTCTGCTCAGAATACACGTTCCCCCCAATCTCTGCTCAGAGACTCAGTCTTTTTTTCTTTTTTCTAGAACCAAATTAAAGGTTACTTTCTTCATTTAAGTCACCCCCACACCCCAGCTCCCACAGACCTCTTTTATTGCATTTACCACATTTGATCATAATTGTCTGTGATTTTTCTGTTGTTGTTGTTGCTTCCACTATACTGTGAGTATCTTCAGGACAGGAACAGTTTCTGCATCACCTCCATTTCCCCATTGCCCAGCCCAGAGTAGTAAGTACTTAATATAAATCAAGTAAATCAGTAAATGCTTGATGAATATGTGAATAAAGACTGTCCAGGGTGAGCATTGCTGTACCAGGCTTGAAGACTGCTACTTCCAGTGAATTTCCAGGGCTGTGAGCTTTAGTCTCCTGTCAGGGTTGTCTTTGCTGGCAGCTGGTTCAGTGCCAACAGGACTTTAAACCAGACGTGGCAAATGCCCAGAATGTGTGCTCCTTCGCCCCCTCCTGTGTCTGGCGGTCACAACTTATTGGTCACAGTACATGTTCACATGGGATGCAGAGTCCTTAGCACAGTTGACTGTAGTTGGTGCTTTAAATGAAACCTGTTTGCTGTCCCTGGTTTAAGTCCTTAAGTGTAGGCTTGGGCTGCTCTAAGCAGTAGCCTGGACAGTCAGCCAAGTGAGCTTGATAGCCTTTGGTAACTCCCAGTTTCTTTCTCTTTGGAGGTCACAGACTAGTCTTGGCCTTTCCCAGGAGACTGGGGCACATCTTCTCTTGCAGCCTGTCATTCACTGGGACGACGCCACTCCCCATGTCTGCATGCACACTCAGGGAGCCGGGATGCCTCCCTGCTTCCCTGGGTTTGTGTATAAAGGGAGCCTGGCTCTGATGACACATCCTTCATTGCTGAGGGACTCTGTACCCTTTCTAAATCTTCCTGGCTGTTGGAAGAGACCTTTGAGATCATTTAGCTGAAAGGTGGCAGGGTAACAGCCCATGCTGAATGCAGTCTACCATCACGCTCTAGTTAGTCCTCATAGTGTTTGAAACAGTTTTGAGTTGGTTGCCAACATTTCAGAATCCAGAGTTCTGGCTCCTCTGAGAAAAGCTGGAAGGCCTGTGAACATGGGCCAGTTGTGACCTGGTGCTCTGTAGTTAGCTGCAGTCGCTACTCCATCCGTGTACTCATTTACATTGCCTGACCCCATGCCATCCACATGTGCAGCCACTGGTTCTAGTCTTCCTGTCCTTTGCTATGCACCGTCTTACTAGTTGGGGAGCCTGGGGCACCCGATGAGTAGGGTCTGGCTACTGCAGTCTGGATAGGCGGCTGCCAAGGCCATGTGACCTGCCCAGAGTCACACAGCTGGTAAAAGGCAGGTGGAGCTGGTACCCCGATCTGCTCACTCCTGCCTTCACGTTCTCTCCACTCTCCATACCGTCTGCTCAGGCGTTTGGATGACTGGCTCAGCTGTGGAATGGTTAGGAGAAGTGACTGGAGAAAATGAACCTGGGCTTAGATCTCAACTCTGCCACTTGCTGGTGGTGGAACCTCACACGAATCTTCACAGAAGCTCAGTTCCTTATATGTAAATTGGGGATGTAGTGAAATCATATGTTACAAGGATAATTATATAGTGAAGTCAGCACAGAAGGTGAAAATCACATTTAGCCAAAAATCACAGTCAGCTTGAAAATCCTTTGCAGGGAGCCATTTCGTAGCCAACGTGCTGTCATTCAGTAAGCTAACATCACAGCCAGGTTTTCTTGGTTGAATGTTAGATGAAAGAGTTAGCTTGCGTTTAGGGACCGCACTGTTTGAAAGACACTTTGCTCACTCTCAGTGGACAGGGAGGCTTAGGGAAGCTCAACCACCCTGGGGACCAGCGGCGTCATGAGTATCATCACCACGTGTTCTGGAATAGACATGGTGAATGGAACTGGTTGCATGATTTAAAATACGTCCTTTCATTCTCTTTCTGGTGTTTGTATGTAAAGTGTGTAACTTACAGATCAGTATCAGGTAACTCAACATCAATGACCCTTCAGCTGCTTGCCTGGACGATTCAGTGAGATCACGAATGTAGAACACTTTGCCCCAAGCCTGGCACCCCATGGGCACTCAGAAAATGGATGCTCTTTGAGGTCGCTGACCCCTGTGAGCCCCCGATATTTCTAGTAGTCTCAGGACTGAGGAGGACCCATGTCCATTTTTCCTCTGCCCACTCTGCGGGAAGGCTGCTTTGCTGACTGTGTTGACCTCCCTCTGTGGCTAGACTGCTGTTCATATTTAAGAGAGTAGCAGAAAAATCTTTCAGATTTGTTCAAAACTAACATTTGCAACTTTCAAATCTTCCCAGAAGAAAAGTATGTATTATCAGACTCTTTGGGTCTGGTGGGACTACTAAATGCCTGTTTTTGTTAGTGTTTGCTCTGTGCAGGAGCATATGCCTTGCTTGCTTTATCAACTCTCTCTCTCATTAGACTGTAACTTTGATGAAGGTGGAGACTGTTCTAGTCACGGTTGGTGCTCCAGCTCTCAGTGCAGTGCAAGGTTAGTAGTGGGACTCTACATACGACTTAGTGAGTTAGTCTTCATGTGAGACAGTGATGCAAATGTGTTTGGATTAGTGCACGTTTAAGGCTGTGGTTAAAAAAGAAATTTAGTGACTTCCCTGGTGGTCCAGTGGTTGAGACTTTGTCTTCCAATGCAGGGATTGTGAGTTCAATCCCTGGTCAGGGAGCTGAGAGCCCACATGCCTTACAGCCAAAAAACCCCCCCAAAACCCCAAAACATAAAACAGAAATAATATAGTAACAAATTCGGTAAAAGACTATAAAAATGGCCCATATTGAAAAACTTAAAAGAAGAGAAATTTCATGAAAGGTTAATTCTTTAGCTCAATATAAATTATGTATCCTCCATAGCCCATTAGGTTTTTGATGTACTTGATTTACCATTTTAATAAAAGGCAAAGCTTCCATTGGTCCTGCTATTTATCAGATGCTAGGTTGGGCACTGTGGATACAGAAATGGGTAAGGTGCAGTAGTGGCCCTAGCAATACAGTCAGATGGGACTGTCAGACAGTAACTATAGGTAACTGTTAGAACAGGGAACTACAATAGTGTCAGGTAACACCTGTGTTAGAAGTACATGTCAAGTGCTTTGGGAACACAGGATGAGGGGAGTTGACTTTTGGAGAGTAGGGAAGGGGGCTGGGCATGACAAGAACATGTCAAGAAACTTTTTTAATAGATGAGGGGACTTTGAGCTGGTAGCTGAAGGACAAGCAGGAGGCTGCCAGGCGGTCATGAGTCCTCTTCCTAGCCACTCACTGTCTGTGGGAAAATGCTGAGAATGCCAAGTAGACCCAGCTTGGTAATGAATGGATGTGGGGGATCTTGGGAAAAGATGATAACCACGTTTCTGGCATGGGTACCTTGTTGAAAGCTGGTTCCTTTGCTCGATGGAGGGTTCCAGAAGGGGAACAGGTTTGCAGGGGAAAATGATGAATTCAATTTTTGACTCATTGAGTTGGAGGTGCTTATGAGAGTCAGGTGGAAATGCCTTGTAGGTGGTTGGACCTTGGGGTCTGGAGACAGCTTCTGGCTGGAGTTTTGTGAGTCATCAGTTTAGAGGTAGTGAAAAATGGCAAATGCGTGGGATGACCAAGGGGGAGTATAGAGTGAGGGATTTTGCAAAGAGAGCACCCAGAGAGGAAAGCTTATGGCCCAGGAAGAAAGACCTTACGGCTTGGGGGTGACATTTGGAACCTAGCTGGAGGCGAGGCTGGACTTGGGACACGTGTGGAGGGAGGAAGGCTGGGTTGGGCCAAGCGTGGCAGCCTGGACGCCCAGCTAAGACATTTAGGGCGTAACGGAGGATTTTGTACCATGTGGTCTTGCTCTGAGGTCGCTGGCTGCTGGTTTTGGGCACAGATTGTGGTCTAACGTCCTGCTTATGGGAAAGGGCATCTCTTAGTAGCCCTGCCCCGTGCAATGCAGTGGAAGGTTTTGTGGGAGGGGAAGGGGCAGTGGGGAAGGTGAGGCTCCTAATCCTCTTGTTCATACTGCCCCTCGTCTTTCTGCCTTCAGAGCAGGGGGAGCCTTTCCTCTCCCGGGAACCCCTTGAGGACACGCTACAGATGCAGGAAGACGCTGGACATGGAGGGCCCAGCTGAAGGGCGGCGTCCAGGAGAGACCATGGCCGTAGCCCTGGAAGCCCGGGCCTCCCCGCAACAAGAGCCGGAAGAACTTGTGATTGTGAAGCTGGAGGAGGATGCCTGGACGCCAGTCTCCCAGCCCAAGGAGAAGGACCGCGGTCCCGTCCCTGGCCCCGAGGCTTCCCGCCAGCGCTTCAGGCAGTTCCAGTACAGGGAGGCGGCGGGGCCCCACGAGGCCTTCAGCCAGCTCTGGGCGCTCTGCTGTCACTGGCTGAGGCCGGAGATCCGCCTCAAAGAGCAGATCCTGGAGCTGCTGGTGCTGGAGCAGTTCTTGACCATCTTACCGCGGGAGGTCCAGGCCTGGGTCCAGGCCCGCCACCCCGAGAGCGGCGAGGAGGCGGTGGCCCTGGTGGAGGATTGGCACCGAGAAGCCCGGGCCACGGGGCAGCGGGTGAGGCAAAGAGCCTGTTCTCCAGGGAGCAGGCCTGGGCGGTCGCGGGGCTGCTACCAGGTGGATAATTGCCAAAACCTCAGTAGTGGTGTTATCAGTCGTCTGATGTGTTCAAACTGCTCTATCCCGGGCACCGTTCTGAGTGCTTTCCATGTATCCACTCGTTTCATCCTTCAGCAGTTAAATGATGCAGGTACTGTCTGTCCTAGTTTTACCCATGAGGAAAATGAAGCAAGGTCATTGGATCAAGGCCACTGGCCTCTAGAGAGGCAGGATTTGAATTCAGGCAGTCTGATTCTACACCCAGCGTCTGTACCCATTGCTCTAAGCTGCCTCCCAGCACCATAATCGCAGTACAGTAATTTGTATTGTGTTTTGTACTATTTTAAGTATGTGATCTCTTTAGTTTACAGCAGGAATGTAGGTAGACAGAAATAGCATCATTATCCTCATCTTATGGATTAAACCAAGGCCCCTGAAGTCAGGTGGCTCATGAGGCTCAGTCAGTATGAAGCAGAGCCTGGACCAGAGCCTAAACCCAGATCCTTAGGTTCCAAGTTCATTGTTCTTTGTACTGTATGGCAGATGCCTTACCTGCAAACCATAGGAATTGAAGAACCTGAGTCATGAGGCTCAAATGAAATATTAGCTGACATTTATTGCACATTCACTGTGCCTCAGACACTGTTCCAAGCTTTCTGTATGTATTCCTTATCTTATCAACCCAGCTACCCAGTAAGGTACCCCGTAAGGTAGGTATTGCTGACATGGCCATTTTCAAATAGTTCAACAGACTCAGGTAAGTAACCTGTCCAGATTTATAGAAATGGTAGAGCTGAGATAAGGGAAGTGAAAGTATTGTGGATTTAACATTCACAGTTTCAACAATTTGCAAGAGACCCTGAAAGCCCATGAAAATAATTTATAATTTTGCTACAACACAAATTTTGAATTCTGCTTTGAAGCTGGTTCTAGTAGAACAAGTCCTTCAGGCCACTATGGCCTGAGCCAGCCAACCGAAATCTTCATCTCAATGTTACCTTGCTGCTTCCACTTCTTATATAGTCAGTAATTCTCGTGATACTACAGTTGACCACGTTTCGTTGAGGGAAATCATAGGTTTGAGGCCACATTCCCTTGTGCACAGTGGCGGTTTTCTGTCTATCATAAGAGGTAAAGCTATATACTGATTTGAGATTAAGGGTCAGAAAGATTTAAAGTATGTTGCTCTGCTTTTTGGATTCCTTTATGAACTGAAGATATAGAAAGCATAATATTTAAAGTTAGAGAATTAAATATGAGAGAGTACACCTCATTTATGGGTTTCCCAGGTGGCGGTAGTGGTAAAGAACCTTCCTGCCAATGCGTTAAGAGACGCAGGTTCGGTCCCTGTGTTGTGAAGATCCCCTGGAGGAGGGCATGGAAACCCACTCCAGTATTCTTGCCTAGAGAATCCCGTGGACAGAGGAGCCTGGCAAGCTACAGTCTATAGTGTTGCAAGCAACTTAGCATGTATCCATACCTTATTTTAATATATTACCCCACCCTCCCAGATTATTTCTTTTAAAGAAACCAACTGTTTGTTTTAAGTAGCAGTGAAGAAGCGTTGGGATGTCTTAGGGCTTCAGCGCTGGAAGATAAAGAACTTGAAATCAAGAGATGAGACTTAAATCAAGGTCTTTATAATTCATCTGTACAAATGAGAGGGTTGGATTAGACCAAAAATTCTCAAATTATACCCTTGTGAACTAAGCAAAGGTTGAACTACTTCTAAAATTGAAACAAAAAAGGTAACAGAATCTTCTCTATGTTTTTTTTTTCCTGTGACTTTTATTTTCATTTTTTAACTTTTCTACCTGCTCTTGAGTACTCACAAATGTCGAAACAAATGGATAATAGCAGAGAAGCTTTTCTCCCCCAGGCACATATATTCTAGCTCATAATCTTACATAGCAAGGTTAGTTACAGTCTCTGCATGTAAAACTTTTCCAAGTCTTAGTAATGGAATGAAATACATTTAACTGTGCTCCTCAAAGAGAGCCACCACCTGAAAGGGTTGCTGCCTACAGGGGTTGAATGGCCTTGAAAATACTTTCCTTAAAAAAAAAATCTTTCAACTTTGCTATTTTGTGATTTTTGAACTTGTTTATTCTGCCATCCGGAGAAGACAGTGGCACCCCACTCCAGTACTCTTGCCTGAAAAATCCCATGGACGGAGGAGCCTGGTGGGCTGCAGAGTCGGACACGACTGAAGTGACTTAGCAGCAGCGGCAGCATTCTGTCATCACTGTCTTGCATGGTCTCTTTCCCCATCAGGTGCTTGGGCATTAAAAAAAAAGGCTATTTTTTGGACCAATTTTAGTTTCATAGTGAAATTGAATAGACGGTACAGAGTTCTTATTTATCCCCTGTCCCACACATGCACAGTCTCTGCCACTACCAGCCTCCACTACCAGACATTACAATCGCTAAACTTTGTCATCATCCAGAGTCCATAATTCACTAACGTTCACTCTCGTGCACGCGTGCTCAGTCGTGTCCGACTCTTTGCAACCCCATGGACTGTAGCATGCCAGGCTCCTCTGTCCATGAGATTTCCCAGGAGAGAATACTTGAGTGGGTTGCTATTTCCTTCTCCAGGGGATCATCCAGACCCAGAGACTGAACTGGCACCTCCTGCATTGGCAGGCGAATTCCTTACCACTTCTCCTTCCCCCAAACCTCTGGCAGCCACAAAATCACAGATCTTTTTACTGTCTTCATAGTTATGCCTTTTCCAGAATGTCATGTAGTTGGAATCACTCAGTATATATATATATATATATATATAATCTTTTCAGATTGGCTTTTTTCAGTTTGTAATGTGCATCAAGTTTCCTCCATGCCTTTTCATGGTTTGACAGCTGATTTATTTTTAGTGCTGTATAGTATTCTGTTGTCTGGATGTGCCACAGTTTATCTGCTTGCCTACTAAAGGACCTCTTGGTTGCCTTCAAGTTTGGGAAATTATTAATAAAGCTGCTATATACATCCTTGTGCAGGTTTTTGTGTGGTACACAGGCATTTTTGATGCTTCTTTTTTTAAGTATAGTTGATTTGCAGTGTTGTGTTAATTTCTTCTGTCCAGCAAAGTGACTTAGGGGAGTGTGTGTGTGTGTGTGTGTGTGTGTGTGTGTATGTATGTATATGCATCCTTTTTTATATTCTTTTCCATTATGGTTTATCATAGGATATTGAATATAGTTCCCTGTGCTATACAGGAGGACCTTGTTTATCCATTCTGTATATAATAGTTTGTATCTACTGACCCCAGACTTCCAATCCGTCCTTCCCCTAACCTCCTCCCTTTGGGGACCACATGTCTGTTGTTTATGTCTGTGAATCTTTCTCTTTTACAGATAGGTTAATTTGTGTCACATTTTGGATTCCATATATAAGTGGTATTGTGTGGTATATGTTTTTCTCTTTCTGACAACTTCACTTAGTGTGATAATATCTAGATGCATCCATGTTGCTGCAGATGGCATTATTTTGTTCTTTTTTTTTATGACCGAGTAGTATTCCATTGCATCTATGAACCATATTTGATGAATTCTTAATTCACCCTTACCCCAGTGAACATCCTCCTGATTTTTTGCCTCCCCATAGGCACTTGAATCTGCTTCTTTCTGCATCTATAATGACCATTCATGGAATCAGAATCTTTGCTTAGGTTTAGCAATAGTTGGAGGAGTTAGTGCTGGGAGTGAGAATAATTGTTGGGTCTAGTAGGTAGTACTTCTGTGGATTATAAGATTGTAACTATAACAAAGTTATTTTTATCTTGAACACAAAGTTATTATTTTCTTAAAACATTGACAAGCAGGTGTTTTCTCTCTATGAACATCACAGAACATTGCTGGGTCTCCTCATTGGGAGTGGCATTTGAAGATCACAACCCATCCTAATTTATTTTCTCAGAGATAAAATTCCTCTCTGTGAGAGTGGATTTGAGTTTTCAGATTGGCCAAAAGGTTTTTGGAGTGAGTTTTTGGCAAACTCATTAATAAAGTTTGATAAAGGTGAATATTATCTTGGATAAAAAAAATAAGGTTCAAGGCATTGTATAATAGTTGCTACCTTTAACGTTAAAATGGGCAAAAGTAATATATATTTATATGGTTGCTTGTATGTAAAGGAACTCTGAAAGGCTGCAAAAGAACAGTGGTTACCTATGGTGAGGAGTTGGGGAAGATACTCGACAGGTGGAATGGAGACAGATGGAGTTTGGGGTATTTTCACTAAGTATATCTCTGTGTATGTTTTCTGTTTTTGAACCATGTGAGTGTTGAAAGTACCTATGGAAAAAGTTGATCAGACAATCCGCTTTGGTGGTATAAATGCTGGACTGTTTACTGAAATCAGTCTGATGACTTTGTCATACTTTAAGCCATCTTTGGTTTTTTTTTTTTTTTTTAAGAGCCTGTTAACGTCTGAACCGCAGTTGTAACTGTAAAGAACTTGCCCTACCCTACCAGTTATTGAACTTATGATTGGGAATTTTGGCCATCTGTGTGTAGGAACTGGAACTGTGTGCAGAAGATACGAGGTCCTCAAAGACAATGAAGGAATCTCAGGGTTGCCAGCTGCAGCCAGCAGATCACTGGCCCGAGGGACGGTCCCAGAAGCAGTGGGTGAAGAACTCGTGTCCTGACCTTCCCAAGTATCTAGACACCAAGACGGAGCCACAGCCCTTGAAAGAGAGTGGTGAGTACCGAGTCAGGGAACATCAGAGAAGAGGGCTTAGGGGTGGGGCTAAGGTAGAATCCCCCAGGAGGGATGTGCAGAATTCCGGGCAAGGGATAGAATCGTGTCTGATGGACACCCTGTGAAGTAAGGAGATGAAACTCCCACTGGTGTTAGCAGGCCTCACTGTCGCTGAGTCCTGTAGCAGGTTCAGGCTGGGCCTGGGGCAGGTTGGTGAGCGTAGGAGTTCAGGGCTGACATCTCTCCCGGGGCAGCTTAACAGCCAGAAACTCTCAAAGGAAAGTGAAAGCAGGAATCCCCATTAGCTACAGTGGCAGGCTCAGTGTGATCCAAGCAAGGCTTTAGGAAAGCCGGACCTGAGAGCGAGGTGATTTTTTTGGAAACCAGAACTTGGGTTTCAGAGATGCTTTCTCCTTCTCAGCTGTCCTCACTCCCCGAGTCCCTGCTCTCCCAAAGACGGGGAGCGTCGGAGATTGGGAGGTGACTGCGGAGTCTCAGGTAAGCTACCGTTTGCTCCCCCTTGCCGTCATGACTTTCCTGTGCCCTGACCCCAGCTCCCCTCCTCTCTTTGTGGCCTGCCATCGGGTGCAGGGTGCGAGTCCTCCGCCCCTCCTGCCCCGTGTGCTGGGCCTCTGCTGGGTCGAGCTGCCCCCTGAGGTTGCCCACTGGCCTCACACAGGCTATCGCTGTGTCCATTACCCTTCCTGGGGCCTGGCAGGATTCCCAGGCTGTTTTCAAAGGTCAGTGACATTTGAGGTCCTCTGTTGTATGTTCCACAGGAAGCCCTGGGCCCTGACAGACACGCCGAGAAGGAATTCTGCACGGATCCCCCAGGAGACAGCTGTGGGAACGGCTTGTCCCTGGGTAAGGAAACTGTGCTCTCTGGATAAGATGTGGCTGGGTTTGGGTACACTTAGTTCCCAAGGTGCGTTTCCTCACTCCCTAAGACTCGTAGCTCTGAGAAGTCTCTGGAATTTCAGACCCGGCAAGAAGACATGCTGTTTGTGGCCAGGGCAGGGCAAGGGTGTGGGGAGTGGATTTCTGGGCCGGCAGGCTGGCTGCCAAGAGCCTGCCTGCTCAGGGTTCATTATCCTCATTTTCTCAGTACTCACCCCCATCCTGGGGCTGTGCCCAGCCTGCCGGCCCAGAAGAAGCCCAGTCTTTTCAGCATCAAACAGGGTCCATCTCTCATATCAGAGTCAAGTGAACTAAGCCCAGGAGACTGATGCGTTTAAATCAATGCAAAAGAAATATCACAGGGCTCAAAATCCTTGCAGCCCCTATGACCAGCACAGACCCTTTCTCTGTAGGCACGTCTTCACGGGAAGTCAAGCCATAATGAACATTTCCCGGCGGAGTGTAAGGTCAGTGAGAGGGGAGTGAGACACGAGAGTGGAATCAGGTAGAGAGTTGGTGCCAAGTCTGACTCTGGGCAGTAAAGTGAGACACTAGGAGCTGTTGGCTACTTGCTGGGTACTGTGTCCTTTTTACACATGATGAAAAGCGTGCCCCCTTTTTTTTTTTAACAGTGATATCTGGGGAAAATAGCCTTCAAAGAACAACCTTTGGGAAATGCTGAAGTAGATAATCCTTAAGCCTCTTTTAGCTCTAAGTTCTTTCATCTAGTTTTCTTCAAATATTTATTTTAATTAAAGGCTTCCTCTTTGCTCGGGTCAGGAGCTCTTGGGACACTTGTCCTTTAAATCTAGCTAAGTGTTTTGAGAAACGAGGAACTTTATTTTCTCATGGTATTGGATGTCCAGAGGAGGGCGTGCTCCAACCGCAGTACAAATTGGCTTGGCAACATCACCCAGCAGGCCTGGGTTTTTTCTTTCTCTCTCCCTCACCAGCCTTTGTCTTAGCTTTGTGTTAAAGCTATTTTGTGTAGGTGCAAAAGGTAGGTGCCAGTGGCATTTGAGACCTCAAGTTTTTAGCTAAGAGAAACTCAAACCAGACATACAGGTGCACACACAGCCTTTCTTCCAGCCATGAAATTTATTCTGATTTGTCTTAATTTAGAGTATGTTCCCATCTGTGGACCAGTAACAGCCCCTCTTTTGTATGATGTATTTTATCACACCAACCAAAAAGCAAATAAACAAAGCAACCAAGTCAGTATATTTCTGGGGAGGTTACCTCTAGTGACCTCTCCCTTTCCTTTCAGTCCTTTTAAGGGATTAGCATGCAAATTTCTCATTAGTTTCTGGGAGTCCAATGATGTGTAAAGGACTTTTTAGACAAAATGCTTTGCTTGACAGATCATTTCTATTTAATCATGGCTCTTCTTCCTTTTGTATAGGAGTTCCAGTTTCAAAACCAACCATCATCGCCCAGCAAGAGCAGGGACCAGAGTTTTGGGGTCCAAGACTTGTAAATTCTGGAAAAAAGAACCCTGCAGATTACAGCTTGGATCCTGAGCAAACAAAACCAGCTCAGGCATTGGCCTGGAGGGACTGCAAGACCTGGGAAGAACGATGCCCGGTGCCCGTGGAGGATGTGAAAGTGTCAGGTGTGCACTGGAGCTACGAGGAGACCAAGACGTTCCTGGCAATTTTGAGTGAGTCTCCTTTTTCTGAAAAGCTCCGGACTTGTCACCAGAACCGCCAGGTGTACCGAGCCATTGCAGAACGACTGAGGGCACGGGGCTTCCTGCGGACGCTGGAGCAGTGTCGCTACAGGGTCAAAAACCTCCTGCGGAATTACCGGAAAGCCAAGAGCAGCCACCCGCCGGGGACCTGCCCCTTCTATGAGGAGCTGGAGGCCCTGGTCAGGGCTCGGACGGCCGTCAGAGCCTCAGACGGCCCAGGAGAGACTGTGGCTCTCCCCAGGCTAGGGGACAGTGACATGGAGGTGGATGAGCAGGAGGAAGGGGGCTGGGAGCCGGAGGAAACGGCAGACGACTGTAACGGTGATGACCTGGCCACCAACGAGTCCATCCAGGGGCCCGGGATCCCAGGGGGCCCAGCTCTGCTCCAGAGTCGTATTGGTAAGAACTTTGGGGCTTAGTTGGATTCAGATTCCAATCCTCCTCCCAACCAAACCTCTGCTGTAGTTCAGGACACAGGCTGCCAGTCTGGATCGATGCTGCTAGAGCAAGGTCAGCCTCGAGCCCTGATCCTGTTTGCTGTGGTCAGTTCTCCTTGTCTGAGTGTCCTTAGAGAAGCAAACACGTAAAAACAATTTTTTTTTTAAAATTTTGATACAATTTTTGAAGGTTACTTTCCATTTACAGTTATTGCAAAATTATTGGCTCTATTACCCATGTTGTACAACACCTAATAGTTTGAGCCTGTCTTACACCCAATAGTTTGTGCCTCCTACTTCTTACCCTTGCCCCATCACACTCTTCACTGGATAACTGCTAGTCTGTTCTCTATACCTGTGGGTTTGCTTTTTTGTTATGTTCACTAGTCTATTGTATTTTTTAGATTCCATGTGTTAGTGATATTATACAATATTTATCTTTCTGTCTGACTTATTTCACTTATCACAATGTCCTCCAAGTCCATCCATGTTGCTGCAAATGGCAAAGTTTTGTCCTTTTTTATGGCTGAGTAGTATTCTAGTATATATAAATATGTAAATATATAAATATATATATACACACACACACACCACATCTTCTTTATCCATTCATCTGTTGATGAACACTTAGGTCATTTCCATGCCTTCACAATTGTAAATAGTGTTGTTATGAACATTGGGGTGCATGTATCTTTGCAAATTAGTGTTTTTGTTTTTTTTTTGTATACATACCCAGCAGTGGGATTGCTGAGTCACTTGGTAGTTCTGCTTTTAGTTCTTTGAGACACCTTCATACTGTTTTCCACAGTGGCTGCGTCAGTTTACGTTCCCACTAACAATGTACAAGGAGTCTCTCTTTTTCACATCCTCACCAACATTTGTTATTTGTAGACTTTTTGATACCAGCCATTCTGACAGGTATGAGGTGATATCTCATTGCTTTGTTTAGTGTTTCCGTGATGATGAGCAATATTTGAGCGTCTTTTCATGTGTTGGTCATCTGCATTTCTTCTTTAGAAAAATGTCTATTCAGTTCTTCTTGTTTTTTCTTATTTATTATTTTTGGCTGCGCTGGGTCTTCCCTGCTGTGCATGGGCTTTCTCTAGTTGTGGCAAATGGGGTCTATTCTAGTTGCGGTGCTTGGGCTGCTCATTGCAATGGCTTCTCTTGTCTCAGAGCACAAACTCTAGATGTGGGCATAGTAGTTGCAGCATGCGGGCTCAGTAGTTTTCTACTCATTTTTTAACCTGAGTTATTTGCTTTTATTGATGTATGAGGTGTTCATATATGTTGGATAGTAATCCCTTATTGGTCATATCGTTTGCAGCTGTTTTCTCCCATTCAGTAGGTTGTCTTTTCATTTTGTTGATGGTTTCCTTTACCGTACGCAAAAGAAGGAAACACTTAAAACCTTAAGGGACCTTAAATAGCTAATTCAGTGTTTCTCAGAGGGTATTAATGGTAATATGGGGATGATCAGAAGTGTTAACATGAGTGAACTTTTAAATTTTATGTGTATAAGCGCATCAGCCTGTGATTTCACAAGTAGTAAATTTAGGTAAAGAAAGATACTGAGTGAAGTATTTCCCTGGCGTAGCAGAAATCAGGACAGTGTATACGTGAACAACGTATGCTGAGGAGACGCCCAGTCACTGTAAAAGTGGAAACACAGAGGCCAGGCTATGAAGTGTCGCATCTAAAGGTACACAAGGACCCGAGCTCAGGGCTCCTGCCTCCACTCTTAGGTGGGTTTCCCTCCACCACATTTTTTCCCTGGCTGCGTCCTTTACCTGCAGAGGAACTGAAAATAGATCACCTCCTTTTCCTTCTTCCACAAAAGAGGAAGGGGCATCCTCAGTTGGATTCTCTTACAAGGTTATCTGAAGGGATTCTCAGTTTGTTAAAAAGGAAGTTTATAAAGTAAGTAGAGGACATGTGTTGAATGGATGTGGAGACACAGAGAGTCTCCTGTATCTTGGTTATAGGCCTTTCCTTGATACCGTCAGCTGAAGCCAGGGGACTGGTCACCTGGTATAATACAGCTCCTTAAGTCCTCCCCTTCAGCCAAGACTCTTAAGTATTTATTTTTTACTTTTGGCCATGCCCCCGGCATGTGGGATCTTAGTTCCCTGACCAGGAATTGAACCTGCACCCCCTGCGTTGGAAGTGTAGAGTCTTAAACACTGGACTGCCAGGGAAGTCCCAAGACACTTAAGTGTTAATAGACTCTCTTAGAAGGAGGTGGGGGTGGGAAGCCCTGGCACAGCCTTTCGAGAAACACGGGTACACTATTAGCTGGTGCCCTAGCACCTGGGTAGTCTCCAAAGTGCCTGTGTTCTAAGTGCTTAGCAGAGCAGGTGACACTGATCCCTGATGACCTCGGCAGATCTCATCAAGTCTCTCAATTCTGAACTCTTCGCTCCTGACAGCAGGTGTGCACTGGGGCTACGAGGAGACCAAGGCCTTCCTGACCATCCTCAGTGAGTCCCCATTCTCCGAGAAGCTTCGCACCTGTCACCAGAACGGCCAGGTGTACCGGGCCATCGCAGAGCGGCTGTGCGCACAGGGCTTCCTGAGGACCCTGGAGCAGTGTCGCTACAGATTCAAAAACCTGCTTCGAAGCTACCGGAAAGCCAAGAGCAGCCACCCGCCTGGGGCCTGCCCCTTCTATGAGGAGCTGGACTCGCTGATGAAGGCTAGGACTGTGGTAGGAGACGTGGGGACCAGCAGGGAGGCAGCAGGCCTCCCTACTTCTGATCAGAGCGGTACCCAGGTTGTCAGCCAGGAGGCTTGGGACGGGATGGCAGGTGAAGATGTCATCAGACCTCCAACCCCAAGTCCTAAAACCTCAGACACTGGTAAGAATTTAGTAATTAGATTGTCCACAGAATCTGCAAGCGCGCAGAGAGTATGGGAGCCAGGCTCATTATCTTTTCTCTGAACTGAAAAAGGGAATAGAATTGAATAAGAAAAGGATTTGTGTTTTCCTGAGATTATCCAGTCTCTGGCTTAGTGTAATTCCCCAGATGAAAAAAGCAGTTGGTCTAGATTTTTACTTGGATCCATCTGGGCAATTATAGAGTTTTTTCAATCTCATATGACACAGGCCAGACTGAATATACCAGGAGCAGGAGGTGTTCCTTGTTCAGCAGTGGAATAGGGTGGTTGGCTAAGGGGACTGACAGCTGGCTGCT
This sequence comes from Dama dama, assembly GCF_033118175.1. Taxonomy (NCBI): domain Eukaryota; kingdom Metazoa; phylum Chordata; class Mammalia; order Artiodactyla; family Cervidae; genus Dama; species Dama dama. Next base: position 108,890,360 of record NC_083700.1, on the reverse strand, counting down.
TGGGCTGGGCTCAGTGGTTCCTTTGGTGGAGTTACCACGTCTCAGACTGCGTTCCTAAGCTTAACAAGTCAGAAATTAATGTGTGCACCAAAACCTGATCAGTTTCATCTTGGTCACATTTATAAGATGTGAGATGTAAGACACAAGTACAAATTCAGGTCAGCCAAATTCACAAGATGCAAGATTCAGATGTATAAATAGACACTAACTAATGAATGCATTTCTATCTGTTCTCCAGGTTTTGAGATGAGGCGTGAGGATGAAGACCAGATTTCAGAGCAGGACCTTTTTGAAGATTTGCCCGGAGCCTTATCAAAATGCACTGCCGGGGATGATTGCTACCCTCATGATTGGGGGGAAGACAGTGAAAATGAAAATGAAGGTAAAGGACAGTGGGGAGATCCATCCCAGGAGCAGTGGGAAGAGTGTTCTTCTGAAGAGGACTTAGAAAAGCTCATCGACCACCAAGGCCTGTACCTCGCAGAGAAGCCCTACAAGTGTGACATGTGCATGAAAACCTTCCTCCGGAATTCACAGTTAACCACTCACCAGCGGATACACACAGGTGAGAAGCCCTACAAATGCCTCAAGTGCGGGAAAAGCTTTAGTGACCGCTCCAACTTCAACACCCATCAGAGAATCCACACTGGAGAGAAGCCCTACGAATGCCTTGAATGTGAGAAAAGCTTCAGTGACCTCTCCAATCTTATCACCCACCAGAGAACACACACGAAGGTAAAGCCCTATAAATGTGAGGAATGTTGGGAAAGCTTTACCCAGAGCTCAGACCTTCTGAAACATCAGGGAATCCACTTGGGAGGAAATCCTGACCACTGTCGTGAGCCTGGGGAAAACTCAGGCCAGAGCCCATCTTTCAGTGCTCACTGGAGGAACTCCACAGAGGGGACAAATCCTGAACAAGCTCCCAGTGCCAGTAAGAATGCGAATTCTCCTGGACCGCAGAGCACCCATGCAGGGGAAAAGCTGTATCAGTGTTCTGAATGTGGAAGAAGCTTCTCTAAAAGCTCCGCCCTCATCAGTCACCAAAGAATCCATACAGGAGAGAAACCGTTTGAGTGTGCTGAGTGTGGGAAAAGCTTCAGTAAGAGCTCCACGCTGGCCAACCACCAGCGGACCCACACTGGGGAGAAGCCGTATGAGTGCATGGACTGTGGGAAATGCTTTGGGGAGCGTTCCAAGCTCATCACACACCAGAGGGTGCACACAGGAGAGAAGCCCTACAAATGCCTCGAGTGCGGAAAGTTCTTCCGTGACCGCTCCAACCTCATTACCCACCAGAGGATCCACACAGGAGAAAAGCCTTACAAGTGCAGAGTGTGTGGGAAATGCTTCAACCAGAGCTCCAGTCTCATCATTCACCAGCGAATCCACACCGGGGAGAAACCCTACAAGTGTACAGAGTGTGGCAAAGATTTCAACAACAGCTCCCACTTCAGTGCCCACCGGAGAACCCATGCAGGAGGGAAGGCCTCATAGGAAGCACTGCCCCCCACACCAAAAGAGAGAGAAACCTATGTTGAAATCTTCCAAGATCCTAAGATGTATGCTAGAAAGAAGCTGTCCTAATTTTTAAGCTTGGTGTGTACCCAAGGAGGTTATCATGATACCATCCAGGTAATTTGGAAGTGAATTACAAACTCTTAGGATCCAGATTAGAAGGCACTTTGTTTTAAGTATGATGTGTTTTTCTCCTGCAGGAAAAAACCCCACATAATCCTCAGACTGTCCTTATATTTGCTGTCATGTAAGAGCCTTATCAGTCTTGGAGCCAGACTGGTAGCTGAGGGGATTAGAGGTAAATTGTTGGCCCTGAGCAGTGATTCGAGACCTTCCTGTGCCTTCACACCGTCCCTGTGTGCACACGCCTCATCGGTGTACATTGGCAAATTCTCACCCATGGCAGTTTTCCACTGGGGCGTAACAACCTGGGAGAATTTTGAGACCCTCCAGTGAGAGGGAACATAATTGAGAATCAGTGGCCTAGAGCAGGGGGCGAGCTTATCAAAGGGTAGAAACAACTGTGACATCATCACTAGATCATTATTAATAGTAGCAAAAAAGTAGCCGGTGTCCCCTGAGCTTTTCAGCAGGCTCTGAGCTAAGCACTTTATATGCATCATCTCATCTACTCACAGCAGCCCCAGGAGGTACTAATATTTCTCTCATTTCCCAGAAGAGAAGAGTGACTTGCTTGGGTCACACATCTGAAAATGGCAGAGACAGGATTCGGCCACATCTGCCTCTGGGGCCTGAGGTGCTCTCACCGCTACACTGAGTCCCCTTTCCCTTTGGGGCAGGTAACTCAGGTGCCAAAGCACTTTGTGGACCACATTTTCAGTTAAAATTCCCTACAAATTCAATTTTTAACAAATAAGGACATAGAGAATCCTAACCAATTGAAGGATTGGGGATGTTCAGAACCAGCAATGTGCTTTGAGCAAGGCTGAGCTCTTATTGAAGCACTTGATAAGACTTTCCATCTTCACAATAATATGGGTGAGAGATAGAGGTGAGTTGAGATTGGGAAAAGTAAGGTAGTCAAAGTGACGTCTCTTCCACTGAGCTGCTGTTTGGGCTAAGGGAATGAGGTTTTTAAGAACTTCGCTTTTTCTCAGGAGATCAGTCCTGCCTCCCGTAAGACTCAGCTCGATCAGGGGTTAAACCGTGAGAAACCCGGGCTTCCTGGACAGTGCTTTCTCTCCCCTGTGGGTTTGCCTCCCGGCTCCCTCCCTCTTGGCATGGAAGAAGCTTTGTGCCAAGGCTGAGGCAGAAGGGGGTAAAAGGAGTCAGTGGGTGTGGAGCGCCGTGGAGGGGACTTTGGTCTTGATTCCAGGCTGATGGTGCAGGTTCAGTCAGCCGTCTCATCCCAGGCCCACGGGATGTTTTCTAAATGTCGGCCTTCAAGCGCTGCCTCCCGCACCAGGAGACTGCGTCAGAAAGCTTCACACAGGATGGTTTTTTTTAGCTCTCAGCACTTTGACCTCCAGGCTTTCTCCTTAGGAGGGTTTTAAAGTGCTAGCCAAGGACTGTGGTTTGCAAAGGATTTTGAAGGAGGTTCCTTCTAACACCCACCTATTGATACTTAGCTGCCATGCATACTCTGGCTGTTCATGAACCTGGGAAATGCTATTAAATGAGATAGTAGATGTGAGGGACCCTCGGAGAATGGAACTCTGTTCACATGTGAGGCAGTCAGGGGGAGACGCCGATCATTCCTTGGCCCCTTTCTCAGCTTCCCGAGAACCAGCTCACCTCAGTCACTACCTGTCCCTGTTCTTTCCGGCTTACCTTACCTGCCTCACCTTACCTCTGAGGAGCAGGGTGCATGGGTGAGCCATGGCTTTGAACCAGCAGATGTCAGTAACTGCAAAAGTAAGATGACGGGTACGGTGCCCCCTGAGCCAAGAGAAAGGACCCCGGAGGAGGGGCAGGGACGTCCAGGGAAAGGCCTGGGGGTATGAACTAGCATGGCTTCAGGTGGGGTGGGGTGATAGTTTCTTAGCTACTATTGAGGCTTCAAATGGGAGGCGGGAAGTGGCAGGAGTGCCGGCTGGAGGGATGCGGGGGGCAGGGTCACCGAGGACCTCGTGGCTGCGTGGAGCTGGGACGCCAGGCTGAGGGGTGCCTGGTCAGATGTGCATTGTTGAAACCTAATAGCCGGATGGAGCCTGGACGTGCCGCAGTTAGGACAGACTGTTGGAACACTATCGCGATATTCCAGTTAGACGTGAGGCTCTGAGCCCGAGCAGTGGTGACAGAGCTGAGGGCAGCAGTGGAAAGCTAGAATGCCTGGCTGGCGGTGGAGCCTGCCCTTGTTGAGGATGGACCACAGGAGCAGATGCAGACAGGGCAGAAGAGCAGAAGGCTAATTTGGGACATTTTGAACTTGTACCTGAGGGACACCCAAGAGGCAACACACAGCAGGTCTGAAGCTGGGGGGAGGTTAGGACTAGAGAGTTACCTGTGTGCGTGGGAGGTTACATTCATGTTCAAGTCAGAGAAATGCTGGCTACAGACAGAACTTCAGGAGCACTGTGTGTGGAGGAAGATGCCCCTCAAAGGAGGTCTAGACCACTCCCCAGCCCTACCACCTCGCAAGCTCCAGCCACCTTGCAAACACTGCCTCAGTCGCTGCTGAATTCTCAATGTGATTCTGGATTTTCTGGAACCTTCCCTGTGGAAGCCAGGCTGAGCTCTGTAGAAGTGAGATGGTAGCCCCTTCCCCCTCAAGTGTCACCCGTTCCCCTGTTCTTGGAAGCAGACTGGTGTCTTATGTTCTCAGGGGGACAGTTTTGATGTTTGTGATGTTTCTGGCTCGTATCTCTGAGCTGTAGCCGTGAAATGGGAGGGCAGTGTGGGGCAGGAGAGGACGTGGTCCAGGGAGACCGCCTCTCCTTGTCCCTGACTCTGCCTCTGGAAGAAGTCACATGCGGGTGGCTTCCATGTTTGGGGCCCGCCCCATCCCTCTTCCAGGGTGCCTGGACAACCTCCAGCAGGTCTTGGCTGCTCACATAAGCCAACAGCTGGTCTGATACACCCTGAGCCTTCTTACCTCAGATCTGCTCTTGGGAAGTAGAGTCACTCTGAGGAATGGGCGGTTTCTCAGCCTGAGTGGCCGCAGGTCACACCCTGGTCGTGGGACGTGGAAGTGGTGACTGCCTCCCCGGGACAGTGTCTCCTGCGAGCTGCATCTCCTAATGTGATTTCCATCCCCTCCACCCCAGGAAGGGCGTTGGTGCCTCAGAGGTGACTGAAAGGCACCACTGAGACATTCATTCCACAGAGCCCCCCTCAGCAGACAGCTTTCTTAAGGGTGGGGGCAGGGAGCGGTGGGTCCATGCTGCTTTAGACACCTGGTTTCTTCTTAGGCCTTGGCCCCAGCAGCTGAAGGTGCAGTCCTGGCTACCTCAGCTTTAATGTGCCCCCAGCCTCCAGCCTGAAGGAGTGTAAGGCGGCTGGGGTCCTCCCGTGCTGTAAAATGTAGCAGCAGGGACCCCCTGGGTCCCTGGGTTCTCCCTGCCTGGTCCTGTTCTGGGGCCCATGGTGGGGACGGCTCTCCACTTCAGGCTGCAGAGAAGACTTTTTAGTCAGTCTGTGGAGAAGAGTAATGCCTTTTGGGACCACGAGGTTTTGAAGTATGAATGCGGTGACATCTGGAAGGGGTGTGGGTGGCAGATGGTCTCATGCTGCCCAGGCTGCCTTGAGGCTCTGTAGCCCAGCCTTGGGGCCCAGGCCTGCGTCTCCATTCGCTCCATTCACTCTCTTCCATCTGCATGTTGACCGCTGTGTAAATGCTAACTCTCGGTTCGCCTGTGACCAGCCCTCCTTGAGTCAACTCCTGGGCCCCTGAGGCCCATGTCCACCCACTGCTGCCTTTTCTGGCCTCTTGGTCCACCGCTCAGCATGGGCGATCACGTGCACACTCAGGCTCACAGAAAGCTGCCTCCGCCACACCCCACCCAGCGAGGTGTGCACATCCAGAGGCACGCTGTCCCTTTTAAGGGCATTTTCCAGTTGGGCTGTGTCTGCCTAGTGGCCTGGGAAGTCTTTTTCTGAACAGGCTCAGAATGGATCAAGTGGAACATCCCCTGACCTCAATTCTGAGCCCACCCTCCCCTCTGGACTCCCTCTCTTAGCAGGTGCCTTCGACTCCCCCTCTTAGCAGGTGCCCGTCTTATGCCCCTGCTGCCGTCTGTCGCGAGTGGTCAGTGCCGCCCGTAGTGGGAGGTTAGGAAGGCTTTGCGGGTGAGATGAGGTTCGGGTTGGGCCTTGAGGTCTTTTCCCCTGGCTGCTTCTCTGCACTCTGCTGATATCAGTATTAACTCGAGCTTACCTTTAGCACCATTTCCTCTCCCTCTGGTTTCAGGCAAATCTGGAATTACCTCCAAATGTGGTTTTCAGGGGGTCAGGTTTCTCATCTCACCAGGACCTCCCCCAGCGCCCCCTGTGTCTGGATGAAGACCTCAGTGCCCTCTGGGGCCTCGCTCCCCTGATCCCAGCTAGGGACCCCAGTGACCCCGCGTGCACCGCTGGTGGTGGGGGAGAGGGCAGAGAGTCTGAGAGCCGCTGTTTTCAGTGTGAGCTTAGGCGCCCACTTGTCAAGCTGAGAGCTGCTTTGTTCTAGGAGCTCTTTGGTTAAGTCAAGGGCAGAATCCAATTACACCATTTTATGTAAATTCGATCCACCTAGAATTGATTAGCGATCCACCTAGAATAGAGGATCCACCTAGACATCGATTTTCTAATCGGAGCCATGGCTAGTGGTCCTCTTTGCACGTGAAGATGTTTCTGATCCTATCTGCCATTACCTTGCACTTCTTTCTAAAGTCATGTTTATTTTGCACATTTTCATTGTAGGAAAATACTTCATAATCTGGCCATCCAGAGGGTAAGGGCCATGGGAGGGAGAGTGAAGAAAACCAGTCTGCCTCTAGGCTGGTTCTGGGCCAGCGGTCGGAGTCCGTCTGAGCTCCAGCAGGAGTTGCTGTGGGCGGAGGTGGATGGCGCTGTGCTCACCGACCCCTTGAGAGCCTGGGGCTCAGGGACCCCCCCTGTGGTGCTGGGTGACCAGCATGTGCCTGCGTGTGACAGGGAGGGGGCGCGCTCCTCTCCTTCCTTCTGCACAGGACACGGCTTGGCTTTCGTGCTTTGGGGGATTTGTAGGCCAGAGTAACTTCTTTGTGTTTAGAGGTGGCGGAGACCAGCAGGAGGTGGGTCGTGGGGTGCCCTGGAAGGGGTGGTGAGAAACTGAAGGCGGGGGCCCGGTAGGAGCACCCTCCATGGACAGTACCCAGAAAGGGCTGTTTCAGGATCACGTGCAAAGTCCCCAGCCAGCCCCACTCCTGAAGTTGTCGGGAAGTAGATGGAGGAGGTGAGGCGACCTGAGCTGAAAGTCATGCTAGATCCATCTGGTATCCTCGGGGGAAGGGCAGACATACATGTTATCTCAGGGACCTTTCGTGAACAACTAATTTCTTAGACATTTGTGTGACTGTAGCATTAAAATGGATTACATTTTGACCACTAGGAGGCTCAGAGATTAAGGTCCAAATCTAAAGACAGAACAGGCTCTTTCAATTTTCCATTTGCTACAATATTGTAAAGTAATTAGCCTCCAATTAAAATAAATAAAAAATAAAAAAATTTCCATTTGTGCATCAAGCCCTGCTTTCATTTTGACTTTGTTTTCTCGATCCTTTATTATTTTCTTCTTGTTATGTACATCTCTTAAAATTAGTCAAATCCTATTTTTGGGATTTTAGGATGAAGTGATCTTATAAATTAATAAATTATATTAATTGAACCATGAAACATAAAAAAGAACTCGTCTTGGGTTGTTCTTCTGGCATCTTCCTGGCTACATCAAAAGGATGGAGCAAAGGAGGAGAGGGGAAAACCAATGAGCTCGTCAGGGGGGTTGGGGCCTGAGATCTCACATCCCTTGTATTGGACGGGCATCTTCCTTTCACTGTTCACTATGGCTCTTCGGACGTGAGTAGCTGTAGCCACCCAGCAGTCATTGCCTTTTGTCCGTAACCGACGGCTCCTTGGTCTGCTGGTCTTCACACGTCTACTTTGCTACGTCCTCCGGCATCTCTGTGCTGGGGATTCTGACATATTGAGGACCTAAATAATAACAAGGTTGACGAAGGATAAGAAGAAAGGAAGGTGTTCCTGTAGGGCTGAATCTTACCTGACTCTTCTGATGTGTTTCCCAGTTCAGGACCAGAGCGGACACGCTCCACACTTGAGAAGGAAGGGAGAGCTGGAGGGTCTTTGTGGGGATCCTTCCCGCTCCTTCCTCTGCCCACTCCCCTTCTGGTCCCATTCAGAAGACGTAGCTCAAGGTTGGGGTTTCCTCTATAAGCTCTTACTCTTTCATCCCGGCTGGATGGGGTATAGGCAACTCTTTGCCTTCTAGACTCTGTTACCCGTGAATTCTGATGGTGAATTAGAGATCTGGGAGGAGTGATACCTCAGAATTGGACACGACTTCGATCAGAATCCACAGGAAACTTTCTTCCTATAGGAGTCGGAATCTCAATTGTAGGTTTAATAGTGGTCGGAATGCACTGATGTTCTGCACATCTTGGGACAAAGATGAGATCTGGGAGAACATGAGTCATAATCTCCCTGGAGAAGTCCCAGCTCTTATTTACATGTTTTCACAGAACTTCTTTCGAGCAATTGCTCAAACAGTGACCAGAGACATAAGGCTGGCCTTCCTGGAGACAGGACAGAGACCTCAGACACATTATCATTCCCTTGCTGTTTGCAGGGCCTTGAGGTCCATTATCATTCCCTTGCTGTTTGCAGGGCCTTGAGGTCAGTTACAAATGTCAGGGTCCCCTAAGGCTGACCAGCCAATCCAGGCAGGGACAGGAGCTCTTTATCTATCTTGACCTCTGGCCAGGGTCAGCACAACGGAGAAGGTAATATCTGAAGAGAAACCCTACCCGAGGGGGTGCCTGTGGACTGGGCTGTCTGTCTGTGGATCCCACGTCCACAGGCTGCTGGGTGCTCCTGTTGCCCAAAGGTTTGGACTGGACCGGGAATCTGACTGGCAGAGCACCTCGTCTCCAGTTAGACAACGGGAATCACCAACTGAGGTCTGGGCATCCTTGGGGTTGAAGTCTGAAGAGCAGGCGTGTTGGATCTGATGGTTACAGGGCTCAGAGAGCTCAAGGTCAAAGGCAGGAGGAAACGGGGAAGGATGGTGAGTACCTGGGGAGGGCAGAGAGACAGAAGGGACAAGGATCGAAGGGGCCGGCGGGGGAGGAAGCAGCCAAGATCGGGGAGAGGAAGAGAAAGAGGTAGAAATGGGGGTTGGGTGTCCTGTGAGTGAGGGGGCTGGCAGAACTGAAGAGGGGGGAGCAGGAATTAGAGCAGGTGGAGGGGGAGGGAAGTGGGGAAACAGACGGCTTCTTCATGGTTCCCAAGGTAGAAATGGAGGGCTGGGCTGCTTGGGTCAATAAACTGTATTCTTCCCATATTCCATCCTCCTGTGATCCAGACTCCATGGTAACTGAGATCAAGCATTCTTGTCTGCACTGTCCGCTGTGGGAGCCACCAGCTAGCTACATGTGCTGTTGAGTCCTCCAAATGTGGCTAGTCTGAACTGAGATGCACTGGGATGTGTAATATATACACCAGATTTGGGGTCCTTATATGAAAAAAATGCAGACTATCAGTAATTTTTATTTTGGTTACATCTTGAAATGATAATATTTAGGATATACTGGGTTAAATAAAATATATTAAAAATTAATTCCACCTGTTTCTTTTTGCTTTTATAATAATATGGCTACTAGAAAAATTGAAGCTCACAATTGAAGCTCACACAGCTTGCATTATATTTCCTTTTTTTTTTCATTCTACTGTTGTTGGACATTTATTTCCAGGTTTTGGCTATTACAGCTTACACTGTAAACATTCTTACATGTCTTTTTGTGGACATAAACCAATCACTTCTACTGGGGGTATATTCAACAGTGAAACTGCTGGATCATAAATATACTAACTTAGCTTTAGTAAATCCTGCCCGTTAGTTTTCCAAAATGGTTGTTCCAATTTATACTTTTATCATTACAGTGTGGACACCCCACTTTGTCCATGTCCTCACCAGTACTTGACAATGTGGTGTTTTTAAAAAAAGTTTAAGTCATTTTTGTGGGGGTTTGAATGGCATCTCATCCTGTGTAGGTTTTTTTTTTTTTTTATATTTTTGGCTGGCCACTTGGCTTGCAATATCTCAGTTCTGCAACCAGAGATCAAATTCAAGCCCCAGCAGTGAAAGCGCCATGTTCTAGCCACTGGACTTTCAGGGAAGTTCCTCATGGTGGTTTTCTTAAAAAAATTATTTATTTTCAATTGGAGGATAATTGCTTTACAATATTGTGTTGGTTTCTGCCATCTATCAACATGAATTGCCCTAGGTATATGTATGTTCCCTCCTTGAACCTCCTTCCCACCTTCCACCCAGCCCCACCCCTTTAAGTTGGCATGGTTATAGGCCCTTTGAACTGGAAAAGAACCCTGAGAGCTTCATCTGATAGGTGAGGAAATTAAATCCTCGAGGCTTGTTCCTGGTCACCAGGCAAATGCAACAGCTCTTGGACTGGGAGCCGGGTCTGTTGATCCCTGTGAGTGCGGGGCCTTCTCCATAAGGTCAAGCTGGTCAGACACAGCCAGCCCTGCACACAGGCATGAGGTCATCCCCAGCTCATGAGAAGCACGCAAGGCACACCTGTTGCCCCCACCCCCCCCCCCACCCCCATCAACCTCTTTTGCAAGCCCAGGGCCTTAAGTGGCCCCATTATTGCTCTTGTCAGGAAGGTCACTGAATGACGGACTGTATGCCCTGGATGACAGCAAGCCTGACCTCCTCAGTGGGTTGTCACTGAGCACAGCTGAGTCTGGGAACCAGGAATTCTGAAGCTGGAATAGTTTGAAGGAGAGAAGTGAAAGTCACAGTTTCAGTCTATAGGTCACATCTCAGGTTGCAAAATCTTTTCAGAGTTTATCCCATTGAAACCTGCTCGTGTGAAGAATTCAAGGGAAGTTATGCCCATTTTTCAGGTAAGGAAACTGAGGCTTAGAGTGGGAACTTGTCCAGAAGTCCCTGATCCAATGATAAAGATCAAGAATAGAGATCCGTTTCAAGCAGGCTTACTGACCCTGCTTTGGTGCAGCCAGCAACCAGGCGGTTGGAGTTCAGAGGACAGCACTGGTGGATGCCTTTCCCATGCTCTTGGCCCTAGTGAAGATAAAGACTCTTGGAACTTCCAGTAGGGACATTCCAATGTTGATTGACTCTTGGTCTCTGCCAGATTCAAGGGTGTGGAGGGTAGATTTCACTGGCTACCAAAGACACAAAGGCAGTGAGTTCCCATCCTGTCTGACCTGTAGACTGAGTTGGAGCCAAAGTCCACGCAATGCTGCCCATCCTAGAGCGCGGACTAACCTGACTCGGTTCTCTTGTTCTTCAGCCTCTGCTGTGCAGGCTTCCAAGGGGGCTACTGCTCCACACTCTCTCCCGGACCTCTTCTTGCTGTCCATGGAATAAAAAATAACCACAGCTGAATCTCTGAGACTGAAGTGCTGGGGTCAGGACTGTCTGTCCCAGCCCACCTCACATCTCTGATTTTATTGACCAACCTCTCATATGCCCTGGGTGGCTGCTGCTTCCTTGAGTGGACCTCTTCAGACTCCTGCCCTCCCCCCAACCTGTCCATCTAGCCCTTTAGAAAGCCTGCTCCACTATGACCTATAGCCTCCATCTCCTCACCTAACCCTTGCTGCACTGCCGACCTTGTGGAAGCCTCCCTTTCGTGGAGGACTCTGTCCCTGCAGCCCTTTCAGACAGGCTGCTCACCTGCTCGCAGCCCCAGTTCCCCTGGTGGGGAGGTGGGGCTGCAATCCTCTTTGCTGCCGACTCCAGATCATCACTTCTGTTCCTTCTTAATAGAGAGGAGTCTGTGCTCAGTCGTGTCCAACTCTTTACGGCCCCGTGGACTGTAGCCCACCAGGCTCCTCTGTCCGTGGGATTCACCAGGCACGAATACTGGAGTGGGTTGCCATGCCCTTCTCCAAGGAATCTTCCTGACCTAGGGATCGAACCCAGGTCTCCTGCAACTCCTGCGCTGGCAGGCGGATTCTTTACCACTAGTGCAACCTGGAAAGCCCTTGTGCACGTAACCATTTTTCCCTTATGCACGTGACCAATCGTTAAGAGCTAATACCTGTAAAAGCTTAGATTTGTTCAGTAGCTGAGGGCCAGGCACTGGGTTAAAGACAGTGGATGATGTAGGAGATCATGTTGTTATTGTGCCAAATTCACAACTTGCCTTGGGTCACACACAAAACTGGCTAAGTGGGAAAGCCCAGAGTCTAAATCCAGTAGTTTGGCTCGAGAGCCTGCACTCTTTAAAAACAAACAAACAAACACACCCCTTTGTTTTTTGGCCTCACTTTGTGGCAGCTGGGATCATAGTTGCCCCACCAGGGATCAAACCCATGCCCTCTGCCTTGGCAGCCTGGAGTCTTAACCACTGGACTGCCAGGGAAGTCCCATGGGCTTGCGGTCTTAACCCTGAGGCCCTTTCATCTCATTCGCCTGTGTCATCCAGTAGCCTCTCCCCGCCTGTGCCAGCCCCTCCATCTGGACATGCTCCTGCAGTTACTGAAGACTCCTTCCCCTGGCTGGCATCTTCCTCTGCACCCCAACTCTTGCCGTCACCCTGGGTGACCCAGACATCCCCAGGAAGGCCATGCGGGCCTTGACTTCACGGGTGCCTCCTCCACTCCAGCTCAGTCACATTTGTCCTTGAACCCACCATCTCTGATGTCATCAATCTGACTATCACGTTTCTAAACTCTCTCCTGAGTTCCAGTTGCGCGTAACACATTGCTTGGCCTCTCCTCTTGGCCGATTTCCCCAGCTTGCTCCCTAGCCTTCCAGCCATTTCATTTTCGTCCCAGGAAAGAGTATTGTCATCTGTCCAGTGGCTCAGGCCAGACATCTTAAGAGTCACCCTTGAATCTTCTCTCTCCCTTGCCTGTGTAACCTCAGTCCTCAAGTCCTGTGGATAAATCTCCAAAAGAGGTCTGGATTCACCCATTTCTCTCCACCCCACTGCTACTGCCCTCATCATAGCTAGCATCACCCCGGCCTGGCCACCTGCAGCTGCCTCCTAACTGGTATTCCCTCTTCTGCTCTTTGTGTTCAACGCAAGCTCCAGAAGTTGCAAGCTTTTTTCTTACGATGTAAATCGGGTGACATGATCCCGCTTCCCATTACAGGTGCGTGATTGGCACGGACCCCCGTCCCACAGTGTTTCTCCTGCTTTCTCATGCCTTAGCCGCTTTGGCCTCCTTTCTGTTCCCGCAACAGGCAAGCCCTTTCCGCCCTGCGTGCCTGCAGTCTCCACTTCTTGGATTTCTTTTCCCTGTATTCATCATGTGATTTCTAATTACCACTCATCTTTCAGGTCTCAAAAAAGATCACGGAAGGGCAGTCCCTAACTCCTACCCCACATTTCCTCATGACCCTCATCCAAGTCTGTTGTTACATGTTTATTTCTCAGCGTCTGTGGTGGACACTGCCGGTTGCCTCCCCTTCCTGAAAGCACTGCAGTTTTTGTTTAGGTAACTAGTGCCTCCCATGAAGCCCACATACAGCCAGGCTTCCCCTACTCCCACTTCCAGACTCAAGCCTGCTCTATCCAAAGGTGGTCCCATTCTCCGTCTAGGAACACAATCAGCTAATCAGTGATGACATTCCCATGATGCCAGGGAATGAATGGATGATCAGAAATGGATAATCCAATTTGTGGCAGCGAGATGAAATAGTAGGTTGCTGGGGGTGGGTAGAAAATTAATTTCTGAACTTCATTACCTTGGGTCCAGGCTACTTGGAGACACAGCCACACACACAGCCTAGCTGAAGGAACCCAAAAGAAATGGAGCTGCAGATGCTGGCTAAGCCGACTACAACTCAACCAGCAGACTTTGTGATGGGAGCCAATAGTTTTTCTTGTTAAGTTAGTTTTGAGCAGGGTTTTCTCTACCTCGCAGCTGAAAGAAATACACTGAAGGGCCTTTGGTCCCTAGTACTTTCTTTCCTTGATCCATCACGTCCTTCTTGTTTTCATATCCTTTTCTACCCAGCTTAAGTGCTGTAAGTTTAGAATTTCAACTTACCCATAGACTTGCATTTCTTCCTACTATCTTTTGTTGCCTCTGCCTGGCATCACCTCAGTTATCTAAGAATCCATTAATGCAACCTTTTTATTACCTGTGTTCATGCCATTGACTTTCGCTGGAAGAAACAAAAAAAATTATCAGAAAGATAGGTACCGTAATAGTTTCATGGTCAATTAGGTCCTAAACAATGTTCATCACTCATGCTATGAGGTTGTTCATGGCAGCAGTATGATGATAAAACATTTTATGATCAAAACATCCAATAAAGGGGAATGTGATGCAAACTATAGCAACAGCAGGCGACAGAAAACCAAGCAGCCATTTACAATGTGAAGAAAAATACACACACACAATGCATGTGAAAATGCCCGCAATTAATTGTTAGCTGGTAAGAGTAATATTACAAAAGTGTGGCACAAAACATGATGAAGGATCTACAGAAAAATGTTACCATGGTAATAGTCAAGTGCTGGAATTAATAGCTTTTTATGGTATTCTTTTGTGTTTTTTAATGTAATGCTCAGTGTTAATTTGTCATAGAACTTAAAATTATTTACAGGTTTTTGATCATCTAAATCAAAGATGATCTAGACTCCTTCCTGGGCTTCTAAGTCCACTGAACACTTCTTTTTGTTCTTAGACTGATTCCCACTAGAGGTGTATAGACAGGGTACTGTCACAGTTAGTTTGAAACAGCTCTTTGCCAATATTATATATGGCTAGGTTCATTTATTTCACTTGGTTTTCAATTTTGGAAATTTATTCTTTCATAGTATGAATTTGGGGGCATTTCCTTCTTTTTCTATTCTCTGGAGTAATTTAGGGCTTCACCTGTGGCTCAGCTGTTAAAGAATCTGCCTGCAGTGTGGGAGAACTGGGTTTGATCCCTGGGTTAAGAAGAACCCCTGGAAAAGGGAAAGGCTACCCATTCCAGTATTCTGGCCTGGAGAATTTAATGGACTGTCCATGGGGCCACAGAGAGTAGGACATGACTGATTTATATAAGGTTATTAAGATTACGTATTCTTTGAAGATTCAGTGAAATTTCTCTGTAAAATAGTGTAGACTTTATATTTTTCTCCTGATTTTTTCTTTTGAAAAGTTTCTAACAGTTAATTTACGGTGCTGATAATGATATTGTCTAACTTAATCCACAGTCTTTGAGTGTTTCCTTGCTTTCTGTCATGATAAGATGTCTCAGACCTAGCTTGTGCTTAACTTGCCCCAGATGTGAAATCAATAATTTCTCAAAGGAGCCCAGGTTCCTTTGAGTGAAGAATGGTATTTAGAAACCAAAAGGTGGATGTTTAGTGTGCTCATTGCTACTTGAGTGTCATTGCTTTTGGACAGAGACCGGAAACATATTCCTAGCCATTTTCTTCTCCAGGCGATCTTCCCCAACCCAAGGACTGAACCCTTCTGTGTCTCCTGCATTAGCCGATGTCTTCTTTACCGCTGAGACACCTGGGAAGCCCAGGGAATATACACGTGTTTTCAATTTCATGAATTCATGTTAATATTTCCAATTCAAATTTTTTATTATACATTTTCTAAAAAACATCTAAAAATTTATTTGTATTTACTTTTTGGTTGCACTGGATCTTTGTTGCTGCGTGCGAGCTTTCTCTAGCTGCAGCGAGCAGGGGCTACTCTGATTCCGTGTGCAGTCTTCCCATTGTGGTGGCTTCTTCTGTTGCAGAGCTCAGGCTCTAGGGTGTGTGGGCTTCCGTGCTTGCCGCAGATGGGCTCAGTAGTTGAGTTTCTCGAGCTTAGCTGCCACGTGGCATGCGGAATCCTCCCGGACCAGGGATTGAAACTGTGTCCCCTGTATCGGCAAGCAGATTCCCATCCGCTGTGCTACCAGGAGAGTCCTACTATACAATTTTTATTAACCTATTTTATTACATGTTTATATCTGTTTTACATATAACATCTTGGCATTAATTAACATTAGCATATCATTTGCTTTATCATAAAAATACAGAAAATTATTTCAACATTCCAATACCAGTATTACTATTAACAATAATCAAAGTAACATTTAAGATTCCTTTGCAGTCTTTCTTATGCTTAGACTAAAAATATCAAATACATCAGAGTTCTGTGTTCAAAAGTGACTTTAAAATAGCTATTTTCTCTGTGTGCTTGTGTTATCAATTTGGGAAACTCTTAGGTCACTTGTTGCTGTTTGTATTCAATTTAAGGATTTTAAAAATCTTTAAATATTTGAGCTATAAGTTTACTTGGTATAAAATTTTAAAACTCTATGAAGGGCGATGTACAAAAGATTTCTGCTTCTATTTCCCCCATTCTCCATAAGGTAATAAGGACTAATCCTTTCTGCCTTTTTTGGCAAGAAAAGCAAGTGTGTATATAAATTATTTGCCCTTTTTCTTTTATAAAAGAGGCTTTTTGCTATGGAAAAATTAAGTATGTACAAAAGTAGAAAATGCAGTCAATGTTCAGTTTCAATAATGCCAAACTCCTGACTGTCCTTGCTTTGTGTACACTATGGGCTTCCCACGTGGCGCTGGTGAAAGAACTTGCTTGCCAATGCAGGAGCCATAAGAAATGTGGGTTGGAGCTCTGGGTCGGGAAGATCCCCTGGAGAAGGGCATGACACCCCACTCTAATATTCTTGCCTAGAGAATCCCATGGACAGAGGAGCCTGGTGGGCTACAGTCCACAGGGTTGCAAAGAGTCAGACACAACTGAAGCGACTTAGCCTACATGCCCTCCAAAGGTCACTTGGAAGAGAATCCCAAATGTCATATCATTTCATTCATAAATATTTCTGTATATAGCTCCAAAAGATAATAATGCCTTTGACAATAAACATATCCACAATACTCTTATCACACCTATAATTTAAAAATTATTTATTAAATTCATAACATATTTGGCTAGTGTTCTTATTTCGTATGTTGTCTCAAAAATATTCAGAATAATTTGTTAGAATCAGAATTGAGATAAGGTCAGTATATTGCAACTAGGTTTAGGATTAGATCACTTTTTTCTGAGGATTTTTTCAGACTCTGTATTTGCTAGAGATGCCTAACAGTATACAGAATCTGGATGTTTCTCTGTCCTCTGCATCATCTGCAAACTGGTGTTTAGATCTGGAGTTTTGATCAGATTCAGATTTAACGTTTGTGATTTTCTAGGCAAGAATACTTCTCAAGTGGAGTGAAAAAGGCAGATAATGTCTAATTGCCTTACTTTTTGTGATATTAGCAGTTACTGATGATCATTGCCAGGGTTTATTTTAATAGGGGTTTCAAAATGGTTATACTTAAATTCTATTTTTCTTCATTTTTTATAAAGAGAAACTTCCCCTCCTTAACTATGAGGTTACCCTGAAACATATTTTACACAAGAAAAGCAGAATAAATGCTTGTATTTTTCCCCTGGCATTTACTGGTTATTAAAATAATGAGTTGGCCTTTTAGTATTTTTCATAGGTGACCAATGAGTTTTTAAAAAATATTATTATGAACTCATGGATTCAAACACATTTACTATATTTCCATTCATTGCCTTTATTGTTCTATTATCATTGTTATTATTATTGATGTTCAGATCATCCCAGATTTGTCCAGGGGAGGCTTTTGAAGCTGACTCTTGAATTCTCTTGACGTGATACAAGTAGTCTTTGGTAACTTTCTTGTTTTGGGGAGGATAAGATTTTCCATGTTCATTTTGTACATTTTCTGCCCCAGACCTGAAATCAGCTATTTCTCCAAAAAGCCTTTATTCCCTTTACTAGAAAATATTTAGAGACCATAATCTGGAGGTTAGCATGCTCATTACAGTTGGATTGTTCATTGTTTCTAGGCCTTTTCGGTAGATAGAATTAGGAATACCTACATACACATATATATTTTAAATATAAAATACATCATGAGATCATCGTGATATTTCCAATTCAGGACTGAAAGGTTTTACTTACCGTCATCTATCTTAAACACGAATCTCCTTTCTTCCTTGAGAAAAATCCCAGTTTCCAACAACACTAACAATGATATTCATATATTTTCCCCCATAATACACAAAACAATACCAAAATAAAGCACCAACACTATTAACATCAATGTGACTTCTGAAAACAGTTAATTTTTTGCAGATTGTTTTGTCTTTAGTTCTATGCTGCTAGGGATGTAGAGTTAATTTACTATATTTGTAAAATCATTTGAAATAGTTCCTCTCTGGTAATCATTTCAACTCTGTAAGAAGGTGTGTTTATTTCATTTTGCTTTCAGTTTGTAAATTTACTCCCCTTCTTAATATTTTATAATTTTATTTATTTATTTATTTTTGACTCTGCTGGGTCTTCGTTGCCACATGGGCTTCTCTCTAGTTGCAATGCTCAGGCTTACCACTGCAGTGGCTTGTCTTGTTTCGAAACACAGGCTCTAGGGAGTAAGGGCTTCAGTAGTTTCGGCTCCCAGGCTCTAGGGCACAGGCTCAGGAGTTGCTATGCATAGGTTTAGTTGCTCCGCAAGCAACATGGCATGTGGGATATCTTCCTGGATCAGAGACTGAACCCATATCTCTTGTATTGGCAGGTGGAGTCTTTACCATTGAACCATCAGGGAAACCCTCTAGTCCTCTTCTTACTATACAAAGAGTACCAAAATATACACTCTTCTGCCCTCAGTCTCTTTCATGTAGTATTTTATCTTGGGAGTCCTCTCATGTTAGCTCTTGACTAGCTTCCTCGTTGTTTTCACTGTTGTATAGTACTTCACTGCATGGATGTGCCCTGGTTTACGCACTAGTGTCCTACTGATGTACACTGAGGTTGCTTCTAGTCTTTCGCTTCTATAAATAGTGCTGCGGTGAGTAAGCCTGTGAATGTGTGGTTTTGTATTTGAGGAGGTATATCTTCAGAAAAAAATTCCTGTAAGTGGGATTGCTGGGTCAGAGGGTACATTATTATGAAATTTTGTTATACACTGTCAAATTCTCCTCCCTAAGAGTAGGACCAGCCATGTGTTGGGGTGTTGCCTGCACATCTTTGTAAGCGCACTGTGTTATCCGGCTTTTAGATGTTTGCAGATCTAATAGGTGAGGAACCATATCTCTGAGGAGTGAAACTGAGCATCTTTCATATACTTGACAGCTTTGCTTATCTCCCTTTTCACTGTTTTTGACTATTTGCTTATGGTGCGTTTAGTCTTTTTCTTTCTCAGTTATGAGGCATATGTTCATGAAGGTGTCACACTTGCTTTAAAAAGAACTATATTCTCTAATATTGTGTTGCACTGTTTGACACATGCTTATTGCTAACTTGGGTCCCTGCACTCTTTAATCAGTAGAACTTAATAAGAGGCCAGACTAGGAATCCAGGCAAGACTTCACTGGGACTCATGTTGCAGTAGGAGGGAATGAAAACAAGAGGTTCCTTGCCCTAAGCAGCGTGGGTTGGTTCCTTAAATGCGCTTAGGGGAGGCGTGGATCGGTGGATCAGGTTGGAAGAGGGCTGAGTGGTCCTCCCGCGCCCTTGGTGGTGCTGCGTGTGGGGATCACAGGTAGAACTCTGCTTCTGCTCCCAGCACTCAGAAGTGGCAGGTGGTTTGTGACATTCTTGTATCTTTTTTGTATTTTTGTTTTCTACTTGTTTTTCCTAATTTGCCCCAACTGAGCATGTGTGCAGTTATTTTTAGTCCTTTGTAGTTTCTTTCTGTTCTGTTGTTCAAGAAGACTTTGGGTAAAAGCACGCCAGTGAAAGGTCCCAGGTGCCTGTCTCATAGTCACAAAACTTCCTTATGGTTATTTTGTTTAGGTCTTTTACAACCTTCCTTTTTTTCGTTACCTTGATCTATTGTGTCTTGAGAGTGATGAATTAGGGCTCCTATTGTTGGTGTGTTTCTATTTCTCTTTGCATGTCTTAGTTTCTGCTTTGTTGGGAAAAAAAAAAAAAAAACCAACAACAAACCACAGTGTCTGCTGCTTATTTGGTGAGTAGTTAATACCTGTTATGTCTTCGTTGTGAATTGTATCCTTTAGTGTTATGCAGTGTCCTTCTTTGTCTTGTTTAATGCCTTCCGGCCTAAATTCAGTTGTCAGATATAAGATGGTGATCCCTGGTTTCTTGCTTGCATTAGCTTGTTGTCCCTCCACCCATTCTTTTGCTATAATTGTAGATGATCATTCTCTCTCTTGAAAGACTGACAACTGTAGCAGCTAGGTTTCCTTACGTTAGCACCAAACCATGCCTCAGGTAATGCTGTGTCCTTAGCTCAGCGTGTGCATATCTGGTCCCAGAGTGTGGGTGTCAGAGCCCCCCCCCCCCAAATGTATAAATGCCTTGGAGCATGCAGAAGCTGTGCCTGTTCCTTTGATTTTAGCTATTTTGAGTCACTTTGCTACGGATGTCTTTCTTGTGACAGTCCAGCACTGAGCTTTACTTTGTGAGCTAATCTGAAAGTCTTCTTTCATAGGTAAATTACGCCTATTAAACATTTCATAATATAAGGGCTACGTTTGTTTTCGGATCTGTCATATTGTTTTAAGTTGTATTTACTTTGTGTATTTGTCACATTTACTGGTTCTTTCACAATGAGATATCTTGGGTACTTTAAAAATACATGTATTACTATTTAGCAAAATATTTTTTTATTTTGCTAAATTTTTATTTTGCTGATTTCCTTTATACCAATGTATTTATGCAATGTCCTTAGTCCTCGTTTTTTTCTTCTCCCATCATTGTTATTTTATCAACTTTGTATCAGTGGTTCTCAGTAGAGGAAGTGTGTGTGTGTGTCTCTGTGTGTATGAGAGAGAGTGTGTGTGTGTGTGTCAGTTTTGCTTCCCAGAGGACACCTGGCAATGTCTGGAAACATTTTTGGTTGTTTCACAGCTTGGGGAGGGGAGTTATAAGCACATAGTGGGTAGAGACCTGGGGTGTTACTAGGCACTGTATATTGCACAGGACAGTCAAGTCCTACAACAAAAAAGCATTCTGCCTAAAATGTCAGTATTTCCAAGTTTGAGAAATCCCTCTTTATACCATCGTTGGACTCCCACCTATTATTTATGTTGTAGTCAATGAGTTCACTGAACTTTTCCCCTTTTCTCCCCTTTCTCTACAAGTTAAAGACTTTTAGTTCTAGAAAATTTTCTTAGAGTGTAATTATAAATGTCATTTCTGTTCCATTTATTTATATAGCCTCCTTCAGGGATTCAGTACACATAAATTAGTTTGTCTTCTATACTTATCCTTTTATTTTTTTCATTTTAGTTTTTAAATTTAATCTTTATTTATATTGAAGTGTTAGGTAGTTACAATAGGGAAAAGGAATCCAGAATGGCGGTGGCTAAAAGACCTGGAAGGGAAAAGCCCGCGAAAATAGAGCAAAGGAAGGTCCGAGGACCGGAGTGAGAACCTCAGGTAAAACAAACAGCACTCCTGGCTGGCCCAATTTACATTGGGCAGGTCCAGGGAGAGAAAAACATATAAAAAGAGGAGCCAAAGCTAGCTCGCTCGCTCTCTCGCGCGCGCTGGGACACTCTTCTCTTTGCGTCTTTGGGTCGACGTGCACGGTCACGCCTTGAAGATGGATTTTCCTGCTATTATCTAAATAAAATAGAGTTGTAACGCTGAGCTGTAACACTGATTTATCTAAGCGCTATAACACGGTCCGCTTGAGACCTGAGAGCTATAACACGGTCTGTCCAAGACCCGAGAGCTGTGACCCGCTGAGGGGGCTTTAACATCCGTCACTGCAAACCCTTGTTGTGACGAGACAGAACCGAGGAGCATCCACTCGCCTGATGGACGTGTAGTTGGTTTACAATGTTGTGTTAGTTTCTGGTGTACAGCAAAGTGACTCAGTTATGCAAATACAGATATCTAGTCTTTTTCTGATTTTTTCCCATATAGGTGATTAAAGAATATTCAGTAGAGTTCCCTGTGCTATAAAGTAGGTCCTTGTTGATTATCTATTTTATATATAGTAGTGTATATATGTTAATCCCAAACTAATTTATTGCTTATCCTTTTTGTTTGATTTTTATTTTCTGAAGTGCTCTAAGTTTCTTTCTGTATGCCTTTATTATACTGTCCTTCCATGTCTATCATCCTTTGACCCTTTGCAACTTGGGCTTAATTTCTTAATGGGCTTTTTTGGTAGGCTCTCATTTCTTTCTGTTACATGTCCATTTGTATTTTGAGTTTTTGAACTTATTTGTGTTGCACTGTAATATTTGCAATTTTCTGTTTAAGTATATTTAATTAGTATTGGAATTTTTTTCCGACAACACAAGAGACAGCTCTACACATGGACATCACCAGATGATCAATACTGAAATCAGATTGATTATATTCTTTGCAGTCAAAGATGGAGAAGTTCTATACAGTCAGCAGAAAGAAGACCAGGAGCTGACTCTGGCTCAGATCATGAACTCTACTACAAAATTCAGACTTAAATTGAAGCAAGTAGGGAAAATCACTAGACCATTCATCTATGACCTAAATCAAATCCCTTACGATTATACAGTGGAAGTGAAAAATAGATTCAAGGGATTAGATCTGATAGAGTGCCTGAAGAGCTATGAACAGAGGTTCATGACATTGTACAGGAGGAAGTGATTGAAACCATCCCCAGGAAAAAGAAATGTGAAAAGCAAAATGGTTGTCTGAGTAGGCCTTACAAATAGCTGAGAAAAGAAGAGAAGTGGAGAAAAGAAGAGAAGTAAAAGGCAAAAGAGAAAGGGAAAGATACGCCCATCTGAATGCAGAGTTCCAAAGAATAGCAAGGAAGATAAGAAAGCCGTCCTCAGTGATCAATGCAAAGAAATAGAGGAAAACAATAGGATGGGAAAGACTAGAGATCTCTTCAAGGAAATTAGAGATACCAAGGGAACATCTCATGCAAAGATGGGCACAATAAAGGACAGAAACAGTATGGAACTAACAGAAGCAGAAGATACTAAGAAGTGGTGGCAAGAATACATAGAAGAACTATACAAAAAAAGATCTCTATGACCCAGATAATCAGGATGGTGTGATCACTCACCTAGAGCCAGACATCCTGGAGTGTGAATTCAAGTGGGCCTTAGGAAGCATCACTACGAACAAAGCTAGTGGAGATGATGGAATGCTAAATGAGCTATTTCAGATTTTAAGAGATTATGCTGTGAAAGTGCCACTCAATATGCCAGATTTGGAAACTCAGCAGTGGCCACAGGACTGGAAAAGGTCCGTTTTCATTCCAATCCCAAAGAAAGGCAATGCCAAAGAATGCTGAAACTACTGCACAATTGCACCCATCTCACATGCTAGCAAAGTAATGCTCAAAATTCTCCAAGTGAGGCTTCAATCATACGTGAACTGAGGACTTCCAGATGTTCACTCTGGATTTAGAAAAGGCAGAGGAATCAGAGATCAAATTGCCAACATCCATTGGATCATAGAAAAAACAAGAGAATTCCATAAAAACATCTACTTCTGCTTTATTGACCATGCCAAAGCCTTTGTGTGGATCACAACAAACTGTGGGAAATTCTTAAAGATATGGGAATACCAAACCACCTTACCTGCCTCCTGAGAAATCTGTATGCAGGTCAAGAAGCAACAGTTAGAACCAGACACGGAACAACAGACTAGTTCCAAATAGGAAAAGGAGTACGTCAAGGCTGTATATTGTCACCTTGCTTATTTAACTTATTTGCAGAGTACCTAATGCAAAATGCCAAGCTGGATGAAGCACAAGCTGGAATCAAGATTGCCGGGAGAAATATCAGTAACCTCAGATATGCAGATGACATCACCTTTATGGCAGAAAGTGAAGAGGAACTAAAGAGCCTCTTGTTGAAAGTGAAAGAAAGGAGTGAAAAAGTTGGCTTAAAAGTCAACATGCAAAAAACGAAGATCATGGCATCTGGTCCCATCACTTCATGGCAAATAGATGAGGAAATGATGGAAACAGTGTCAGACTTTATTTTCTTGAGCTCCAAAATCACTGCAGATGGTGACTGCAGTCATGAAATTTAAAGACACTTGCTCCTTGGAAGAAAAGCTATGACAAACCTAGACAGCGTATTAAAAAGCAGAGATATTACTTTGCCAACAAAGGTCCTTATAGTCAAAGCTATAGTTTTTCCAGTAGTCATGTATAGATAGATGTGAGAGTTGGAGGATAAAGCTGAGAACTGAAGAATCGATGCTTTTGAGATGTGGTGTTGGAAAAGACACTTGAGAGTCCCTTGGACTGCAAGGAGATCCAACCAGTCCATCCTAAAGGAAATCAGTCCAGAATATTCATTGGAAAGACTGATGCTGAAGCTGAAACCCCAATACTTTGGCCACCTGATGCGAAGAGCTGACTCACTGGAAAAGACCTTGATGCTGGGAATGATTGAAGGCAGGAGGAGAAGGGGATGACAGAGAATGAGATGGCTGGATGGCATCACTGACTGAATAGGCATGAGTTTGAGCAAGCTCCGGGAGTTGGTGATGGACAGGGAAGCCTGGTGTGCTACAGTCCATGGGGAGGCAAAGAGTCTGACATGACTGAGCAACGGCACTGAACTGAATTTGGGAATTAAAAAAATTATTTATTATTTATTTTTGGTTTCACTGGGTCTTTGTTATGGTGTGTGGGCTTCTTATTGAGGTGGCTTATTTTGTTGGGAAGCACAGTCTCCAGGGTGCTCAAGCCTCGGTAGTTACAGCACATGGACTCACAGGTCTAGAGTGAGGGCTCAGTAATTGTGGCATACCGGCCCAGTTGCCCCTCGACATGTGGAATCTTTCTGGACCAGCGATTGAACCTGTATCCCCTATATTGGCAGACAGATTCTTAACCATTCGACCATCAGCGAAGTCCCTGGAATTTTTTTTTTTTAAAGATTCTTCTTTGTTTTTCAGGGTATTTTCATGAACTAACGTGTTTTCTTACTTATTTTGTTTTGTTCTTATAGAGGCATTGTACATATGTTAGGTGTCCCTTTTCTGTTCATGATAAAATTAGCATATAGGGTTTTTCTAGACCAGGAATAACAGGTGATCTTATTGGAGAGAGGGATGGAGTGATTTGGGTTCTTAGTTCAATGGCATGCTCTTTGTTCAGTGTTAGGTGATCTTACAGGAACAGCATAGCTTGTCTCACAGGCATTGTCCTTTTACATCCTCAAGCTTATGAAAGCCTGTCTACGCATGGTGTGTGGAAATGTTCCTCATCCTAAAGGGTGTTTAGAAATTGCCTGCAATTTATCTTAGAGTGTTTCTATGCTGGGTGAATGTGTACCTGAAACTTAGATGTAATTAATACTTGCTCCTTTGCTTGCCCAGTTCCTAATCCAGCAGTTACCTGTGTTTTACAACAGTCCAATTCCTGACCCTGAACCCCAGCCAAGCTCCCTGACATCACTGATAGGAGGGCTGGGTGTACCCAGCTGGTTCCCTGTGGCCAGAAGATAAAAACAAGACGTTACATCCCAGACGAAATGCCATTTTTAAGATTGGGAAAGTTCATGTAAGTCAGGTTGCTGAGGTGTTTGGGGGATGAAGGGAGCCAGGATAGTGGGCGTCGGGAACTGAAGGTAGTCTGGATGTATTTTCCATGAAAATGATGATGTGTAATACAGTAAACCCACTACATACAAGTGCATTCTAACAGCATATTTGTAAGTTCAATTTGTTACGTCCAACAAAGCTAGCCTAGCTACACAACAAACAGAATCACCTATATAGTACTGTACTGTAATAGGTTTATAATGCTTTTCACACAAATAACACATAAAAAACTAACAAAGACAAAAATAAAGCAAACATTTTAAGTCTTCCAGTACAGTACCTTGAAAGTACAGTAGTACAGTACAACTGCTGGCTTACAGGGGCACGTTTGTATCTCCGGAAGTTCGAAACGTGAAGTTTCCATATGTGGGGGACTTACTGTATGCATTTAGAGAAGGAGACTCCTGGTTTTTACTAGCCTTTACTTTCCTTCCTCACATCTCTTTGGGTGGCTTTTGCTCCTGGATGACCCTCCTGATCTGGCCTTTCTCTGCTATAGATTCCTGCTGCCTAAGCCACCTGCCCTCTAGACGGTGGCCCTTAGACCCTGACCTCCTCAGTCCAGACCAAGCCACATCCCTGAAGGGGAGCAGCTTCTTTGCTCCCCGGATCCTGTCCTGAGCTGACCTGGGCATCACTATAATTAAAAATTATTATTTATGTCACTGTTTATATACATATATATATAAAGGCAGTTAATCGAGCAGGAGAAACTATTCTCAAATCATTTATCTGATAAAGGATTAATATCCAGAATATATAAAGAGTTACTACAACTCAACATCTCCTCACATCTCCTTGAGGTGTGAAGAGATATATATATATATGTATATATTTATATATACACATACATACACATTTTCTTTATCCATTCATCCATCGATCCATCAATGGACACTTATTTTCATATCTTGGCTATTGTGAACAATACTGAAATTCATGGGGGTAAAGGTATCTTTTTGAGACAGTGATTTCATTTTCTTTGGATATATAGAAATGGAATTTCTGGATGATATGGTAGTTCTATTTTTAATTTTTTGAGGAAGTTCCACACTGTTTTCCATAGGGGCTGCACCATTTTACATCTCACCAACAGTGCACAAGGATCCCAATTTCTCTACATTCTTACCAACACTTACTTTCTCTTTTCTTTTTTGATAGTAGTTATGCTAATGGATGGAGGTGGCTCTCGATGTGGTTCTGATTTGCATCTCCTTATTTAACTTATATGCAGAGTACATCATGAGAAAAGCTGGGCTGGAAGAAGCACAGGCTGGAATCAAGATTGCTGGGCGAAATATCA
The DNA here is from genome assembly GCF_033118175.1 of Dama dama. Classification (NCBI taxonomy): domain Eukaryota; kingdom Metazoa; phylum Chordata; class Mammalia; order Artiodactyla; family Cervidae; genus Dama; species Dama dama. Next base: position 108,863,811 of record NC_083700.1, on the reverse strand, counting down.
ATAACCTCAGATATGCAGATGACACCACCCTTATGGCAGAAAGTGAAGAGGAACTAAAGAGCCTCTTGATGAAAGTGAAAGAGGAGAGTGAAAAAGTTGGCTTAAAGCTTAACATTCAGAAAACTAAGATCATGGCATCTGGTTCCCTCACTTCATGGGAAATAGATGGGGAGACAGTGGAAACAGTGTCAGACTTTAATTTTTTGGGCTCTAAAATCACTGCGGATGGTGACTGCAGCCATGAAATTAAAAGACGCTTACTCCTTGGAAGGAAAGTTATAACCAACCTAGATAGCATATTAAAAAGCAGAGACATTACTTTGCCAACAAAGGTCTGTCTGGTCAAGGCTATGGTTTTTCCAGTGGTCATGTATGGATGTGAGAGTTGGACTGTGAAGAAAGCTGAGTGCCAAAAAATTGATGCTTTTGAACTGTGGTGTTGGAGAAGACTCTTGAGAGTCCCTTGGACTGCAAGGAGATCCAACCAGTCCATCCTGAAGGAGATCAGTCCTGGGTGTTCATTGGAAGGACTGATGCTGAAGCTGAAACTCCAGCATTTTGGCCACCTTATGGGAAGAGTTGACTCGTTGGAAAAGACCCTGATGCTGGGAGGGATTGGGGGCAGGAGGAGAAGGGGACGACAGAGGATGAGATGGTTGGATGGCATCACCAACTCGATGGACATGAGTTTGAGTAAACTCCGGGAGTTGGTGATGGACAGGGAGACCTGGCGTGCTGCAATTCATGGGGTCGCAAAGAGTCAGACATGACTGAGCAAATGAACTGAACTGAATGATTAGTGATGCTGAACATCTTTTCATGTGCATATTGGCCATTTTAAATCTTCTTTGGAAAAATGTCTGTCAAGTCATTTGTGTGTTAGTCACTCAGTCGTGTCTGACTCGTTGTGACCCTGTGAACTGTAGCCTGCCGGGATCCTCTGTTCATGGAATTCTCTAGGCAAGAATACTGGAGTGGGTTGCCATTCTATTCTCTAGGAGATCTGCCTGAACTAGGGATTGAACCTAGGTCTCCTGCACTGCAGGCAAATTCTTCACCACCTGAGCCAACAGGGAAGCCCCTGTCCAGTCATTTGCCCACTTTCAAATCAGGTTATTTTTTTGTTGTTGTTGAGTTGTAGTAAATCTTTATATATTCTGGATATTAATCCCTTATTGGATCTATGATTTGCTAATACTTTCTCCTACTCCATACATTGCCTTTATATTCTTTTGTGTCCTTTGATGTTGAGAAGTTTTAAATTTTTATGAAGTCCAATTCATCTGTTTTAGTTTGTTGCCTGTAGGTGTTTTTTTTCTCTTTTTTTGGCCATACCCTGCAGCTTGTGGGATCCCAGTTCCTAGACCAGGGATTGAACCTGGACCAAAACAGTGGAAGCCCGGTATCCTCATCACTAGGCCACCAGGGAACTCCCTAAAAATTTGTTGCCTGTACTTTTGGTGTCATATTCTATAAATCATTGCCAAGTCTAATGTCACAAAGCTTTCCTATGTTTTCTTGTAAATATATAGTTTTAGGTTTTACATTTAGGTATTTGATCCATTCTGATTTAATTTTTGCAAATGGTGCCTCCACACTCACTTTTTCTGGGTGTTCCCAACATATACCAGAGGCAACACAAAGTCATTTAAGAAAGAGATTTCCATATTTTCCCCTCTTGGCTTTTAGTTTCACACATGTCTTTCCTCCCCTTCCCAAGCAAACACTTGCCCCTAAGCCATGAAAAAGCCCATAAAAAATGTAAGAAAACCAATGCAAAAATTTATATTTTATTTGAATTCAAAAAATTTAAAATTGCTTTCAAATTCAGGAAAGTACCATAATGCAGGACCCCAGGGGGAAGCCTCATATACAGAGACAGATAAATTAAATGTATATACTGCAGACAAGCCAAGAAGGTGTGTAGATTACATATTTACAGCACTTGATGTTTTCTGAAAACCATATTTATACATTTTTATTACATTTACAAAAAAGGCTTCCACTACCATTTACCTACAATAATGAAAAAAAATTTACACCTTTTTTTTCTTTCTTTTTTGGTACTGTACAAACTTTGTATAATAAAAATATATCTCTGTACAAAAGATTTTTTTTTTGTTTGTTTTACTTTTTTTTTTTTTTAACCTCATGGGATGGCGGTGGGTATATGGTGTGAATGGCGGGCGAAGGGCCTAGTCTGCCCTGGTTGCTTCCAAGCCTCTGGAGGTGGAGAGAAACTGCCAGAGGTGGAAAAAGGGAATGCAGAGCGGAGAGCTGGGCGCCCCACCAGCGTGTACTCCGCGGGCATCTCCTGGGGCTTCACAAGGGGAGGGCGGAGGCAGGGCTGGAGGAGGGGTCCACTGGTTGGTTTCAGAGGAGCGTCAGAAGTGGGGACGGAGCAGCCAAAGAGCTTCCTGTGTTCGCTTCCAGAGAAAGAGAGAGATGAGCACATGGGGGTGTGTGTCTGAACTGTTCCTCGCTTGCCAAGCCCAGGGATGCTGTGATCCAAGAGCAGGTGTGGGCATCCGGGCTCCTGCCATTGCCAGTCCTAGTCGCATCTTCAGTCCATTTTCAAGTGAGTCAGATCTCAGGGTTCTGACTCAGAATCTGCTTACAAGCCAGGCATCCCTCCTGTATGTTTCTGTCATTCCTGGGTTCAGTCTGTGATCTGAATTTCTGAGGCCAGCAGGTCACACATGCACAGGGGCTTGAGCCCATGGGGACCTTCCCGAGGACAGAGAAAGTGACTCTTAAGTGCCGCAGTTTGACTCCCAAACTCATTAGCTTCTCAGCGATACTTAAATAGAATTCATCAATGACCCAAGCACAATGAAACTCAAAGCAAATCAAACCTGCTTGTAAGGAGCTGGAGAGGATGTGCCTCATTCAGTTCCTTCTTTTGATTTAGGAGCTTCTAGGATCTTCCATCTGCTATGATGAAGGGCTGCAGGGAGCCGAGGGGCCAGCACCAGCTACAGGAAGCCTGGGGTACCATCGTGCCCTGATGCTGCCAAGGTGGAGAGGATGGAATCCAGAGAGGACACATGGGGCCCCTGTCTGGCCCACCAGCTCTGGTCACAGTTCCACTTGGAGATTCACCCACTCTTACCCCCTTAGAGACCTGGGTTTCTGGCAGCTGGTGTAGTGGACTTTGGAACCAGACCCACACTTACTGTTTGGCTTACATCTCTTCACCTTCTGCCTTCTCATCCATCCAGAATACTATTTCCTACCTTCCCTGGTTGCTGTAAGGTCTAGAAATGATCCACCTACAGTGTCAGGCACAGAGGAAAAACTCAGTCCACGGAAGCCATTATTTTTGAACTCTGGGCTAGGTTTGCTGTCCTGTCCCTTCCAGCACCAATCTGATGCCTGCAGACTTGCTGTTCCTGTCTGGGCTACGCTTGTTTCTCTTCTCTTTGTCAGTTACCAGCCAGACTTGACCTTGGGCTTCTGGCCGGCTTCCTGCCCTTACCTCCCCGTGACAAGCCCTACTTTTTCACTGTTGCCTTTGACCTAGGAGGACTTTTGAATTCACTGGGTTTAGAACTCAATAAAATTATGTTAGGAAAAAAAAAGAAACTGACTTCCAAATGATTTCTTCAGATCGTTTTCTGCCTTGGGGGTAATCCTTGCTGTCTTTCTGCAGTTGGTCTCTGGGTACCGACCGCCAAAGGATGCTAACAACATCTCAACACTGCATCCTCTTTCCTCTTCTCTGTTTGTGAGGGGAGCAGGGGCATCTTTCACACACATTTCGCTTTTTGAAGCTTCTGTGGACTCACATGAAGGAGAGGTGTCTGTTGGTGTGCATTCAGGCCCTACACACACGTGCACACCCACAGCATCCTTTGCTCTTTTCAATCCACAACTTTCTTCCTCCGGTGGCGGCCCCTCTTCCTTTGGGGCCCCAAGTCAGGGCAGAGTGGGCGTCCTCTCCAGGGTGGCAGGGGCGGATGGCGGCAGAGTGAGGGCCAAGTCCCAGTGGTGGCAGACACGGGCGGAGAGACAGACGAAGATGGGCACTGGGCACTGTGCCAGGGGAGCTTACTTCCTGTCCCCTGGAGAACTGCGTGCAAACACGTGGCACCCGAGTTTGCGAAACAAGAGGGGCAGTGGGTGGGGGATGGGAACAGAAAAAAAGGGGGGAGGAGAGAGGCAAAGCAGAGAAGGAATAAAAGGGAAAAAAGGAAAACAATTAGTTGCCTTGATCTTTACCTTTGATTTTTATTCTTCTTGAGCTGAGGGTGGGGATATAGGTAGGAAATGTACACAGAAGAATATGTATCTTCCTAATGTCACATTTTCCCCAGGCAGGGCCGACTTACCTGTCAGCCATAGGATCCCCTGTGCCTATGGAGCTACTATTCTTTCAGGGGCCCAGGAAAATGTTTTTAGCTTCCTTTGAAATCAGAAGGAAAAAAGTGAATATAATAATAATGATCATGTAATGATAAATTTATGGGCTTCCCTGGTGATTCAGATGGTAAAGCGTCTGCCTGCAATGCGGGAGACCTGGGTTCGATCCCTGGGTTGGGAAGATCCCCTGGAGAAGGGAATGGCAATCCACTCCATTACTCTTGCCTGGAAAATTCCATCGATGGAAGAGCTTGGTAGGCTACAGTCCATGGGATTGCAAAGAGTCAGACATGACTGAGCAACTTCACTCACTCAATAATAAATACAGCCTGGACTGTATTCATCTTTATAATCGTAAAGTATCATTTTTCATATATTTTTTTAAACAGAAGAAGGGGTCCGTGGAGGTCATAGCATGGTCCTGCCCTCTCACTCTTACTCGCTGAATCTGCATAGCTCCATGACTTCCCTGTGTGGGGTTTATTTAATTGCAGCTGTGCTTGTTGGGCATCATTTGAATTTACCACTTCATCACTCGGGTGATGGGTATGTGTACCTGTGCCTGTTCAGGGTGGTTTTTGGCGTATCGCCTCCCAGAGCCAAGCAGCACCTTCTCTGCTAGAGTTCTAGGTAGGCCAGAAGTGAGTGGAGGGGTCTTGGGGGCAGCTGTGGCCTGAGGCCCTGGATGCCAGCAAGGGGCAGTGCGAGGGCTGCCTAGACTTAGAGCCACCAACCCCAGATGACCCAGAGGTGAAACCTCGTGCACGTGGGCACCTGGGACCCAGCAGAGCCCCAGATGTGAAGAAGAAGGCGTGGGAAAGGGTGTGTGCAGGTCACGGGACATCCTTGTTCCTTTCTCTTTTTTTTTCCTAAGGCATCAACATTTTTTATTGGGACACTTGTATTTCTGTCTCCCAGATTTTGTCAGGGGGTCAGAAATGAAACCCAGTATCATTTCTCCTCGTGCTTGGTGAAATATATGTTACAGACATTTGGAATCTGGGCTTCCATGTAGTTTGTGACCTCAATGAAGTAAGCCAATAATCTTTTTAGTCCCCAGTGAAGAGGGGAACCATATAATTTATCACCTAAGCTAGGACACTTTCAAGAGCAGAAGGGGATGATATTAAACTATAACATTGGAAAAATCAGCATAAACTGTACTGCCCAAATTGCAACAACCCTACCAGTGAACATAACCTTTCTTTTTTTTTTTTTTTTTATCATTGTAAACACTTTTTTAAAATTTTTATTGGTGTATAGTTGCTGGGATATTCTTGTTTCTTTTCTCTTCTGTTCAATAATACTGCAACTCAAAGTTCAGAGTCAACTACGGATCACCTGTGTCAACTTGCCGTGGGGACTTCCCATGGGGACTGCCATCTCCCTCTACAAGGATTAAATCACATGCTGCTGCAGCTGCTGATTTTCAACACTCCCGGAAAGGAGTTCGGGGTGGAGAGCAGAAGTGAGGCACTCTGTGCTCGAGGGAAGCTGGCAGGACAGGTCTTCAGACAGATATTTTCAGAAGTTGATGTTATGAGCCCAATTCTTGTATCTCGTCATATCTAGAAAAGCACTGAAATCCTTCATGGTGACATTTGCTCCTTGTGACTAGCAAAAGCTTCATGAGACTAGTAGAAACATTGTGGAAAAAATGTGTGCTTGATGGCATATATTCCCCCTTCACCAAAATCACATATATACTGTCCTTCCCCCACCACTTCCCTGGAACAATTTTTCAGAAGTGTCTGAGGTGCTGTCTCCCAGGCTGCAGTCCTCATTTTGCCCCAAATAAAACCAACTCACAACTCTCATGTTGTGCATTTTCTTTTAGTTGACATCTGTAAGGCCTGATTTATGTCATCATTGCTTTTTTCTTCTTTAGTTTATATTTGTATGACTGGGGAAAAGGCAGGAAAAAGTAAAGATGGAGCAGAAAGGTGAAAACTCAGGACTAATCTGGATGTTTTAAAATGATCTCACTGGAAGAATTTATCTTCCTTCTTTACATATGTGTTTTGGTGCAGAAAAACTCAATAAATTAATTATTTGTATTAATAGCTGCCTTTATATAGTCTGAGGATTCCCTGGTAGCTCAGCTGGTAAAGAATCCACCTGCAATGTGGGAGACCTGGGTTCAATCCCTGGGTAGGGAAGATTCCCCTGGAGAAGGAACAGCTACCCTCTCTAGTATTCTGGCCAGAAGAATTCCATGGACTGTATAGTCCATGAGTTTGCAAAGAGTCGGACGTGACTGAACGACTTTCACGTCACTTATATAGTCTGAAAATAATTTTTATTTCTTTATGTATAAGTTATCTTAATACCTACACTTTTAAGCTTAGGCTTAAGCAACAGAAATGATCTAGAGGGAAAAAGTGGACCCAGAGAGGGGCGGGGAGGATCTAGTGCAGCTGGCAGAGAGCTTAATGCAGGGAGGTTTGAGGGCAGCAGCCCTGATTGCGTGTGTGGGCTGGGACTCTGGCTGAAGTGGTGAAAATCCTCAGGGAGTTGGTGTGAGGACAAAAGGAAGCGACACACGTCAGGGACGAGGCAGTCAGGGCTGGGTGGAGACATTACAATCCCTCTCACTAGTCTAGCTCCCCTGGCATTTCCCAGTCCTGCCATTCCTGTCAGCCTACACGTTTCACCCTTGCTCACAGCGCCTGCCCCCTCCAGGGTTGGCCCATCACACACGCTGACACAGACGGGGGCCTGGAAGGGAGAGCTGTCCCCGGCCTAGGGTCTGGGTGATGACCCCCGTACCCTGTTGGAACCCCACCTCTCTGGAGCACTGGGACGCTCCTCTCCAGAGCTGGGTGTGCTAAGGCTGGGGAGGCACCTGAGAGAGGGCCCTGCCTCCCCCAGAAAGCAATGTCTGCAGAGGACAACACAGTACCCCTCGTGGGGGCCCTTCCTGCAGGTTCTCAGCCCCCAGAGGAAGGGATATCGGTGAGAAGGGACACAGCGGGGAAAGAGGACACCTTCCAGATTCATCAGCTCCTCCTGGTCAGGCGTCTGTGTGTGTGTGTGCGTGTGCATGTGCAAAAGTGTCCAGTGGACCCTTGGAAGCCTCCATGTGTGTGCCTTCCCCTCTGCCTGTGTAATGGGGGGCCCCTCTGTCTTGCTTAATCCCAGGTATGGTGTCGATCTGTCTATGATGTTCTGCTGCTGCTGCTGCTAAGTCGCTTCCGTCGTGTCCGACTCTGTGAGACCCCACAGACGGCAGCCCACCAGCTGATGTTCTAGGTGATGGTTTATTGCATATGCCAATCTGCCTAGGCTCTGGTGTCCAGCTGATTGGTCAAACACCAGTCTAGCTGTTTCAGTGAAGGAATTTTTTTTAGATATGATTAACATTTAAATCAGTAGACTTGGAATAAAACAGATTACCCTCCATAATCTAGGTGGACCTCACTAATTAGATGAAGGCCTTAAGAGAAAGGACTGAAGTCTCCTTTGAGAAGAAGGAATTCTGCCTCCAGACTGCCTTTCTCAAGATTACAACCTCAACCCCTGATGCAATTTCCAGCCTGCAGACCTTCCACATGAACTTGAGACTTGCTGGCCCCACAATCCTGTAAGTCAATTCCTGAAAATAAATTTCTCCTTCTTTCTCTGTATCTCCGTATACAATACAAACACAATATGTGTGTGTATATATCTTGAGAGTTTACATATATATATGGACATACATATGCATATATTGTGTATATATATGTATCTCTCTCTCTCTCTGGAGAGTTCTGTCTAATATGCCTACTTGGATATTTTGCTGAGCCCAGTGGCTAAGAGCAGTCTTGGAGCTCCCTGCTTGGGATTGGATTCTGATCCTGCCATCCTACTTCTTGCTAGCTATGTGATCTTGGCCAAGTTAATTCCTTTTTCTGTGCCTGGGTTTTCCCACCTGTAAAGGGGGTGACGAGGGTCCCTGTCCCAGGCGTAGGGAGGTGCCAGCCTCGGTGGCTGGCGCGGGGCAGTAGCGGGCACTCCCTCCCCCTCGCGCTGGGCACGTCACCAGGTGTGCGGGTCTCACCGGCTGCCAGAGGCGGGGCTCTCGGTGGCGGCGGCGATGGCAGCCAGGCCTGGGGGCTATACCGCTGTACACACCGTGCTGACTGTGAACTCCGCCTCGGTGGCCATGATGTCTGTGGGCTGGATGTTGCGGTCGTACATCGGGTTCTCAAACGTGGCCCGAACGTTCGTGTTCTCGTGGCCCGCGTAGCCATTGAACGGAACTTTGGGTCTTCTCCTGGGAGTGAGATAGAGCGTGAACAAGCTGTCAAGAGACACTCAGGGCTCTAAGCGGGAGAGGGAGGCTCTGGGGTCGGGGGCGGTCAGGGTCAGGGACGGGGCGGGGCGCTTGCTGTGGGACCCTGTTGTCCCTGCCCCATACCTGTGCTTGTAGAGATAAAGCACGAAGCCGGCAATGATGAGGGCGATGAAAGGCACCAGGATGGCGGCTGCCACTGAGCTGCTGTTGGAAGCAAAGTGGCGGCCGATGGACTCCGGGTCCGACTCCAGCAGCCTGAGGTCTGCAAAGTCCCAGAGCAGAGACCTCAGGTCACAGACACAGTGGCCACTGCTGCGAAGTGGGGTGTGGCTTGGGGTGCTGCCCAGGGCCCACCCAGCAGCCTTCCCCCCAAACTGGGCCATCCCCCGGGGAAGGGTGGTCAGTCCACACATGCTGGTCAGGCCTCGGGAAGCCAGTCTGCTGGAGAATCTGAAACTGTGCCCCAGAGCCTTAAAAGAGCGCAGCCCCTGGACGTTTCCAAGCTTCTTTTGGCATAGAAGCCTTTTATCACGTGAAACCTTCCGAGGAAGCCAAAATATAAGGCAGATGAAGGTGGACCTGCTCTGGAGGGTGGGAAGAGGCAGGAGGGAGTGCTCAGGGCCTCCCCTCCTCCCCGCTCTCTCCCTCTGAGTGGGAGGGCTCAGAAGACCACTGTGAGAGTGCCCCACCAAAATGAGGGGCTGAGGCGCCCTCTGAGAGGGGACGGGTCTGCCCTGGGAGACTGGGCATCGGTGGTGAAGTCAGAACGAGAACTCGGTCTCCTGGGTCTCTCCAGCATGTAAGGGGTCTGGGGGACCACCCTCAAGTCTTCACAGGGCTGCTATATAGAAGGGTGAGAGCTTTCACTCCTGCAGCTAAGAGGGCAGAGCTGAGAACAGCTCCAGGGGAGGAGCAGGGTGGAGTGGGAACCACAGGGAAGCAGGTTTCCGCTGAAGACCAGGAGGAGCTCTCTGAAGATCAGAGCTGAAAACACACTGCACCGCCTCGGCAGATGGGGGTCCCAGGTGACTGGAGTGTCAGCATCCTGGGTGGGTAGAGAGCTGACCCTCAAGCACTGGGGGCTGCCTCCTGTCTCCCCTCTGCACTGCTTCCCAGAAGCCAGGACCCCCTCCCCATTAGAGGCTCTGGGTGCAGGCTAATCTCTGGGGGTGAGGATGCTTGACACTGATGGCATCTAGTGCAGGGTAAAGATGCTGGGGAGGAAGTAGGGGAGGATGCCTCCTTGACACTCAATATTCTCATCTGTAAAACGAGGACAGGGAAACCACCCTTCCAGGGTGGAGATGCCCCTGTGAGCCCCACGTGGTCATAATGCTCGGGGAGGGCTCAGCAATGCTTCAGAGCTGGCCAGGTAGCATTGAGGGGGGACACATCTGAGACCCAGTGTCCCTGAAGCTGGGGGCTCTCAACTCCAGGGCTGAGCAGGAAACGGTTTGACCATGGTTGCCTGTATCATGTACCATGACTGTTACCGAGGAGATAGGTCACAGCTTTGATCAAAATCTCAAAGATATCCCTGACCCTAGAGAGGCTAAGAACCCCACCCCCCGGACTGTTAAACTTCACCCATCCCCTGCCGTCCATGCCAACACGCACATTTCCCCACCACCCGCTCGAGCTCACACTCCACAGACAGATGCTAGTTACCAAGTCTTTGAAAGCCGAACTGCCCGAAGCCTTGGCCCTTGACAGAGCCTTGGTAGACGAAGGTGCCTCCAGAGGACTCCGAGGAGACCTGTGAGGGTGGGCGCAGAGAGGGTAATCCAGTTTATTAACACACATATGCAGATTTGTGTGGCTCCTCACATTCCACCTATATAAACCCTGGAGGTGTGCTGGAAGGAGCCAGAGGTCCTGCCAGCCAGGCCAGAGGTATGCCCACAGGTACCCACTGCCAAACACGTTGGCTGGCATCACCCGCCCCTTGTCACCCCCGCGGACATTGGTTCTCTGCCCACACCTGGGTGAGGGCGAGGCACTGGGGAGGGGGCAGGGATCCAAATGCTTGTAGGAGGGAGAGAGATATTTTTACTTCTACTGGTCCAGTTGCTGAATCTGTCGGTGCCTCAGTTTCTCATTTTAAAAAGGGAACAATAACAGTACCTATGTCATAGGGTTGCTGCGAGATTTATAAGAGTCAATATAGATAAAATGCTTAGAATACTTAATAGGCTCTGGATATGTGTTAACTATTTTATTGTGCAAAAAAAAAAAAAAAAAATGAGTTTTAGAACACTGTGGAACAAACCAAACCCTGATGAAAACTTACTTAGCAGACTGAATATACTTTGGGGAGTTCATCCTTATTTCAATAAGCTATTAATTTTGGAGGTGGGTAGCTGGGGACATAACTGCTTCTGGCTCCCTCTGCACTTGCTTCTGTGAGGCTTGTGTCCCAGACACAGACATGCAAACTCTGAGGATTCTTGTACTACTAGGGTCCCTTCTGACTCCCACTCCATCCCCAGGTGCAGCCCTCTGTCCACTGCGCTCCAGGCTGACCTCCCTTCCCGTGCCCCCCAGATACAGCCTGGGTGACACAGAAGTGGGTCCATGGTTGGCTGTCATCCCAGGCAGCTGCTCTGGCTGTTCCTGGCCCTCCAGAGCACCCCTGACGCCTAGCCCCTGGCCTCCACTCCAGCTCCCAAGTTTGACCCTTGTTCTCTCGCTTCTGGCTGCCCTCCTCGCAGTGTGGGGGAGTCTGTTGTCTTGGCGCGGCAGCTGGACCTCTACTATTGAAGCCAGCCAGGACCAGGATACCCAAGGAGATCCACAGAATACTCTCAAGAATCCCCAGGAGCTAACCCCACGTGCCAGCTCCTGGAGAAGCCACTCGCTTCTCCCTTAGTGTTTATCAGCAAAGTCACTCGACCCTCAGCCCTCTACCAGCTGGCCTTGGCTATGAGGACGCCCCCTGACTCAGCTCTCTGTTTCTCCGGCCTCATGACCTCTTCCTCCTTCCCGCCCCTCCACTTCTAGCTTCAATGATCCAAGACAGGGAAGCTGACGGAGTGACGGGTGAGACTGCTCCACACCCCTGCCTGTGAAATTGAAAGGTCTGGGCAGAGAAGTATCCCCGCAGACCTGGATTCCACCTGAAGAAGGCCCGTGCATGGAACAAGTCTTTCCCACAAGGGAATTCGAGGAGTCGTCTCCTTTCCCCAGGTCCTGGTGACTCAGCTGTGCTGAATCACCTTCAAATGTGCGAAGATCCTCAAGTGTGTAAAGATGCTCAGTGTGTGCCTGGGACTCATCATGTTCTCCCAGCTCTCACCACCACCTCGTGACCTTCAACCTGCTTGAATTTACTCTTGGGCTGCCAACCTCCCATTTCTTCTGTTCTTTTCCTCTTTCATCTTTGGCCACTTTTTTAAAAAAACACTTCTTATTCTGTGTTGGGGTCTAGCCGATTAACAATGGTGTGATGGTTTCAGGTGGACAGCAAGGGGACTCAGCCACACATACACATGTATCCATTTCCGCAAACTTCCCTCCCATCCAGGCTGCCACATAACATTGAACAGAGTTCCCTCTGATGTACAGTAGTTCCTCGTGGGTTATAATTCTGTGTTTTCTGCTCACACTTAGGAATCTACTGTATCTCGCTCAGATACACACCTCTAGACTCAACCTCCTGGCCCTTTTTATCTTTTCCTATGTTCACTTCACTAGCAGACTGGGACTCCCTTGGTCCCAGTCCTGGCCCCATAGAAGCCCTCCTCCCAAGTTTCCACGTCGATCCTAAGAGTTTCCACCCACTTCGTCCCCCTCCTTCCAGCCAGTGACATGGGAATCAGTTACAGGGCAAGGACACAGTGAGGTCAAGGCCTGAGTGAGGCTCTGTTGAACTTACATGCCCATCTAAAGCCCAGTGATCATCTTTGAACTTATTCACAAAGATCTCCACAGGCCCTGTAATCTGGTAAACTTGAAGGAGGAGATGGAAATCTTCTTTCTTGTAAATTCCTGGGAAAAGAAAGTTCAGAGGGTACGCTCGAAAGATCCGGTAAATTTTCAAAACCCAAGTCTGTGGGTATGTGGGTGTGAGTGTCTGAGTAGGATTTTTTTTTTAGTTAATTTATTTATTTTTGGCTGTGTTGGGTTTTTGCTGCTTCCTTTCCTCTAGTTGCCGTGAGTGGGGGCCAGTCTCTAGTTGCTGTGCATGGGCTTCTCGTTGCCCACACTCTTGCGCAGAGCATGGACTCTAGGTGCACAGGCTTCAGTAGCTGTGGTGCCCAGGCTCCAGAGCACAGGCTTAATAGTTGTGGCACATGGGCTTAATTGCTCTGTGGCATTTGAGATCTTCCTGGAGCAGGGATCAAACCTGTGTTCCTGTATTGGCAGGTGGATTTCTTACCACTGAGCCACCAGGCAAGCCTCTGAGCAGGATTTCATGTGTAGATATTGCTATAAACATCCCATGTATAACTGGAGTTAGGTAAGCATAGTGTGGCCCGTGACTTTGTGTAGGCTGAAATGTGAGGATATGCAAGAATGTGCATATGTGTGCTAATAAACAAGTGGATTACTGGTGTGTGGTTGTGTTCCTGTTTAGACATGCATGCTTGAGAATAAAGGGAATAGGATTTTGTATACGTCAAGGGTCAGTTAATACATGGTATGCTTACAATGCAGTGGGTGCAGGGAATACATGAGGGCATGTGTGCCAGAGTGTGTGGATGTGTTTAGGACCATGTTTTAGAGCACCTGAGTGAATATGAACTTTAGTTGTGTTTGTGTATGCACGCATGAATGAGTGGTTGTGACTGCATGCGGGGTTGTGTATTCACATGTACTCAGGCATCCATTGATCTACCTATCTATTCAATAAACATTTGCTTTCCAAGATATCTAGTTTTTCTGACTATATAAAATTTGAAAATTGGGAAAATTTTGGCAAATGCAGTGATGCATGAAGAAAGAAAATTCATTCCTGGTCTCATTTCTGAGAAATAACCACTGTTAACACTTTGGTATAATTACTTTCAATTTTCTTTCTTATGAATATATTTTTTTTCCCTTTAAAAACTGGAGTTACATTTTAAATGCATTATAGTGGGTGTACTTTCTCCCAAATTGGCACAATATTTTATCCAGCAGACATACTATAATTAATATATCCATTTCTTTTGAGACAATTTTCTATTCCCAGGTTTTATGTTATACAATTAGCCCATTCTTTTTTTCACAAATGTTTGATTCCCTCTATAACTATTTCTTATGATGAAAATTCTTAGAAGTGTAATTGATGGGTCCAGTCATTTTCATGGCTCTTGATACAAATTGCCAAGTTATTTTGTTCAACAATACTATTTCATACTTTGACCAGTACTACCTTCACTGGACTAGCACCAAAATTTATGGCTTAAAAAAAGTGGAATAAGTGGAAAGTGACATTTTCCACTTCTTTTGATTATTGCTAAAAATATTTTTCCATTTGTTTATTAACTGTACTTTGGCTTCTGGGAGTTATCTGCCTTTATTTTTGGTTCAGTTTTTAGGGAGGGTATTTGTCTCTTTATTTGTAAGAGGTTTTTTTTTTTTTTTTTGTACTTTCATTTTACTAATGTTTGTCATCTGACCATTTCCCTGTAGTCTGTGGTGCTTTTACCATGTAAACAAAGATGAACAGACATTTCCTCTTCCCCTGCCTACAGACCAATCTGAACCTTGCAGGACAGCACAGGAAGTGACCTAAGAGCGTGTGCCCATCACCCTCACCACCTGGCAGGCTTTCCTGCAGGTGGCTTGCACCTTACCAGCCAAGTGCAGCTCCACGCCGCTGTGGTCGATCATGGTGGCGTTGACCTTGCTGTTGATGACCTGGAAACCAGTCACCCTGAGCATGGCTGGCTGCTTCTTCCCCTGGTACTCATAGGCCCCTTTCCATAGGGAATTCTTGGCGAAAACATCGCCAGGAACTAGAGGAGTTAAGAAACAGACGTGAGAGGGACTTTCACATGTGCTGGCAGAACTGAGGCCACCTGATGACTGACCCCAGTTCTCTCCCTGAGATTGTCTTCCCCAGCATCTAACATGCCGGCTGGTGGGTGGGGTGGGCTTGGAGTGCCTGATCTCCTTGTGAGGCTCTGTGTCTCAGAGCGGATGGGTGGAGGGAAAGAGAGGGAGAGAGAAAGTGGATGAAGAAAAAGGAAAAAGTCAAAGTGTGTGTGTGTGAGAGAGAGAGAGAGAGAGAGGAAGGGAGAGAGAGAAAGAGGGGGTGAATGAACTGGAAGAGAGAAGGAGAAGGAAGAAAAAAAGAGGGAAGGGGTTGAAAAGGTGGAGAAAGGGAAAAAGAGAGGAGAGAAAACCAATGTTAGTATTAAGCTGTAGATAGGAACATGGACAGAGGCAGGCAGGCAGGCAGATGCGGACTCTCACCTCGGCCTCTCCCTAGTCGGTTGTTTGACCACCTCACCTGTGCAGGCCACACCTGTAGTTCTGTAAATGGGGGCCATCCCAGTTGCCTCATCAGGGCTTAAATGACTGAATATCATAAAAGCATAAAATGAATGACAGCTACTAAAACTGCTATTTATCCTTATAATAATTTTCTAAGGAGAGTATCATGAATCCTATTTTAATGAAAGGTCAACTGGAGCTCAAGAGGTGAAGGTTATTTGTCCAAGGACACAGCTGGTCAGTGACCAAAATGGAACTTGAGTTGAGCTTGATGCCAAATCTAATCTCTTTTTGTATAACACAGATGCTAATATGGTAAATAAAAGAATACAGTTCAAACAAGGGTATGATAAGTCTAGAATAATTTTGCATTAGTCAGGCCACACCTGTAGTTCTGTACCCGTTCTGGACATCACACTTGGAAAGACACAATATCTGTCTTAAAAACGTAACCTTTGCAGCAAGCTCCCTCAGCAGGACCTGTGTCTCTATGACCACACACTGCCCGGACCTGTGCCAGAAGGGGTTGGGGTAATCTGTGGCTCCAGAGCTTGATGCTCTGGACATGTTTCTAGAAGGCTTTGGTCTTTCTTCTGTATGTGTTTTCTGTTTCTTGCAAGCTTACTTCCTCCTGAGGTCTGCCTGGGGTTGGGAGGTAGATGGGGAAATCTGTTGGGCTCTGTAGACTGTTTCCATGCTCTTCCACTGAGTACTCAGAAACTCATGTGCATGTTCCTGGGTAACTAGATGAAGGAAGCAACACCAGTTTCTTGAGCCAAAGCTCTAGACTAGACATACCAGAAGCTTGGGTGAGTGGAGGCTCCCGGGCAGTGTTGATGGGTCTCCCACTGGGCCGGACCTCTGCTGGGGAAAGAGACGGGGAGAAGACAGGCTCAGCCTCTAGTCTGTGCTCTATTAGAAAAATAAAGGCCATCTCACCAACACTAGGTCAATGGGTTCTTTGAAATCTTGCTTTGGACTTATCCTCTCAGACCAGGTGGTAGACTACTTTGATGATGCTATGGACCCCTCTCAGAATGATATAAAGAGTTAGGGGCTTCCCTGGTAGTCCACTCCATGCTTCCAATGTAGGAGACCTGGGTTTGATCCCTGGTCCGGGAACTAGATTCCACATGTTGCAACTAAGAGTTCAAATGAATGAAGAACAGGAGGAAGGAGGTCTGGGACTTCTTGGTAACCCTGAGGGATCAGTGAGTGGGTGCTGTTTTATCAAGGTTATGATATGCATATATGCATAATGCATTATTTCATTTTAGTGGAACACAGTTTTTCTCTGTCTGGTGATTAAGTATAACCCTTAAGTAAGTAAGCAAGTGTTAGTTGCCCAGTCGTGCCCGACTCTTTGCAACCCCATGGACTGCAGCCCCCCAGGCTCTTCTGTCCATGAGATTTTCCAGGCAAGGATACTGGAGCGGGTTGCCATTTCCTTCTTCCAGACCCAGGGATCGAACTCAGATCTTCTGCACTGAAAGCAGATTCTTTACTGACTGAGCCACAAGGGAAGCTATACCCAACACCTGGGGGAGTGTTCAAGCTCAGGTAGAAAGATAAAACTTGGGGTGGCTTCACTATGAGCTCTTTAGATTGCTCTGCTTTCATCTTCTAGACTCAACACCTCAGAAAATCAGAAGCAGGTTTTCCAGCCTCTGGAAATGACAGTTCTTTCTTTTCTTTGGCCCTCTCACTCAAGCTCAGCTGTCCCCTTTGGCCCCCCGCCGTGGAGAGGTTCACCGACAGGGCACACGCACCCAGGCAGATGGGTGGTTTGCCCGTCCAGCTGCCATCTGTTTTGCAGGTACGGTGCTCGGAGCCGCCCTTGAGGGAGAAGCCTTCCTGGCAGGAATAGATGAGCGTGTAGCCCATGGAGGGCAGGTCCAGCGCCCCGACGTTGGCATGGCTTGGCGTCTCCGGCTGCTTGCAGTGGTGGGCTGGATGAGAGGGAAGACACTGTTGGGTAGGGGGAGATTGGGGTCTCCAGGAGGCCTCTCCCCCATGCTCCCATTTCTCGATGGAACAGCCCCATCCTTTCCCTTATGGGCCCCACCCATGGCCAGCAACGCCTCCCCCACCCCCTGCCCCACCAGCCTTGATGTCTATGCAAGTGGTCAACATGGAGATCATGTGGATAATGACTCAGCTGACCCTGAGGGAACCTAGGCACTTTTCCTGAGGGAAAGGGAGTAATTAGAGTCAAAAGCCTGGGATTTTCCATCCTGAGGTTAGGCCTTGTCATTGTGGTATCTGCAGCCATGGGAAAGTTCTTTCTTTTTCTTTGCTAAGGCAGAGGGATTGCCTTCGAATACCAGAAAGGCTTTTGTGCAGAAATATCTTCTGGGGTGGGGGACGGGGCCCAAGGGGTAAGGACTACAAAGAGATCACTACGGTCCCAGTGAGAAGTTGTGAGCTCCCTGTCACTCTGAGCATTCAAGCACATCCTGGAGGCCCAGGTCGGGGAGGTTATGAGTTGCTGAGAGGAGTTATCTGGGAGCACTCACGGACACAGTCGGGCGGGGTTCCGCTCCAGGTCAGGTTGGGGAGGCACGTCCTGGAGGTGGAGCCCTGGAGCAGGTAACCTTTCTGACAACGGAAGAGCACGGTGCTTCCAACCTGTGGCCGGGATGGAGGTTCCCAGGATCACCTTCCATCCAGTGATGCTTCTCACCCATCCCTCGACTGCTTACTCTCCCATCACCCTACTGCTACCCACCCTTCTGCTTCTCTGCCTGATTACATCTTACTTATCCCTTGAGGCAGCTTACATTATGCCTCTTCCACAAGGCTTCCCCCAACTCCCTGGGCCAGGTCAATGCTCTTGTGGGATATATCTCAGTCTGCAACAGTGGATGGAGTACCTGACTCAGAATCAGAAGACCCTGGCTGTGAGCTCTGGTGTCCACATTTACTCATGGATGACTGGCTACACGAAACTCTCTACACCTCAGCCCCTCTGGTGCAGACTTGGGAACAGCCCTGCCACAACTACAGTGGAATGTTGTGATGCTCAAATGTGGGGGTAGGTTTGGAAGCATTTTCTAACATGTGAAGAACTGTGGGATGTAGAATATTACTGTGCATGTCTCTTCCCTCCATAAATGTATAAATTCTTTTCAGGACATGTCCCCTATAGAATCTAGAGCTGTGCTTTGTAAACATCTCATGAGCAGAATTGCCACCCTCCCTGTCATCTTTCCCCCTGCTCCACCTTCACCCTCCAGTAGCCCCTCACTGTCTGACTTGATGTTCCCTGCAACCACCAGCTCCATCTCTCCATTTCCAATCCATGGGGCACAATGCTGCCAGCTCAGCTTCCTAAAGTGCATCTCGGATCACATTGCTTTCCAGCTCAAAACCCTCACATGTCTCTATGATGCCCGGGAACAAAATCAAACTCAAGGTGAAACTTAACTTTCACGGCCTGCCTCCGTGCCCACTTTTGTATTTTCTTTTGTATTTCATCACCTTATTCAGCAAATGGCACCCAGCTTGGGGTAAAGGGCAAATAAAAACCCTCAGGTCATTGTTGATTCCTCTCTTTCCTTCAACCTCTCTACCCAATCCATCAATAAGTCTTCTTGGTTCTACCAACAAAATACCTCCTGATCCCTTTGAATCTCTCTAGGTCCACTATGCCCACTGTTGCTACCCCTGCTCAGCTCAGCCCCACTCTCATCATTCTCTCGAGATGCTGAAGTCCTTTCTAAGTCCTTCCATTCCTAACCCCTATTACCTCGGGGTCCTGAGTGATAGTTCAAATGATGGATCACATTAAGTCCCTTTTAAATGGTTTCCTGTGACATGGAGAATAAAATCCAAAATGCTTATCATGGTCTCAAGGCCTGACCTGACCCAGTTCATGGCCTTCTCTTTTTAAAATTTATTAGGTGATATTTGCTGCGTAAGAAGAATATATGGCAAATACACAGACATGAGTCATCACAATAAAATGGACACTTTAAGTGGATCCTGCTACTCAGCTTAAGGGCTAGAACAGCATCAATAAGGTTGTAACTACGTGTTCCTTGTGTTCCTTCTCCGTCCTGTTGCTCAGCTCCCTCAGTGATAACCAGTCTCTTCAATTTTGTGTTTTTCATTTCCTTGCATCGTTACAAAGTAATTCTATCACATATGTGCATGCGTGAGTGCTAAGTCTCTTTAGTTGTGTCCAACTCTTTGTGATCCCATGGACCGCAGCCCGCCAGCCTCCTCTGTCCATGGGATTCTCCCGGCAAGAAGACTGAAGTGGGTTGCCATGTCTTCCTCCAGGGGATCTTTCCAACCCAGGGATTGAACCTGTGTCTCTTGCATCTCCTGCATTGGCAGGTGGCTTCTTTACCACTAGTGCCCTCTGGGAAGCCCACTATCACACATGTGAACATATATATCTAAATAGTGTAAGTTTTTCTTGGTTTTAATATTCCTTGAAATAGTATCTTTTGACATTCAGTACTCCGCTTCTAAGATTCATCCACGTTGTGTGGCGATATAGTTCCTTCCCTTTCACTGCTGAGTGATGAACCATGCTGTGACCACACCACGGTTTTCCTCATTTCTAGGTAACATGTATGAGACTGTCTCTGGGGTTGGTTTCTATGACTGGGACCTCTGGGTCACAGGATGTGTGAACATTTAACTTCACAGGGCAGTGCTAAGTGAAGTGAAGGAGGCTTTCAAACCCAGGCTGGCACTTGGGTTTCATGTCCCTCTCCTCTGTCGTTATCCTCTGGACCTGGTGGCGGGCCTGCTTTCTAGACCTGCAACGTGCACTGGCCCTGCTTCTGCACTGGCCGCCGACTCTGCCAGGTACGCCCGCCCTTCTCACCAAGGGCACCACAGTCCCAGCTCAGGAAACCCTCCCCTCACTATACTTCCTAAAACTGCACCCCCGCTTCCCCACCACAGCCCTGTGTATTCAGCCATGTGCAGTGCTTGCTGGTTGCAGAAATGATCTTGTTTATTTATCGTCACCAGCCCTTAGAGGCACTTGGCTTGTTTTTGTTCTCCTACTGTACTGTATTCCTAGAGCCTAGAATAGTTTACGGCAGTAAATATTTGTCGAACATGGTCTAAGTGAATAAATGCCATTGCTTGGCTAGATCCTGACCTGCCATTTCCGGTGTAGTCCCTGATATTCCCCTGGGCACATTGGGGGCTCTGGTTCATTGTCCTGCCTTAAACATACCCCCTCCTTTCCTGCTTCCTTCTGCGCAGAGGGGCCCATCCAGGTCCAAATCCTTTCCTTTTGAAGCTCCCTCTGAGCTGTGTCCCTGGAGCCTGTATCCCACTGGGATGGGCCTCCCATGTGGCACCTGCTTGCTCCGACTGCCGGGTCTGGGCCCCGTAGGGTATGGCTTCCCTGGGGATAGGAGGTCTACCTGTCTCACTGATTTCTGTATTGCTGTAAACGCCCTGTCCCCATCACACACGGCTACTGAGCAGTGTCTATGGAGCTACACGTGAATCCCGCTCTTCCACACCAGCATCTCTGATTGGTGGAAACACCTGCCCATTTCTTCGGGTGGGCAGGGGGAGAGGGGCTACCGTGCAGCATGGCTTAAAGAGACAGGCTGCTTTCTCTCTTCAGGTTCCCATGTCTCGTCCCCGCCAGTGCTGTCCTGAGGAAGGCCCCTGGGTCCTCTGAGACTGACAGTGACCGGAAGGGACAGGAGGCACAGAGCCCTGATCTTGGTGGACCTCGTTACCTGGTAGCCTTGGGAGTTGTTCTGTATCCCGAACTGCGGCACGCCGGGGTCCACACACGTGGTCAGTGTGGGGTCTGGATTGCAAAAACAAAGAAACAGACCATGGTCACAGAAACTTTTGTGGTCCCTGCTCACTCTGAGAAACAGACATGGGAAAGGGGATGGAGGCGCGTCCTGATGGCCCTGCCTTTTGGACTCTCCCCTCGAGTCATCCCCTGGCTGACTGTCATTCCGGGCGGCATATGAACACTGGCTAGTTCACATCCTGTTTTAAGGAGCTCTGAGGAGCACTTGCTCCGTTTTGCAGATGAGACAGGGAAGAAAATTCATCATCTTGGGCCCTAAAGAAGGATGTCCACCAGCAGGGACACCCTGCTCCGGGTCACCTCTCACCTATGCAGCTGGGCTGAGTACCACTCCACGTCCCATCTGACTGGCAGAACCTCCGTGGAGAGCCCACCAACACCAGAGGCGGCTGGCAGGAGAAGGAGACAGACGACCTGTAGGAGAATCCTCGGTCCTCTCTCCTGCCTCGGGCTGGGACGCCAGGATCTCCGCAGAACACAGCTGGGGAGATGAGGGAGAGAAGTAGGTCCAAGTCAATGTCTAGAACTCAGCCTGCTTGCCCCACTTTACCCCCACCCAGTCATTGGTCTGCACTGCTTTCCTCCGGGTTCCCCTTGAACTCTGGCTGTGGAGAAGCTCTGTGTCAATGGCTACACCTGCCTCAGTGCGGCTCTGAGGTTTCCTCTCCTTTCCAGATTCAAATGCTTCCTAATCATCATATCCGTGTAAAGGAGTAACATTACAGGAAGTTTAGAACATCAAATAAAAATAAACTATCATCCTACTACCCAAAATGGTTTTGCATTTTTGTGCTCCTTCCCTTCTAGCGTTTGTTCAGCTGTATGCAAACACGTGTGTGTCTGCAAACCCAATGTCCAGGTGCTGTTGACTTTGCTTTGTTCACTTGCTATTCTGTCAACATGTCCCGTGTTTATGACATTATGATCACTTACCGGCTACATAAATCTGCAGTGAGATGTTGTACAAAATGATTACAGCTGATCATAACCCTCTTCTTAAGCATTTTCTATTATTATAAAGTTATATGTGGCTTTTGTTTAACTTGTATTTTTTTTTAGGAGAATTCTCTAGGAGTGAACTTATTATCTTTAAAGGTTTGAGTGTGTTTGCAGCTTTTGATCTGTGTTGCCGAATGCCTTTCCAAAGACTGTGCACTTACCCTACAGAAAGCAGGGTCTAAGAGTGTCCATTTTGTTTGAATCAGCAGAGAGGATCTTAAAAAACTGACTATGGAAGTCAAAGTTCCCTAAGACATCACTTCAAGCATGAGGAACATTCTTTGTGCTATGATTGTGTGTGTGTATGTGTGTTTGTGTGTGTGTTTGTGTGTGTGTGTACACAGAGTCAAGAGGTTGGAAATCAGATGCAAAAATCAAATGGAAGCCTGGTCCTGGAATCTGGGCAGCCTGGATGGATCAATCAGAAGTTCATTAAAGGCTGAGCTGATCAAAAGTTCCCACATTCAGGAAGCAGCAACTCGAAGAATAAGAAATACAAATGGATGACAGAGAAAGAGCAGCTCAGCTCTGCTAAGAAGCAGTGTGATGCCAATTAAAATCTTAGCTTAGATATCTTAAAATCTTAGACATTTTTTAAAACTTCTCAGGTTGGTAGATATTAATAATATTGGCAAAATCAATTGTTTATGAGGGTGTGAGTCAAGAAATAGTCACATCAGCTGCAGGTGGGAGTGTAAATAGGATCACTTTTTCTAGAAGACACTTTGGCAACATGTATCAAGAAGTATAGTGTGCTGGATGGCCCAGCATCTTCACTCCTAGGACTTTACCACAAGGGTAAAGAAATGTTCCTTTTGAAGCTGTTTATTGCAGAACTGTTTGTAACATGGTTAAACTGGAGAGATCCAAATTTATCACCGGTAGGTGAAGATTAAAACAGTGCGGCATCTATAATAGGGGAATTCTTTTTAAAACCATTAAAAAGGATGATGTATAGATTAGTACATATTGACAGAGCAAGGAGCTGATGGCCTGTCAATGAATACAAGCTGTAAACAGCATGATTCAATACCATTTATAGAAAATTGTGTATATACTGCTATACATGCAAAAATGCTTAGTGATTGTGTGGAAGTGTAATGACAAGCCTAACTGGTTATCTTTGGGAAGTGAGGGTTCAGATGATTATTTCGTTCTTCTTTGTATTTTCAGACATAAGACATTAAAAAAATTGATAACCATGTTTCATTGTTTAAAAGCAATTCATCTATTTCCCAAGAAAATGCAAGGTGTCCAGACTGAACCTGGAGACTTGCTATCCTCGTCATGTTTCCCGGAAGGAATGTCAAGGCCTGAGAGCTTAACCATAAACCACATGTTGCCTTTCCTGGGTCAACTTTTACTGGCCTTCAGCTCTGCCGAAATTTCCCAAATTGAGGTAAAGTTTCAGAGGTCCCCAAACAGTGTCGTGAGTTATGTCGACAGTTTTCTGCAGCATTAGATAAATGCCAAGTAGAAAGAAAAAATAGGTCCTACCATTTGTCCAAAGCATGGGCAAATGAGAAAACCTTCCAGAGCCCAATTATGGGGTAAGACATGAATAAGTGACCTGGAATCTGCTTCTCTGGGGGATGTAGTAAGAAATGAGCCCTGGAAAGGACTTGGGGCTCTTCAAGACATAATCAGGGCAGGTAGATAAGAAATGATCCTCTTGCCAGAAAACCACAAGTGTCCCAGGGCAGGGTCTCATCCTTCAGGTCAGGCATGTTTCTAGCACTGCCCCACCTGCCCACCTCCGACTCCATCTTTGGGTTCTATCCCAATCAGTTAACAGCTTTTCCAGCTAAGAAGCATCTCCCGTATGTGGTTTTATTTCCCTCCACTGTGACGCCACCCAGTGACCGGAGCCAGGGCTCAGTGAAGATACTCTCACATTCTTCCTTTAAGATCCCTTCCTTTCTTAATAGTGGTCTTTGACAAAGCTCCCTGATTTGGAGAGGAGAGCCTCGTTCTAGGCCTTCCAGCAGCAGAGTTCTAAGGAGGCAAGGAGAGGAGCCAGCAGAGAGATGCCCCGGAGGCCCCCTGTGAGCGACTTACGGAAACACTGAGGCAGCTCTCCGGTCCAGGACCCGTTTCCCTCGCAGGTGAGCACCGCGGGCAGGGAGAGCTGGTACCCTTCCAGGCAGGCGTATGTCACGCTTGAGCCCCACATGAAGTCGGATCCCACCACTTTCCCGTTGGGGATGAGCTGGGGCGGCTTGCACATGATAGCTGGGGGAGACCAAGGTAGGCGGAGTGCTGGGGCTGCCCTGGGAAACCAGGGCTGCTGTCGGCACTGAGGCAACTGGCCCGCCGGGAGCCCGGGTTAATTGACAGCAATCAGGAACCACCCCCCTTCCCTTGGGAACGCGGTCTCGTTGCAACTTGCAACAACCCATTCTCTGCACAACCCTGTCCTCCAGGTTCAAGGCCCAGGACCTTCCCACTCCCTCCCTGTAGATGTTTAGGGACCACGCCTCCCCTTGCACACCCCCAGATTAGACGTTAGGGCTCTGCTTCACCACCCTCTCCCTCCTAGATGTTCAAGGCTTTTGTACCTGCTCCAGCCCTGTGTCCACACATCTGTAGCCCCCAGACACACCTTTGCAGACCGGCTTGGTGCCGTTCCATGTTCGGTCCTTGGTGCAGCTGAGCACAGACACCCTGTGTGTTTCCATCATGTAGCCAGGGACGCACTGGTAGGTGACAGTTCTGTTGTATCTGAAGTCACTGCCCAGCCGGAGGCCGTTGGCTGGAACCCCAGGGTCGCCGCAGTTTATGACTAGGACGTGGAGACAGAGCTTCGTTCACTCCCAGCACAGACTCTGACCTCCTTAGCATCCCAACACCATCCCGATTGCTCCCCACACGTTTGGGAAGGAAAACTGTCAGAGAAGGGATGTTGTATCTCCTCCCAAGTTTCCAGCTGGGGTGCCAATCATTCTAACTCCCTGCAGCCAAGTCTCCCTGCAGAGGCTGTCCTACACCCCCGTCCTTGCCCGCACCATCCTTACACACCCCAGCAACTTGGGCTGGGAAACCCATCTGGTCCATGTAAAGCCCACCCCTCTAAGAGGAAGTATTCAGAGGGCTCCCTTCATAAATGAGGCTGGGGACCAGAGGGAGGGAGTCCAGGTTGAAGAGCCTGAGGTGTGTTGATGGACCACATGATGGACCTAAGATGTGTTGATAAGACAATTTGTCTGCTGGGAAGGGCATCTTACTGACTGCTCTTCTGCCCAGGAGGCCTCCGTGGGCCCAGTGGACTAGGAGCAGGGCCTCGTGACCGATGCAGTGGTCATTCCTGTGTTACAGTATCAAGTGAGGGTGGGGATTGGTGAGCTCTGAGCTCGGAGCAACAGTGAGCCTGACAGGGGATTTCAGATGGAGCCTGGAATCACAGCTAGGACTCTGAAAGGGAGAATGTTGTATAAGATTCCCTTTAATAATCACTTCCTTCCATCTGGGCTTTTCAAGGAAAAGGGTCTGGAGTTGCTTCTAGGAGAAGCAAGAAGGAGGAGCCAGGCTGGGGCGGGGATGGATTGAAGGGCAAAATGGAGCTAACAAAGATGACAGATGGCAGCAGCTTTAAGGTAGAAGGAGAATTAGGCTCAGCACTGGGGGTTTGCCCTAAAAGAGAAAAAGAAAGCCCCAGGAACTGGCTAGAGCCTGGAAAATAGCAGTTACATATTTTGAAGCTCTCTTGAGCCTCATTTGTCTCATATGGCACAGTAGAGCTAACAGTGGCTCAGCTGGTAAAGAATCCGCTTGCAACGCGGGAGACCTGGGTTCGATTCCTGGGTTGGGAAGATCCCCTGGAGAAAGGAAAGGCTACCCACTCCAGTATTCTGGCCTGGAGAACTCCATGGACTGTGTAGTCCATGGGGTCACAAAGAATTGGACATGACTGAGCGACTTTCACTTTCCTACTTACACAGGGGATTGTGGCGAGCATCAGAGGATCTGAAAACAAAGCACTTTGCCCAGTGGCAGTCCCGCAGTACATGCTCAGTAAATGGAGACGATTTGCATGATTCTTATTCAGGGTCAAGTCCCTCAACGCCAGCCAGTCTTCCCAATCTCTGGCAGACAGCCTTCTCTCTGGCGTGGAGGAGCCCCACTGCCATGGAGCCCAGAGGGTCTCACCTGTGCACTCTGGATCATTGCCTGTCCAGGTGCCATTGACCGAGCAGTGCCGGCTAAGCAGGCCTGTGGCATAGTAGCCTTCCCGACACTCATAGACGATGGAGCTGGAGAAAACCAGGCCGTCGCTGAACAGGACTCGGGCATTGCTTGGAGTCCCAGGATTCCCGCAAGAGATCACTAGGAAGCAGAAGGAACACATTACTCATCAGAACAAGGGCAGGCATCCCCCGGGCTTAGGCTAAGTCCTGAGCAGAGTGGAGGCCACAGGTTACACCAGGAGCCTGCGGGTTGAAAGCATCCCTCTTGGGAAGCTCCCATGTCTGATCATCCCACCCTCAGAAGGGGAGGAGAGACCTGGGGGGATGTTTTAAGATTTCTAAAAATTAAAGACTATGTCTATTTTGTTATCACACCTAAAATTTTAACTGATTCCTTCATATCACCAGATAGCCAAGTGGTGCTTAGTTTTCTTCAAGACTCTGTCTGTATCTCTTTTTTTAATAGTTGATTTGTTTGAATCATCAAGGTCCACACATGACATTTGATTGCATGTCTCTAAGACTCTCTGAATCCAGAGGTCACTGGATTACCCTCTCCTATAATTTATCTGTCATAGAAATCAGGGCATTTAACTGGTAGAACTTCCCACTTTCTGGATTTTACTAACTTGGTGAACGAGGCATTGTTCAATATCTTCCTCTATCATTATTGCAATCAGATTCTACTTTTTGACAAAAGTACTTTGCAAGTGGTTTTGTGTTTTTATCACATCACATCAGAGGCACAGAATGTCTGCATGCCTCCTTGTCAGTGATGCTGAGGCTGCTCAGTGGGTCAGGTCTGATTGCCTTATCTGGCATTATTAAGCTCCTATTAGTTGCCATTTAATGGTTTCAATAGAAAGTAATCATTGTTGACCAGATTCATATTTCACCAGGGGACAGAAATGGTATCATTTTAATTCTACAGTTCTTTTTAAATTAAAAAATTTTAAATTATTTTTTTAACTTTTTATTTTATATTGGAGTATAGTTGATTATCAATGTCATGATAGTTTCAGGTGTAAAGCACAGTAATTCAGTTATTCATACACATGTATCTATTCTTTTTCAAGTTTTTTCCCACTTAGGTTGCCACACAATATTGAGCAGAGTTTCCTGTGCTATACAGTGGATCCCTGTTGATCAATTCCACATTCTTTCTGCTTTCGCTTAGGTTCTTTAATAAAGAACTTGCCCATCATCAAATATTTGCTTACCCTGAAATAGAGTTCACACAGGAAGGTTGGACTAATGATTGATTTCAAAAAAAGAAATCAGATATGAGAATAATTAGTTGGTTCCCTAGCAAGCTCCAAATGACAATCATTTGAATTCACAGATTTAAGTTTATTTGTTATGCTGCCTTCTGTTGTCATTTATTTTTATTGACATTCAAATTATTCCATCTCTGACTAATGGAGACCGTTTTAAGTTGGCTCCTGAGTTCCTCTGGTAGATTTGGTAGATTCCTTGTTGGAGGACAAGAGTGTCCATGTTCATCTTGTGTGTTTCCTGCCCCAGTCCTGGAATCAGCCATTTCCCTAAAGAGCTCTGGTTCCTTTTAATGGACAATGGATTTAAAACCTACAGTCTGGGCATTAAGGGTACTCATTGCTACTGAGATGGTCATTGATTCTAGACTTTTAGATTGGAAAAATAACTTTTCAAATTGAAAATACACTGTGAGTTTATACTGATATTTCCAAGCCAAGTTTAGAATTAGGAGTTTTTCCTTAACTTTTTCATCTTTTATATGATACCTCTTTTATTTTAAAATCTTGGTTCTTAATGACAATAAATAATTTTAACTTGCTTTACCCATATAGAGTATGGTATTATACATATGTAATAGTTTCAGAATTGTCACTCCAATTTGATTACCAGCAATATGATTGCTAAAACCATACAGTTTTAGAACCAGTTTAAGATTTCATTGCAGTTCTTTGTCCTTAGGATATATATACCATATTCAAATTTCATTTTTTCAAGTCAACTGAAATAATTCTCTGGGTTATTAAATCACCAACTTGACACATAGTTAAGTTCATTTGTTTCCATTTTGATTTTTGATAGAGATTACTTGTTTATAATTTTTCATTTAATTTTATTTTGTAAGTACGTATGACATTTACATGGTCCCAAAGTCCCAAAATGATAAGAATCATTTTGTAGATCAGATAGGCTCTAATACCCATCCACTCAACAAGTATTTGTGCTGCGTAAGTACGGGAAATGCAGTGATGACTGAGCCATGACCCCTGCCTTTGAGGAGTCCAGTCTATCTTAAGAACCTACCTATAAAGAGATGAATTAAAATATGATGTGACAAGTGCTACACTTGAAGGAAAAAAAGCACTAAGAAGGGAGTGGCTTACTGGGGCTAGAGATAAGAATTTGAGTAGAACCTTGAAAGGTAACTGGGAGCTTGTCAAGGGAAGTCACAAAGAGTTGTGTACATGTTACACACACAAACAACACTCATTCAACAAAAACTTGCTTCCAGGTTGAAACTCTTAGCCACCTACTTTCTGTTCCCTAAGCCCTCCTGACATGGTGAATGACTCCACCCTGGGGTCTGTGTGGCAAGAAAGGGAACCTGGTCACAGTGGATATGTGAGAATATAGTAAATTCTTTCCTTGCCAATACACTCATTACCACAAGCTTACTATGCTTCTTACTATGCCCACAAAATCCTATAAAAACTAACTTTGCACCCCCAGAAAGGCAGGACTTTGGACAGACAAGTGGCAGAGGGCACTGACCGCATCTGTGTCATTTCCCGGGCAGGTGTCCCCGAACATGGGCCAGGGCACCTCCCCTTGCTCTGCAGGACCATGCTGCAGTCTCAAGTCCATGCAGCCCATTCGCTAACCACTGCTATTTATTTCTTCAGCTCACTCCCTCTGGAATTTGTTTCCTGGTGATTGGGACCTATAATCCAATGATCTTGTCACCTTTTCATAGCCTCTTACTCCACTGATGAAACTATTCCCTTCTTCCCCAGCTTCGCTGCTAGGATCCGTCACAATCACTGCTTTGTATATACCCTTATCTCCCTTGCCACTTTTTTTATGCCTTAGTTGCCTATGCTTAATTACTAGTTACCTAGTAAAACCCTAACTACATGTAATGCTTCACCTACCCTGTGTCTGAAACTATGTAGCAAAATGTGCTTGAACAAAAGCCCAGACTAATGCTGACTGTCACTTTAAGTTAATGGCTCTTACCTTAATGAGCCCTTGGTGCTGCCGCCTGGTAATTACATATGTCCCTGTTTCTCTATTCCATTCCCACGTCTCCCTTGCTAGATGATGACAGTATATTGTGTCTTTCCTCTTCCCCCACTGAGGCCATCCCAGGAACCATCATTAAGGGCTTGTATTACTTTTAAAGTGTTTTGTAAAATTGGATTTTGTATTTTTTTGGCACTTTGGATGTTTGTTTAATCTTAAACTGTAAGCTCCAACAGGGGAAGGTGTGTCTGACTTGGTCACCACTGTGTCTCTAGCATATACTATATCATCTGGCACATAGTTGTTGAATGAAGCTATATGGAAATAAGTGAACAAACCTGCAAAACTTAGTTTATCCTGTTATCTTCCCTTCTTAGCTTAGGGTGGGGGATATGTTTGCCTTTGGATTACTAATGAGATGAATGTGAACTCTCTGTTGATGTCCACTCTCCACCAGGTCAAGGGTTTAAATGGGGCCTTGGATTTTATCTGTGCGGGTGAGGGCAGGGACTAGGGAGTAGGAAAACAGGGGAAGACCTTGGGGCAGGCAAAGGGGAGAAGCAGAATGGTCACATACATTACCTCCACACTCAGGCTGCACGCCGCTCCACGAGCCGTTGGCTTGACAAGTTCGCTCTGATGACCCCCGGAGCACGTGGCCAGCTTCACAGCTGAAGCGCATTAGGCTGCCCGGGGCAAAGCTGTCCCCCAGACGGATGCCGTGGGCTGGGATGCCAGGGTCACCACAGATGCCTATGCTGGTTCCTATGGACCAGAACCAAAAAACCCCATTGTTTTTAGCAGGGAAGGAAAGAGAGTGGCAGAGTGGGAGAAAGATGTTGGATCTCTGTTATGGGGAAGCAGTGGGCCCTCAGAAAGAGGGCAGTGAAACTGTGTGTGCACCTGAGTCACCTGAACAGGCTCCTGTCTGAGTACTCAGCGGTCAAATGACACATAGATCTGAGGTCACGCGTGAGGCCCTGGGGCCCATACCACACGGGAGGAAAGAAGACAGAGGGAAGCCTTTGCGGAAGAAGCCCTGCCTTCATTCTTGGCTGGTGCCAATGTGGTCCAAGCTGACCTTCTCTCTTTCACCTCTTCTCCACCATCTGCTGATCCGGTACCCTCTCCACTCCCCGTTCTACTGTCTTAGCTCAGATGCTCATCTGAGCTGAACTTTACTCTCTTGCCTGAAGTTTATTGCAGGATCCTTGTAACTAATATCCCCTTCTCTTAAACTCACCCTCTAATCCAGCCTCACTTTCTCTTTAAATCTTAACAATGAACAACCACAACTATTTGATTTTTTTTTTAGTTCCACCGCTTTATTGCTACCAACCCATCTCCCCCCTCCCTCGTGCACACATGCTCAGTCATGGAACCCCATGGACTGCAGCCCGCCAGGCTCCCCTGTCCATGGGCTTTTCCAGGCAAGAATACTGGAGTGGGTTGCCATTTCCTTCTCCAACTATTTGATTTTTGTTCTTTCCTGCTGAAACACCTCCTCTGGCTTCTCACTGCCAAGAGAATAAAGTTCATACTTCTAGCAGAGTTGTTGCTCAATAGTCAAGCTTGAAGTTTGATCCTGGGCCTTTAACTGAGGCTTTCTTATTCACAGATTATGCAATACAGGTGAGCTCTGGATTAAACATTTTCGATCTCTCATTTCATTCTTTCTTTGCCCTCTGCCTCCTGCCACAATTCTGCATTTATCTGACTTGTGATCTTGTACAAACCCACTCAAGAGAGTTTTAAAGACCCAAGAGGTAGAGGAAGGTGGAGAACAGGAGATAAAGCTGCAAGATCTACTATCTGTGGGAGGCAGCGCAGCTCAGGATGCAGAGATTCATGGGAGACATCACTAGATCAGACTTGATCATGGTGAGCTTGAGGAAGGAGACAGAAAATTAAGGGCTAAATGGCAACTGTATGAGAAGATAGTTTCCAAGTGATGTGGAATGTATCTCCTCATGAATCCACGTATGTAGGCATCAATAGAAACATCTTAATGACCACATTTTGGGGCTTCCCTGGTGGCTCAGCGGTAAAGAATCCGCTTGTCAATGCAGGAGACATGGGTTCAACTTCTGAGTCAGGAAGATCCCCTAGAGAAAATGGCAACCCACTCCAGTATTCTTGCCTGGGAAATCCAGAGGAGCCTGGTGGGTTACAGTCCAAGGGCTGCAATGAGTTAGACATGCCTTGGTGAGTAAAGAACAACCGCAAAGACCACATTTGGTTAGTTGGTATAAATAAAAGCTTAAGCCATGTACCTCGTCATCTACTGTTGATGTATCTGCCTCTCAGTTTTGGGATTATTTCCTTTCCTAGTCTAGTTTCAGAATATAAGAATACTGTATAATCCCATGTTCCCCATTCTACTGCCTACCAAGGAAGGGGGGATTCACTCAGCCTTTCAAAAATATGAGAAAAGAAAGCCCCTCATATTTGGCCAGGTTTTCTTATCTTTTGATATTTTCCAGATGTAGTCCACGCAACAGGGAGTACCGGGTCCCCTTGAAGGCAATCCTGACGGTGAATCACTCTGACTCCCCCATTCGCTAGCTGGCCTCAGCTGGAGCCAGTACTATTGTACAACAGGCCTGAGGGTGGATTCTCCGGTCCTGGGCATTACCTGACAGAACAGCCTCCACTGACGTGTTCAGCCTCTGTTTCAACAGTATAAGGAAGTCTGGCATAAAATATTGCACTATGGGGGCAGGTGGCAACTGTTGACTCTTTACCGAAGAGGTACATCAGCAAGATGATGACGCTGCAGAGATGGGCAGTTAACTTCCTGCAGTGTGTCTCAGATGCCAGAAATCTCGGCAAGTCCTTGATGGCCCAGAGACTTACAACTTCTGTTATGCATCATCCGGGTGCACTGACTGAACTGAATGAGGCTTGAAAATTTGACCTTGGAACTCCTGAATGTATGTGTGTGTGTGTGTGTTTTTTTTTTTTTTTTAGGACTGGCAGGAGATGCTGCCGCAAAAGTTATCTGTAACTTTCAGGAATGGAAGAACTATAGTCTGCTCACTAGGGCACATCTAGCGTTACTTCCTCATCACCTATTCTTGCCATCTCTCACTTTCTTATCTAAGGTATTTAAGATTCATTCATTTCTCAGCCTCAGTATTTATGGAATAACTTAGAATCCTGTCCTCAGAATTCTCCAGGAAAGGTCTGCCTGTGATTCTGATCTCCTAAGAGTCTGTCATCCTTGAGGAAGACATGGGAAAATAGAGATTGCAAACTGTTCTTCAAAATGTTCAGGATCAGAGATCAAACAGCTTCATGAAACACCTTCCCCAATGAGTGGGGTTCGCGTTTTCTGAAGATTCCTTTCTTGCTTCTTACTTTTTCATGTTCCCAAGTGTCAGCCTGTTTCCAGTCTCCCCTTGACCTGTGATGTGGCCAAGGAAAAGTCTCTTCTTCCACATGAAGGATGAGGACTTAGGAGGTCAAAAAATTATGAAATCTCAGGGTTGACAAGGCTTTTCAGAGGTTTTAAAGCTCAGTGATGTAGCTTTGACAAGAATTGTTTTTGTTATATTTCTATGAGGTCATTTCCCAGTCTTTGCAAGCACAACTTCAGAGAAGGATAATTACATATTAGGAGAAAGGACTTTGGATTCTGTGCTTTGGGTCAGGAGACTTAACTATGTGGTTAGTTACATATGATAGTAAGTAGGAGATGCTGAAGGCTTTCTGGTTTCTTCTTCCCCTACCTCGTATTTCCTTTTCCCATGGAGAACAGAGATCCCTAAATAGATAATATAGACCCTAAGAACACCATTAGCCTTGTGTCCTGTGAAAGTGTCTAGAGGGAGAAGCTTTACGCAAAACACCAAAGAGAGTGGGGCAAATGCATGTTTGGATGGGTATTTGGATGCAAAATGCATGCCCTTCCTTTTTGGAGCATTTCTTCCTCCTGGAATTTGCTCTGTGGATAACTCAGGATGTTTCAGTAAACATGATCCTTGACTTCCCCATGCCAGCCTCCCCAGACACTTCCAACAGAGGTCCAAACACACAGAAGTCTGGGGCCTGGTTATCTCACTGAGGGAGTCCCAGTGGCTCGTACATAGTCTTGCCAGTTCATGAACCGGGCAATTAAAGAGATTAATAAGGGTGAGAGGCCAAAGTCTTGGGTGGGAACACAGTGATGTGTCTGGGATTGTCCTGGGCAGCCCACAATCCTTTAAAACAAATTCCCAGTGCTTCAGGAATTTCTCCTTTCTGGTGGGTATTCCAGTCCCATCACTTCATGGCAAATAGATGGGGAAACGATGGAAACAGTGACAGACTTTCTTTCTTGGGCTCCAAAATCACTGCAGATTGTGACTGCAGCCATGAAATTAAAAGATGCTTGCTCCTTGGAAGAAAAGCATATTAAAAAGCAGAGACATTACTT
Source organism: Dama dama (assembly GCF_033118175.1). Lineage (NCBI taxonomy): Eukaryota > Metazoa > Chordata > Mammalia > Artiodactyla > Cervidae > Dama > Dama dama. The sequence continues at coordinate 108,830,107 of NC_083700.1, read as the reverse complement.
TGCCAACAAAGGTCCATATAGTCAAAACTATGGTTTTTCCAGTAGTCATGTATGGATGTGAAAATCGGACCATAAAGAAGGCTGAAAGCAGAAGAATTGATGCTTTTGAACTGTGGTGTTGGAGGAGACTCTTGAGAGTCCCTTGGACTGCAAGGAGATCAAACCAGTCAACCCTAAAAGAAATCAACCCTGATTATTCATTGGAAGGACTGATGCTGAAGCTGAAACTCCAATACTTTGGCCACCTGATGTGAAGAGCTGACTCATTAGAAAAGACCCTGATGCTGGGAAAGATCGAAGGCAGGAGGAAAAGGGGATGACAGAGGACGAGATGGTTGGATGGTATCATCAGCTCGGTGGACATGAGTTTGAGCAAGCTCTGGGAGATGGTGAAGGACAGGGAAGCCTAACGTGCTTCGGTTCATGGGGTCACAAAGAGTTGGACATGACTGAATGGCTGAATAAAAACAACACGCTGGCAGTGCCCTAAATTTTGGCAGACAGGCTCATCTGGGAATCTCAAACTGCAGGAGCAGATGCATGCCTTATGGGTGAGGTCCCACTTCAAGCAGAAGCCTTCTATATTAGAAGGAGGTCACCAGTCAATCCCAAAAGAAATCAACCCCGAAATTCACTGGAAGCTTTGATGCTGAAGCTGAAGCTCCTATACTTAAGCCACCTCATGCAAGGAGCTGATTCATTGGAAAAGACTGATGCTGGGAAAGATTGAAGGCAGGAGGAGAAGAGAGTGACAGAGGATGAGATGGTTGGATGACATCACTGACTCAGCGGACATGAGTTTAAGCAAACTCCGGGAGATAGTGAAGGACAGGGAAGCCTGGCATGCTGCAGTCCGCTGGGTCACTAACAATCGGACATGATTTAGCAACTGAACAACAGGATCCTTATGTCTCAAGGGCATCTGGGATGGGAAGGGGTAGGGGTTAATTTCAATGCCAAGGTGGGCTTCTTGAGAAGCACCAAGCCACATGTACAGTTGCCCTCTTGGGGGTGACATCCTATGTGGGATCCCTTCTTGAGGCCAGGCAAGCTCACCCCAAAGAAGAGAAAGCTGTGGGGTGCTAATTTTTTGCCTTGGTGGTTTCTGTCATTAGTAGGAAAATTCAGCTTCAAATATTTTTGTTCTTTTATGACATTACAGATGAGTATCTGGAAATATGGACTTGGGAGCTCTGTCAATTCCCTACATTTGCTGTGTTGATGACCTCTCTCCATGTTCCCACAGAGATTAACAAGAAAATAAATTCATTCATAGGAAAAGTCTGGGGACTGGTGTGTTAAAGCTGAAGAGGAGAACTGTATTCACCAGGCCAGGAAGGACACAGGACAAAGAGAAGAAGTGAGGATACAGAAGGGGAAGCAGGCTGGGGTCCAAGAGTCCCACACAGGGAAGGAGAGAACACCAGAGTGGGTTTGGACCTGAGCCAACAACAGGAAGGCTTGGACTGCTCTTGGGACCTCATGGTAATAAGTGTCTGGAGAGGATTCTGGCCATAGGTGACCTCAGAAACCACATCTTCATTAGTTCTGCAATCTCTTGGCTGTCTTGGCTTGGCCAGAGTCTAAGGGCATGAAGCTGGGTTTGGACCACAAAGGGCTGAAGTCCCGTTGGCACCTCCGAGAGCCGTGCTCTCTGCCTGGGAGGGATGGGATGAAGGTCCAAAAGCTCTGCTTCCCTCCCCTCCGTTTCACCCCACCTCGGAGCTGCCCCCCTCCCAGCAGCCAAGTGTTCCGTTGGAAGCCCTCCCCCACACCAGCCTCATACCTGAGCAGTGGGGGAGGGAGCCAGTCCAGTGTCCGTCCAGCCCACACATGCGCGTGGCATTTCCCACCAGGGTCCGCTTGCCGGTGCAGCTGTAACGCACGACTGCCCCCACGGTGTAGCTGTCCCCGGACATCTGGGAATGGGGTGGGGAGCCCGGATGGCCACAGGACACCACTGCGGGGAAGAGCAGACATCTCAGCAACTCTGCACCAGGATGGGTCATCATCACAGGACACACGCTAGGCTTTTCAAGACGACGGGAAGAAGCTGGGGTGTCCACCGAAGCAAACCTCCTGCTGGCTCACCCACATGGTATCAGCAAACACTGACTTCCCACCTCATTGTCCAGTTTCCATATCTGTGAACTGAAGAGCAATGTCTGTTGCTTTAAGAGTTGAATGAGATAATGCGAACCACTCAGCACGTGGTAGGGACGCAATAATACCCATTTCTTCTCTTTCTTGCTCTTGTGCATACTAAGATGTCTCTGGTAGAAAGGTGGGACATATAGTATACAAAGTCAGACCGACAAATTGCATATCATACTGCTTTTATGTGGAATCTAAAAAATGATAACCAACGAACCTATTTGCAAAACAGAAATTTCATCACAGATGCAGATAACAAATGTATGGTTACCAAGGCGGAGGTTGGAGGAGGTCTTAAATTGGGAGATTGGTAGTGATATACACATTACTATATATAAAACAGATAGCAAATAAGAGCCTACTGCATAGCACGGGGAACTCTATTGGGTGCTCTGTGATGACCTATATGGATATGGAGTCGAGAAGAGAATGGATACATGTGCATATACACGGCTGATTCACTTTGCTGTACACTTAAAGTAACACAGCATTGTAAATCAACTACACTCCAATAAAAAATTAATTAAAAAAAAAGCAAATGGGTGATCTCTCATCCTGGGACTGTTGGGATTGGCCAGAGGATCCAGAATAAGGGCTTGTTATAGTCCTTTCCAGCTGCATCTTACAACTGCCCACAACACTTGTCTCTAACTTGTCCTCTTTAGTTGCGAGTTCTCTTTGCTGAGACACCAAACTATAACTGGAAACTAGTTATGAGGTTTGAGTGTGGAGTTTAGGTGGACGGGCCAGGGCAGGACAGTGCTGTCTGTGTTGCTGGGTTTGCCTTCCTGTTGTTCTTCCATGGGTTGATCCCAGGCTCTTTTATTTACTCAACACACATGTATTGTGTGCCTGTTATTTGCGAGGCGCTGCTTTATGTGTCTGCGAGAACAAAGTCCAAGCGCTCATGGAGCTGATATCTAGTGGGGAAGTGAAAGAAAGTGTTAGTTTCTCAAGTCGTGTCTGACTCTTTGTGACCCCACAGACTGCAGCCTGCCAGGCTCCTCTGTCCATGGAATTCTCCAGGCAGAAATACTGGCATGGGTAGCCATTCCGTTTTCCAGCGGATCTTTCCGATCTAGGGATTAAACCTGGGTCTAATCCCAGGTTATTGCAGGAATTTGCATTGCAGGCAAATTCTTTACTGTCTGAGCTACCAGGGGAGCCCTGTGGGGGAAGAGAGACCATGAATAAGAAAATGCTAGGGGTTGCTATGAAGGAAAATAAAGCTGCATCAGGAAAAGGATGCTCAGAGGTGGGATGAGGGAACTGTTTATGAGTAGGGTGGTCAGGGAAAATCTCCCTGCTGCTGCTGCTAAGTCGCTTCAGTCGTGTCCAATTCTGTGCGACCACATAGACGGCAGCCCACCAGGCTCCTCTGTCCCTGGGATTCTCCAGGCAAGAATATTGGAGTGGGTTGCCATTTCCTTCTCCAATGCATGAAAGTGAAAAGTGAAAGTGAAGTCACTCAGCTGTGTCCAACTCTTAGCGACCCCATGGACTGTAGCCTACCAGGCTCCTCTGTCCATGGGATTTTCTAGGCAAGAGTACTGGAGTGGGGTGCCATTTCCTTCTCCGAGATCTCCCTGAGGAGGTGATATTTGAGCAGTGGTCTGAGTGAAAAGACCAGCCATGTGAGATATGGGGAAAAGTGTTCTGAGGGAAGGGACTCTAGTGGAAAAGCCCAGAGGATGAGCCTGGGGTGTTTGAGGAACAGCAGGAAAGCCAGGGTTGCTGGAACAGAACGAACAGGGAAAGAATAGAAGTGATACGGGTAGAGAGGTTGCTCAGAGCCAGATCATGGCATAGATTTTGGACTTTATTACAAGCATGATGGGACCCCTCCTGAAGTGATATGATCTGACTTACATTTTAACAAGAGCATCCTGGCAACTGTGTGAACATTCTAGGGCAGGGTGAGAAAGAGGGGGCTGGTGCAGCAGTTCAAGACGAGATGGTAGTGATTTGGATGGACTAAACCTTGGGGTCTGGTATGTAAAGGGGAATATTATTTATTATTATTCATGTACTGTGGTGGCCAAAGGGCTGACCGCCTGTGAACATGGCCCCCCTCAACTCTCCGCATCCTGGCCCAAGCCTGCTGCTCCTTTCACTCCCAGAGGCGGGGTCTCTTATTTCCTCCCCCCTTGAACCTGGGCTGGCCTGTGACTTGCTCGTATCAACATAATGTAGTGGCATGAGGTTTTAGGGATTCTGAGCTCTGGCTTAAGAGATCTTTTAACTTCTTTTTCTCTAGGAATTCAACCTCCAAGTAAAGAAGATCAAGTCATCCTGCTGGAGAGATGCCACTTGGAGGAGAAGAGCCAGCAGCAAGTCCTCCAACAGGCTGTTGTCACTCAGTCACTCAGCCGTGTCTGACTCTCTGAAACCCCATGGACGACAGCACGCCAGGCCTCTCTGTCCTTCACTGTCTCCTGGAATTTGCGCAAACAAACTCATGTCCATTGAGTCAGTGATGCCTTCCAACCATCTCATCCTCTGTTACTCTCTTCTCCTCCTGCCCTCAATCTTTCCCAGCATCAGGGCCTCTTCCAACGAGTTGGGTCAGTGGGGCCATTTTGGACCCTCCAGTCCTAACTGAACCACGGTGGACACAGATGAGCCAGCTCTGCAGTGACGGTTTGCTGTATGTGTCAACTTGAGTAGGCCACAGGATGCCCAGATACTTGGTCCAACATTGTTCTGGGTTTATCTGTGAGGTTTCTGAATGAGATTAACACTGAATTGGTAGACTGAATCAGGCAGATGGCCCTCCTCAATGTGGGTGGGCCTCTCCAATCTCTTGAATGCCTGAATAGAACAAAACTGTGGAGAAAGAGAGAATCCTCTCTGCCTCTGTCTTCAGTCTGGGATGTCAATATTCTCCTGCCTTTGGACTCAGACTTAGATGGGAATTTACATCACTGGCTCTACCTACTTCTCAGGCCTTCAAACCCAGACTGGAACTATGCCATCTGCTCTCTTGGATCCACAGCTTGCCCAGTGCAGATCTGGAGGCTTCACAGCCTTCAAATCTGTACAAGCCAATTCCTTATCATATATCTATATATTTCTATCTGTATCTATGTCTATAAGAAATTGGCTCATGTGATTATAATATATATTACGTATATATATTTAGAAATAGATATGTAGATGGCTCATGGTTTCTTTAGACAAAGATATAGATATAAATATTATATAACTATATCTATGATAGATACAGATCTTATTATATAACTATCTATAAAATACATGTTAAAAAAAATATATATATATATATACCCTATTGGTTATTGGTTCTTTTTCTCTGGAGAACCCAGACTAATGAGATTGCTAAGCCTCACCTAAATTCTTGACCTTTAGAATTGTGAGACAACAAAAACAAATGCTATTATAAGTTTTGAGATGGCTTATTACATAGCAATAGATAACTGATTCAGTGAGTTTCAAGGTTTACACTATCCCTTCCTTAAGACAACCTTATGAAGTAGGTACCATTTTTTTTTTTTTTAATCTCCACCTTCCTGATGACACAAATGAGGCCTAGTAAGGCGAAGTAACTTACTGAAGGTCATAAACCTAATCAGTGGTAGAATTAGTTCTTAAAACCTGGCAGGTTGATTCCAGAGGCCACACTCTTAAGTACTATAATTGACTCCCTTCTGCAGTGCTGTTGTGAGACTACCAGTGAATTCTCTTCTTGTGGAAGGAATGGAGCCCCTGATTATAATTTAAATGATTCTGTGACTTTATTAGAAATGTTTGGGTTGTAGAAATTGCCCAATTTTAACTCTCTAATGACATTTCAAATAAATTCTTTTTTAAATGGAAATACAAAAACACAATAACTGTAAGTATAGAGCTTAATGAATTGTCACAAAGTGAATACACTCATGTAGCTACTGCCGAGATTAAGAAAAGCCCCCACCAATACCTCAGAAGCATGCTCTTGCCCTGTCCCTATCCCTACCTCTTTTCTTCCCGCCTCACATTAAACTACTGAGTTCACTTTGTACATCATTAATTAGTTTGCCTGTTCTTGAATTTTATTTAAATGAAATCTTACAGTATATATTCTGCTGTACCAGTTCTTTTCACTTAACATTATGTCTGTGATATCTATCTGTGCTCTTTTGTAGCAACAGTTCATTATCATTGCTATGTATCAGGGATTGGCAAACATTTTCTTCAAGGGTCCAGACAGTAATCATTTTAGGTCTCTGTTGCATATTCTTTTGTTTGTTTTTTTGGTACAATATTTTAAAAAATATTTTCAAACCCTCCTAAGCTCAAGGGCACACAAAAATAGGACACAGGCTAGTTTGTCCCAGGAGCCAAAATTTGCTGACCTCTGCTATATAATATACCATTTGTGTTAGTTATATACTGCTGTGTAACAAATTGCCCCAAAGCTTAGATAACAATAAACATTTATTTTGATGATATGGGTCAGGAATTTGGGAGTGGCTTAGCAGGTGGTCTGACTCAGAGTCCCCCATGAAGCTGCAGCCAGGGTGATGACTATGGCTGCATTCATCTGAAGGCTTGACTGGCTTCCCCCAGAGTGGTTGATCGAAGAAAGCTAGGTGGAGATGGCATATATTTTATAACCTAGCTTTGTAAATCACACCACCTCACACAGACTAATCCTGGTACAAGTTAGGAATATGCTACATAAAGGTATGAATACCAGGAGGTGGGGGTCATTGGGATCATCTTCAAGGTTGACTGTCACACCACTATGGAGATAGATATCACATTTTACCACCTATTTCCTATTGATGGATGTCTGGGTTATCTCTAGTTTTGTACTCTTATGAATAATGCTGATAAGAACATTTCTGTTCACGTCTACTGGTGTACATATGCACACATTTATATTGACTATAATGATTTCTGTAATAGCAACTGATTGCTTTTTATGATGTTCTAGTTTGGTTTTAAAATGTTTCTTTTGGGAATTTGAAGATAGTGTCAAATTATGGTAATATCAAATAATCCTTGAAAAACCATATACAGTGCCTAAAATTACTTTTTCTTTTGTTACTGGCTTGATCTAGGCCAGTTGAGTGTCTGTAAAATTAGCAACTAGAGTATACTCTATCGTTTTATTCCTTTCCCATGATTTGTTCATTTAAAGGAGGAAGAAGTGAACAGTAATAATGCTTGGAGAAGAGAAAAATTAACGCCAGTACAATTTGGTTTCTGTGGATAAGAAAAAAAAAGAAAAGGACATATGATAACAATAAAGAGAAATGATTTTCATTCAATGTATGTTTGCATAAAAACCTAAGAGGTGATGAACAAAGACAAGGTGAATAGATATTGCTGCATTTCTCAGTTTGTCAATATAAAAGAATTAATGTTTTCAATATTCATGCCATGTCCAAATGGGGTTCCTTTGGATCATTCCAGTTTCTGCAGTGGCTCTTTAGCTGCTTACTGTGTATTAAGCATATGTGTATAAACGTGTATATAAAAATAGGCAAGACAGATATTAATGTTTATCACTCCTAATAATAGCAGATTTTCCTGCATTACACAGAATAACCAGGGATTGAGAAAATACAACATTGTAATTAAGCAAAAAGCAATAGTACAAATCAGCAATTCATGCTTGGGTGTGGACTATGCTGCGTCCCATGGCAAAATGAAAAGGATCCCCCACACTGGCTCTTAAACTGTAAGAATGAAAGCTGTATGAATGGTCAGCCACCTCCAGAGTTTCCACTTTTTCTAAAGCATTTCATCAGGGAAACAGCATATAACATAGACCTGGATCATGCATTTCCCTTGGTACCTGCATGTCCACACCAATTAAAGCAGTTTATTGTCACCTGGAAGGATCAGGTTGACTAGGAGATACGTATAGTCCTCCATAGTTTGCCACAACCCTATTCACAGGTAATTGGATCTTCTAGGAGTAGAAATGCAGTTAGTCCACTAAAAAATATTATGATGACCATGCAACATCAGTGAAAATGGTTTTACTGGGAGTCACCCAGGATCTAGAGCCTTACAGTCAGTGGAAGTTCCTCAGGGCTTGTGTTTTTGAAATAGTCTTACAAAATCAGCAAGCTCCAGGAGATGGTGAAGGACAGGGAAGCCTGGCATGCTATAGTCCATGGGGTCACAAAGAGTCAGACATGACTGAGCGACTGAACAGCACCAAATCACAGGGAAAACTTCTAGATTTCCTCTCATCAACAAGTGAATAGTCTAACTAGGTTCTGATGCTAGTATATCTCTTCACTGGGAATCTTGCTGAAGTTCATATTTAGACTAAGCAATAAACATGGTTGTCTTTGAATGTGGCCTGCCTTGGAAAAACCTGCACCTGCTCCAAAAAGAACAGTTTGTCCCTTGGTTTCCATGTCCTTAATAACAATATAATGTGGTGGGCTTACTAATTAGCGTAAGTAGACTTTGCATGCTAAGTTGCTTCAGTCATTCTGACTCTTTGTGACACCATGGACTGTAGCCCGCCAGGCTCCTCTGTACATGGGATTCTCCAGGCAAGAATACTGGAGTGGGTTGTCATGCCCTCCTCCAGGGGATCTTCCCAACCCAGGGATTAAACCCATGTCTCTTGCATCTCTTGCACTGACAGGTAGGTTCTTTACCATTAGCCAGTTTCAGTTCAGTTCAGTTGCTCAGTTGTGTCCGACTCTTTGCGACCCCATGAACTGCAGCATGCCAGGCCTCCCTGTCCATCACCAACTCCCGGAGTTTACTCAAACTCATGTCCATTGAGTCCGTGATGCCATCCAACCATCTCATCCTCTGTCGTGCCCTTCTCCTCCCACCCCCAATCCCTCCCAGCATCAGGGTCTTTTCCAATGAGTCAACTCTTTGCATGAGGTGGCCAAAGTATTGGAGTTTCAGCTTCAGCATCAGTCCTTCCAATGAACACCCAGGACTGATCTCCTTTAGGATGGACTGGTTGGATCTCCTTGCAGTCCAAGGGACTCCCAAGAGTCTTCTCCAATACCACAGTTCAAAAGCATCAATTTTTCAGCACTCATTTTTCTTCACAGTCCAACTCACATCCATACATGACCACTGGAAAAACCATAGCCTTGACTAGAAGGACCTTTGTTGGCAATGTAATGTCTCTGCTTTTTAATGTGCTATCTAGGTTGGTCACAGCTTTCCTTCCAAGGAGTAAGCGTCTTTTAATTTCATGGCTGCAATCACCATCTGCAGTGATTTTGGAGCCCCAAAAAATAAAGTCTGCCACTGTTTCCACTGTTTCCCCATCTATTTCCCATGAAGTGATGGGACCAGTGCCAGTTTAGCACCTTGTAAATCCCAACAAGAAAAAGAAGAAGTGACCACTGGCTTTCTGTAATAAAAAAATAAATATATCCTCAACTGCTGGGCATTAGCCATTTTTCTTTTGAGAGATAATGCTTGTTTTCAGACTTTGGCTTCTGTCAGAGAGAACCTGTTTCCTGATTCCCACAGATTAAGATTAGTCAAAAGATCACAATGTAAACATAATAAAACAATGAGAAACAAGTCACCAAGGGAATCAGCAGAAATGACAATAGCAGAATTAGACTTGAAAAGATAATGATATTGGAAGTATCAGATATAGAATATATAAGAAGTGCATTTAATATGTTAAATATGAAAAAAGAACAAGTTAATATAGGAACAATACACTATGGAGATAAGTAAGCAAATGTGAAAAAACAAATGATGCATTTATTTCCCAAATGCAAAATAAATAATTGGAAACAGAACTCAGTTAAACCTCAGCTTAGATCTAGCTAAAAAGATAATCACTGAATGGTAAAAACAGACCTTGTGTAATTTATCAGAGATGGAAAATATGAATGAGAATTTCAGGGACAAACAGAAAAGCACAAGAAGATCTAATGCTCGGGTTCTGAAATAGTAAAGGAGGAGAATGAGGTGGGAGACAGTGTCTACAGAAATAGTAGCCAAGAATTTCCCAGACAGCAGAAAAATCCAGGAAGTCTAATGCATCTTAAGAAGAGTAAACAAAATATTTAAACACAATGCAGGAAAACTCAGAACGCCAGCAAAAGAAAGAGAAGCTTGAAGTCAGTGAGGGAGAAAAAAATGGACTACCTAAAATAATTTAGACTTCAGAAGACTTATCACTAAAAATGAGTGTCAGCAATAGTGCCAAAAGAAAATGTGTCAGCGTAGACCTTTGATCCAGCAAACTTATCATTTAATGACTAGGAAAAATTCAAAACACCAAAGAAAGAGAAAGATTTTACAAAGGAGTGAATGACTGACAGCTGGTTTTTCAACAGCAACAAAAGAGGTCAGAAGATATTAGATTCCTTTAGTGGGCTTAAAAAAAAATAACTGCCAACTTGAATTTCTAAACCTATCAAAAATATCTTAAAAAATGAGAGACAAGTAAATGTATCACAAAAACTGAGAATGTTTGTTAACAGCAGATCTTCACTAAATAAGATTCTAAAAGATGGTCTTCAAACTGCAGGAAAATAATCTCATATGCAAGGTGAAGATATGAGAAGGAATGAAGAGCAGAGAAAATGACAAATATGTGAGTAAATCTAGTGAAAAATAACTGCAGAGGACAACAACAACCACAACACACTGTGGGTTTTAAAAATAAAATGAAGAAATAAAAGTAAACTAACAGGTAGAACAAACAGAAAACATAAAATAAGATGGTAGATTTAACCCATCAGTTCAGATCAGTTCAGTTGCTCAGTTGTGTCTGACTCTTTGCAACCCCATGAACTGCAGCACGCCAGGCCTCCCTGTCCATCACCAACTCTCAGAGTTTACCCAAACTTATGTCCATTGAGTGGGTGATGTCATCCAACCATCTTATCCTCTGTTTTCTCCTTCTCCTCCCACCTTCAATCTTTCCCAGCATCAGGGTCTTTTCAAATGAGTCAGTTCTTCGCATCAGGTGGCCAAAGTATTGGAGTTTCAGTGCCCTCCCACCATATATATCAATAATCTGACATATTTACAGTAATGAAAGAAAAGACTTTCAACCATGAATTCTATATCCAGCAAAACTATATCATTCAAACATAAAAGGTAATTTAAAATATTTCCAGATAAACACAAACTGAGAGACTGTGTCAGTAGCAAACCTAGAAAGAAATTCTAAGTGATAAAGAAATTCTAAAGGAAGTCTTTTTAGGCTTGAAATGAAAGAACTTGAAGCCATCTGAAGAAATAAAGAACACTGGAAAAGGTAACCACATAAGTAAATACACAATATAGCATAATCTGTCCTCTATTTTCCTCCTGCTTGAGAAACTGCATAAAGCAATAACTAGAAACCTTTGTTGATAAGCATACAATGTATAACGATGTAATTTGTATAACAATAACAACACAAAGGATATAGAGGTAATGGAGTTATATAAGGACAATGTTTTTGTATGCAATTGAAATTCAGTTGGCATTAATCCAAATTATGCTGCTATAGGTTAAGATGTTAATGGTAATTTCCAGAGTAATCATTAAGAAAATAATTTAAAAAACATACAGTGAAAGAAACAACAAAAATTTAAAATGGTACACCAAAAAAGATCTATTTATTGCAAAAGAAGCCAGCAAGAGAAGAATAGAGGACCAACAAAAAAGACATAAGATACATAGAAAACAAATAGCAAAATGGAATATATAAAACCTACTTTATCAATCATCACATTAAATGTGGATTAAACACATGAAAGGCAGATATTAGCAAAGTGGATAAAAAACATGATTCAAGTATATTCTGTCTACAAATGACACACTTCAGAGCTGATGACACAAACAGACTTGAGAATAAAAAGGTGGCAAAACGATATATCATGGATATAATAACCAAAACGTAGCTGGAGTGGTTATCCTAATATCTAACATAATAGCCTTTAAGACAAAAACTGTGACTAGGCACAAGAAGAACATTCTATAGTATAAAAAGACATTCTGTCAAGAAGATACACAATTATAAACATATATGCATCTAATAACATAGCCCCAAAATATATGAAGCAGAAACGAACAGAACTAAAGGGAGAAACAGACAAATCAGCAACAACAGCAGGAGTTCACAACACCCCACTTTAAATCATGGTTAAAACAACCAGAACATGCATAGATCAACAAGGAAATATAATAAACAATACTATAAACCAACTAGACCTAACAGTCATCTGTAGGATACTCTGCCCAACAAGAGAAGAAAAAACACTCTTCTCAAGTGCACATGAAACGTTATCTAGAATCAAGTGAAAGTGAAAGTTGCTCAGTCATGTAAGACTCTTTGCGAACCCATGGACTATACAGTCCATGGAATTCTCCAGGCCAGAATACTGGAGTGGGTAGCCTTTCCAGTCTCTAGGAGATCTTCCCAACCCAGGGATCGAACTCAGGTCTCCTGCATTACAGGCAGATTCTTTACCAGTTGAGCTATGAGGGAAGCCTCATCTATCTACGGTAGACCATATGTTAATCCATAAAATAAATCTCCATAAACTTTAAAAGACTGAAATCATACCAAATGTGTTCTGTAAGCAAAATGAAATGAAACAAGAAATCAACGAAAGAAGGAAATGTGGAAAATTCACAGATATGTGGAAATTAAACAACACTCTCCTAAATAATCAGTAAGTCAAAGAATAAATCAGGGGAGTGATTAGAAAATACTTTGAGGTGAACAAAAGTGAAAAAATAGCATACCAAAACTTATGAGATACAGTGAAACAGTGCTTGGAGGGAAATTTATAACTGTAAATGCCCACATTAAAAAGAAGAAAAATATCAAATTAACAACCTAAACTTCCCCTCTAATAAACTAGAAAAGGAGAGCAAACTATACCCAAAGCAAATAGAAGAAAAGAAATTAAAAAGCTAAAGGAAGGATAAACAAAATAGAGAAACAATAGAGAAAATAAACAAAATCAAACGTTGGTCCTTTGAAAAGATCAAGAAAATTGACAAATGTGTCTAGTCTGATGTGTGTGTGTGTATAAGAGAGAGAGAGAAAGAGAGTGACAGAGAGAGAGAGAGGGAGAGAGAGAGAGAGAGAGAGATACAGGGACGGGAGAGGAATCAAATTCTAAAATCAGGAGTGAAAGTGGGGATGTTACTACCAACTGAATTTACAGAAGCAAAAAGCATTATAGGAGAATATAATGAACATGAACGGTTATATACCAATAAATTAGATAAACTAAACGAAATGGAAAAATTTTTAGAAACACACAAACTACCAAAACCAACTCAAGAAGAAATGGAATATCTGAAAAGAATTATATCAAATAAATAGAATCAATCAATAATAAAAAATTTTTAACAAAGAAAAGTCCAGGGCCAGATGATTTAACTGATGAATTCTATGAAAATTTTAAAGAAGAAATAATACCAGTCTTTCTGAAATTATTCCTAAAAACAGAAGAAAAGGGACAATTGCCAACTCATTCCATGAGATCAGCATTGCTCTGATACCAAAGCCAAAGATATCATAAGGAAAGAAAACTACAGACCAACATTCCTTATGAATGCAGTTGCAAAAATCCTCAACAAAAATACTAGCAAACCAAATCCAGTAGCACATTAAAATGAAATTTACCATGACCAAATGTGATTTGTTCTAAGAACACAAGAGTTGTTCAACACATGAAAATCAATCAATGTAATATACCATACTAACAGAATGAGGGGGAAAAAAGCGCCACATGATCATCTCAATAGATGCAGAAAAGCCATTTAAAAAACTCCAACACCCTTTCATGGGAAAAATGTCCAACAAACTAGGAGTAGAAGGGAATTTCCTCAATCTGATCAAGGAAATCTGCAAAAATCTCACAGCTAACATCATACTTAATGGTGAAAGAGTGAAAGCTTTTCTCCAAAGGCTATTTTTATTTGTATTCTCCAAATACAAGGATCTCAGCTGCCACCGCTGAACACAGGTGGTAGTCCATTTCCAACCCCAGATGATTTGTCAGTCATAAATGGGGCTGGATGGCCAGGGTGGAGTCCTCAGACAAGGGAAGTATGGGCAGGTGAGTAGGTGAGCCAGCCTCCTATCATACCTAGAGGCTCACGGGCATAAGGAGATAGAGTCATTCTGACTGAGGGGCCAAAGTGTGTATGACCGACCACAGATACGTGGACTGCAGAATGGCCTAACTCAACAGCCATCAGTCCCTCTGGGCTGCATCTTCACCTCTGCTATCAGGAAGACAGAGGAGAGAGAGCAACCCACAGGGCTCATGGTTAGTGACAAGATGGGGGAGCAGGAGCCTAAGGAACTGTTTGTATCTTCAGGATGTGTGAGGCTAGCAACCCGACGTCAGGATTCTCAGTGCCTCCCTCATCCTTTTTTTCCCTGCACGTTGTCCCTTTATTTTTTCTAATATCCTTTAAAGAAGTTATTGTTTATTGAGCAGCTACGAACTAGGCACTTTTAATGGGTGTTCTCATCTAATCCTCTAATAATCCTATGGAATAGGCATTAGCATCGATATAGACAAAGACACGGAGGCTCTCAAATCACACAGCTTGTTTAGGGGCAGAGCCAGAATTCAAGTCCAGGTCTATCTGCCTCCAGGGTCTGTTGCATTTCTGCTTCAGTCCTTTAAAAAAGGGGGTTCATGAGATGTCTTTCTAGAAAATCAAGGAGGGAGTAAAATAGGAGACAAGTTTCCACTAGGCAGCCAGGACCCCTGAAGGAAGGGAATCTTGGAGACAGAAGGGGTCGCTGACAGCATTAGAGAGGAAAGGGAATGAGCCTGTAGCCAGGAGAGAGACTGAGGCTCGGTGAGGCCTCTAACCCAATGTGTTAGTGGCTCAGTTGCGCCCAACTCTTTGTGACCCCATGGACTGTAGCCCACCAGGCTCCTCTGTCCGTGGGATTCTCCAGGCAAGAATACTGGAGTGGGTTGCCATTCTCTTCTCCAGGGGATCTTCCTGACTCAGGGATCAAACCCAGGTCTCCTGCATTGCAGGTGGATTCTTCACTGTCTGAGCCACCAGGGGAACAAAGAGTTGGACACGAGTGAGCACACACACACACACACACACACACCTAACCCAACAGGAGCCCAAGATGGGTGCTGACATCCAGAGAGCAGCCCGAGTGACCATCACCATGACCACCCACCCACACACACACACACACACACACACACACACACACACACACACACACACACAGGGGGGGGCTGTCCTTTGACAGGGATCATCTTGTCACTATGCTCGGGTGATCCCTGTGAGTAAAGGATGTCCACTTACAGAGACACTGGGGCCGGGGGCGATCCCATGTGCCATCTCCCTGGCAGCTGAGCACTGGGGTGCCCAGCAGGTAGAATCCGTGGGTGCACTGGTAAGACACAGTCGTGCCGTAGCTGAACCTGTGTGGGCCGCCGGCGTGGATCTGACGGACGCTGTTTTCTAGGTGCCCAGGATCCGTACAGTTGATGACTGCAATGGAACAGGATGATTAGGTGCAGAGACCTGGACGGGAGGATTTTTTTTTTTATGCTTTTAAATGGGAATTCAGAAGTCCAAACAGGAATGTATTCCCAGTGGAGCAAAATTTCCAGACCAAGAGAGGCTACACAAAGCAGATCCTGCCTGGGAAGCTGAGCTGGTCCTGAGGCTGCTGTACTCCTCTCACTGTGGCCACCTGGGTAAGGGCTTCATCCTTCTGGGTCCAGCTAGACATCACCCCCCTGCAGAAGCCTCCCCAACTCCTCCCAGACAGGTTAACCTCTCCCTCCTTGGTGGTCCTGGCATAAACCTCTATTGATAGGACTCCCTTGAGGGCAGGAATGCGCCCCTGTCTGTGAACCCATCCCACAGTGTGTCTCCCACAGCGAAGCTGTGGAAAGCGGATGGGCTTCTCTAGAAACTATTTTAATCACTTTTATGAGTATTTCAGGGGGAGATTAATCCTCGGGGATCCATTTGACTTTTAAATGCCGAAATGGTGCCAAAGCAGCTTATCAAAATCAGAGTGAGGTTTGAGAGTCATGACAATACTATTCGTAACCCATGATGTGAACTTTGACTTTCAAAACACTTTCATATTCATTATTTAACTTGAACTTCATATGAGTCGTATGAGGCAGGCAGGGTGAGTACTTGAAATCTTTGATGAGTTTTTAAAGTGTGAGCTATTTTTAACTTCTGATGACCCTCTCTGAGGCTAAGAGAGGTTGGAGATACAAAACAGCTAAGCTGCCTTCATTCATTCATGTTATTTACTGTGATATACTGAGTGTGAAGCATCGTGCTGGGCAGGAAGGGTATGACAGAATTTATGGTCTGGAGTAGGGTTTCTCTACCTCGGCACTGCGGATATTTTGGGCTGATAATTATTTACGGTGCAGGCAGTCCTGTGCACTGGGGGATGTTTAACAGTATCTCTGGCCTCTGCCCACTAGACGCCAATAGAAACTCTCCAGTCGTGACAACCAAAGACGTCTTTTGACGTCTGTCCCGTGCTGGGACAGGGGAGCGGGAAAATCATATCCAGTTAAGAACTGCTGGTCTAGAGAGAAAGGGACAAACCAGCAATGATACTGTTTGGTAAGTGCCCTGACGGGGCAGCAGAGAATGTTCTGGAAGCACAAAGCAGAGCCTGGAGCCCGGTGCAGGGGGCAGGGCAGGAAAGCCTCCCCAGGAGCAACCTTTAGGCTGGCTTTTGATGGCTGGGCAGAAGTCACCCAGACAAAGAAATGATGGGACAGGACAGAGAAGGATGCATTTGAGGAAGTTGTGTCTGGTACCCTGAGAGGCTTACAGGCGCAGGGCACCTGTGAGGGAACAAAAGAGGCTCAGTGCGGCTGGGACCCAATGCAGGGGTGAGGCTGGGGGCCAAGCAAGTGGAGAAGAATGAGGCTGGATCGGAGGCTGGGCCAGGTCCCATGGGCCCGTAAACCAGCCAAGGAGACTATTATTATCCTAAGGGCAGTGAGAAGTCTTGGGAGGTATTTTAAACAGGGAGTGACTTGATCAGATTTGTGTTTTTGGCATTTTGGCATGGAATGTTCTGACATTCCATCAGGAGAATGAGTTGGGGTGGGGGGGGGAGGCAGGACCAGAGGCCCTGATTTCTAAGATTTTACCCCAGTCTTCTGTTTTCCAAGCCCAGGTCTTGAGCACCCCACTCTGGGAAGGGGCTGGGGTTTGGGGAGCTGAAGTTACAGGACAGAACATGTCTTGGAGAGAGCACAGTTCTTGAGGAGAGGGGATCATGGGATAACCATACCCCAAAGCATCAGTCTCAACTCCTTCCTCCCTGGAGAGGTGATGGAAGCAGGGCACAACACAAGGTCATGGCAATTTCCCCTGCGTTCCCTGGATTCTTCTCTCATTCACAATGGCACCTTGAAGTGTTGAGCGGAATGTTATTTTAAGGTTAGTTGTGAATGTATCTTGATTGATTCTAAAGCATCATTAGAAAAGTTTGGTCCTTTAATATCAATTACAAATAAATGGTGACACACTGTACAGCCAATCGCCATGTGCCCTCAACAGCGGAGGAGAAACCATCACCCGAGGGAATCTAAGCCCTCACCCCTTGCAGCTGTGAAGACTTGGTCAACCTCCACACCAGGGCAGGGACTGCTCCTGTTCAGCCAGTCTGACCCTCCATTCAAACCTTAGCGAGCTTGCCAGGCCACTCGTGGGTAGAGGCAGACGGCCCCAAGGCCCTTCATCGCTGGGTGTGTGCATGTGTGCTTAGCTGCTAAGTTGTGTCCAATCTGGGCTGCCCATCGGTTCCTCTGTCCATGGGATTCTCCAGACAAGAATACTGGAGTGGGTTGCCATTTCCCCCTCCAGGGAATCTTCCAGACCCAAAGATCGAACCCGCATTTCCTGCATCTCCTGCTTTGGCAAGCAGATTCTTCCCCACTGAGCCACCTGGGAAGCCCTTCACTGCTGTGAACAGCCTGTAAAAGCTTCAGGGGCTATTCCCCAAATAGTCTGGGTGGGATTGGAATATCCTCCATGTCGGATTTGCCCCTAGTCTTTAGTTTTTTCTCTTCTCCTCCTCTTCATCCTAACCCCTAGATTCTGCTTTTTATGTCTCGTTTCAACCCTTCCTTTTTTTATTCTTTCATTAAGAATGGGGCTCTATATGATAATGATGAATTATCAGTTCTATGAAATGTAAACAAAAGACTGTCTTCCATTTCTGTTTTGAAGGATGAAACTTCCTTTGCTTTCTTTCTATAACCAGTGAAGATCTTTGACATGGCTCTATGTGGGGGGAGAGAAATGCTCCATCTGTGACCCTTCTCTGCCCCAAGTCTTCCCCGTTTGAGTCAATGTGGCACCACGACAGAATCCCCTGACTTCCGCTCGTGGGTCACAGACCACAGGTGGCAGGTACTGGGGGTCGGGATGTGGGGGTGCGGGGGGGAAGGGTGACTCACTTCGGCAGGTGGGCAGCACGTCACTCCACTGCCCACTGGCCAGGCACTGGGATCGAGCGGCCCCCTCAGCCACATAGCCCGGGTTGCAGACAAACTTGACCACGTCGTTGAGGTTGAACTGGCTGCCCTGGGTGAGGCCGTTGATTGGGTTGCCTGGGTGTCCACAGGTAATTGCTGCAATCAAAAGAGACGAGAGGTCAGCCCTCCTGCTGCCCCCCATCCCCAAGTCTGTCCTCTCCTCACCTGGCCTCTCTCATGCCCAGCAGCGAAGCACAGCCCTGGGTCTGACTTCAGTCTCTTTCGCAACAAAACTCTGTTTTCGTGAAGTCAGCATGGGGACAGCCCCTTTTCCTTGAGGGCGTGTCCACAGCGTGGACCACTTGAGAGAAGTCGTTCGAGGACCATAGGGCATTAGGGTGTATCATCCTTCTCCTTCGCCCAGGCAGCTGGTCCTGCATCAGTTCCTCTCCCAGATCCCTTCAGCTACTCATCTCCATTCTTTGCCAGATACCCTGGTGACTACCCTTCCGAGGAGTCAGACTAGCCTAAGTTCCTGGGCCAGTCTTGATGGAGCCAGAGTCAGTACAAACCACGTCTGTGTGGAGGGACTGGTCCCCCCAACAGACCCGCGGGCATCAGAGTTCTTAGGTGCGCACAGTCCCTCCCCTACTCCTCCCACGTGAGGGGAGTTCAGCTCATGGACTTCCTGGCCTTTCTCTGTGCTCTCTTCTCTATCCTGCCTGGGGTAACCAGAAGTGGCCCCTCTGTGCAGTTTGGGAAGGACGAAGGCTCAGCCCTGCCTTCCTCCTCTTGAGACGGGCAGCCTGCAGGCAGCGAGGCTCCCCCGTCAACCCTCCAGCAGAGGCAGGGTCTCCCCTGACTTCCCCTCCCTCTGCAATGGAGTCATGCCCAACCCAGGGCGGTGCTGCTCTGACTGTGTGTGAATCCACCCCACCTGGGGTTTATTCAGCAAATTCCATTCGGCTCTCATATTAAGCTACGGCTCCAACTGAGGCTTCATCGGGAATAAAGGCGGTATTTTGGTGTCCACACATGACTCTGTTTCATTGTGTAATCTGTTCAGCCCTGGGCAGGGAAGGGGGCGAACGCTTTGGTGTTTGCAGGGCTCAGGCTCACCTCCTCCTCTCAGGAGTGGAGTTCACTCCACCAGCGGCACTGGTCTCTTCGACTTTTCTTGAATGTACTAAACAAGGTCCTGCCCCAGAGCCTTTGGACTAGCTTCCTCTTGGCTGAAACATTCCTTGGCCTCTGCCCTCAGGTCTCCCCTCAAATGTCACCATAGCAGTGAGCCTTCCATTACAACCAGATAAACGACCACCCAGCACCGCCGAACCTTCTTGCCCTGCTTGCTTTTCTATACAGCAATTCGCCCACGCTGAGCACACTTTTTTACTCATTGCTAGTCTTTCTCCACCTGAATGGAAGCTCCCTGGGGCAGGGACTCTGTTCTCTTCCTTGCTATATCTTCTGTGTCTGGACCGGTGCCTGACATACAGGAAGTTGTTGTTGTTTAGTTGCTGAGTTGTGTCCAGCTTTTTTGTGAACCCATGGACTGTAGTTGGCTAGGCTCCAACTACATGGGATTTCCCAGGTAAGAATATTGCAAGAAGTCCATGGGATTTCCCAGGCAAGAATATTGGAGCGGGTTGCCATTTCCTTCTCCAGGGGATCTTCCAGACTCAGGGATCGAACCTGCGTCTCCTGCATTGGTAGGCGGATTCTTTACCACTGAGCCACCAGGGACATACAGGAAGACCTTGATAAATAATTGCAGAGTGAAAAAAAAAATTGCAGAGTGAACTAACAAATGAGTGAGTCATGAACAGATAGATGCCTGGCTTTTGCTCTGCTCCTGAGTCCTTGGTTCTATTTACTACCTGCCCGGTACCTAGTTTCTTTGGTTTGAAATCTGACTTGATGCTTTTGAGGCCTCCCCCCTTGGTTCTGGGTTTTCAGCTGTGAGAGGCTGAGGAACCATGAGGAATGCTTTCTTATCCCAACACTTGGATTTATGAGGACCCCACCCCAAACCTGGGGCTTCCCAGGTGGCTTAGTGGTAAAGAATCCTCCTGCCAATGCAGGAGATGCAGAAGATGCATGCTTGATCCCTGGGTCAGGAAGATCCCCTGGAGGAGGAAATGGCAACCCACTCCAGTATTCTTGCCTGAAAAATCCCAAGGATGGTGAAGCCTGGTGGGTTACAGTCCCTGGGGTTGCAAAGAGCTGGACACAACTTAGTGACTAGACAACAACACCCCAAACCCAAATGGTATGGATGGAGGTCAGGGAACAAGAGTAAGTAGGATCCAGCTTTTGCTATGGACACCTCTGCTGTCTCTCTGGGCCAGTTCTCTTTTATAAATCTCAACAGTAGTATCCTTGACTCTATCTGGGCAGAGCAGGGGAAAGGCTGTTAATGGGCTACAGGGGTTCCAGACAGCCTGGTGTGGTGGGATGAGAATGGATAAGGAGGCCAGCAGACCAGATTTACAACTCAGCTGTGTTCTTTTCTTACTTTGGACACCTCACTCTGAGCCTCAGTTCCTATATCTGTAAAGTAAGAATTTCAATATGCATTGAACAGGGTTGCTTTGAAAACAGATCCATACTTTTGCTCTTCATTAAATATTTACTGGATGCCTCCTAAGTGCGAGGCACACTGCTATGCATACTGATGAAACGCGAGGAGCTCGGGAGCTCATTTCTCAGCCTATCGGGAGAGCAGGCAGGGGGGCAGACTGTCACATCACCGTGGCTGGTGCTGAAACAGGCTTCCGGGGTGGGCACCTACCCTCCACCGGGGAGGGAGTGGTTAAGGAGGGACCCCAGAGAGTATGGCATACCCTCAGCTGGATCTCAAGGCTGAGCAGGATTTTCCAAGTCAGTGAAGTGGTGAGAGAGTGGAGGGAAGCTTCAGAGGGCCTGTGAATGCCCTGAAATTATATGCAAAATATGGGGTGGTTCTGATCAGCTTGGGAGAAGATGCACTGTTCTCACCAGACTTAAAAAAGGTCATGACTTGCCTCCCCAAAGGCTAAAACACCACTTGTATAAAGGTAGAGGAGAGGGCTGAGGGCTAAACCTTTGGTAGTGGTAACAGCTTTTGAATTGCAGATTGACCGAAATGCCAGCACAGGACAGAGAGGGGTGGTTAGCAAAACTCACAGGAGGTGGGAGTGTCACAGGCCCGTGGGGACTGTTCATGACTTATCAGATGTCCCAGGGAGCTGTTTCTCTGGACAGCCCTGACAGACTCAGACACAAGGGGAGAAGGGGAACACACTAATGGGAAAGAAGGGGTCCTGCTGGGCTGGGGCTCTTAACTAGACCTTGAACACATGCGCCAGCAGACCCAGATTTCCTGAGGGCCGAGACCATGGCACATTCAACTCATCTTTACGCACAACACCATACACGCACCTGGCACGAAGTAGGTGCTAAGGAAAGGTTTGCTGGATTTGTTCTTATAGGCTGAGGTAAATTAACAGAAAAGGAAGGTGCATAGTTCAGAGGAGAGAACTGAAAACAGACTAAGCTTATGAAGAAGGCAGAAGGGAAGGTGATCCAGGGACTCATGGAGTGATTAGCCTTAGGCTTGGAGAGAGACTTCTCGACAGGAGGTGAGGGGCAAGGGTGAACGTGGACAAGGACAGATGGACATGTGGAGGGGACGCAGGAAGTGGAAGGGGCTACTGTTTGATGGCTTCTGTTATCTCTGCACAGGAGAAAGTGAGATTATATCATTCGCTAAGAATTATTGGGGTCTATATGCTTTACTGCACTTAATCCTTACAACCCCATGAGGATTATCCTTTTAGGAAAAAAGAGGTTCAGAGGAGTCTGGGGACTTGTCCAAGGGGCACAGTTTCTAAGTGACCCATCTGAGTTCTGAACCTGGATTCTCTGCTTTCAGGCCATCCTCACTAACGTGTTTTAACTATTTGCTGAAAATATAGCAAATGTTATCTCTGAGTAGGAGAATATGGGTCTTCAGAAAGTAGGTGAGATTATGAAATAGCTGTGTGTGGGGGAATAGACAAGGTCGCTGACTGAGGAAGTGTAGACAGGCAGCTGGAAAGTTCTGAGTCTGGTTGATATTGTAAACCTTGAATTCATAGGTGACGGCACCTAACATGGTACCTGCCACAGAGCAATTGCTTATAAATGTCCTGTTACTTTTGCCTTCCTACCCCAGATACTTCTGAAATCTCTGTCCTTCAGGAGAGAATGGAGCTTGCTACAAAAGATCTTGGATTCTGTGATGTAGCAGGGCGGTGGTACATCACCCACCACACCACCATCACGGTCCTCTTCACAATAGCAACAGCAGCATCTGACCATTTCACACATATTCCCTCATTTAATCCTCGCAATAGTCTCTGAGGTACCTGCTTTTCATAAGTGAGGAAACAGACCTGGTGAGATAAGCTACCTTATCTAACATCACACAGCAACGTGCTATGTAGTGGTCGATTGGAACTGAAACCCAGGCAATCTAGGTCTAGGGTCCAAGCGTCCAACTGCTCGACTCTGCAGCCTTCCTGGACCAGGCGTAAAATTAAGTATCTTAGGTTCAGCAGACATCTTCCATTAATTCAGAATCCAGCATTCTCTATTACTTGTAACTCAAATCTTTTCACATGTGTAGTGTGCCAATGTCTTGAAGGCATCTGAATTTGCATTTCCTGGATAAAACCAAATATGTTTTGTTTAGAGACATCTACAAGACTGACTAAATGTAGATAGGTCTTGCTTTCTCTAAACCCAGTACTTAAGAAGCTATTAAGACTAATTTTCATGCATTGTTTATTAAGTCTCACTATTTCATTACTCCATCTCATATATGAAAAGCGAAGTGAAGAAGAATTAAAAACAAAAGCCTGCCTTACAAAAATTAAGACCAAAACACTGCACACTTTACATAAAGGCTCACTTTATGGAACTTTAGAAAGTGAAAAATTTTCCAAATTACTTCCAGGCTAATTAGAATACCAGTGGCCATCTAAATCCAAAAATGCAGACTAACAAGAAGAAATAAAACCGTAGAAAGCCCAGGCCTGCAGCATAACTAGAAGACAGAGAATGCTATAAACTTTAAATTACGTGTAAGTAGAAAAATAAACACTAAACCTGGGCAGAACTATTTCTCATGCTTCTGTTGCAAGGCTTAGCAGAGAGCAAGGCTGTATGGGAAGGAGACGAAAGAAGCAGAGGAATGCTGATCCAAAGTCACTGCTAGAAAGAGAAAGCCCATTTTAAATGTGAACACATTGAAAAATGGTCCTGGTATGTCAGAGTACCAACTATAGGAAAGAAACATAAATGTTTACAACCTTTCCTGAATACCAATACCGAAAGAAATGAAAAAAAGAGCAAAGCAAAGCAAAAAAAAAAAAAAAAAAAGCAAAGAAAACATGTCACACAGAGAAAAAAATATCATATGTATGATATTTTACACATAATAATTAAACAAAATTAAAACCTAACATATAAATAATAATATATGTGAATGAATTTGACTAACCTGTTAAGAGAAAAGGATTTTCAAATTGACTCGGAAGGCAAGGTCCAACTCTATGATATATATGAGAGGCCCATCTAATTTGAGTGATTCAGAAAGTCTAAAATAAAGGGATGGTTAAAGGCAAACCAGGCAAATGGGAGAGGGATGAAAGTAGAGAGTGTAAGCCTAATGGTATTAGGCACAGTACAATTCAAGCTAGAAAATATTAAAGTGATAATGAAGACATTTTTAAAGGCTAAAACCACAATATTCAATGTAGATATAACAGTTATGAATATCTATGTGCCAAATAACACGGTAATTATCCTTATGTAACACAAACTATGGGAAATACAAGGAAAAGTAAATAGAAGAACACTAATATGAAGCCAGGCTTCAACAGTATGTGAACTGTGAACTTCCAGATGTTCAAGCTGGATTTAGAAAAGGCAGAGGAACCAGAGATCAAATTGCCAACATCTGTTGGATCATCGAAAAAGCAGGAGAATTCCAGAAAAACATCTACTTCTGCTTTATTGACTACGCCAAAGCCTCTGACTGTGTGGATCACAACAAACTGTGGAAAATTCTTAATGAGATGCGAATACCAAACCACCTTTTCTGCCTCCTGAGAAATCTGTATGCAGGTCAAGAAGCAACAGTTACAACCAGACATGGAATAACACTGGTTCCAAATCGGAAAAGGAATATGTCAAGGAGTACGTGATACTGTCACCCTGCTTATTTAACTTCTATGCAGAGTACATCATGTGAAATGCCAGGCTAGATGAAGCACAAGCTGGGATCAAGACTTCTGGGAGAAATATCAATAACCTCAGATATGCAGATAACACCACCCTTATGGCAGAAAGTGAAGAATAAAGTCTCTCTTGATGAAAGTGAAAGACGAGAGTGAAAAAGTTGGCTTAAAACTCAACTTAGTTCAGAAAACTAAGATCATGGTACCCAGTCCCAGCATTTCATGGCACATAGATGGGGAAACAATGGAAACAGTGACAGACTTCTTGGGGGCTCCAAAATCACTGCAGATGGTGACTGCAGCCATGAAACTAAAAGATGCTTGCTCCTTGGAAGAAAAGCTATGACCAACCTAGACAGCATGTTAAAAGCAGAGACATTACTTTGCCAACAAATGGCTGTCTAGTCAAAGCTAGTAGTCATGTATGGATGTGAGAGTTGGACGATAAAGAAAGCTCAGTGCCGAAGAATTGATGCTTTTGAATTGTGTTGTTGGAGAAGACTCTTGAAAGTCCCTTGGACTGCAAGAAGATCCAATCAGTCCATCCTAAAGGAAATCAGTCCTGAATATTCACTGGAAGGACTGATGCTGAAGCTGAAACTCCAATACTTCGGGCACCTGATGCAAAGAACTGACTCATTGGAAAAGTCCCTGATGGTGGGAAAGATTGAAGGCAGGAGGAGAAGGGGATGACCGAGGATGAGATGGTTCAATGGCATCCCTGAGGCGACGGACATGAGTTTGAGTAGGTTCTGGGAGTTGGTGATGGACAGGTAAGCCTGGCATGCTGCAGTCCATGGGGTCACAAAGACTGAGCGACTGAACTGACTAAATAATATGAAACTTTAAAACACCTCTCAGAACAAAACAGATCAGGTAGACAAAAAATAAGGAAGCACACATTAAGACATAAACAACAAAATCAATAAGGCATATCTAATATATAAAACTTTACACACTAATGTCCTTTTCTCTCAAATGAACATGGAACATTCATAACAATTGATCAAATATTAGATCATAAAGGAAGCATCAGTAAATTCCATGAAGCAGAAATACTGTATACAGTGTAATGTGTTAGAAATGAATACCAAAGTAAAAATCAAAACACCCTTCCATCTGGAAATAAAAACCACACACCTTTATTTAAAGAAACTTCTAAGTGAAAGGGGAAATGAATATCAAAATGACAGAATTTCTGAGAAATAATAAAACACTAATTTTTATAATCTGTGGGATATAATTAGAGCGGTGATCAGAAGAAATTTTATAGCCTTGCATACTTATATCCATAATAATCAATAAAAATAAAAGACTGAAAATAAACGAACGAGGTTTCTAATTCACAAGCAAGAAAGTGAACCATAAAGTTAATTTCAAGGAAGAAAATAATAGAGGTGGAAGTAATAATGATGCAGAAAACTGAAAATATAGATGTTAATGCTTGTTTTTGAAAACCATGAACAAAATACAGAAAATCCTCCATTTACCCTAATACAGACAAAGCAAGGGGAAGTCCATTTTGCACCTGAGCTGGTGACTAGGGAGAGTGGGTACCATACTTACGCACACAGAAAGGGGTCTTGCCCGACCAGTGATGATCCTGCTGGCAGATGCGCACGGACATGCCGATCAGGCGGAAGCCGGCGCTGCACTGGTATACCACGCTGCCCCGGTAGTTGAAGTTCTCCCCGTTGATGTGCCCGTTGACGATGGGCTCAGGGGTCCCGCAGTGTCCGGCTTTGGTGAGATGTGGGAAGAGAGAGTAAATTGCACAGGAGCATACAGAAAATGAGGTGAGGCTTGGTCGGGGAGGGGGAGACAGGCACAGTGGGGAAAAGCACCAGCCATTGTTTTTCTCTCCTCCCCCCGACAGTGGCATCCAGGAGTGACTTCAGGAATCCTAGACATGATAGAAATAGTGTTGAAGAGTGAAAGTGAAAAGTGAAAGTTGCTCAGTCGTGTCCGACTCTTTGCGACCCCATGGACTATACAGTCCATGACATTCTCCAGGCCAGAATACTGGAGTATTTTCCCCTTCCCTTCTCCAGGGGATCTTTCCAACCCAGGAATCAAACTCAGGTCTTCCACATTGCAGGTGGATTCTTTACCAGTTGAGCCACAAGGGAAGCCTAAGAATACTGGAGTGGGTAGTCTATCCCTACTCCAGCAGATCTTCCTGCCCCAGGAATCGAACTGGGGTCTTCTGCATTGCAGGCAGATTCTTTACCAGCTGAGCTACCAGGAAAGATCTGGCAATCCCACATCCCAAGTATACACATAGCTGATTCACACTGTTGTGCAGCAGAGACCAGCACAATATTGTAAAGCAATTATACTCCAATTACATTTTTTTAAAGTCCAGAAAAGAGCTGGACGTTAAAAACAAATCCCAAGGTTGCATTCCAAATAGCTAGCCATCTTGAACTTTAGTTGCTGTGTCTGTTCATGGGTGAAAAATGATCATTCTTATGACCCGGCCTCTGGGATCACCCCCTCTTTTTCTCATCAACCAGCATTTCTAGAGCATCTTCCATACGGAGGGCACTGTGGGCTATGCTAAGGCAGTCAAAGCTTGGTTGTGTTGAAAATTACCAAGTAATTCATCCTCCTTTCTTCTTGAGTGGCAAGGAACACAGACAATATAAACCCAGGTGAGTTATTTTCACTAAATGGGATTTGGATAGAGTACATTCCTAGTGTTTCTACTAGCATCTTTTTGGTTCTGTGTAGACATAACTCATGACTGTGTCTCTAACAGAGGCCTGAGACGGAGGGAGGGCAGCTGTTCACTTCAGAACAGACCATCCAATCTGTGTTGCTGGGTCTGTGTAGCTGGGACCCTCCTTTGGATCCAAGCAGTAAGAGGATCCAAGAAAGGAGTAAGAGAAGAGATGACTTTAGAATCTAAGGTTTAGGCAGGGAATGGATTGCCCATGGGAGAAATGATAACTTTGACTTTTGTAAGCTGGGTCTGTGTAGCTGGGACCCTCCTTTGGATCCAAGCAGTAAGAGGATCCAAGAAAGGAGTAAGAGAAGAGATGACTTTAGAATCTAAGGTTTAGGCAGGGAATGGATTGCCCATGGGAGAAATGATAACTTTGACTTTTGTAAGCTGGGTCTTTGTAGCTGGGACCCTCCTTTGGATCCAAGCAGTAAGAGGATCCAAGAAAGGAGTAAGAGAAGAGATGACTTTAGAATCTAAGATTTAGGCAGGGAATGGATTGCCCATGGGAGAAATGATAACTTTGACTTTTGTAAGCTGGGTCTGTGTAGCTGGGACCCTCCTTTGGATCCAAGCAGTAAGAGGTTCCAAGAAAGGAGTAAGAGAAGAGATGACTTTAGAATCTAAGGTTTAGGCAGGGAATGGATTGCCCATGGGAGAAATGATAACTTTGACTTTTGTAAGCTGGGTAAGTTTTTATGCTTTTGTCCTACATTGACATATTTTTGTCATGAAACAAGCTAATGGCAAAAAATACTTATATATTATAAAATATAATATAGCACATATAATATTGTATTTTTGTAAAATACTTATATATGTAAAATTTGCTGTGTGTGAAGTCGCTCAGTCATGTCTGACTCTTTGCAGCCCCATGGACTGTAGTCC
The DNA here is from genome assembly GCF_033118175.1 of Dama dama. NCBI lineage: Eukaryota > Metazoa > Chordata > Mammalia > Artiodactyla > Cervidae > Dama > Dama dama. The sequence goes on along the minus strand of NC_083700.1, from coordinate 108,801,644 downwards.
ACCAGACTCCTGTCCATGGGATTCTCCCGGCAAGGATACTGGAGTGGGTTGCCATTTCCTTCTCCAAAAATTTGCTAATATATAATATAAATGGTATTTTAGATGTTTTGCAGGGATGTGTCTCTGTAAGTTTCCCTGGAGGTAAAGACTGGAATTTCACCCATCATACAAGAGCCAATAAAAAGGGAGGATCTTTTTTGATCAGAATGAAAGCCCCTCAGAGGTTTGTCTCATCAGACCTGAAGTTCTCATTCTTTTCGATGCCCCCAAAGGAAGCTAGCTCAGCATTTTGGTTATGGTAAATAGCGTCTGACTCATTTGAAAAGACCCTGATGCTGGGAAAGATTGAGGGCAGGAGGAGAAGGGGACGACAGAGGATGAGATGGTTGGATGGCATCACCGACACAATGGACATGGGTTTGGGTGGACTCCAGGAGGTAGTGATGGACAGGGAGGCCTGGCATGCTGTGGTTCATGGGGTCGCAAAGAGTCGGACATGACTGAGCGACTGAACTGAACTGAAATACCCAATAGCTAGAGTTTAGATTAAGCATTTTATGACCATAGGTAAAATAGTACTGTTCAATGATTGGGATCCAGCTTTGGAAAGATCTAACTTGTCCTGTAAAGGGACAAATGGACGGGAGAGGCCCCGGGGTGGTCACTTACCCAGGCAGCGGACTTCGGAGCCACTCCAGAGCCCGTTGGCCATGCACTCCCGCACCCTGGAGCCCACCAGCGTGTACCCAGAGTTGCAGGAGAAGATGGCTGTCGCTCCGTAGACAGAGAGGGTTCCAATGCGGTGCCCATTGGGGGGAACGGGGAGCTCTCCACAGGAGATGACTACAAAGACCAGAGAATGCTCAGGAAGCCAGTCCTGAGAGACGGGGCGTGTGCTGCTTCTCATTAGAAAGAATAGTGACCAAAGTAAGATCGGTTCAACCTACTCTAATGGGACTCATGACCAGAATATGGGTCACCATGGTGACTGTTGTGCTGTTACACTGCACCCACGATTCTCAACAGGGCTGTCACCGGAAGCACCCAATGTCCAGACCTGTGGCTCGCTCCTCGGCGTCCAGGGCGGACAGCGGGCACTCCCCTTGTCCTCTCTGCCGAGCCGAGCAGCAGCCTCACAGTCCTGCTCCAGAGAGTGCTGCAGACACCACTGGCTGCACTGAGACATAAGCCCTGCGTGTAATGAAGCTGTCCCATGCTCGTGACCTCTACTCGGTCACAAATACACGGCCGAGTCTGGACTTGGACGAACAAAGGCCACAGTGTCTTGCATCATGGGTGTTAGGAAGATACCACTCCTTGCAACCAGTCTCAAATGTACCCTTGAGCACTGACAAGTGATGTCCTTCCATCCCTTCACAAACATTTACTTCCTCTAATACACCCTTCTGACTGAGTAAATAGCATTCGTATATCCCTATGGGTGGGCGCTGTGCTGACCCACTCAGAGCCCCCTTAAGGACTGAAGGGCTTCTTTCTCCAGATTGTAGCTGCTGGCAAACATCCCTTTCTGTGAGCCCTCTTCAGATGGCCTTGGTTAAAGAGTCCTCACATCTAAGGTCATGCTCTCTTCCTCGGGCAGCTGGAACCCAGGGTTCAGTGAGTGTGGAGGTATAAAGCTCCCCTGCCTTAACTTGTGGCAATTCTGAAGGGCTGCCCAGATTCAGAGCTCTTAGCTGGGTCAGTTGAGGCATCACCATCATCATCAGAGACCACCTTCTCCATCTTCCCAGTCCCATTTCTTTCCTCTTCCCCCCTCCTCCTTCCCTCCCCTCCCCTTCCTCAGATGGTGATCCCAAGAGCACTGCCTAACAAATCTCCACCTTAGAGTCGCTTCCCAGAGACCCTGATCTCTGAAACTATCTCAAAGACCCAAAGAAAAGCAATGCACAATGGAGAAGGAGACACAGGCACACTTAGGTGGCCTGTCGCTTGCACTCTATTCATTCCTCCTGCACACACTTCCATTATAGCTCTCATCACACTTTGGTATCCTTGCTTCTTTATTTGTCTGCCTCTTCAGTAGATTCTAAGCTCCTGGTAGGCAGGAACCACAAGCTTTCATCCTCATATCTCTATACTACCTGGCATGAAGGTTGAATAAATGAATTAGTGGATGCTCACCTGGACAGAGGCAGCTTTTTAATAAGATGATAAGATGCTGAGAAGTGTTTCCTTAAAGGAGTAGGCCTCTCCCCAGCTCTTGGTTCTAGGTGAGTGTTCAAAAAAAGGTTCACTGCAATCCCTGGCTATACCCCACTTTTCCCCCTCCCCAATTCAGCCCATGTTATGAGACAGTTCGAGTTGGAGGCACTGTGCCAAACTTGCCCACCCTTTCCTCCTGGGCTTACTTTGGCAGGTGGGCATAGAGTTGTCGAGGCTCCATTTGCCATTGGCCTGACAGTGGATGACCCTTTGGCCGGTGTAGTAGTAGCCAGGGTCACAGATGAGCATCAGCTGGGCCTGGAACTGGTACTGCGTCTCGAAGATGAGCCTCCATCGACCGTGTTCCATGCTGATGCTGCTGATGTCAGGACAGGTCACAGCTGGGGAGGTACGAAGCAGAAAGGAGGATTCATTCATTGATTATGGATGACATTGGCAAGAGCCCAGCGTTGGGGGCTGGGGGACCATAATGCAGTTATGATGACTCTCAGAACCTTCAGTCCCCAGGCAGACGTAGTCTATGAATGAAGTGAGCTGGGTGGGGGATGTGGCAAACCATTGGGGTGGCAGATCTGCCAAATTAAAAAAAAATAGGGGGGAGGTGGCACTCTGTTGGTTTTGATTGTGGATGTGAGACTGCAAATTCCAGGTGGTCAGATCTACCTTTTCCAAGGGAAGCTAGAAATAGGATTTTTATGTAAAAGTCTTCTGATTTAAAAATGTTAGGAATAAATTAAAACTATTTATTTTATTTTTAATCATAGGGTAATTGCAATATTGTGATGGTTTTCGCCATACATCAACATGAGTTGGCCATAAGGCTACAAAATATTTTTATAAAGCACTGCACAGGCCAAAGAGCCAAACCAAAACAAAACAAAAAACCTCGTATCATCAGACTGGATATAGCCCATTAGGCTGCCCACTGGCCTTCAAATTGAACAGTACCTCCATTGTTTTGGAGAAGGAAACAGCAACCCACTCCAATATTCTTGCCTGGAGAATTCCATGGACAGAGGAGTCTGGCAGGCTACAGTCCATGGGGTCACAAAGAGCCGGATACGACTGAGCGACTATTACTCACTCATTCTGTTGTTTTAGAGTCTTGTGATCAAAGGATGTCGAATTTCGAATACTTTTTCCATCTAAGAGGAAGTGGACCAGTCATCCCTAGGTTCTTTGATGGTTTATGGATACATCTCAGGGAACAGTGGTCTATCGATGTTTTGAAGCAATTTCAAATGGGAACCCAAGTTGGTAGATGGAGATATCCACTTGTCTCAGATCTGAGTGCCAGCCTCTATGGACATGTTTTTCCTATTTCGCTCAGTCCTTGCAAGAATCTTTCCAGCTGCTTACCCAGCCCCCCGACATACCCGCCTCCCCTACCCAAGGACTCACGGACACACTGGGGGGGTACATTGCGGTTGCTCCACAGGCCAGTCTCCAGACACTCTGCTGTGGCTTCAGCACCTGCCTGGAGGTGGTAGCCTTCACTGCAGCTGTATACAGCCTTGGTCCCCACTGTGTACTCTTTGCCAAACACCATTCCATTCTTGGGGGCCTCAGGAAGCCCACAGGAAAGAGCTGGCAGAGGAGAAAAATGTATGAGCCTGTCTGCTTCAAGATGGTGTTCTGAGAACATTTTTTTATTTTTCCTCTTCCTTGAGGCCCTAATATAAAGATAATAAAGACTAATAAAAGGGAAAAGCCTCATAACAAAGAAGAAAATGGGAATATCATCTGCAGAGGAGATAGAAAAAGAAACTCTGGAAGATGAAATGCAGATAGAAATGTGTCGATGGATTAAATGGAGTTGAGAAGCTGGAGCACAAAATATATACAGGAGGGAGCTGTGAGGTAAGACCAATTCTCCGTCCCTTCACACAAATACAGTGGAGAGGCAGCCAGGCAGCCATTTTCCAAACTAAATAGAGATGGTTTTATACCAACTTAAGACAAAAAAAGAAAGGAAGGAAGGAAGAAAAAGAAAAGAACCCCTTTGAGAGAACTGGGGATGCTTGAGTAGGAGCAGGTATCCCAGAGTAAAGCTCTTTTAACTCTTAGATATAAGGGCTCCCACCCTCAAGGCTGCCCCTCTGCCTGCTTATCTCTGCCATTTACTCAGTTTGATAGGGGCAGAGTAAAGAAACTGACTATGCCAAAGCCTTTGACTGTGTGGATCACAGCAAACTGTGGAAAATTCTTAAAAAGATGGGAATACTAGACCACCTCACCTGCCCCTGAGAAATCTACACGCGGGTCAAGAAGCAACAGTTAGAACCACACATGGAACAACAGACTGCTTCAAAATTGGGAAAGGAATATGACAAGGCTCATATAGCCTATGACATGGTGTATTGTTACCCTACTTAATTAACTTATGTGCAGAGTACATCATGTGAAATGCTAGGCTGGATGACTCAAAAGCTGGAATCAAGATTGCTGGGAGAAATATAAACAACCTCAGACATGCAGATGATACTGCTTTAATGACAGAAAACAAAGAGGAACGAGAAGCCTCTTGATGAGGGTGAAAGAAAAGAGTGCAAAAGCAGGCTTAAAACTCAACATTCAAAAAACTAAGATCATGGCAGCTGGTCCCATCAACTCAATGGCAAATAGATGGGCAAAAAGTGGAAGCCGTGACAGATTTTATTTCTTTATTTTCTGCAGACAGTGATTGTAGCCATGAAATTAAAAGATGCTTGCTCCTTGGGAGAAAAGCTATGATGAAATTAGAGTATTGAAAAGTAGAAACATCACTTTGCAGACAAAGGTCCATATAGTCAAAACTATGGTTTTTCCAGTAATCCTGTATGGATTGAGAGCTGGACCACAAAAAAGGCTGAGTACCGAAGAATCGATATTTTCAAATTGTGGTGCTGGAGAAGACTCTTGAGAGTCCCTAGGACTGCAAGGAGATTAAACCAGTCAATCCTAAAGGAAATTGACCCTGAATATTCATTGGAAGGACTAATGCTTAAGCTGAAGCTCCTATACATTGGCCACCTGATGTGAAGAGCCAGCTTACTGGAAAAGCCCCTGAGGCTGAGAATGACTGAAGGCAGAAGGAGAAGGGGGCGACAGAGGACAAGATGGTTGGATGGCATCATCGACCGAATGGACCCGAGACTGAGTAAACTCCGGGAGATAGTGAAGGACAGGGAAGCCTGGCGTGCTGCAGTCCATGGGGTTGCAAAGAGTCAGACATGACTTAGGGACTGAACAACAACAACAAAAGGGACTAAGTAGGTGATTAAATAGTTAATCCCATGAGAGGACTGTAAGTAAAGAAAAACACATGGAGACGCCTATAAGTTAGCGATCACTGGAGAAAGCAGGTTTGCTTATCCACAAAACCAAGTGGGCTTTCTTAGCAAAAAAAAAAACCATGCAACAGAAGCAGAAGGCATGCCTCCAAATAATAAAGCTGGTGGCATGAGACCCACATTCTGCCCAGTGAGCTCAGTAAGTTAGTGATCCCAAGGCCATGCTCCTCTGGGCACACTAAAACAAAAATATGAAGAAGAGGTGGCATTATACTACCGCCGGAGATGATTTACCATTTTTGGCATAGGTGAGGGCCTTTTTGCTCCCTTCCATTGTGCCATGACAGTCCCAGCTTGACCATATAAGGACGAAAAAACTCCCCTGCCCACCGTGGAGGAAGAGCTGATGATGGAAACGTGACATCTGCTCAAGAATGAGGAAGAAGGTGATCTCCCCCTCCCCACTTTCCCTTTCATTATAAAACTGTAGCCCACCAAGTTCTTGGGGCATGGCATCCTCTCACCTGCCTGCCTGTAAGCCTCACAAGCGTGCTATTCTAATAAGTCACTTTTTTTTTTTATAGTACATTCTCAATGTATTTTATTTTTATTATTATTATTTTTTTATTAGTTGGAGGCTAATTACTTCACAACATTTCAGTGGGTTTTGTCATACATTGATATGAATCAGCCATAGAGTTACACGTATTCCCCATCCCGATCCCCCCTCCCACCTCCCTCTCCACCCGATTCCTCTGGGTCTTCCCAGTGCACCAGGCCCGAGCACTTGTCTCATGCATCCCACCTGGGCTGGTGATCTGTTTCACCATAAATAGTATACATGCTGTTCTTTTGAAACATCCCACCCTCACCTTCTCCCACAGAGTTCAAAAGTCTGTTCTGTACATCTGTGTCTCTTTTCCTGTTTTGCATATAGGGTTATCATTACCATCTTTCTAAATTCCATATATATGTGTTAGTATGCTGTAATGTTCTTTATCTTTCTGGCTTACTTCACTCTGTATAAGGGGCTCCAGTTTCATCCATCTCACTAGGACTGGTTCAAATGAATTCTTTTTAATAGCTGAGTAATATTCCATGGTGTATATGTACGACAGCTTCCTTATCCATTCATCTGCTGATGGGCATCTAGGTTGCTTCCATGTCCTGGCTATTATAAACAGTGCTGCAATGAACATTGGGGTGCACATGTCTCTTTCAGATCTGGTGTCCTCAGTGTGTATGCCCAGAAGTGGGATTGCTGGGTCATATGGCAGTTCTATTTCCAGTTTTTTAAGAAATCTCCACACTGTTTTCCATAGTGGCTGTACTAGTTTGCATTCCCACCAACAGTGTAAGAGGGTTCCCTTTTCTCCACACCCTCTCCAGCATTTATTGCTTGTAGACTTTTGGATAGCAGCCATCCTAATAAGTCACTTTTTATCTCTCACTTTGCCTCTCGCCAAAACCTTTCTGCACTGAGACATGAAGAATCAGAGCTCCTCGGAGCCCCCATGAAATGTCACCTAGTGGTTTCAAATGCAACTTCTTATTCCTGGGAGAGACCTAGTGGGCAAGGATGGCTGTATATAATAACAAAGGTAACCCACATCTTTATCTGGAAAACTCAACCTTCCCTTTAAAATATGAGCAAAGATCACTATATGTATGAAGAAGAAAACCAGCAGCATGAAAGAGATAAACAAAGATTAGATTAAAAACAGAAAAGTCTCCTTTAGGAAAAAGAGCTAACTCAGGTAACAGAAGTCTTATGGTCTTTAAATCCCTGATTGGCAGAAACAGATGCTCTAGAGGGAGCTCAGGATGGAGACCAATAGGCTGCCCCCTCAGCCACTGCAGCCTCCCCACCAGTGCACCATGAGGGGGCCCATGATGTGAAAGAACAGGATGCTGGCCCTAGATAGCTATTGAGAAACTCAAGGTGACACATCATAAAATGAGAACAGAGTGCTTTGAAAAGAGAACAAGCTGAAAGTGAGCAAGGAAGGGCCCTTTTAAGTTAAAAACACCATCAACAAAATAAGCATTAAAAAGGAGTGGCAACTGAAGACAAAGATATGGCTGCCTACCATGTCAGGAAGCAAAGGATGTTGCAGCCATCAAGTCATCCACTCACCCACCACCACAGTCACCCCCAGTGGTGAGCTCTGAGGAAACTCATGATGGAGACAAACAGGCTGACCCCTCCGCCCCTGCAGCTGCCCCAGTAGTGCACCCTGAGGGGATTCAGGATGGGAAAGAAGAGGATGCTGGCCCTAGATAGCTAAGGTGCTTATCAAAGGAATGATTTCAATGAGCCCTGACTTCTGCATCTTCCATATATAGAAGGGCTTCCCAAGTGGCACAGTGGTAAAGAATCCACCTGTCAATGCAGGAAACACAAGAGGCAGGTGCAATCCCTGGGTCAGGAAGATCCCCTGGAGTAGCAAATGGCAACCCATTCTGATATTCTTGCTTGGAAAATTCCATGGACAGAGGAGTCTGACAGGCTACAGTCCATGTGTCACAAAGAGTCAGACACAACAGAGCATGCACATATATAAAAGAACACTAACTCATTAACCTCAGCTGTTTGGTTTTCTTTAATTAACAGTAATCTTTTGATGTTCTGACTATCTGGTTTTTATTGCAAAAACTCATATATATCCTGGCTCCTCCCTTGCCTCTTCAGAACAGTCCCTCAGAGCTATCTGAGAGGCTGTCTTCTGAGCCTAAGTCTGCCATATAAAACACAATTCTCAACCTTTAGGTTGTGAAATAAAATTCCTATTTTATGACAAGAAAAACTTAAAAGTTTTCTCAGCCCTTTGGCTTCCTCCCTTCCTCCCCATTCGTGTGCATAGTGATTTGCCTTATGCATCAATGAAACCTCCCCAGTTGCTCAATAGAGAGCAACATTCTCCGAGCATCAACAAGTTGTTGTTCAGTCACTAAATTGTATCCTACTCTTTGTAACCCCTTGGACTGCAGCATGCCAGGCTTCCTTGTCCTTCATTATCTCCTGGAGTTTTCTCAGATTCATGTCTATTGGGTCGGTGATGCTATCTAATCATCGCATTCTCTGCTGCCCCTTTCTCCTTTTGCCTTCAATCTTTCAGCATCAGTGTCTTTTCTAATGAGTTGGCTCTTCATATCAGGTAGCCAAAGTATTGGAGCTTCAGCTTCAGCATCACTCCTTCCAATGAATATTCAGGGTTGATTTTCTTTAGGACTGACTGGTTTGATTTCCTTGCAGTCCAAGGGACTCTCTCGGAGTCCAAGACTCTCAAGAGTCTTCTCCAACGCCACAATTTGAAGACACCAATTCTTCAGCACTCTGCCTTCTTTATGGTCCAACTTTCACACCCACACAAGTACTTTGATAAACCATAGCTTTGACTCTACAGACCTTTGTTGGTAAAGGTTTTTGGAAAAAATCAGAGACAAACATATGCTATCTATGTTTGTCATAGCTTTCCTTCCAAGGAGCAAGTATCTTTTAATTTCATGGTTGCAATCACTGTCTGCAGTGATTTTGGAGTCCAGGAAAATAAAATATGTCACTACTTCCACTTTTCCCCCATCTATTTACCATGAAGTGATGGGACCGTGAAGGTGACTGGTAAATTTTTTTTTCTTTCTTTTTTATAATACAGTACATAATACTGAGAATGTGGGAGGAGAGACAACATGCCACAGTGGAATTATAAGTGAAGAAAAACTAACTGGATAGCAATGAGCGTCAAAAGCTGTAGACTTTATATAGGTATAATTCAATAAATCTAATTTCTGGGAATTTATTTTAAAGAGATAAATATGGATGTCCCCAGGATGGAATTATAAAGATTTAAACAGCATCACTGTTTATAGCAGCAAAAAATATGGAAGTTCAAATGACCAACAATAGGATGATACTTGAACAAGTGAGTTTTTCTACAGTGCTATAGATCATTGCAAATATTGATAACAAAGTGTATTCAATCATGTAATAGAGCTAACAAAATATGAAGAGCTTTGTACACCAATAATGCCATTTTTATCAATACTATGTGAAAGATCAAAGGAAATGTTAACAGTGGTGATTTCAATTGATGGGGTTATAGGTCTTTTATGCTTTTCTTTTGCATTATCTATAGTTTTTTTTTCTTCTTCAGATTTCTAGTCTGAATGTATATTACTTTAAGAAAAAAAAATCCCGCAAGTGACCAAAAGCAATGCATATAAACTGCCTGGTATGTATCAGGTGCTTGATCACTGATGTTTCGTAGGTGATGGTCACTGTTCATTCTGCTTCCCCTGGCCCCTCGTCTTCTGCTGCCTAACATGATCCTTCAGGCACCATCAATTGTGTGGCTTATTTTGTGATCTCTCTCGTTGTCTGTGGTTTTGCAAATGCTCTTGCTGTTGCCTAGAAAGCTTTCCTTGCCAATGTCTGGTTCTTGACTTCTCTTGTTCTATGAGCCCAAGTGACCCCTCTTGTGGGAATTGCCTAGCTATCGAGGAGCAGGTAGGTCCCCTCTTAGCCCTGGGCTCCCCCAGCCCTGTTTGCACTCCTGATACTGCACTTCCATCCTCCTTGCATTTCTGTGCTACATATCTATCTCCTTAAGGAAATCAACCCTGAATATTCATTGGAAGGATGGATGCTGAAGCTGAAGCTCCAATACTCTGGCCACCTGATGCGAAGAGCCGACTCGTTAGAAAAGACCCTGATGCTGGGAAAGATTGAAGGCAAGAAGAGAAGGGGGCAACAGAGGATGAGATGGTTAGACAGCATCACTGACTCACTGGACATGAATCTGAGAAAACCCCAGGAAAGAGTGAAAGACAGGGAAGCCTGGCATGCTGTAGTCCATGGGGGTCACAAAGAGGACATGACAAATCAACTGCACAACAACAATCCATCTCCTTCTCTGCTCTGAAAACACCGAGGCTTTCTTTCACACATGTGTGTATCTCTAGGGCTTCAGATATTATGGATCCTCAATACATGCTTGCTGAAGGAATGAATTAATCATCCATGAGTAATTCCACATTTGGAAGTGACTGGCGCTGGGACAAGCCCAAGCTGTGGGTAGGACCCAAGCCCCACGTCACCTCTTCCCCACCAGCTTCTTACCTTGACAGAGAGGAATGGCCTCACTCCACAGGTGGTAGCCCTGGGGGTGCCGGGTACAAATGGCCATGCTGTGTCCCACCAAGCGGTAGCCGGCATTGCAGCCAAAGTGGATGGAGCCTCCGGGCTGGGTGCTGGTCTGGCCCAGAAGGAAGCCATGGAGGGGAGCCCTGGGCAGGCTGCAGTAGGGAGCTGCATGACAAGATGAGGGTCAGGGGCCACACGCAGAGGGAAGACGGAGGTGGTCCTTCATGCAGGCTCCCCTACCCCCCGCCTTGCTTCTCCCCCTCTTTCCCATCTTCACCACCGCCAGGTCCACTGCTAGTTAGGAAGCTGTTACGGAAAAGCAGTCAATCCGTTTTGGAAAGCCAAAGAAATGAAAAGGAAAGAAAGGAAAAGAGAAGGGAAGAGAAGGAAAAGAAAGGGAGGAAAGGAAAGGAATGACAAGAGCATAAAGGAAAAAAGAAACAGTTCTATGAAGCACTGGGTCACCTTTGGGTCTGGAGGCAGCACAGGGTGTGCAGCTCAGTTCAGGCTCTCAAATCCTGCGAGCTCCCAAAGAGACACAGAAAACAATCTGATGTGGTTGGTGTCAGAAAGATGTGACTGCAGGGCTGAGGCCTCTGGAGTCAGGGCTGCGCCTGAGTTCCACTTCCCAACTCTCCACCGGTCTGTGACGTGAGACAAATCTCTCAGGCTCTTTCAGCTCCACTTTCCTCACCTGGACATTGGGACTGGCAATGCCTTCCACATAGGTTTTGGGATTATTTAAACGGGATCGTGTCGGTAAAGCCCCCAGCCTGGCGCAGGGCACTCTGTGCTCAGTAAATGGTCCTGCTTTCTTTTGTGGAGGGGGGTGGAGGGGGAGAGGGAGTTGTGGCAACCCAGGACGTGAAACCCACAGTCCTCATTTCCCCTTGACATACAATTTCAATTTATTTCATTCATTTATCCAACAGACAGACATCAAGTGTCTCCTATATGCCAGGTGCTATTCTAAGTGCTGGGAATGAGACAGTGAAGAGAACAGACAAAAAGCCCAGCCTCAGAGACCTTGCAATACAAACCTCTGCCAGGGATCCCCAGGGGGAAGGTCTGTGACGCCAGGAAAGAGGGCTGACCAAAGGAGCACAAAGAGCAAGCCCGTTCATCTGCTCGCAGCATCCCTAGCACGGGATAAGTCAGGACGTAGATGCCAGGACCCTTCCTGTATCTGCCCCCCAGTGTGGTCCTCTGGCCTCTTATGAGATTATATCCCTCTGCTGGTGAAACTGATGTTCTCAAACCTCCCCTTCCAAGGCAGACACACTTCCTTGCTCCTGCTTTGCCACCTGCGTCCTGTTTATGCGGTATCTACAAGTCTACCTCAGTCACGAACAAGAATCTCAGTTATAAAATATACTTAGTCACAGGGATAGAGGCATGGGCAAATTACAAGATTCTTCTGTGTTTCCATTAAGGACTCACTGTTTCACCATGTAATTAATTCACTTTCTGCAGTGGCATATGTATCATAAGTGACTCATTACCCACAAACATGTGATTAATCTTTAAAAACATCAAGCCAAGGGCAACTCCTTAATGACTTCTAGTTCAGAGTGTAGCAATCGGCACAGTGAAATGCTACTAAATTGCTTTATTTCTCTTTTGTGTTAGTAGCTGCTAGGAAATCAGCCTGAATCTCCCTGACAGTAGCTTAAGGTTTCTTTTCCACCAAGAACTGAGACCTGAAGGGCCTGAGCGACTTGTTTAATAATCATTCAACTAGTGGGTGTTGCAACCCAACTAGCTGAAGGGCATGAAGCCACCCTCCCTCTTGTGTGTATGTGGGGGGAAAGGAATTTGGGGTCTACTTTGCAGAGGAAATGGACTCTGAGAAAGTAAAGCTCCTCCTCTTCCCAGGCTCCCCTCAGCTTTCCTGGCTGGCCCTTGCCTGGAGCCATCCCTACTCAAGAGTTTCTTAAGACTTCTAGCTTCATATAGCAATAAAGCTAGACCAGCTAAGTTTAGGCTGGTCTTCCAAGTGGGCAGCCCATGCAAAGAGAAGGACTGAGGCAACAAGAGGCAATTCAGGCTATGTTTTGACATCCCTCCTAATCAATATTCTTTGAAAATTTGCCCAATATTTGTTTGGAACATAGGCCAAATGCAGCTTCCCTGGTGGCTCAGGCGGTAAAGAATCTACCTGCAATGTGGCAGACCCAGGTTTGATCCCTGGGTGGGAAAGATCCCCTGGAGGAAGAGGGCATGGCAACCTACTCCAGTATTCTTGCCTGGAGAATCCCATGGACAGAGGAGCCTGATGGGCTACCGTCCACGGGGTTGCAAAGAGTTGGACACAACTGAGCGACTTTCACTTTCTTGCAGGCCAAATGCAGCCAGGGAAAGAGTGCTGAGAGGACCGGCCCCTGCTGGAACTGACTGTGGTCTTACATAATTCATTTCTGCTCCCAAGCTCACAGAGCCGGCCAGCAGTTCGATGGATCCACTACCCTGCAACATGGGCAGCAAGCAGTCTTTCAAGTTTTCTTTCCAATGATAGACAGTAATCCCCAGATGGCAGTTAACCTTGATTTTCTCTGTCTTCTTATCTTTCTAAGGATAGTTTTGTGTCCTGGCAGATAGTTAGCTGGCGTGGCCCTCAATCTGATTCTGCCTATGAGACGTGGCTCGCAGAGCAGAAGAGAGACTCCTGGACTGGGAATACAGCCCACTGTTTGCTGCTTGTCTATCTGCCAGTTGGAGACCCACGTCTTTAGGATTGTTCAGTTTTAAGGGACTTTTATTAACATTTCAAGTGTAAGGGACAGGACCAGCTATAGGCATTATCAGCTCATATACAATAAGCTTATCTAAAACACACAGGTTGGCAGTATGAGCAGCAAGAAGGAAGAGGTTAAAAGTGGGGAGGTATAGAGGGAGGGCAGGTGGGATGTCAAGGATACTCTGCAGCCATAGGTGAGAGAGACTCAGAGGAGGAGGAGAAGGGCTGCTGGTCTCCGGGCTCGTGGAGAAGCTGCACCACAGTCGAGAATGTGGCCCATGGCTTATTGTTTTGGCTGAGAAACTTAAGGGGCTCAGGGGCTGTGGCCCTTCCCACGAGTGCTTATGTTTCACTCACCTGAATACCGAATCTTAAAGCCCTTCCGGTTGTAGGCATGGTCAGACGACCAGCGCAGGTAGACGGAGTTGCTCGAGCTGGTGACAACCAGGGGAGCTGAGTAATTCCCACTGAGGGCTTTCAGCAGAGGACTCTGTCCCGAGGGCCCTGCGGGAAGACGGCGGACACAGGATCACAGACTGCTGCAGTTATCACAGATACTAACCTTGACACCTTAAATGTAACCGCCTTCCGTTTCCCCCTCCTCAAGTGAAAACGTGAAGATTTGGGACAGTAACTCAGCACCATCATTGGTCTGTCCACTCCTCTCTCACGTCCACAGGCCTCGTGCGGGGATATCTTCCTCCTGAGCCCTAAAGCAGGGCTCGAAGAAGTCCCCGCCAACGCAGCGTGGTTGGCAGGTGAGGTGACATCTATTTGCTATCCTGGGACCTGCCCAAGGTCAAGACGCTGGTTAATGGAAGAGCTGGTTTTCAACTTGGGAACTTTTTCTACCTCACCATCTTACTTGTGCCTATTAAAAAACAGCTCAGTGCCTGCCAGATAGAAAAACAAAATTTATGAATGAATATATAGCAATAAAGCTAGAGGAAACATCAGGTCTCAGTGTCATAAATAACACAGCTCCCCAATATTCCTTCCCAGGGCTCTTCCAGAAATGCCTCCCTCTTCTTTTTTTTTTTTTTTTTTCCACCTTAAATGCCTGGAAGTTCATCCCAAGAGGGCCGATTCAAGGGCTGCAGAGTACAAAGCTGGAAAATGCAAAACACAGGATTTATTATCCTGGAAAGAACCCTGAGTGATAGTTCTCATATGCTGCTGAGACAGCTCTTGGGAGCGTGGGAAAAGTAATGGACCGTATTACACATAGGAAAGTCATCAGAACTACTGTGACAGCTCTGAAGGAAAGGGTCAAATGGCTCAGAGAAGTGGCATGCTGGGATAGGTCTGCTGTATTAGACCAGAACACCCACCAGCTGACTGTGACCTTCAGAAGGATCTGGGGGACACATCATTTCCTAAAGCAATAAGAAACACACTGTGGAGCGGGAGAGGGCCAGCATCATCAACAACCTGAGTAACAGCTATCCTCTGTAGGCAGAAACCAATGGGAGGAGATGCTGTCACAGAGCTGGACTTCCTAGTATTGATGGGAAGGAGAGGAGTCTAAATGCAGAGGCCAGGTGGAAGCACTGAATAGTCACAAGAAAGGCTAGGGTAATTACTAAAATGGGCAGCAAAGTTGGGATGCAACCAGGAGGGCCTTATCTATAGGCTCTATGGAGATGGATCACAGAACGTGATGTTCCTAAGTGCAAGATAGACGGACTGCCAAAAACAAACGAACATATGAGCAAAACAGATCATGACTATATAACCAAAAGGGCATAGAAAGTTCCAATCACTGGAATAATTTGGAGACTTGAGCCAGAACACTTTGGCTGAAGGAAAGGTTGGGTCCTAATGAAACAGGACCTTGCCAAATACCAACTGTATATAGTGGTGATTCCCCAAGTCTTTATCCCAAAAGATCTACCACTAGTAATTCAGATAACTGAATATTGGAGAAAAGGGAATGTCTGGATATTTAGAAGACTTCTGTATACAGAGCATGTGAATTCAATGCTGCTACCTGGAACCCAAAGCACTCTCAAGGCTCTTTCGTTACAACAGGGGTGTATATGGGGTAGGATTGGTAAGAAATGGAGTCTTGTTTCCAAAACTTAACCCCATGGAAGCCTCAACTGCAGTAGCTATGCCAGACATTGTAGCCTCATTAGAGTAGATTATCATCGCCTTGGTTATATGGAATGCAGGTATTACTCTAGCAAGGCATTCTTTTCTATACCCACCAGAAAGGAGGATCGTAAGCAATTTGCATTTACATGAGAGAGACAACAGTATACAACCATGTCTTGCCCCAGAGCTATGTTAATTCTCCTGCTCTGTCATAATGGAGTAGGAAGATATGTGGACCATCTGGGCTTCCTGCAGTATATAGCTTATTGATTTACTATATGGATGACATTGTTTTAACTGGATCTGATGCGCCAGAAAGAACAACCAGTGTAGATGCCTTTGAAAGACACAGGTACTCCAGAGGGTGAGAGAGAAATTCTATAAAGAATCAGGTGAACTTTTTAGGGTCCTATGGCCCAGGGCATGCTGAGACACTTCCTCCAAATTAAAGAGCAGGTTATTGCACCTTTACCCTCCTACCACCAAGAAAGAAGCACAGAGTGTGGTAGACCTCTCTGGGTTTTGGAGGCTGCATACTCTTCACTATGACCCACTTACTGGCTAACATTTAAGGTGCCAGCTTTGCGTGGTGGCTGGATTTAAGGGAGGGTATCATAGCAGGTCCGGGCTGCAATACCAGCAGCTCCACTGTTCGGATCATATAACTCATCAACTTCTATGGTACTGGAGTTTCTGTGGTAGAGAAAGATCTTGCATGGAACATCTGGAAAGTCCTAACCGGGAGGCCGTGTCATAGATTCCTAGGGTTTAAAGTCAGTTGGTACTGTCTGCAGCGGGGAACGATTTAATTCACTTACCATCAAAGATCTCAAACTCATCATACTGCTTCTCACTGAGAAAGTACTCCACTGTGATGGAGATGTTATACTCGGGCTCCACTCTCACCAGCCAAGAGCAGGTCTGGAACTGGGGATAGCTGCCAGGGTAGCTCTGACTCAGGATCACACCTGTGGAATCTGTCAGAAGCTCATTCGTTGGGCAGTGCACTTGGAGAAAGAAAGAGAAATACCAGGTATGTGGGATGGAGGTGGAACGAGTGCCAACACAATGGCTCGTCCCTGGTGTAGAGGACGACCACTGGAAAGCCAGCTGGCATTTGAGCACATCAGCAAGATTCCGACACCCATCATTATACTGCTCCGTGGGTGAGCTGGTCTCTGATTCTGAGTCAGTGCCAGACACTGCTGAGACTCAGGCTTGGCCCGTTGGCTGGAATCACTTGCTAACTCACATGTGGGGATGATACATACATACAGACAACAATAAGGTATCCTCAAACCCAAGAGTTAATTGGATTTGATTTGTACAGAGTATAGGGCAGAGGTAAGCACATGGGATTTTGAATCTAGTCAAGGCTATGGTTTTCCAGTAGTCATGTATGGATGTGAGAGTTGGACTATAAAGAAAGCTGAGCACCAAATAATTGATTCTTTTGAACTGTGGTGTTGGAGAAGACTCTTGAGAATCCCTTGGACTGCAAGGAGATCCAGCCAGTCCATCCTAAAGGAAATCAGTCCTGGGTGTTCATTAGAAGGACTGATGTTGAAGCTGAAACACCAACACTTTGGCCACCTGATGCGAAGAGCTGACTCATTTGAAAAGACCCTGATGCTGGGAAAGATTGAAGACAGGAGGAGAAGGGGACAACAGAGGATGAGATGGTTGGATGGCATCACTGACTCAATGAACATGAGTTTGAGTAAACTCCAGGAGTTGGTGATGGACAGGGAGGCCTGGTGTGCTGTGGTCTATGGGGTCGCAAAGAATTGGACATGACTGAGAGACTGAACTGAACACCTGGATTTAGAGTCCACCTCTATCACTTACTACCTACGTGGTCTTGAACAAATTATTGCCTTTCTGTGCAAATGCTTTTCCATTTCCAACCCAGAAAGATAACTTGCACCTTACAGTGCTGTTGTATTACACCAAATGTCATATATATATATATGTTATGTCATATAATTATATATTAAAATTATATATTATATGATACTATACATTATATGATATTGTGTTATTTTATTATACATTAAGATTATATTGTAATATACTATATATTATAGTATTAAACTAAATAATATATGTAAAGCATGAAACATATAGCCTCCATAAATTGTTAGCAATGATGACTATAATTATACCAGGAACAGAAGGAAACAGCCTAGCATGTGGGATCTGGTTCCCTGATCAGGGATGGAACCTGGGCCCCTTCATTGGGAGTGTGGAGTCTTAGACACTGGACCACCAGGGAAGTCCCATGAATTTCTTTCTAAATTCAGAATCTTAGAGAAATAATTTACATACAATAAAATGCACAGATTTTAAGTACACAATTTGCATTTAGGCAAATGTATACACCTGTGTAACCACTACCACAATCAGAATACAGATTATTTCCATTGCCTCGGAAAGTTCTCTCATGTCCCTTTGCCAACAGTATGATCTGCCCCAATGCTCCAGGGAATCAGTGGTGCTATTTCTATAAACATAGAGGAGTTTTGCTTGTACCAGAGCTTCATGCGAATAGAATCATATATGTGTTATTTTTTTGTCTGGTTTCTTTTGCTAAATGTAATTTTTGTAGGAGTCGACTCATGCTGATTTATGTATCACCATTTCCTTTGTTTTTATTGCTCTCTAGCAATCATAGGACAATTTGCTTATTTATTCTACTAATGAACATTGGGGTTGTTTCCAGTTTTGGATTATTACAAAATTAATATAAAAGTCTTATTATGGATATGGGTTTTCATTTCTCTTCAGTAAATAACTAGGAGTAGAACTGCCAGGTGACAGGGTAGAGGCGTTTATCTTTAGAAGAAACTTCTATCAGTTTTCTAAAGTGACCATAAGATTTTATATCTCAACCAGCAATATATGAAAATTCTAATTGCTCCACATTTTTGCTAATGCTTCGTATTGTTAGTCTTAAATTTAAGCTATTCTAGTGGGCGCACAGTAATATTTCATTATGGTTTAATTTGCATTTTCCTTGTGACTAATGATGTTGAGCATCTTTTCATATATTTATTGGCCATTCATTATCTTATTTTACAAAGTGTCTGTTCAAGTCTTTTGTATATATTTTCATTGGATTGTCTTATTACTCAGTTGTAAAAGTTCTTTCCATGGTCTAGGTTCAAGGCCTTTTCAAAAATATACATGCTCTGAATATCTTCTCTTATTCTGTAGCTTGTCTTTATTTTTTACGTTCAATTTGCTTTATCATCTACATATATACTTATATATCTTTCTTAATGAAATTAACCTATTTGTCATTTTGAAATATCTCTATTTTTGGTAATACTTCTTGCTTGCAGTATTATTTGAAATTTCTTTATGTTTCTTATGTTTACCATTTTTATGACATATCTTTTTCTCTTCTTTCATTTTTCATATCTATCTGGTATTTATATTTAAAGTGCAACTTTTGTAGCAAATAAATAATTACTCTGGCATGGTGTTTTGCAACAAAAATTCATTAATATAACTGTATTATGCAAATAATATATGTTAATCGCTTATTCTTGGTCGTTGACAGAGATGTTGAAGTCTACCACTGTAATTGCGAATTTGCCCCTTTCTCCCTGTAATTCTATGAATTTTTCCTTTATATATTTCAATACTATTGTTAAGTACCTAGATGTTTATGACTCTCACATATTCTTGATAAATTATGTTATCAGCATAAAATATTCCTCTTTATTCCCTTTAACGCTTTCTGCCTTAAATTCTATTTTGTCTAAGATTAGTTTTGCTACACCAGATTTTAGAGGTTAGTACTGGCTATCTATTTTTTTTTTTTTAATATTTTGTTTCAGATGAGGGATGAGTGATACCCTAGAGAGGCAAATGAATAATTCTAAGTTCATGGAAAGCCTATAACTAGACTTCAAAATTTTTACCAATCTAAAAATCTCTGATCTTTAATTAGCAGTTTGATTCAATTGTATTTATCATGGTTGCACAAATATTTGCAGTTAGTTTTGCTATCTCATTTTGCATTTTTTGTTTACCATGATTAAAAAAAAATTTCTCCTTTAATGTTTCCTATTGGATTAACCATAGGGATTCCCAGGTGGCTCAGTGGTAAAGAATCTGCCTACCAATGCAGGAGCCACAGGAGATGCAGGTTCAATACCTGGGTCAGGAAGGTCGCCTGGAGGAGGAAATGGCAACCCACTCTGGTATTTGCCTGGGATAATCCCATGGACAGAAGAGCCTGGATGGCTGCAGCCCACAGGGCTGCAAACAGCTGGACATGAGTGAACGACTGAGCATGCACGCACTGGATTAATCAAATTTTCTTTACTCTCATTATTTTTGATTATGGATTTAGAATTTATACATACTTGTGGGCATACATAATTTAAGAAAACTATGTATAAATTTAAACATTGTATTTAAATGTATATATTTTTAATAATGTACATGGTTAATCAATATTTATGATTTTCCTCAGCAAGAAAGGGTCCTTAACTCATTTTTTCTTTCTTCTAAGTAGGTTCTCCAGTGTAATTTACTTGTCCAGTTGTCTTCCGAGTTTTTATTTTCTACAGTCTACATAAACATATTTACTACTATATTTTACTGATTTCTTGTTGTGGTTCAGTCGCTCAGTCGTGTTTCACTATTTGTGACCCCATGGACTGCAGCAAGCAGTCCATGCAGAAACACTGATTTCTTAGCTTATTGTTAATTTTTATATCCGAATCATTCTACCTGAATTCATTTTCTTGCTGAACACCAAAAGAAAAAATGTATAAATTGGACATCATCAAAATTAAAAACTTCTGTGCTTCAAGAACCCCATTAAGAAAGTGAAAAAACAATCCACAAAATGGGAAATAATTTTGAAAATCACACATCTGATAAAGGACTTGTATTTAGAATATATAGATAAATCCTACCACTCAATAATTAAACAGATAGTTGCTAAATGTGGTAGATATTTCTGGTGTTTAATAATATCAAATTTTATTTCCTGAGCATATAAAAAACCTCACTTTCCATCCATGTGCCTATTTCTGGCCAATGAGATGTGAGTAGAGCAATGTGCGTCACTCTGGGGCTGAGGAAGTGAAAAGCCCGTATGTGAATGTCCATTTCTGCCTTCCTTTGCTGCAGCGGCGGTTGGAGGAGCGGGCCGAGATTTCAGACAGCAGCTCAAGATTCAAGCAGCCTGGATCATGGAGTTATCAGCTCTATAGAGTTATTTGGACTACAGAAAACTGTTTGAAGAAGATATAAACTTGTGTTGTGTTATGCTACTGAGATGTGGGGATTGCTTGTTATTGAGTAATGTACTGAAGTGTATCCTTTAATTAAGCTTTTAGTAGGGCAGTAACTTAGTTCTGTGTCTGAAGATTTCATTAACTCATTCTCACTCTCAATTGATAATTTAGCTGGGTTTATAATTTCAGTTTACAATTATTTTTCCTGTTGCATTTTATCTTTTGATAGGTATTATTGTTGATTCAATAGTGCTATGAGTCTGATTTATCTTTTCTCCATGAAAAGATAAATATATATTTAAATATAATGCTTTCTCTTTATCCTTGATATTCTATAATTACACTGTGATTTTTTAGGTTTGAATTTCACCAAATTTTCTATGTTGCCATAGCAAGCCTTCGAGATAACAGAATAATGTCTGATCTTTGTCAGAGGAGACTAGGGGTTCATTGGAAAGGCATTGTCTGAGGCAGAAAAGAGAAGAATAAGTCAAAAGGTAAAAGAAAGTTGTACAATGAAGTGGTTATGAATGGAAAATTGTCTCTATTAAGGGACTGGAAGACAATGCAGTTAAGATGGCAGTGAGACCCAGATTGGCCCATGGATTCAACTCAGTCTCTATAAAAATCTTAGTTCGTTTCTTTGTAGATATTGACAAGTTGATTTTAAAATTCAGGTAATTCAGCAGACTCACAATATCCAAAATAGTCTTGAAAACGAAGAACAAAGTTGGAGAACTCACACTTTCTGATTTCAAAATGTATGACCAAGCTACAGTAATCAAGACGGTGCAGTACTTGCAGAATGATAGATTCAAGAGAAGAGAATTGAGGATCAGGAAATAAAACTTTCGATTTACTTTGCTGTATCCCTGGAGCTAGCATGGCATGGTGGATCAACTATACTCCAATAAAAATTTTCTTAAAACCCCAATTCATAGTCAGTTGATTTTGACAGGGTGTCAAGACAATTCAATGGGGAAAGAATAGTCTTCCCAGCAAGTGACGCCAGGACAATTAGATATCTATATGCAAAATCATAAAGCTGGACTTCTATCTCACACTATATATAAAAATGAACTCAAAACAGATAAAGTCCTAAATGTTAGAGCTAAAACTATAAACTCTTAGAGGAAAACATAGATGTAAATCTTCTTGACATTGGATTAGCCAATAGCGTCTTAGATATGACACAAAAAGTACAAGCACCAAAAGAAAAAATATATAAACTGGACATCATCAAAATTAAAAACCTTTGTGCTTCTAAGAACACCATCAAGAAAGTAAAAAGACAATCCACAAAATGGGAAAATTTAAAAAAAATCACACATCTGATAAAGGACTTGTATCTAGAATATATATGAAAACTCCTACAATTCAATAACAATAAATAACAATTAAAGATGGGCAAAGGATCTGAATAGACTTTTCTTCATGCAAATGAACAATAAGCACATGAAAAAATGCTGAACATCTTAGCCATCAGAATACACAAATCAAAACAATAATGAGATACCCACTACACTCACAAGGATAACTGTAATTAAAGAGACAGATAATCATAACAGAGAGGACGTGGAAAGATTGAAACCCTCATATGCTGCTGGTGGGAATGGAAAATGGTTCAGCCACTGTGGAGGATACTCTGGCAGTTCCTTAAAAGCTTAAACATAGAGTTACCAGTTATCATATGACCCAGCAATTCTACTCTTAGATACATACCTAGGAGAAATGAAAACGTATGTTTCACACAATAACTTGTACATGAATGCTCATAGCAGCAATTATTCATAATAGCTACAAGTGGAACAACTCAAATATCCATCATCAATGAGTGTATAAACAAAATATGGTATATGTACAATGGAATGTGTGCATGCCAAGTCACTTCAGTTGTGTCCGACTTTTTGCGACCCTATGGACTGTAGCCCACCAGGCTCCTCTGTCCATGGGATTTTCCAGGCAAGAATACTGTAGTGGGTTGTCATGCCACTCCAGGGGATCTTCCCAACCCAAGGACTGAACCTGTGGCTCCTGCAGATTCTTTACCACTGAGTCATGGAGGAAGCCCACAATGGAATATTACTTGGCAAAAAAAAGGAATGAGTGCTGATACATGCTACAACTTGAATGAACTTTTAGAACATTATACTACAGGAAAGAAGTCAGTCACAAATGACCACATATTGTAGGAATCCACTTATATTAACCCAGAATAGGCAAATTCATAGAGACAGAAACTGGTTTGGTGATTGCCTAGATCTGAGGGGGCTGGAAAGAAGTGGCAACTGACTGTTAGCTGACTGCAGGAGTTCTTTTTGGGGGGGGGTGATTAAAATGTTCTAAAATGGATTGTGACGATAGTGGCAAAACCCTGAAGGTGCTAAAAACCACGGATGCATACACTTAAAGTGGATGAGCTGCATGGCATATGAATTATACCCTGATAAAGCTGTTATTATAAAAAAAGACTATGAAGGGTCATACCTTGGGAAGCCAGCATGACACCAAGTCCCAGAGGAAAGCATGAGGCTGAGAATGGGGAGTAAGGCGGGAAGACTGGAGCCACGTAGACAAAGAAACAGAGCCAGAGATGATGAGAAGCTGGGGCTGGAGCTAACCAACGGTGAAGACTAAAGTTCACTGTTATTTGGGGCTGGTCATTTGGTATGTGGGTGGTCAGCTCAACTGAAATAGATCCTGAATTTCTCAGTGTATCAGCAGCCTAATTCTGGGGCTTGTGGTCCTTCTCTTCCTTGCTAACAATCCATATTGCAGATTCTCCCTACTCTTGTTTTCTTAGAGATGGAGGAGAAGCTGACCTGCTTCTCCATAGGCTACTAAATATCTTTTGGTGGCAACAGCACTAGAAGCAGGAGTAGAACTAGAAACTGTAATAATAGCCCACACCGAAGAGTTACTATGTGCCAGGCATAGTTCCAAAGTGCTTTACACTGTTGACTCATTTAATTCCTCATAACAAGCCCATGACATTAGTAATATCATTATCCTTATTTTACCAATGAGAAAACTGAGGCACAGGACAGTTAGGTATCTTGCCCCAGGTCAGATGCCCCGTGAGTGGAAGGTATTATTTTGGAGTGTTAGTTGGGGTAACTTGGTGGAGCACATCCACCTTCAATCAAGTCACCCCACTGGAATAAAAACAACTGTGGTCTCTTGGTTGCCTAGCTCAGCACACAGGGTTTTGGACACACCTGTACTCCAGGAAGGCAAGGTTGGTGTGCGAACCTTGATTCCCGCCAGAGGTCCCACAACCTCCTTCCATTTCCAGGGAGTGTCAGTTAGAAAAAAAGAAGGAATTTCCTGGCAGTCCAGTGGTTAAGATTCGGCACTTCCAGTGCAGGGGGTGTGGGTTCAATCCCTTGTCAGGGAACTAAGATCCCACCTACCTTCCAACAAGGCCAAACATTTAAAAAAAAAGAAAAAGAAAAAAGGAGGACAGAAATAAACAAGGCCTCTATGGCCAATTCAAAGCCCTGGATCTAGAAGCAGGGCAGAGAACCTACCTAGAACACTCACTCACTCAGTCCAGCATTTGCCACGTGACCTCTTACTGCATGGGCAGGGGCTGGGAATACAGAGGAAGGGAAACAGGGGCTCTGTGTTGGAGGAACTCCAAGGCATGGTTCACTGCAATTACCTTCACATATTGGGGGCGGCCCTTCAAACTGCAGGTAAGTTCCGAGCTTGCAGGTCAGGATTTCATTCCCCACTAAGGTAAAGCCAGGGAGGCACCGGTAGCGTACGATGTCACCTGTCAAGGAAAGACCAATATGGGATTTCCTGGAGAAGACTGGGCAGGGCTGATTGGCACCCCTTAGTACCCACCTGAACCCACTTCCAGGCAAGATGATCAGTGGTGGGGTGTGTTCCTTGGAGTGAATAACTAGCTCATCTCCAATCAAATGACACAGATGACCACAGCTCCCCTCTCGCAGCTCAGCCTTGCTGAGCCTAAGAATGGTCCACATTCCAGGAACTTTTTATAGTGTCCTCTATGGACTTATTTAAAAAAACATCCTGACTTGAATCATGGAAGAAAATCTCTTTTCTAGCTCCTCTGGCTATGTATGGCTGAAAGAGTGAATGTATTTTGAGTGAACCTCAGCTGACAGAATATCAACCCTTTTGCCTTGAGTCTATTGTCTCTCTTCATGGACAGGAGAGAGAGATGAGCCCCACTGGCCAGAACTGCCCCCCGCCCCCCAACCCCGCCGCCCCACCCCTCCTCCCCAGCCCAGTCCTTGCTGGTGTGGGAGATGTTACCTATGTTGAATTCTTCATTCTCTGTGACAACTTCAGCATTGGGGAGGATGGTGGGAGGAGGGCATTTGGTGAGTGGATAAGCTGAAATGACAAAAGCAGACAAGTTGGTGTAAGAGCATCACTCTTGGGACACATGGTCATTCATTAGTTCAGTGCCTCATCTTCTCACTCCTCATCCATCCACACAGCAGATATTAACGAGTATTTATCTGTACACAGGAGAAAGTTAGCCAAGTACTATCTTGCTTATCTGCTGCCATCTTTTTGTTTGTTTGCTCTTGATGCAAAAACCAGGAACCAAATATCAAGACTGATGATAAACGAGAAAGCATATAAGAAGTTGGTGACAGGGCCCAGTGCTGAAAGGAGGGAAGAGAAGCATTACTGAACATCTCCTGTGTGTCACTATATTGTAGACCTGTCTAGTCAAAGATACAGTCTTTCCAGTAGTCATGTATGGATGTGAGAGTTGGACCATAAAGAAGGCTGAGTGCCGAAGAATTGATGCTTTAGAATTGTGATGCTGGAGAAGATTCTTGAGAGTCCCTTGGACTGCAAGGAGATTAAACCAGTCAATCCTAAAGGAAATCAACCCTGAATATTCATTGGAAGGACTGATGTTCAAGCTCCAATAATTTGGCCACCTGATGTGAAGAGCTGACTCACTGGAAACGACCGTGATGCTGGGAAAAATTGAGGGCAAGAGGAGAAGGGGGTGGCAAGGATGAGACGGTTAGCTAGCATCACCAACTCAATGGATGTGAACCTGAGCAAACTCTGGGAGATAGTGAAGGATAGGGAAGCCTGGCAGGCTGCAGTCCATGGGGTCCCAAAAAGTTGGACACGACTTAGTGATGGAACAACAGCAACTGTATCTCAGGCACTTTCATGCTCTGTCACCTTGAATTTTCACAATAGCAGATTCCCCTGTGAGGTGTTCTCACTCTACTTGTGAGGAAGTTGAGAGTCAGAAAGGTTCAGTTACTTCTCTAGGGTCACACAGGAAGTAAGTGGCACAGGCGGGGGTTGAGCCCAGGTCTGGCTGCTCTCACATCCCGTGTTCTTTCCACTAGTCACCATCGAAATGTGTGTGTGGTCTAGGTGAGGGCCAGCAAGGCCGCTTATTTCTCTTTTGACCTTGGGCCAAGTGCTGTGGCTTCAGCGGATTTTCTAAGCCGACAACCACCTCCCTCTGGGCGGAGCCTGGCCTATGCATGGGGTGTCACTGAGGCCAAGTTCAGCATGGGCTGTAACTAGGCTGCCTTTCGTCATCTGGCACAGAGGTGAGTACTGAGTGTGTTAGTTAGCTGCTGTTGCCACCACTGTTGCTGTTATCATCTCTGAAGTCACTTCAGCTCCTGCTGTGTTTTGAAAAATAGTACTCTCTCTCTCTTTTTTTTTTTTTTAAATTTGCCGCTGGCACCACGTGTGTGCTCAGACACTCAGCTGTGTCCGACTCTTTGCGACCCCATGGACTGTAGCCCATGCAGCTCTTCTGCCCCTGGGATTTACACTGCATCATAAACATCAAAGGCGCTATGCAAACATTTTGGCTTGAGACTGAAACCCAGGCAGAAATACAGACTAAATATGAAAGATATGGCAAGAAAGTGCTGGGGACACTGCTAGGTGGGGGTTCACCCTTCATGGTGAACGTCACTCTGGGATAACATCACTCAGAAACACGAGTTCCAGATGCTCACACGGCATTCTGACATTCTACCAATGCAAAAGTAAACAGACAGTCCCTGCCTTACAGAACTTAGCACCGGCCGAGGCAACAGTCACCAATTTTTGGTGGTCCCAGTGCGGGGACATGGGTTTGATCCCTGGTCCAGGAAGATTCCACATGCTTCGGAGCAACTAGGTAAGTGCAAAACAACTAATGACTGAGCCTGAGTGCTACAACTACTGAAGCCTGGGTGTCCCAGAGCCCAGGGCTCTCCCACGAGAGAAGCCACCATAGTGAGAAGCCCGCACCCTCAACAAACAGTAGCCCCTGCTCACGGCAACTAGGGAAACAGAGCCAGCAATGAAGACCCTGTGCAGCCAAAAAAAAAAAAGAAGCTATTAATTTTAATCCTCGTCAACTCGACAGACAACTACCACTTCTTTTCTTTTAGTTGGCATTTGACAGCTAGCTAGGCTAAACATTTTTTCACATATTAATGGACTATTTGCATTTTTATTTTTAACTCTCTGTTCATGTCCTTCGCCTCTATTTTTCCCGACAAATTTGAAAAACTCTATGTATATTCAGATTGATCTTTGCCTATTAAGTATATTTCTCAATTTATCATTTGCTCCTGATTTGTTTATGGCACTCTTCTGGTGTGTACAAGCATTCAATTTTTATTTAGCCAGTTCTCAATGTTTTCCTTTGTAGAATTTTTTAAAAATTGATACCTTCCATTCTCAGCCTCATGCTTACCTTTAAAACATACCTTCTAAAACTTTCTAAGACACACTTCACTTTCCCAGGGGGGGGAAAATTGTTAAAAGAAATCTCTGCCTAAGCACAGTCTGGGTATTTTATAGTTTGTGGTTATGGTTTGATAGGTGATTTCCCATTACATTTTAAAAATTAATCTTTTAAAATTAAAAATTTCTGCTCAATGAAGAAAGCTGGTGGAATACTGAAAAACAATAAAACAATAATTCTCCAAGTCCCACCACCTGGGTATAACCATTGCTAGCATTTTAGTGTATGACTTTGGATCTCTTACAGACAACTCTCCTCCCCCGACACACACACACTGGATTAGCCATGTTACGACTGCAGAACTCGAGGGCAGGGGGACATTCAAAGCTCCTCTGTTTCCTTTTGTCTTCATCCCCTTTTTCCCCTGGGGAGTGAGGCACTGACACGGCTTAGTCTCCAGGACATGTGAATATGCTAATAGGCGGGCAGAGCCCTCAGCTCCAGCAGTAGCCATTGTGGGCCATTCTCTGTACATGGAATTCTTTCCCATTGACTCTCTGGATACGTTCCTCCTTGGGTTGAATTGGCCTTACCTCTGATGTTTTTTGGGGTTTCCCAGGTGGCTCAGTGCTAAAGAATCAGCCTGCTAATGCAGGAGATCCAAGAGACTTGGGTTCGATCCCTAGGTTGGGAAGACCCTGTGGAGTAGGAAATGGCAACCTGCTCCGGTATTCTTGCCTGGAAAATTCTGTGGACAGAGGAGCCTGCTGGACTATAGTCCATGGGGTCACAAAGAGCTGGACACGACTGAGCAACTGAGCATGCACACTGAAGCTTTTAAAGCCAGATTAGCTTAGGGAAAAACTTGGCTCATGTGGTTCAGTTCAGGTTACCTGATGACTCTGGGCTCTGCACTTGGATTTGGGGTCCAAGCTCAGCTGATATTAAAATGCTTTCCCTTGCCATTGTTCCTTGTATATATCTCTTTCTCAAGAAAGTCACAAAGATGGGATGGCTGTGATCTACGTTAGGGATCCATAATCATTGCATCCTTTGGCTATACCACCATCTGAAAGTGTTAGGAAAGTGTCAGTTGCCTAGCCATGTCTGAATCTTTGCAACCCCATGAACTGTAGTCCACCAGGCTCTTCTGTCCACGGGATTCTCCAGGCAAGAATACTGGAGTGTGTAGCCATTCCCTTCTCCAGGGGATCTTCCTGATCCAGGAATTGAAACACAGGTCTCCTGAATTGCAGGCAGATTCTTTACCAACCAAGCCATCAGCGAAGTCCACCATCATCTGAGCCTTCCCTCCAAAAAAATCACATGCTTTTTTAAAATCAAACAATAGAAAATAAACATTTCTCTTAATCAGTGATTGTATTCCACATGAATGACTTTTAATGGCTGTATTTTCCTCCATTTGCATGTATGTGTCATAATCTGTACAGCCAATCTCCTATTCTTTCACATTTGGATTGTTTCTAATTTACCTGCTACAAATACACAAATTTTTGCAGAGTTCTCAGAACTAGGATTGGTGGGTCCTAGATAATTGTTAATTAGGAACCCTGGGTGTAAGTAACACAAATCAGCTCAGGGTAGAAGAAGCCTCTCAAAAGAACAGTGAACCCAAGGGTGACTTTGTAGCCAGAGTTCATAAAGGTAGAGGACAACTGTAGGGCCACCAGGAACCCAGGAAACTTTCCTCTGTGTCTGTCTCACTGGTTCTCCTTCTGCACGTAGGATTTTTCTATTTCTCAGTCTCTGTGGACGGAAGAAGACAGACAATCCACTGCACTTGGGATTTATATCTTCCCTCTTCAGGAGACAAGTCCAGGTAGAAACAGAATCTCTCAGGTTCAATCTCGAGTTCCCAAGAGAGAGCATCTGATTTAAACGCTGCTGGAATCAGGGCAGGTGCCTACCTTTAGTTTCAGTTACCATTCCTGGGGTTGGGGGCGCATGTGGAGGGGAGTCATAATGTACAAATACAGCCGACAGACGCCCATGTGTGTGGGGAAGTTAAGGAGAGCATTCTGAGCTGTGTCAGTTCACTTCAGTTCAGTTTAGTCACTCAGTCGTGTCCGACTCTTTGCGACCCCATGAATCGCAGCACGCCAGGCCTCCCTGTCCATCACCAACTCCCGGAGTTCACTCAAACTCATGCCCATCGAGTCGGTGATTCCATCCAGCCATCTCATCCTCTGTCGTCCCCTTCTCCTCCTGCCCTCAATCCCTCCCAGCATCAGGGTCTTTTCCAATGAGTCAACTCTTCGCATGAGGTGGCCAAAGTACTGGAGTTTCAGCTTCAGCATCAGTCCTTCCAATGAACACCCAGGACTGATCTCCTTCAGTATGGACTGGTTGGATCTCCGTTCCTGGGATTGGGGGTGCAAGTGGAGAGGAGTCATGATGTACAAATACAGCCGACAGATGCCCACGTGTGTGGGGAAGTTAAGGAGAGTATTCTGAGCTGTGTAGATACCTGAAAATGTCTTGACTGTGATTAGTCACATTGTGTTAATCTTTTGATACGTGTTCTCAGACTTCCCACCCCTAAGTGGGCTGCTCTCTGCAACCTTCACAAGAGGATTATCATTTTTAAAGGATCATTACAGATTATCCTTTAATATGAAAGAATCCACTTTTTCTATTGAATGCTTTTGCTTTGAATTCTTTTCTTTGATTGTTATTGTTGTGGTTATAAAATATATCACCAGCCAGCTTTTATTTTAAAGCTGTCACATCGTCTTAGTTGTATTCCTGCTAAGGAAAACTCTATTATGAAATCTAGTTATATTGTATGTAGCCTAATATAAGAGTGTTTGTGTTTTTAATAGGGAGTTGGGCTTTCATAAATTTGTATTTGTCATAATAATTGAACTTTTTAAAATGTGTGATTATTCTGTGTTTTCCATAGCTTTGTTTCTATACAGTTCCCTTTGTTTTCTTCCTTTTATCTGTGAATTATGCTTTGCTTCATTTTTTTCTTTTAGCAATTTGAAAGTACTGTAGTTAAGTTTTAATTTATTGGTGGCTAAAATCAATATATCAATATACTTGGAATCCTTCTTTTTCTAATTATAAAATCAATAATTGAATAATATCTTTTGATTCCTCTACCATGGAAGATGAAGACATTTAATTTTTCCTCTCCCTCTTCTAAATAGTTGGGCAGTTGTTAATATGAAATGATTATTTTTAAACTTCTAAGAATGAATTGTATTTGGATTGTTTTGAATCTGTATTTTCAATTATTATTAGATCTAAATCTGTGATTAGTCAATTCATCCCATTTTATCTTTTCTTTTATACAGTTTCTCTATAGAGTTATTTATAGTTACCTCTGTATTGAGTTATTTGTTCATCCTTTGTTGGGTAGCTCTTTCCTCGAGTTAACAATTCAAACTGAGGTTTTGGTTGATACTCATTTTAAGCTCTTGGATATCTGCAAATGACTGTCTCTTGCTGCATATGTGAAGCTCCCAACTATTTTTTTTTCTTGAACAACTCTAAAAATCCCTCCTTCATTTTCTGGAATCGAATGCCCCACATAATCTGAGAATTGTTGATTTTGGCTTCTTGTAGTTAGTTTGTTCAGCCTGGGTTCCAGTAGCTTTCTTTTACCCTTCACCCTTATAAACTGGAAAGCTTGCCAGGCTGTTTTTGATTTCTCTTGGTACACAGTGAACTCTTTATCCTATATGCACAGATTTTTCCTTAATCTCAGAAGAGTTTTATTTTATTATTTCTATTCCATCCATCAGGTTCTTCTCCTCAGAAATGCTTCTTATCAGTATGTTGGTTCTTTGGCCACTGGATCTCTTTATTTACCATCTTCTCCTTTATTATTTTCAAGTCCTTGTCCTTTTCTCTCTTCATGTGGAGCTTTTCTGGTTTGGCCTCCACATCTCTGAATTGTTTTTCTATAGCATCAATTCTGCTCTTTGCTGGTTCGTATGCCAATTTAAAGTGTGCAATTGCATTTCTTTAAAACCTTTGTTTTTTATGGCTGGCTCCCCTCATAAATAAAACTTTTAATTTGTAGCAATCACAAAGGTGTAGGAAAAGTTGGAATTATAGTATCAAAACTTTTTCCATGAACCAATTGGAAGTTAAATTGCCAACATGATATCCCATAACCACAGACTACTTCAGTGTGTATTTCCTATAAATAAGCACATTCTCCCACACAATCACAATACAAGCACCAAAGGAGGAAATTAACACTGATATGTTACTGCCATCTAATCCTTACATTCCATTCAATTTCTCCCACTTGTCTTAATAAAGTCCTTAATAGCTAATGCATCCAGTTCAGAAACATGCATTGCATTTCGTTGTCATGGTTCTTAGTCTCCTTTAGACCAAAACAGTTCTAAAGTCTTGCCTTGACCTTCCTTGACTTTTACACTTTTGAAAATTATACACCAGCTAACTTCTAGTATGTAACACTGTATTACATTACCCTCAGTTTAGGTTTGTCTGATTCCTCACGATTAGATTCAGGTTGTGGATCTTTACAAGGAAGTGATGCTGGGTTCTTCTCATTGTATCCTATCAGGTGGGGCATGATTTCCCCTTTTATTAATCTCTCAGCCAGATTAACTCTCGTTTGGAGTCCACATTACCTAGACTATTATGCTAGAAGCAGATGCTTTCTAAAATATACTATTTCCCAAGCTGTATGTTTCCAAGGGCATTTTTCTCTGCAATTCAAATCCTATTTTGTCATTTTTGAAAATACTGTAGCATATTGTCATATAAGTCTCCTTAAGGTACTTTTCTTTTTGGTTCTTCTATGAAAAGAAATTTATTTAGGGCTAATGTTTGCCTATAAAAAGGCAAATATTCTTTCCCCCACTCCATTCCCAATTTCTACTCTTTGCAAGTCTGGCTCCTTCCTTTCTTTTAGCTCTTGTCTCAAATACCACCTCTTAAGACATGTTTCGCTCAATTATTCTACATGAAGTAGATTCTCTATGCTTTTGTTTGCTATCTTATCTGTTTCTTTCATAGCATGTATTACAAATCACAAAGATTTTATTTGTCTAAACTTGCTTGTTC